>NC_090389.1:82718053-83348365 GCF_036365525.1 Heterodontus francisci | reverse complement strand
GAAGCAGGGCGTCCTGTGGAGGGAACCCCCCCACCTCACTGATGAACTGGCAGCCCTGGCAACACTTTTTTTTGTAACTCTTTAATAACTCTTCAGACTCCTCGGATACTGAAGCAACCCGTGTGTAGATGCAGCAACAGCTGGACAGCGTCCAGGCTTGGGCTGATAAGTGGCAAGTAACATTCGTGCCACACAAGTGCCAGGCAACAGCCATCTCAAACAAGAGAGAATCTAACCATCTCCCCTTGACGTTCAACAACATTGCCATCACTGAATCCCCCGCTATCCACATCCTGGAGGTTACCATTGACCAGAAAATGAACTGGAGTAGACACATAAATACCGTGGCTACAAGAGAAGTCAGAGGCTGGGAATTCTGTGGCGAGTAACTCACCTCCTGACTCCCCAGTGCCTGTCCACTATGTACAAGGTAGCAGTAGTGGGGGAGCTGGTGGACATAGTAGTAATGTCACTGGACTAGTAATCCACAACCCTTCTGGGGACATGGATTCAAATCCCACCACAGCAGATGGTGAAATTTGAATTCAACTTATAAATCTGGAATTAAAAGCTAGTCTAATGGTAACCATGAAACCATTGTCAATTGTTGTAAAAACTCATCTGGTTCACTAATGTCCTTTAGGGAAGGAAAGCTGCCATCCTTACCTGGTCTGGTCTACATGTGACTCCAGACCCACAGCAATGTGGTTGATTCTTAATGTCCTCTGAAATGGCCTAGTAAGCCACTCAGTTCAAGTGCTGGCCTAGCCAATGTTGCCCTACATCCCACATAAAAGAAAAAAAAGTTAGAGGAGTGTGATAGAATACTCTCCACTTGCCTGGATTGGTGCAGCACCAAAAACACTCAAGAGGCTTAACACCATCCAGTGCACTTGCTTGGCAACCCATCCACAAACATTCACTCCCCCCACATTGACACATGGTGGCAGCAGTGTGTACCATCTACAAGATGCACTGCAGCAACTCACCAAGGCACCTTCCAAACCTGTGACCTCTACCACCTAGAAGGACAAGGGCAGCAGATGCATGGGAACACCACTACCTGCAAATTCCCCTCCAAGCCACACATCATCCTGACTTGCAACTAAATGACTGTTCCTTCACTGTCACTGGATCAAAGTCCTGGAACTCCCTCCCTAACAGCACTGTGGGTGTACCTACACCACATGGACTGCAGTGGTTCAAGAAGGCAGCTCACCACCACCGTCTCAAGGGCAATTAGGGATAGGCAATAAATGCTGGCCTAGCCAGTGACGCCCACATCCTATGAAGGCTTAAAATAAAATGGCCCCTACATCTTGAGGCGTTCTCCAACCTATATTGTCAGTGCCCAGCTCTCCCAGTAGGACATTACTGCGGGCCCTCCTATTGAGCCTGCTGGTTCCTTGGTCAGCCGGCTCTCCTTAATTAGATAGAGCTCCCGGAGGTGGCTTCATAATTTGCCACCTCTGGGAAGATTGTGACTGAAATCCCGTCACAGCTAATTCCGGGTTCCTGTCCTGTAATTGAGCCCGACGTTGGGCTTCCAACAATCTCGGGAGCCGACTCGGCGCACGTCTTCCCAAATTTCCATGTCTCCGCCTGGTCTCCAAAGCTGCTTTCATGGACTTGGGAAAATTCAGCCAGTTATGTCTGTTTCTCCCTCTGCAGATGTTGCCTGACCAGCTGAGTATTTTCAGCACCTTCATTTTTAATGTCAGATTTCCAGAAATATATATTGCTTTTATATTTATGGCCCCTAGTTTTGGAACCCTCTCCCCACAAGTGGAAGCATCTTCTCTACATGTACCCTATAAAACCCCTTCATAATTGTAAAGCTCTCTTTCAGGCCATCCCTCAGCCTTCTCAGTTCTCAGTTCTGGTGTCATCCTTGTAATGTGTTTTTGCACCATTTCCAGTGCCTCTTTATCCCTGTTGTAACATGGGAGACCAGAATTGTGCAAATTTTATGTGAGGAAACTGCAGTGGTCTTTAAACATGATATCTCAACTTTGGCCACAGATGGAAATATCTAAACTTTAAAGACGTTCTGAAGAGTAAAGTAACAGAAAGCAACAAGTGCGTTGGCTCCCTTAAAAAATATTTTCATCAACACTGGAGTATTGCTTTCCTGCAAATCCAAAACACTCCTCAGGTAATGAAAGACCAGGGGCTGGGCACATGCCAGCATCTGTGCTAAATTCGATTAGGTCATAAATCAGGGTAGAGGATGCCAATCACAACCCGGTGATCCTTTTCTTTAAAAAAATAGACATGATTTGTTTTGTGTGCGTGACTCATCAACGGCAGGACTGATTGCCCTGGGAATGGAATGCACATCAGCTTTTCATCACTTCAGATGCAAGGATCTACCCATGCAGCTGAAAACAGCTTGGGCCATGGAAAAGATGGTGCTGGTGACAAACAGTTACTTGTCTTCTGCGTGGGACATTCTGAGAAATTCTTGCCTGAATGGGAATGACGTTCACCGATGAAAAATAAATGGGTTTCCTCAGAAATTTAAGGTGCAGAAACAATTTGCAACCTTTTCCATCTTCCATGTCTGCCTGTTAGGATAAAGCGTTCCAGGAAGTAATTTTTTGGTGGCTCAACTGGTAAGTGTGCTATCCGATGTGAAACTGAGCTGTACAGAACAGCAATGACCCCTGGAATTTGTGGAGTTAGCAGGTCCTTGTGAGCTACCACACGATCGCTGATGGCACCCAACTAGACCTCACCATGACCACGACCGACCCCTCCACTGACTCTGCGTTGTCCGACTGCTTGTCCGACATCCAGAGCTGGATGAGCCGGGATTTCCTCCAATTAAAATTGGAAAGAGCAAAGTCGTTGTGAGCTAAATTGGATAGCGAGGGAGAGGGATGGAGTCAATTGCTAGCAAACAGATTTTGTGCCTGGGACCAAAGACAATAGCTTTGATCTTTCCACTATTTAGTTGGACGGTATTTCTGCTTATCTAGTATGGGAAGGAATAGGTTTGATGGGCTGAACAGCCCCATTTCATTCCATGGTGTTCTATAACAGGTGGCTGCACATCTCGTTGACTCCATCAGAAAGCATCCATATCAATGTCAGGAAGCAGTGATTGAAGAGATAACACTGAAAAATCCACTGCAAAAGATGTCAATCCTTTGTTGCCATGCTTTACCAAGCCTGTTACAGCTGCTTACACAATACTATGAATGCCTTATCAAAGGAAAGCATCAACACTTAGAAAGAGAATAAACACCAGGCTTTTAGAATACAGTGCGTGTGTGGTCTTAATGCTGCATTAGCACTAGATGCACCTCACTGATCATTAGAGTTACTAGATGCTGTTAGCACTAAATCAAAGTGCTAACATTAAATCCTGTAAGAATCTGAAGTTGAGTAATAAAATAATTTTGAAAGAAGGTTGCGTTCTTGATTCAAAAGCAAAATACCGCGGATGCAGGAAATCCAAATATTGACAGAAAATGTTGGAAATACTCAGCGGGTCGGGCAGCATCTGTGGAGAGAAAACAGAGTTAACATTTCAGGTTGGTCAGCTTCCAGTTCTGATGAAAGGTCATCGACCTGAAACGTTAACTCTGTTTCGCTCACCACAGATGCTGCCAGACCCATTGAGTGTTGCCAGCATTTTCTGCCTTCTTGATAGATTGGTTCAAAATGGGAAGCAATCCATCATCATTCAGGAACACACTTCAATGTGAAGCACAGAGCATTGAACAGGCAATGAGAGGGGCCTTTCAGATGGCCGTTGGCAAAAGCACTTTAATAGGTTCAGGAAAGACCCAGGTTTAGGAACTTAGGAACTTTTTTTATTCTTTCATGGGTTATGGGCGTCACTGGCTAGGCCAGCATTTTTTGCCCATCCCTAATCGCCCTTAACTGAGTGGCTTGCTTGGCCATTTCAGAGGGCAGTTAAGAGTCAACCACATTGCTGTGGGTCTGGAATCACATGTAGGCCAGACCAGTTACGGATGGCAGATTTCCTTCCTCAAAGGACATTAGTGAACCAGGTGGGTTTTTTCAACAATCAATGATAGTATCATGGCACTATTACTGAGACTAGTTGTCGATTCCAGATTGTTTTTAATGTTAATTCAATTTATTAATTAATTGAATTTAAATTCCACCAGCTGCCATGGTTAAACCCATCTCCCCAGGGCATTAGCCTGGGCCTCTGGATTACTAGTTCAGGGACCTTACCACTACTTACCACAGTAGGAACAGGAGAAGGCCATTTACTCCATTCATGCCTGTTCTGCCGTTCATTTAGATCCTGGCTGGTCTGTGATCTAACTCCATATACCATCCTATGCCCATATTCCTTAATATCGTTGGTTAACAAAAATCTATCAATTTCAGATTTAAAATTAAGATTTGACCTAGCATCAATTATCATTTGTGTAAGATGTCCCCAGTCCCAGTCCCAGACTCCCCAACCAGTGGAAATCGTTTCTCCCAATTTATCCTATCAGTTCCCCTAAATATCTTGAAAACTTCAATCAAATCACCCCTTAACCTTCTAAATTCTAAGCCTTCTAAATTTTTAGAAAAAAGAAAGACTTGCATTTATATAGCAATTTTCACTGCCACCAGATGTCTCAAAGTGCTTTACAGCCAACAAAGTAGTTTTGAAGTGTAGTCACTGCTGTAATGTAGGAAACATTGCGCACAGCAAGCTCCCACAAACAGCAATGACCCCCAGAGAATCTGTTTTTGTGACGTTGATTGAGGCATAAATATTGGGCAGCACAGCAGGGAGATCTCCCCTGTTCTTCGAAATCGTGCCACGGGATTTTTTATGTCCACCTGAGAGGGCAGACAGAACCTCGGTTTTAACAGCTTATCCAAAAGACAGCACCTCTGACAATGCAGCACTCCCTCAGCACTGCACTGGAGTGTCAGGCTTGATTTTTGTGCTGAAGACCTGCAGTGCGACTCAAACCCGGAAACTCAGAGGCAAGACTACAACCAACTGAGCCACGACTGACACAAATTTAGTTTGAACTATGGTCTGCGTTGAATGAGTTAATCTCAGACGGAACTGAGGAACATTGGTTTGGGCTCAATCTGTGATCCAGGTACAAATTGCACTCAAAATTGTGCTAGTTTTAAGAAGTGATTTTTTTTTCCCTCATGTTTCTGCTCAAACTCATTTGCATATCATCCAACATAAAATCTGCCGTGAACAAGTGCATTGGTGCAGCATTTTAGAATGTAACTTTTACATTTTTTTGCATTTAAAAATATTCCTTGATATATTTAAGAGTGGCAAACTGGTGCATCTTTATTAATACAGCAGAAAATGGGTCTATCACCAAAATTATTCATTTTTAATCAGAGTGCCTAATTCACCACCAGAGTAACACAATTTTAAATAAGTGCAAATGACTTCAAAAAGTTATACAGAGCCATTTACTAGTTGCATCATTCTACATCAGTCTGTTTCCTAGCAAATTTTTAAAAAAGCTTTTAAAGGGTGTCTTTTAGAAGAACCACCTTAAATTTTAAGAGCTTCTTCAAAAATACAGAAACATGTCATGGTGATTAATTCGATCTAAGGGTGAAGCCAGTTTTGTGGACGGGGCCAGCTTATATTGCGACGTTTGTTAAACCAGAATGGGGCGTAAATTGCACTTGAAATTCCCCAGTCTTTTGCACTGGTTTGGCCAACTTGGGGAGAATTGCATTGAAAATACCAGTGCAACCCTATGGAAACTCCAGGTACCTTATCTTTAGTCTCAATACCATTGGATTAGGAAGGCAGAATTGAATTGGAATTCAGGCTTCCAATCGCTACCCAACGATTCCTGCTTGGGTGTGATGCCTGCCTGTAGTTGAATACCCGGTGAATCTCATTGCCCAGGTTCCCTCATGAAGGCTGACTGCTTTGGGAAGATACTAGCACCCATGGAACTGTACCACAACACAAGTCATCACCTTCGGGAGAAGAGGGAAGAAAGTTACAAGTAAAGAGAAAAAGAAAACTAAGAGAATGGAGTTAATGGGATAATGGGTGTTCATATTTTCTACTGTAACTTCAATGGGAACCTGAGAGCAACAGTGTCAGTGGTCTTGTACAATGTTTCTCCGAAATGTTGGCGCTGTTCCGCCGAATTACCAGAGGAAGAGCGTGTGAACATCCACAGAGCTCCCACTCTAATGGGGGTTAGGACCTCAGTTAGTAGCACTCTTGCCTCTGATTTAGAAGGGTGTAGATTCAAATCCCCCTCCTGGACCTAGCTGCCAAAATCTACTCAGGTGCAGTAGTAAGGGAATCCTACACTGTTTCAAGTGCTTTCTTTTGAATGAAATGTTAAACCAAGACCCTGTCTGCCCTCTCAGGTGAAGGTAAAATATCCCACGGCACTATTTTGAAGAAGATAGGGGGAGTTGTCCCCAGTATCCTGCCCAATATTTATCCCGCAATAAATATAACAAAAGACAGATTACCTGGGCATTGGGAGCTTGCTGTGCACAAATTGGCTGCTGCATTTCCTACATTACAACAGTAACCACACTTCAAAAGTGCTTAATTGGTTGTTGGGAACTTTAGGATGCCCTGTGGTCATAAAAGGCGTTATATAAATGCAAGTCTTCCTTTAATATTTCAGTCCCGACTGACATCACTTTTCACAACTGGGTGGGGATTGGTCATTGAGATGGGGAAGACAAACTTACACTGGGTAAACTAGCACCAGGGTGAGCACACAAAGGATAACCTGCTGTCTGACCCTTCACCCTGAGCTTTAATCGCAAGAAAAATCCAAATGTTCACAAATCTAATCTGGACACGCCAAGTGAGTATAAAACACACAAATGGTTCCAGAATAAACATACTTCAGCTAACAACCAGACATCCAAGAATTGGGAACTGGTCAATCTAACACCTTTAAGGAAATGAGGGGTTTAACATAAAATACTCTTCGCTAAAGCAGCACAGCTGCTGAAATGTTTAATATTAATAAATCTACTTCCAGTAATGTTAGTTTAACTTCTTCACACTGTTAAGAGTTCAGTATCTCCTCCAATCCAGTTTCCCAATTACGTCATCTGGACTTATCCTTTTAAAAGAGATATTTTAAACAAACAGATAAATAAAAGGATGTTAACTGTGACTGTTTGGATTTTCGAAAAGGTACAGATGGGGAAATTCTAACTTGATGTTGTTTGCCATTAGCTCATTGTATATATTCTAACTGCATACTGTGTATATATTCTGGAGACAGAGGAAGCTATAATGGTCACTACAATGGAAGGAATGCCAATTCTACTGCCTCCCAGGTTATGACTGTTGTGCGGGTTTTGTTCTCATTTCCCCCATTCCTCTTCTGAAGACCCTGACCCATGCTGGGATATGGTTCCACGTGCTCTGGCAACCTTTCATTATCCATAAATGGCCACAGAATCAGAAAGGTTATAGCACAGAAGAAGGCCATTTGGCCCATTGAGCCCTGCTGGCTCTCTCCAAGTGCAGTTCAGCCAGTCCCACTCCACTGCCCTTGATAATGACCAAATCCTGACCAAAGGCTTCAAAGAAGCCAACAGCTCAAACACACAAGCCCGAATGTATAGGCCCCTTGGCGTATAGTTGGACTGGCAGTGCAGTGGGGAATGGGCTTCAAAGAGCTTAAGTGGCAAGAGTAGCCGTAACTGGAAGGAGGTGGCAAAAAGTGCGAGAATGTTTTCTCATCCTCGCAGAAAAGTTGCAGGCCATTCTGGGGGCAGGACTTTCCTTCTGGAGCCGGGAAGCTGATGCCAGGACCGTTTCACAGGAGAAGTAGTCACAGCCCGCGATTTTTGCATAGGCGGGTTGCTAATTGACTGGGGGACAGGTTGGTCAGCCAATTAGAAATCATATCATGAAAGCCAACATGGGAAGATCTTGCCAATCTTATTTACTGATCTTCCTTGAGGGTGTGACAAAGGAATTTGATAGGGATAAACCCTTGGGTGTGGTGTATCTGGAGTTCAATTAGGACTTTGATACAGCTTTTCCGGAAAGGCTGGTACTGAAAATAAGGAATCAGTGGAAATATTTTACAATGGATATATAATTGGTTGATTCCTAGAAAGAAAGTGTTGTCTTATGAGGAAAGGTTGAGCAGGTTGGACGTATACTCATTGGAGTTTAGAAGAATGAGAGGTGATCTTACTGAAGCATACAAGATTCTGAGGGGGCTTGACAGGATACATGTTGAATGTTTCCCCTGGGGGGGGAATCCAGAACTAGGGGGCATTGCATCAGAATAAGATGTCACCCATTTAAGATGGAGATGAGGAAGAATTTCTTCTCTCAGAGGGTTGTGAATATGATCTTTTGAATTCTTTACCCACGAGGGCTGTGGAGGTTGAGTCATTGAATAGATTAAAAATTGAGATAGACAGATTCTTGAACTATAGGGGCATCAAGGGTTATGGGGAGCAGGCAAGAAAGTGGAGTTGAGGCCATGATCAGATCAGCTGTGATCTTATTGAATGGCAAAGCAGGCTCGAGGGGCCGAATGGCCTACTCCTGCTCCTATTTCATATGTTCTTATGATTGATCCCAGAGGGTGATGCTAGTACTGGATTGTTATCATTTCCAGGGAATCTTACTGGTGGGGACCCACAGGGGTCTGTTTGGAATCTCTTTTGGTTAATATCATCACAAATAATTTGGAGCTGAGGGTCACAAACACGATGGCTAAATGATGATACAAAGCTAGACTGCAAAGCTGGACAGGATAAGCAGCGGGAGGATTTGAATATGCTTGGAAAGTGGGCGGGCAGGTGGCAGATGAAGTTCAATGCAAGGAAATGCAATGCACTTCACACGGGGACGAAAGAATCCAGGAAGGGAACTATTACTAAAATTGGAAGAAAATAATGTGTATGAAATATGCGAGAGATCTGGGGGTGGGTGCTGAAGAAAATGAAGCTATCATAACAATGCTCAGTGATGGTGAGTACATCAAATCAGACGTTTGGGTTGTATTAAAAGGTCTATGTTGAGTCAAAGTAGTGAGGTAATCCTGGCACTTTACACAACAACAGCTTACATTTATATAGCACCTTTAACAAAGTAAAACATCCCAAGGTGTTTTCATTATTGGTGTGACCACACTTGTCCAGTTATGGTCATCGCAGTACAAAAAGAATCTTGCAGCTGTTACTAGGATACAGAAAATGGAAACGAGAACGATTGAGGGGATGGAGGGATAGAATTAAGATGAGCGATTATGTAAATCGGGCTTGTTCTTACTGGAAAAGGGATGTTTGAGTGGTGATATAATTGCTTTTTTAACAATTCTAAAGGGATTAGATAGTGTAGACCCTTGACAAGCTGTTTCTTGTCGTCTAGAATCTGGAGGGACCATGGTTTAAAGGGGATAAATTTAAAACTAATCTGCAGAAGCTTTGGCCTGGATTTTAGCCTGGAGGCAAGTTCTGTGCAGAGAGGCTGCTGTGAGGTTGGGAAACCCGGAAGAACAGGTTTCCCAAATGTCCTGCAGAATTTAACGGCAGGACTGCTTTGAATTTTTCTTCTGTGAGGCTCCCGCTGACAGGCTGGGTGTAGGGGATGGTGGGGAGGGTTGAACTTTAAACTTTGTGCAGTTTTGAAGGGGGAGCTCAGATGTTAAAGGTAAGTGTTTTTTTTGGGGGGGGGGGAAGGAAAGGGAAAATAGTTATTGTAATTGTTATTGGGGTTGGGAAAGGGGCATTAGAAATTTATTTGTTTAATTTTGGGGGGGTAGGATTTTAAAAATTTAAATTGGGCTGCAGGGCTGTTTGCCCTTTAAAAATGGTGCCAGTGCCTGCGCAGAAGCAGCTGGTTCCATTGTCGGGGACGGACAGCCCGCCCCCTCCACGTGATTGGGCCACCCTGGCTACTTAAATGAGCCGCTGCGCTTAAGGTCGTGGCGGCTCTTAGGCGTGTGGCCCACATGTTTTGAGCTCACCGCCGAAATCGGCGGCAGACTCTTAAAATCCAGCCCACCCGTCTCCGTTAAAACGGCAAGTGAGTGGCTTCAGTTCCAGTTTGTTTGCACTTTAACCTCTGACATGTCTGACATGAGCAGTAAATCGAGGTTCCCTAGTGAAATGCAAACATCCAGCCTCATCTCTGTCATCCCAGGTTCAAATACTACCATAAGGCATAATCATTTCAAAAATTAAACAGGTCAGTACTTGGAATTAATTAGACAAGTTCTCAAACCTAATTAAATATTACTTAAGCTCCCCTCAGGTTTATTTCTGATTTGAAAAAAAATACACATCGGGCCAAAAAATTACAAATTAAGCATCCACACACCAGGCCTAAGATGAGCAGCAAGGGTTCAAAAAGGCACCGTCACACCTTACAAACACACCAACCGTCCACCATTGCAGATACACTCACCTCAGTGGGTCCTTGTCCATCTTTAAATGAGGTGGCACTGGATGAGGAGCATGGCACTATTGTGCAGGAGGAGGTGCCAGAGGCACAGGCAGGCTGTGGTCAGTTCCACTCGGAGGAGGGAGGACAGACTCAGCCCCGCTCAGCTGGGCACAGATGCAGGGCCTCAGGAGTCACTGGATAGGAGACTCTACATTGACCAGCAGCAGGAGATCCCTGAGGCAGTGTGGGATCATGGGCAGAGAATGGAGGAGTCCATCCCGCTCCTGTGTGCCACCATGGCTCAGGGCTTTGAGCGCATCAACGTCTCCATGGAGAGCGTGGCCAACCTCATGGAGAGCCATATGCCACACTGTGTAACCTGGGCCGGTCAGTATACAGGCCTGCTTTAGGTTGGGAAAAAGAACCCGACCCAGCCCGAGTCCCTCTGATTTTTCCTCGAGCCCAACCCAACCATCCCTTTACTTACCTTCCGACTGGGAAGCTCCACGAAGCTGCAGCACATGCGTGATGACATCGCAGTGATGTCACTCGCTCACTGCGCAGAATCAGTTCTGTCCTGGACTCCCAGCTCAGGTAAGTTTTTTTATTTTTGATACTTAACAGCAGAGCACTTACCGTGTGTGTCTGGCCCGACCCGACCCGAGCCTGAAAGCCGGCCCCGGAAGATGGGCCTGACCTGACCCGAACCCAACACATGTCGTCGGGTCCCGGTCAGGTAGCAGGCCTCTAGGTCAGTAGCACTGGTGGAGCAGAGATGTGTGGAGTGGATTCCAGCTACACACCAGCTGATGCTCCCCTCCGAAGCACCAGCCAAGGGCTGAGGATGTCACTGATGAGGTCCAGGATACCACTCCTCATCATCCTCGACCTCCTTGGCTCCTCTGACAGTGGGTGCATCTGTGAAGCCGGGCCTAGTGATGGAGGCTGCCCCCGTAATGATGCAGGTGCATCAGCCTCTGGAGTTGCCTCCACAGGCACCCTCATGATGAGGACAACCACCACATTACATCTCAATTGCAAGTCGAGACAAGTGAGTAGGCTGCCTCCTCCTCCTCTGAGACCACAGGGGGAGCATCACGTGGAAGTGGCCAAGTGCGGAGGCCACCCCATTGCTCAGAGCGTTGAGTGGGTCACTGGGGTATCTTCTTGCCGTAACTGTGCACTGTTTTCCTTTCTGAATACTAGGTAAATAATGTTTAATTGATGGCGGAACAATAAAAGGGGTATGAGGTGGAGAAGGAGATCAGGGGTTCCTCAGAAGTGACGGCAAAACCTCTGGCCAGATGTGCATCCTTCATTGGCGGTTAGAGTTTAGATGTTCCAGGCTAAAGGCCTGCTCGGCTCTGCAAAAAAAAAACCCTGACCCGAGCCCAACAGAACCACATCCGACCCGAGCCCAACCCGGCCTGAGTCCTTCCATTTTTTCCCGCACCATACCCGACCCGGCCCGACCATCAGTTAACCTACCTTCCGCTTTTCACTTTGTTGCTGATCTGCACAAGCTTAAAATAACTATTACAAAACCACCTTTAAAGTCCAAAAATTAAATTAACATTGGAGCCACTTACCTGTGATAGAGCGTGTCCGACCCGGCCCGACCCGAGCCCGAATGCCGGACCCGGAAGTGCAACCCGCCCGACCTGATCCCGACGCATGTCATCGGGTCCCGTCAGGTTCGGGTCGGGTAGCAGGCTTTTATTCCAGGCTGCATCTTCAGTGGATGTGTTAGCACAGGCACCTCAGAGTGAGCTCCATACTATGCCCTCCATCCTGGGTCAGAGGGGCTCAGCTGAAACATTCCTGAATCAAATGATCCCTGGCATCCTGAGAAGACTTTCACGTCCTGCGCAGTGCCCGGCCACCTCCCTGTGCAGCCCGCGCACCTTGGTTTTATGCATCCTCCATCCCGCCTCCTCTTTCCCCTTCTCTTCCACGTCCTCCTCCTTCTCCGATAAGTTGTCTCCTTCCAGGGCCTCACCATCCTCAAGGTCCATACCTCTCTGGAGGGCCACGTTATGGAGAGCGCAGCAAACCACAACAATGACCGAGGCCCTTGCAGAAGGGTATTGGAGAGTGCCACCCGACCAGTCCAGGCACTGGAAGTACACCTTCAGAAACTTGATGGCTGCTCAATGGTTGTCCTAGTGAGCAGGTGGCTTTGGTTGTATCGCCTCTGTGCCTCTGTCTGGGGCTGTCTTGGAGGAATGAATAGTCTTCAATTCTCTTCAATTGATATCCTTTTTCCCCTAGAATCCATCCACCGAGGGGCAGAGTGAAAAGCTGTGACAGCCTGGGCAGCTGGAGGAGGAAGGGGTCATCGCAGCAGCAAGCGCACACGGGAAGGAAGTTCTGATGAAAGGTCACAGACCTGAAACCCTGAAACGTTAACTCTGCTTCTCTCTCCACAGTCGCTGCCAGACCTGCTGAGTATTTCCAGCACTTTCTGATTTTATTCCAGATTTCCAGCATCCACAGTATTTTGCTTTTATTATTTTGGAGGAAGCTCTTGTTGTAGTCACACATCAGCTGAACATTGAGGGAGTGGAAGCCTTTTTTGTGGATGAATCTCACTGGCCAGTCGCTGGGTGTCTTGATGGCCACATGGGTGGAACCGAAGTGTCCTGCAGCTGGGGGAAATCCTCTGTCTTGCGAGACCGCGTCTGTCATGAACTGAATATACTGTCCAGCTCTGACAAATAGAGCATCAGTAACTAGTGAGATGCAGTGGTGTGCAGACGTTTTTTGAGATGCCACCAAGGTTCGCAGCTGATCCTTGGAAGGAACCAGAAGCAAAGAAGTTCAAGGCCACAGTGGCTTTGACCGCTACTGGCAGGGCGTGGCGAGCTGTGCTGCGAGGCGTGTGGTCTTCAGCGATGAGCGCACAAATGTCTGTGACTATCTGCCTGGGGAGTCACAGTCTCCTGCGGCACGCTGTCTTGGTCATCTCCACGTTGCTCTGTATTCACCGGTAGATTCTATGCTGAGGGTATGGCTTCTGTGTCCTTCCTCTCCCCTGCCCTCCTGATGCCTGGGATTCTGCCCTTCTGGCAGAGGGTGTTGATCCTCATTGCCACTGGGCTCAAAATCTGAAAGATGTGCCCCCACTGCCAACTGCTGACTTCCTTTTGCTTAGGTGACCGTCTCATTGTTTTTCATAGCCTTGCCCCCTGCTCTTATGTTCCCGTGATGCCAGGGGGGTGACGACCCCCTGCACTGCCCAATCGCTTACTGCCCATTCTCCCCACCACCTGCACTGTGCCAATGGCACTTGATTGTCAATGGCCAAGTCCCCATCTTTTTTTTATTCACTCGTGGGATGTAGGCCAGCATTTATTGCCCATCCCTAATTGCCCTTAAGAAGGTAGTGGTTAGCTGCCTTCTAGCAGTTTGATACAACTGAATGGCTTGCTAGGCCATTTCACAGGGCATTTGAGAGTCAACCACATTGCTGTGGGTCTGGAGTCACATGTAGGCCAAACCGGGTAAGGACTGCAGATTTCCTTCTCTAAAGGACATGAGTGAACCAGACGGGTTTTTACAACAATCGACAATGGTTTCATGGTCACCCTTGGACTATTTTTTTCAAAATTCCTAATGTATTAATTGAATTCAAATTTTACCATCTGAAAGCCTGGGCCTTCTGGGTTACTAGTCTAGTGACATTACTACTACACCGCTGCCTCTGCATCATTCATCCTTTTATGGGGCCCAGGTAATTCCCTGGGGCGGCTTCGACTCGCTCCCCACTGTATACCCGCCTCCTTTCACCTGCTCCGCCCAGACAGCGCGTGCAGCCCATGCGTCCCTGCAAAAATCATCACACCCCCCGCCCCCCCCATTAATGAGCTCTTAATAAGCTGCTCAACCAACTTAACTGGCCTTAATCAAGAATTGGGCAGAATCTCCCCGCCCTGGTGAACATGGCCAGCGGCAGGAACTGTTGTGTGATTGCCTTTATGAGTGATGTCCCTTTAAGATCTTAGTATGCTAATGAGCCACGTACCAGGATGCAGTCATGTGACCCGGAGCCAGAGTCACTCTGCTACTGTAACACCCAGAGGCAAGTCCTGTAAATAGTTAGCTTTGTACTGTATATACTTGTTAACTGTTAATAACCCTGTTTTGAGATCTTCAACAAACTGGACTCCACGCATCTCAACGGCACACCAGCTGGCAGCGGTATTTTAGACCCCCTTCTACCTCTGTTCCCGCCTCCAGGGGGCCCCGACAATTCAGCCCATGACCTCTGAGTTGCTAGCACCACGACCACGAGACTATTATATCCACCAACCTACCCTTGCCTTGATGTGTGACACAATGAAATCTAGGAAGGAGCAAAAGGCAAATAAAAACAGAGAAGGCATCTGTTGTTTTTGGGAAGAGGTTATCTGGGCAGTTATTGAGTGGAGGCTCTGCCTGAGTAGGTTCTTCTATGAAGTGGACGGGGCAATTACAAGACTGATAGCTCCATTCAAACTATAGGCCACATTACAACAGTGACTACACTTCAAAAGTACTTCATTGACTGCAAAGTACTTTGGACCATCCAGAGGTCATGGAAGGAGCTATAGAAATGCAAGCTGTTTCTTTTCTTTTGACTGGACACCTTCACTGTTCCACCCCAATTTGCAGAGTAGGATAGTTCCTACATGCCTTGCATTGCTAATAACAGCCAAACCTCAACCCTCTACAAACTAATAAAGATTTCTATAGATAAGGAAAAACCGTTGCGGTTTGAAAGACGCAACAGAAATTTGGTTCTAAAATGATTAGACTCTTGGCTCCAATGTGAGTTGCTATGGTAATAGTTGGACAGCCCATCTTCCACAAATGAGTCATTGATATGTGTGTCCCAGCTGCTACATTCTGCAGATGTAAATATTTCCTTCCTTACGGGGAAAAGCAGTAACAAACACAAGTTAACTTTGGTTAACCTGAAAAGGCATGTTCTTTGCCGGTAATGAGCAGACATTTGGCTCCAGCTTTTAAAGAACATGAGAGAAGAGTGTAAACAAGTGGAAAACTTCATTATTTAACCCTTTCCTCCACAATCTGGTTTCAAAATGGGCATCATACAAAGAAAACACCCCTCGCCTAACCAACCCAATGTTCTCTCCTTATGACTGATGCCCATAACTCCTTTTTCCCGTCGCTATCCCACACTGCTTTACATTCTACTCGCTCATCTCATTCGGTCTCCATCCCTCAGCACATAGATTTCAAAATTATTTTCCTTGTCTACAAATCACACCATGATTTTACCTTACCCCAACACTGTAACCTCCTCCAGCTGTTTGTTACTGCTCCCACTCTCTGCTATTCCAACATTCCTCCCTGCCTTCACTCCATTTACAAAGTTCCCGATGTTGGTCTCCATAGCAGGGGGACTGGAAGATTGTTCTAGCAGTGGCCCGCCACGGAGCCTGACGGCAGGAGGCCTGGGCCCAATCTTCCTGGCGTCGGCAAGGGTCTGTGGCAGCCACCCTGCCACTGGGCGACAGGACCCAGATGACAATATTCAAATTAACACAATGCAGGAATTTAAATAAAATTCACTTCAATCTTACTTTTGGGCCGCGGTCTTCTGAATGGCACTCACTCACATGCCTTCACTTTCCCGTCTGGGGAAAGTAGACATCAATGTGGTGGGGAAGTGGGGGGAGCTTAAGATTTTCAGTTGTGGGGGGCACGGACAGGGTCAAATTTACATCTCTAGAGTAGGGGATGATGGGAAGGGGTAACCTCTGAACTTTGTTCAGTTTGGGGAGGGAAGGTCAAGTGTGGAAGTGCTTTGGGTGGGGGGGGGGGAGAGGGAAAATAGTGAATTTTATCGTTATTGGGCGGTGGGAAAAGGGCGACAGATATTTTTATCGGGACAGTGAGGGAGGGGATATAACTTTAAAAATGTAAATTAGCTGGCAGCCACTGGCTTCCAATTAAAAATGGCACCAGCGCCTGCGCACAGGCAGTTGACGCCATTGGCAGCGTTGGAGAGCCCGCCCCCTCCACATGATGGTGGGGGGGGGTGGGAGAGGGGGCGGCTCGACTGGCATATTATTGTGGGCTGCCGCAAGGAAGATCACGGTGGCATGGCAGTGCGCGGCCCGCGCATGGGGGCCACCATTTTAACAGCCCATAGTCCTCCACCTTCCCTTTAACACTGTTGGAAGGAATTTCAACAGTACGTTTCAGCAACAACTTATATTTATATAGTGCCTTTAATGTAATAACACGTCCCAAGGCACTTCACAGGAGCATTATTGAGCAAAACTAAACACCGAGCCACATAAGACAATATTAGGGCAAATGACCTAAAGCTTGGTCAAAGAGGTAGGTTTTAGGGAGCATCTTAAAGGAGGAGAGATGGGTAGAGAGAGGGAGAAGTTTAGGGAGGGTATTCCAGAGCTTGGGGCCTAGGCAACTGAAGGCGTAGCCACCAATAGTGGAGCGATTAAAACCGGGGACGCGCAAGAGACCAGAATTAGAGGAGCTCAGATATCTCAGATGGTTGTAGGGCTGGAGGAGGTTACAGAGATAGGGAGGAGGCGAGGCCATGGAGGGATTTGAAAACAAGGATGACAATTTTAAAATTGAGGCTTTGCTCAACCAGGAACAAATGTAGGTCAGCGAGCACAGGGGTGTTGGGTGAACAGGACTTGGTGTGAGTTAAGACATGGGCAGCAGAATTTTAAATGACCACATGTTTACAGGGAGCCTGGCTAACAGTGCATCTGAATAGTCAAGTCCAGAGGTAACGATGGCATGAACAGTAATTGGAAAAATTTGCAGAGCTATGGGGGAAATAGGAGGGGAGTGGAACTAATTGAGTAGTTCTATCAAAATGTTGACACAGCAATGATGGGCCAAATGGCCTCCTTCTGGCAATATGTTTCGACTAAAATGCTACATTTCAGATATATGACCAAGACAGTTGGCATGGTTTGATCCAGGAAGCTGTTATTTTCTGACAGCGAGTTGCTCTCAGTGAAATATTCCATGGGCTCAGGTCCTATCTAGTTTGGTCGATCACTGCATTCCAGCTGCAGTCCCTGCAAAGGAATAAAGATCACTCAGCCCTGCTTCTGATTACGTTTATCATAAATCAAAGCAAAATTACAACAACATGCTGTTTCCTTAAACGTCCTCAATGATTAAATTCATTATTTCCTTAATGAAACCACATCCCATGACATCCTTTTCTGAATAGCGTACAAATGAGCGGACATGTTTGGCAGCGTGGATTTAATCTTCCATGTATCATCCTGTAATTTCAGGAATGATTTCTCCCTCTCTGCAGTTAATGCAAATAGTACTTCTACAAAAGAAATAAAAATTCCTCTTCCCTCCCAATTTTCTTTCCTCCTGTCATGAAGGTGCTGCCATCTTTGCTGGGGTACATGTTCCATGGCTGTGTGGGCCAAATGACTCTTCCTCCGGCATGTGCCTTGAAAGTGTTGGCTGGCTGTTTGACTGTAGTGGGCGTCACAACCGAACTCAAACCTGCACTCACTCAACATCAACACACGTGCACTTTCCAGGAGAGGTCACCAAATAGCGGTCAAGAGTGCGGGACTCTGGATGATTTTTCCCTAGCCTGGGAAGACGCAGAGCCAACAGATGATGAAGGCCAGGAGAGGCGTCTATAAAACGTTCTTTTAAGGTGAATTTTTGAAAGTTGTGAAGTCAATATAAAGCATGTACTATCTGTCACAATGCACACTAGTGGATTCCTTCAGAGGAAATTGTTTTGATGAGCACTGTGTTATGCGAATATTGAAGACCCCACATTGGGGTGGCATCACAACTCATGAGTGATGAAAGCCCCATCTAAAACATGCTGCATCTCCATATGTGACCATTGTAGGGTTATCTAGATTGTCAGAAAAGTTTGGAGGTTCAGCAGAAGATAGGCAGAATGACATGGACATTGGTGGAGGTCATTTAAACAAAATAATACCCCTACGACACAGGGCTTCCTCTTTAACAGATGGTCCTCCTGCTTGTGTTCACAGCCCTTTCCTGGCTTCAAGTAGGCGTTGAACATTGGAAGAACCAAACAAACCTTAGAAAACAAGACCAAGCTACCTCAATCCCTCACTCTCAGGGTAGGCACAGCAGTGTCATTGAACCTAACATCCAACATACCCAACACACTCTCTCAGAAGCACCATGTAGACAAAGTATAGAACATAACTCACAAAATGTGTGGCCCAGTGTAAACTTTCAAGCAGAGGAAAGAAATCGCTGATTCAAGAATGAGATAGGGAGAAAGGGCTGAATTTTTCACGATGGAAGCAGGAAATGGAAGTGGGGACTGCTATTGGGTCCCGACCCCTCCTCCAGGGAGGAGCGGGGCAAGTAGAATAAAGTCACGATTTTCGCAGGGGCAAACGCTGAATTGGATTGGAGTGGGGTTTGGCAGCCAATTAGAGGCCACGGGGGTAGGAATGGAGATGGGCCAAATGACATCTGGGCCCAATTTAAATCCCCACAGCTGGTGCTAAATCTAAAGAAAACAAGCAGAAGACTTTCTGTATGGATTGGAGTGGACTGAAGTGCTCCACGATGTCATTGGAAAGCCAGAGGCCTAGCACCGGGACAGGGCAGAATGCCTAACCCCCCCAGTTCTCAGATAGTAGACTGGAGGTGATGCTTGAGGCCATGAGGCAGAAGAGGAAGGCATCTTCCCGGAGGGTGGCAGGAGGAGGCCACCAACTGAACTGAACAGGCCTGGGTTGAGGTAGCTGCTGCCATCGTCAGTGGCAGAAGCAAGAAGAGAAGATCCTGGATTCAGTGTCGCGGAAGGTTCAACAACCTCACACATTCTAGCAAGGTGAGTGTAACCCCCAAATTCTCAGGGCTTGCACCCTCCAGCAGACGCAGCAGCTGAGGAGCCTCAGGGAGCATGCTGCTCCTGAACGTGAGAGCGGTATGTGCCAAGGCCACTTACTCATTCCTCAGAATGGCTCACACACACAGTGCTGTTGAGGACCTGTCACCACTGTGACATGCAGCTCCTAATGGATAGGGGCAGATGCCATTGGCCATAGAGGACAGGAGTGCCTTAATCTCACTCTCTTTTAAATAAAGAGAAGCGGGCACATAAAGCCCAAGAAAGGGCGCTGAGGAGCATAGGGTTACATACTATCATATGGAGGAAAGCAATGGAGATAGCCAGGGTTCTGGATGAGGAGGAAATCTGGCCTGGCGAGATGAGAACCCATAGTTCAATAGTGGGGTCCTGTGAACACCAGCCTGGCCAGTGGCATGCTGAGCACTGAGTTGCATTGGGTAGCTTCAGCACTGCAGAGGATTCTGCTCTCCTAGGCTGGTTCTCATGTTCTCTTCTTGTATCTCCCACAGGTGCAGACATTCACCCAAGGACACCCTCTCCATCCGCAGCCCCAAAGGAACCTTACAAAACCGAGGAAGCACCGTCACGCCTGACAAGCGCACCATTCACTAGCGCAGGTACTCTCACCTCAGTGGGTCCTGGTGCACATTTCGATAGGGTGGCACTGCGTGAGGAGAATTGTACAAGTGTGCAGGAGGAGGTGCCAGAGGCAGAGGCAGCTGTGGGCAGTTCTCCTTGGAGGAGGGAGGACAGACACAGCCCTGCTTGGCTGGACACAGGTGCATGGCCTCAGGAGTCACCGGAAAGAAGGGTGTAGCTCAGACATCAGCAGGAGGCGTACACCCAAATGTCAGAGTTCCCTGAGGCAATGCGGGGTCATGGGCTGACAATGGAGGAGTCCATCCAGCTCATGTGCACCACCATGGCTCAGGGCTATGAGCGCATGAGCTCCTCCATGGAGAGAGTGGCCAACCTCCTGGAAAGCTAAATGTGTCTTCACTCTGAGTGGTACCCTACCAGGACGACTGACACATGCATCTCAGCCACAGGCAGAGACCGGTGAGCAGACTACCTCCACCTCCTCTGAGGCCACAAGGAGACCACTGCATAGGAGTGGCCAAGCACAGAGGCCACCACACCATGCAGAGCACTGAGTGGGTCTTCTTATGGTCTCTGTGCACTATTTCCTTTTGTTACTACTTTATTAGGGTCGGCAACGTGTCCGGACACGGACATCAGTGTCCATGGTAAAATATTTTGAGGTCCGTGACTGGTAATTTCAGGGACAAGAAATTTCCCTTTGGCTTCTTCTTTCCGACCAGACCGACTTTTAAAACAAGTCGCACTGTCAGTTTCACATCTGACAGCTGACAGGTGCTGAGAGTGGGAACAACAGTTTCTTAACTTCAGACAGATTTAGGGTTTTACAGCGGGTTCTGATTTTCTTTTTAAAAGCCGCTCGGAAATCACAAATCTGTCTGGAGTTCAGAAACTGCTGTTCCCGCTCTCAGCAATGGTCAGAGAGAGGGATGGGATGGAGAGAGAGAGGGGTGAAAGTGAGAGAGGGGTGACAGAGAGAGAGGGGGGACAGAGAGGGGAGACAGAGAGAGAGAGGGATGGGGGGGGAGAGAGAAAGAGAGGGCCAGAGAGAATGGGAATGACACAGAGAGGGGGGAACACAGAAAGGGGGGAACACAGAGACGGAGGGGCTGAGAGAGAGAGGCAGAGAGACAGACAGACAGACAGACAGAGAAAGAGAGAAAGACAGTGAGAGGAGGGAGAGAGAGCGATCAAGATCACTCCTGACAAATGAACATCTTTCCGGAATACTCCGCATTGCTACAAGAAGTGTGCGGGCAAACATTGACTACTTGTGCAGGAATAAAAAGTGCAAGGTATCTCACTAAATCAGAGTCCAACATAGTGACAAGAAAGTAAGTCAATAAATTAATCTTCTCATTTAAAGCTTCTTGACAAAAATGCACATTTGTTGTTGTTTTGATTAATAGTAAGCTAAATTTTTAATGCCTTTTCTTTCTGAAATTGTCTCAGTGGACCCCAATGTAGGACAAAAATTATAATGTGCTCCCCCCATGCCAAAAGGTTGGACACCCTGTCTCTCTCACCCATCTCTTTCGCTCCCCCTCTCTCTCTCCCCCCCACCGTCTCTCTCTGTCCACCTCTCTCTGTCTCTCTTCCCCACTCCCTAGCAGCTAAGTTATTTTAAAACACAAATTTAAAGGTTTGTGCTATGTAAACTCATTTTAAAATGGCAAAACTCACTTAGGGAAGGTCTCAATTTCTACACTCTAACATGCATTACTTTCACTTGGGACACAAGCTCAGTGACATGTTGAAAGTTGCTGGAATTTAATTTCTATATAAATGTCACAATTCTGCTGTTATCCATTTGGAATCACATTGTTCCAGAACTTGTATTGAGGGAAAAGCAAGTAAGAAATTCCAAGGAATCTCCAGAGGTCGGCACTGTACGTTCCTCGTGAAAACAAGAGTGTGGTGTAATGGGGCTGAGTGATATTGGCAAAAACAAAATGCTGCTGACCCATATACAATAGTTAGTAAATACAATGTAACGGATAGTTTTAATAAACCTTAATCTATGATGAACTGTCTACAATTTCTTAACAACATCCATGTTCCATTTTCTGTTTTAAAAACTGTTTGGAAAGACATTAGTAAAAATTTATTATGTTTCAATGACCATGTTAGAAACAATCATTAACTGAGTTTTTCTGTGAATTCGATTAAAGAACAAGTTTTACAAGTATGTCAAAGATCAGTCAATGCAACGTGCATAATTTACTATCCAGTTTGAGGGCAGATAATCTATGTGGCCAATGTCATTTAAAAGTTGTCTGCATCATATAATAACATTATGTTAAAAGTGCACGTTTGCCAACAGCTAAGAAATTTGGATTGGACATAAATTGGTTAGTCTAAAATACAATCTTATAGATAATGATTAAGCATGTTATAACTGAATAATACATGCAGTAACAACTGCTCAACATTTTGCAGAGAAGCTTTTTATGAATAATTACCTTGTCACAGCTGAATCAGAATCGACAGAGATAGACTGAGACATAGATATGTGAATTTAAGAGAATTGCTTTATTGGAAAAACTGAAGGGTGCTTTTTATTTGTAATTGTGTTTATTTAATTTTGTCACTAGCTTTGGTAAGTAAATGATATTTTGCCCATGAGTGAAACTGGTGTTTCTGTATTTTAGAATCTAGGAGAATACAGCGATGGCAGCAAAACCCACTGCCCTCTGTCATGAAATGAATATACTGTCCAGCTCTGGCAAATATGATGTCAGTGACTGCGAGATGCATTGGTGTGCAGCCATTTTCAAGATGCCACCAAGGCCGGCAGCTAATCCTTGGAAAGAGATGGAAGTGAAGGAGATCAAGGCCACAGTGACCTTGACGACTGCTTGCAGGGCATGGTGAGCAGTGATGTGAGGTGCAATGTCTTCAGCAACAAGGACACAAATGTCTGTGACCATCTGCCAGGAGAGTCGCAATCTTCTGTATCACTGGGTCTCAGTCATCTTCAGGTAGCTCCTTCTTCGGCAGTAGTTTCTATGCAGAGGGTATGGCCTCCAAGTCCTTCCCGTCCCTCATTCCTCTCCCCTGCCCTCCTGATGCCCAGGGTTCTGCCCTTCCTGCAGAGGGTATTGCTCCTTATCACTGCTGGGACCAACATCTAAGAGCCATGTTTCCATTGCCAGCTGCTGCCTTCTTTGTGGTCAGCTGGTTGCCCAATTGCCCTTGGATGCCTTGCCCCATGCTCTTCTGCCCCTGCAATGCCAGGTAGGTGACAACCCCCTGCACTGTGTGAGCACTGACTGCCCACTCTCCCTGCCAACTGCTCAGTGCCGAAGGCACATGTTTCCCAATGGCCCTGTCCACCTCTATGCTGTTGAAACTTTTATGGCTCTGGGGTAATTCCCTAGGAGTGGGGGGGGGGGGGGGGGGGTGCTCCATGACTGGCTCCCCACTCTGTACATGTCTCCCTTCACCATGTCTGCCCCAGACAACGTGTTTGCCCGTGTGGCTCCGTGAAATTCTCAATGCCCCCCATTAACGAGCTCTTAATGAGCACTCCCAATACCTTAATTGGCCTTAATCGGGGATTGGATGGGATTGTGATGTTGCCCTCTACCCAACCTGATGAGCATGGCCAGCATAGGGAATGGCATCAAGAAACCAGCATGCTGATTGGCACCAGTACTTTTAGGCCCCATCTGCCTCTGTTTCAGCCCACGACGGGGCCGAAAAATTCAGCCCAAGGAAACAGACAGACACAGAGACAGGGATAGACAAACTTTAATTAATGCATCATAAAATTAGTTTGCATGGGCAAGACCCTTCTGGATACTAACCTAGGATACAAGGGTATCTAGGATACCCAGGCTATTTCCTAGGATACTAACCCTACTGTCCACCTCACTACAGTATCTCAGTATTTCTTAAACAAAGTGACTCCTGACAATGCAGCCCAGCGCTGACGTCATCAGAGCACTCGCAGCTTCGCACATGTGCAGAACAGACTCTTGCCGTCAGTATGGTGCAGCGCATGCACAGCCTACATCAACATCCGGCTTGCCAGGACTAATTTGCGCATGCGTGCGAAAATGTCATCGTGTATTGCAACATCTGTTTGCCACTCGCTCCTCCCTCAGCCACTTGCTCCCCTCTTCATCCCCCCCCAAACCCCTCTCAGCCACTCGCTCCCTGGCTTGCCTCTTCCTCCCCTCTGCTCTGCTCCTCACTTCCTCCCGCTTCTGCTCCACGCTCCCTCCCGTGATTGCCGCCTCTCTTCCTCGCACAGGGGGAAGTGGGGGCGAGAGAGAGAGTTGACAAGATAGGCAGGGGAGGGAGACTATGAGCAGGAGGGAGCAGGGAGCAGAAGCGGGAGGGGTTGGGGAGCAGAGGCAGAGCAGAGGGGAGGAAGCGGCAAGGCCGGGAACGAGCAGCCGACAGGCGGTGGGGGAGGGGTGAAGCAGGGAGCGAGTGGCCGAGGGGTGAGAAGTGGCGTGCCTTGAGCGAGTGGCTGACAGGTGGAGTGGGGGGGGGGTGAAGCAGGGAGCGAATGGCCAAGGTGGGAGAAGAGGCGAGGCGGGGAGTGAGCAGCAAGCACACGGGCACAGGAGGCAGCAGTGAAGAGAAGCGCGATGGCAGGGGGGAGCAGGGTACTGTTGGGGGTGAGATGGAGGTGGCGATCGCAGCCACAGTAGGCATTTGGGTTTCATTTGTTTTTGTTTTCGTGATAAATTGAGCAGCGCCATCTTTACCACTGGCAGCTGCCAAAGATGTTGCAGACAGTGACATTTCAGTGCTTCAGGCTGCATTTGCGCATATGCAAGTACTGCGCTACCTAATGGTTTTGTTATTAGCAAACGCAGCATTTCTTAAATCAGTCCAGCAACCTGCCTTCAGTCTGGGCACCTGTCCATCCTCACGTAGGGAAATAACTCCCATCGCCTGAACCAAACATGCCTTTCATACCCTGACCCTTGCTGGTTTAACATATTTTGAAGTAGTGATCTATCTATACTTTCTTCAAATGTTTAAGTATGCCATATTACTGTACAATGTCCTCTGAGATGCCTCTTTTCACAGCTGAACAGCTCAGTGTTATTACCCACTGTTCCTCATGATTTGTCCTTCTGACACTGGGGGAGATATTCAAAGTATCATTTGGAAGAGAAAGGTGAATGGAACAAATATTTTGTGTGGCTGAAGACTTTCAAAAAACCCCTAGCTGGCCTCTCATCTTCGACTCTTCATGAACTTGAGCTTATCCAAATCTCGCAACACGCACCAATTCCCATTCATCTTTCACCTCAACGTTCGCCGACCGACAATGGCTCCCAGTCCACTAATGCCTCAATTTTAAAATTCATATCCATATGTTCAAACCCCTCCATGACCTCGCCCCCTCCCGATCTCTGTGACCTCCTCCAGACCTCCGTGAATTTTGCACTCCTTCAACTCTGGCGTCTTGTGCATCCTCCACTTCCTTCACTCGCCCATAGGTGACCACGCCTGCAGCCGCCTAGGCCCTAAGCTCCTCCCCAAACTGCTGTACCTGGCCAAGCTTTTGAGTACCTGTCTTAATGTCTCTTTCATTGGCTTGGTGTTAAATTTTGTTTGATAATGCTCCTGCAAAGGGCCTTGGATTGTTTTGCAACATTAAAGGGTCTATATAAATACAAGTTGTTGTTAATGTACATTGGGAATGAATTATGAAATCACAGCACACATTAAATTAAACCAGTCTCTCAAACTCTCCAACAAGGATTCCATTCACAGAATATTCAGGATTTTCTTAAGTCTTAATTTCAACTTTCGCGAAGACAGTTTCTCTGTACAGAGGTTAAACATTTGATGGATCAGCTGTTGCAGCAAGAAGCCTTTTAAAATTCTTTAAAGAGAACCTTCAGCTAACCACAAAATCACTAATCAGAATGCAGCAACGGAGCGTGTGGTTACTTGACAGTCTTTCAATATAATGTTCCTAACTTTGAAAAAGAGCCTTATTAAAAAGGAGAAACCCATGAGAAAACCACTCCAGGCCCCTCTCATACATAAATAATATTAGCATGACATCTTTCATGCTAAACCTCTCAGAGCACGTCATGCCATTACTTACTTTTTGCAAAGTAATGATTGTTGTTCTGTCGGCAAACATGGCAGCCACTCAGTACAAGTCCGAGATACATAGTCAATCTGTTGTTTCTTTGATAGATAATGGTTGACAAATGTAAGATGGTTACAGCACCAGAAGAGCTCCCTATACGGGACTTCAGATATATTCCTCATCCAAATTCAGCATCTCCGACAGTGCAGGACTCACTCAGCACTGCCCTGGAGAGTAGAAGATGAGATAATGTGCTCAAAAGGCCTTTGATAACATCCCGCACAGTAGGCTCATAACAAAGGTTAGGTCGTGTGGAGTCAAAGGACAAATAGCTGAATGGATAACAGGTAAAGTAAAAAATAGAAAGTAGAGATTGGGGTAAAGGGCGGTTATTCCAGATTGGAGGAAGGTGGAAAGCAGTGTCCGCAAGGATTAGTGCTGGGACCATTGTAATTCATAATTTACATGAATGATTTGGACTTAGCAACAAGTAAAATTTGCAGATGATGCCAAACTGAGGAAGGATGCAGCAAAATACAATCAAACATTACAACATTTGCAGACTGGGCAGTTAAGTGGCAAATGAACTTTAACATAGATAAATGTGAGGTGATGCACTTTGGTAGGACAAATAGAAACATCACCCATACCTTAAGAAATAAGAAACTGAATGAGATGGAAGAGGAAAGGGATCTCTGGATACAGGTGAACAAATCATTAAAAGCAGCCTCGCAGGTCAGCAAAGCTATTCAAATTGCTAACAAAGCACTGGGATTTATTTCTCGGAGTATAGAATTCAAAAGTAGCAAAAGTCATGCTCAACTTTTTTAGGATCCTGATCAGGTTGCACTTAGAAGACTGTGCAGCTTTCTGGTCTCCATATTATAAAAAAAGGACCTAGAAGCACTGAAGAAAGTGCAAAAACGGTTAACAAGGATGATACCAGAACTGAGAGATTAAAGCCATCAGGAAAGACAGAACAGTTTGCTGTTTTTTAATTTAGAAAAGAGAAGAATTAAAGGTGACCTGATAGAGATCTTTAAAATAATGAATGGATTGGTCAGGGTAGATGTGCAGAGATTGCTTTCATTTGTGGGAGCATCCGAAACTAAGGGCGGGAGTTATTAATAAATCCATAGGGAAATAAGCAGAATTTTTTTTACTGAGAGCATGGTCAGCATGTGAAACTCGTTACCACAGGAAGTGGTTGAGGCAAATAACTTAGGTGTTTTCAAAAGGAAACTAGATGAGTAAATGAGGGAAAAGGAATAGAAAGATATTGTGAAAGGCTGAGATGAGGTTGATGGAATGGGAGGAGACTTGTCAAGTATAAACACCAACAAAGACTAGTTGGGCAGAATGACCTGTTTCTGTGCTTTATATTCTACGCAAACCACTGGCGTGGAGCACAAATTCACACCTTTCTGAGCCAGAGGCAAGGGTAATTACTAGTTGTGCCAAAGGAGGCATGTACGTCTGGTAGAAGCAGGATGTGGTTAGTTCACGGAGCTGGCCATTTACCAGGTAGAGTGGCAAGAAAGAGAAGCACCTTAATAATGTAACAAGTGTGTTACTGAGCCATACGGGCCAGAAGCTCCCAGATTCATGTCCCAATTTGTGTTGACTTAGCTGATCTCAGCCAGGGCACCAACTGGGGTGCGATAATTTGCCTCAGTTCGCCTGGGATTGAAAGTAGGAGCAGCTGGGTGGGTGGCAAATTAGTCAAGCTTTGCCACGCTCTTCATGGCTGAATTGTCCACTGACATTGGCTGCCCAGCCTCACAAATAGTCGGTTGCATCAGGTATGGGAGGGATGCCAACACCCGTGGCACTGCACCCACAGGCAGGTTTTAGCAATAGCAGGGAAGAACGACATGAAAAGCAAACAGTAAATACACTGTAAGAGTTAAAGATGGATTGTGAGCTACCACAGTCATTTCATAGCATGATAGCCTCCATTGTACATTTGATATGGCTTGATGTGGTTGGGCCTTTGTCACAGTATGAAAGGAATTGGCTCTTTTCAGCTCTGGAGATGATTCTGCATCTGTTTGCAGTGTTTGCACAGGATCTGTTAAGTATTTGGTTTCATATGCTCAACAGATGTAGTCCTGCAAATTCTCTTCAAACATTTTTAATTGGGATAAACATCTTAAGTAGAACTATGCAACAAAAAAAAACTCCACTTTTGTCACAACATTTCTTATCTGGTTCATCGATGCTACTTTGGTCACTGGCCCCTCTTTACTTGTTCCTCCTACAGCGTGCGGTGCACTCATCTCCCTCCCTGCATTCACACTGTGTTCAATCCTTATACTGACTCCCAACTCAATCTTTCCCAGGCCTCCAAAACTGTGGCATTCCGTAGCTCCCTTTGTGGCCCCTTCCTGCTATAATCTACAGGCATTTACAACTTCAAGATTACCGCAATAATTGATTTCTCTTCTACTTGTTGATGCCCTGTACTATAGTATTTTGACCCTTCACCAAGTTTCTCAACAAAAAGAATAGAATCACAAGGTGGAATCTTGTGCCCTTTGAAAAATAATCGCAGGGTGGGACAATTCCAGGTCCCAACCCTTCACTTGCTGGCAAAGCGCCCACTGGGGAAATCTTATTGGCCGCCTCCATGACCGCCATCCAATCAAGGCTGGTGGGTGGGTTCCTGAGGCTGCTGGCCCAATCAGAGGGCCTGCATCCTTGGAAATACAGCAGTCCCAATGGCAGAGGTGGGCGCTGCTGCTGTAGGATGGGGACCGCGAGGGCACTTCCATCTTGAAGATGTCCTCTGAAGTGGTTGGTACTTTTATAAAAGGAACGATGGCCATAGCTGCCAGGCCTCCCCTGTGGAGGGGAAACCATGCTGACTCTCTGCAAGAGCAAGTTAGCTAATCCCACTCCCCAACTTTCTCCCATTGCACTGCAATGTTTTTCCCTTCAGGTGATTATCCAATACCGTTTTGAAATCCACAATTAAATCTGCCTCCACCGCACTCTCAGGCAGTGCATTCCAGATCCTAACCACTTGCTGCGTGAAAAAGATTTTCCTCATGTCGCCATTGGATTTTTTGCCAATCACCTTAAATCGATGTCCTCGGGTTCTCTACCCTTCCACCAATGGGAACAGTTTCCCTCTTTCTACTCTGTCTAGACTGCTCATGATTTTTAACACCTCTATCAAATCTCCTCTCAACCTTCTCTTCTCTAAGGAGAACATAGAATCATAGAGTCATAGAGTTATACAGCACAGAAACAGGCCCTTCGGCCCATCGTATCTGTGCCAGCCATCAAGCTCCTATTTATTCTAATCCCATTTTCCAGCACTTGGACCATAGCCTTGTATGCTATGGCGTTTCAAGTGCTCATCTAAATACTTCTTAAATGTTGTGAGGGTTCCTGCCTCTACCACCTCTTCAGGCAGTGTGTTCCAGATTCCAACCACCCTCTGGGTGAAAACAGTTTTCCTCAAATCCCCTCTAAGCCTCCTGCCCCTGACCTTAAATCTATGCCCCCTGGTTATTGACCCCTCCGCTAAGGGAAAAAGTTTCTTCCTATCTATCCTATCAATGCCCCTCATAATTTTGTATACCTCAATCAGGTCCCCCCTCAGACTTCTCTGCTCTAAGGAAAACAACCCTGGCCTATCCAATCTCTCTTCATAGCTGAAATGCTCCAGCCCAGGCAACATCCTGGTGAATCTCCTGTGCACCCTCTCCGTTGCAATCACATCCTTCCTATAGTGTGGCGACCAGAACTGCACACAATACTCCAGCTGTGGCCTAACTAGCATTTTATACAGCTCCATCATAACCTCCCTGCTCTTATATTCTATGCCTCAGCTAATAAAGGCAAGTATCCCATATGCCTTCCTAACCACCTGTGCTGCTGCCTTCAGTGATCTATGGACAAGTACACCTAGATCACTCTGACCTTCTGTACTTCCTAGGATACTACCATCCATTGTATATTCTGGCCCAAGCTTCTCTAATCTATCCATGTAACTGAAGTCCCTCATCCATGGAACCATTCTCATAAATCTTTTCTGCACCCTTTCTAATGCCTTCACATCCTTCCTAAAGTGTGGTGCCCAGAATTTGACGCAATACTCCAGTTGAGGCCAAAACAGTATTTTATAGAGGTTCATCGTAACCTCCTTGCTTTTGTACTCTATGCCTCTATTTATAAAGCCCAAGATTCCATTTGCCTTTTTAACCACTTTCTCAACCTGCCCCACCACCTTCAATGATTTGTACACATATACCCCCGGGACTCTCTGCTTCTGCACGCTACTGGGGAGAGTGCTCAATGCCAGATAAATTCACACTGCCTAAATGTTCACACCTGCAAAATGCCGCCATGAAACTAAGTGTAAGACACATAAACCAAACCATTTTGCAGGTGCTCGTCTCATCTGTATTGGTGAAGTCAATAATTATAGGAACAGGATTAGGCCATTTAATTCCTCAAGCCTATTCCACCATTCAATGAGATCATGGCTTATCTATGACCTAATTCGATATATCCACCTTTGGCCCATGTCGCTTAATACCACCGGTTATTAAAATCTGTCAATCGCAGGTTTAAAATTAACAGCATCAACTGCCATTTGCGGGAGAGATTTCCAAACTTACACCACCCTTTGCTCCTGAAAAGCCAGGTTCTAACTTATAAGCTATGCTCCCTAGTCCTAGGTTCCCAACCAGCAGAAATAGTTACTCTGTAGCTACCCTGTCGATTCCCCTTAATATCTCGAAAACTTCGATCAAATCACCCCTTAACCACTAAAAATTCCATGGAATACAACCCTAGTTTTTATCTTTATTATAACTACTTCATAGATAATGAACTAGACAGGTCTCTTGTTATGGTCATGTCATGATAAACTTGGTGCAAGATAAAAGTTCTGTGTAGATTAGAACTCTATGGATAAGCAAAAAAATACCATAGCACCAACTGGCTTAAAGATCAGAAGTAGTTTGTAGCTATTAGTCCACAGCAAAGTTTGCAGTCAAAAGAGTAGTGCCTGAGTTAATACTTTGAAATGTGAGCACCAGGGGAGGCCGTGGCATAGTGATAATGTCACTAGACTAGTAATCCAGAGCCCAGGCTAATGCTCTGGGGAGATGGGTTCGAATCCCACCATGGCAGATGGTGAAATTTGAATTCAATTAATAAATCTAGAATTAAAAAAGCTAGTCAGATGATGACTATCAAACCACTGTCGATTCTTGTTAAAACGCATCTGGTTCACTAATGCCCTTTAGGGAAGGAAATCTGCCATCCTTGAAAATGCCCTCTGAAATGGCCTAGCTCGCATCAGTGCCCTGGAGATTAATCTTTCATTCCTGGAGACGCCAGGGAAATTCTGGAGGGTTGGCAACCCTAATGCCCCTAGCCCTTGATCTTTCTCAACATAAGGCCAAATTCTATGGAATTAGGTAAGTGCATTACATACCTCCACCTTTCCATTCAGGAAAATAGGAGCTACTTTTGTGGATATCTCAATTAGTTGGAGACTCAAACATGGGGATGGGTTACCATGATTATCTAATAACCAATTGACCCCCATGAAATTAACATTTATCCAACCCGATCATTTCAACAGACAACGTGGAGGAAGTTTTTTTTAAATTCATTCATGGGATGTGGTGTCACTGGCTAGGCCAGCATTATTGCCCATCCCTAATTTCCCTTGAGAAGGTGGTGGTGAGCTGCCTTCTTGAACCGCTGCAGTCCATGTGGGGTAGGTATACCCACAGTGCTGTTAGGAAGGGAGTTCCAGGATATGACCCAGCGACAGTGAAGGAACGGCAATATAGTTCCAAGTCAGGATGGTGTGTGACTTGGAGGGGAACTTGCAGGTGGTGATGTTCCCATGCATCTGCTGCTCTTGTCCTTCGAGGTGGTAAAGGTCGCGAGTTTGGAAGGTGCTGTCTAAGGAGTCTTGGTGCATTGCTACAGTGCATCTTGTAGATGGTGCACACTGCTGCCACTGTGCGTCTGTGGTGGAGGAAGTGAATGTTTGTGGATGGGGTGCCGATCAAGCGGGCTGCTTTGTTCTGGATGGTGTTGAGCTTCTTGAGTGTTGTTGGAGCTGCACCCATCCAGGCAAGTGGAGAGTATTCCATCACACTCCCGATTTGTGCCTTGTAGATGGTGGACAGGCTTTGGGGAGTCAGGAGGTGAGTTACTCGCCGCAGGATTCCTAGCCTCTGACCTGCTCTTGTAGCCACGGTATTTATATGGCTGGTTCAGTTCAGTTTCTGGTCAATGGTAGCCCCTAGGATATTGATAGTGGGGGATTCAGCGATGGTAATGCCATTGAATGTCAAGGGGAGATGGTTAGATTCTCTCTTGTTGGAGATGGTCATTGTCTGGCACTTGTGTGGCGCAAATGTTACTTGCCACTTATCAGCCCAAGCCTGGATATTGTCCAGGTCTTGCTGCATTTCTACATGGACTGCTTCAGTATCTGAGGAGTCACGACTGGTGCTGAACATTGTGCAATCATCAGTGAACATCCCCACTTCTGACCTTATGATTGAAGGAATGTCATTGATGAAGCAGCTGAAGATGGTTGGGCCTAGGACACTACCCTGAGGAACTCCTGCAGTGATGTCCTGGAGCTCAGATGATTGACCTCCAACAACCACAACCACCTTCCTTTGCGCTAGGTATGACTCCAACCAGCAGGGAGTTTTCCCCCTGATTCCCATTGACTCCAGTTTTGCTAGGGTTCCTTGATGCCATATTCGGTCAAATGCTGCCTTGATGTCAAGGGCAGTCACTCTCACCTCGCCTCTTGTGTTCAGCTCTCTTGTCCATGTTTAAACCAAGGCTGTAATGAGGTCAGGAGCTGAGTTGCCCTGGCGGAACCCAAACTGAGCATAACTGAGCAGGTTATTCCTCAGCAAGTGCTGCTTGATGGCACATTTGATGACACCTTCCATCACTTTACTGATGATTGAGATAGACTGATGGGGCAGTAATTGGCCGGGTTGGACTTGTCCTGCTATTTGTGTACAGGACATACCTGGGCAATTTTCAACATTGCCGGGTAGATGCCAGTGTTGCAGTTACACTGAAACAGCTTGGCTAGGGGTGCGCATGAGTACGTGGAGAGGACAAGGATGGTTACGACTGTGATGTGGGTGAATGGTTTGTGAACACAGGAAGAGTAGCCATCTGAGTGATGAACCAGAGTACAGCCTGCTCCCACAGCTTGAAGACCAGCAAGATTACCCCTCCCCAACAGCAACACCCCACCCACAGAAAAGGACAGTATGAATACCAGGGAGATGAACAAATCTCTGCTATCCCTAACATTTCTGCATTTCTAGCTAAGAGGAAAAAGGAAGCATACATAAGGTCTAGGCGGCTGATGAAAGACGAAGCTTTGAAAGAATATCGGGAATGCAGGACCAATCTGAAACGAGGAATTAAGAGGGCTAAAAGGGGTCATGAAATATCTTTAGCAAACAGGGCTAAAGAAAATCCCAAAGCCTTTTATTCATATATAAGGAGAAAGAGGGTAACTAGAGAAAGGATTGACCCACTAAAGGACAAAGGAGGAATGTTATGCTTGGACTCAGAGAAAATGGGTGAGATTCTAAACGAGTACTTTGCATCGGTATTCACCGAGGAGAGGGACATGACGGATGTTGAGGTTAGGAACAGATGTTTGATTACACTAGGTCAAGTCGGCATAAGGAGGGAGGAAGTGTTGGGTATTCTAAAGGGCATTAAGGTGGACAAGTCCCCAGGTCCGGATGGGATCTATCCCAGGTTACTGAGGGAAGCGAGAGAGGAAATAGCTGGGGCCTTAACAGATATTTTTGCAGCATCCTTAAACACGGGTGAGGTCCCGGAGGACTGGAGAATTGCTAATGTCGTCCCCTTGTTTAAGAAGGGTAGCAGGGATAATCCAGATAATTATAGACCGGTGAGCCTGACGTCAGTGGTAGGGAAGCTGCTGGAGAAGATACTGAGGGATAGGATCTATTCCCATTTGGAAGAAAATGGGCTTATCAGTGATAGGCAACATGGTTTTGTGCAGGGAAGGTCATGTCTTACCAACTTAATAGAATTCTTTGAGGAAGTGACAAAGTTGATTGATGAGGGAAGGGCTGTCGATGTCATATACATGACTTCAGTAAGGCGTTTGATAAGGTTCCCCATGGCAGGCTGATGGAGAAAGTGAAGGCGCATGGGGTCCAAGGTGTACTAGCTAGATGGATAAAGAACTGGCTGGGCAACAGGAGACAGAGAGTAGCAGTAGAAAGGAGTTTCTCAAAATGGAGACGTGTGACCAGTGGTGTTCCACAGGGATCCGTGCTGGGACCACTGTTGTTTGTGATATACATTAATGATTTGGAGGAAAGTATCGGTGGACTGATTAGCAAGTTTGCAGACGACACTAAGATTGGTGGAGTAGCAGATAGTGAAGGGGACTGTCAGAGAATACAGCAGAATATAGATAGATTGGAGAGTTGGGCAGAGAAATGGCAGATGGAGTTCAATCAGGGCAAATGCGAGGTGATGCATTTTGGAAGATCCAATTCAAGAGTGAACTATACAGTAAATGGAAAAGTCCTGGGGAAAATTGATGTACAGAGAGATTTGGGTGTTCAGGTCCACTGTTCCCTGAAGGTGGCAACGCAGGTAAATAGAGTGGTCAAGAAGGCATACGGCATGCTTTCCTTCATCGGATGGGGTATTGAGTACAAGAGTTGGCAGGTCATGTTACAGTTGTATAGGACTTTGGTTCGGCCACATTTGGAATACTGCGTACAGTTCTGGTCGCCACATTACCAAAAGGATGTGGATGCTTTGGAGAGGGTGCAGAGGAGGTTCACCAGGATGTTGCCTGGTATGGAGGGCGCTAGCTATGAAGAGAGGTTGAGTAGATTAGGATTATTTTCATTAGAAAGACGGAGGTTGAGGGGGGACCTGATTGAGGTGTACAAAATCATGAGAGGTATAGACAGGGTGGATAGCAAGAGGTTTTTTCCCAGAGTGGGGGATTCAATTACTAGAGGACACGAGTTCAAAGTGAAAGGGGAAAAGTTTAGGGGGGATATGCGTGGAAAGTTCTTTACGCAGAGGGTGGTGGGTGCCTGGAACGCGTTGCCAGCGGAGGTGGTAGATGTGGGCACGATGGCGTCTTTTAAGATGTATCTAGACAGATACATGAATGGGTAGGAAGAAAAGAGATACAGAACCTTAGAAAATAGGCGACATGTTTAGAGAGAGGATCTGGATCGGCGCAGGCTTGGAGGGCCGAAGGGCCTGTTCTTGTGCTGTAATTATCTTTGTTCTTATCTTTGTATGCACTCTGAATGCACTGGCCTTGCTCTTCCTCTCCCCCATTCAGACACAACAGATTGGTGGGTAGCACCACTCCCTTTGTTGGCACAGTGTCAGCGATGGCTCAGTAGGCACTGTTTTCAACACTGAGTCAGGAGAATAGGGAGTTCAAGTCCCATCCCAGAGGCTTGAGCACAATATTCCAGGCTGACACTCCAGTGCTGGACTGTCAGAGGTGCTGTCTTGCAGATGAGTCATTAAACCAAAGTCATGTCCGTTCTCTCAGACAGATATAAAAGATCCCACGGCACTATTTCAAAGAACAGCAGAGGAGTTTCCTCAATGTCCTCCTTTAACCAACATCATTAAAAACAGATTATCTGGTTGCTTTTTTGTGGGAGCTTGCTGGGTGGATATTTGCTGCCACATTTTCTACATTATAACAGTGACTACACTTCAAAAGTACTTCAATTGCTGTAATGCACTTTGGGATGTTTTGAAGTCATGAAACTTAGCTTCAATCCATAACTTACTGACTCAGACATGAGAGTGCTAGAACCATAGAATGGTTACTGCACAGAAGGAGGCCATTCGGCCCTGAGTGTTCATGCCGGTTCTTTGCAGCTAGTCCCACTCCCCCGCCTTTTCCACATAGCTCTGCAACTTTTTTTCTCTTTAGATAATTATCTAATTCTCCTTTGAAAGCCACCATTGAATCTGCCTCCATCAAACTCCCAGGCAGTGCATTCCAGATCCTAACCATTTGTTGGGTAATAAGGAATCTTTAGTTCCTATGCTGAACTTGTTTTAGAGCCCACTTCACTTCAAGATTGATTGCTGAATAATTTACATACAGCAACAATCAGAAGCTCCCACAACAACAATCTTGCATTCATGTAGTGCCTTAAATATAGAAAATATCCCTAGAGGGTAGAAAGAATGGAAGGGTGACACAGTGGTTAGCACCATAACCTCACAGCTCCAGTGACCTGGGTTCAGTTCTGGGTACTGCCTGTGTGGAGTTTGCAAGTTCTCTCTGTGACTGTGTGGGTTTCCACCGGGTGCTCTGGTTTCCTCCCACAGCCGAAAACTTGCAGGTTGATAGGTGAACTGGCCATTGTAAGTTGCCCCTAGTGTAGGTAGGTGGTAGGAGAATGGTGGGGAATATGGGATTAATGCAGGGTTAGTATAAATGGGTGGTTGTTGGTCAGCACAGACTTGATGGGCTGAAGGCCTGTTTCAGTGCTGTATCTCTAAATTAAATTAAATTAAAATAGATGAAGGAATAAATACCAAGCCATGGTGGAAGAGCTGGGGGAGTGACCAAAAGGTCAGTTGAAAAGACAGGCTTGGAGAAGATTTTTAAAGACTGGAAGAGAAATGGAGCGTAGGAGGAATCTAGGGAAAGAGTTCCAGAGAGCAGGGCCAAGGCCGTTTACAAATTCCATCTTGCATACTGACTGCTTGTGCATCCTGGATCCAACCATTTGCCCAAGCGATGTTGCACTTACTGCTGTCAAAGGAATGTCTATAAATTCTTGTTCTAAAATGGTTGCATCATTGCAAGAGCAATACAAAATGTTTGCTGCCCATTTCTCTCCACCAGCGATTGAAAATCACAAGGACCAATGGTGTGACATATCTTTTATCAGCCCCAGACTCGACGACACAGTGTCCTGGCCAGCCTCTCATCTTCCACACTTTGTAAATGCCGGCTCAAACAAAATTCCACTGCCTGTATGTTAACTCACACCAAGACTTGTTCACCCATCACCCCTGTGCTCAATGACCTACATTGGTTCCAGGTTCAGCAGTACTTCGAATTTCAAAATCCCTCCAATGCCTCATCCTTCCCTATCTCTGTAACCTCCACCAACCCCACAACCCTCCAAAAACTCTACACTTTTCCAATTTTCGCCTCTTATGTATCCCCAATTTAGTTGCTCCAACACTGCCTTCAGTTGCCTAGGCCCCAAGCTCCGGAAATTCCTCCCTAACCTCTGCGCCTCTCTACCTTGCTCTCCTCCTTTAAGACACTCCTTAAGACCTACCAGTTTGACCAAGCTTCTGATCATCAGACCTAATATCTCTTTATGTGCAAGAGATTTGCAAGAACTGGTGATATTGGGGAACTTTCTTTAACCAAATCCCAATTGGGATAATGTTAGAGTAAAGGGTAAAGAGGGGGAGAATTTTCTAAAATGTGTTCTCTGTCCAACTAGGAAGGAGGCATTGCTGGATCTGGTGCTGGGGAATGAGATGGGCCAAGTGGACCAAGTGTCTGTGGGGGAGCACTTGGATAAGAGTGATCATTGTATCATAATGTTTAGATTAGCAATGGAGAACAGCAAGAAACAATCTAAAGTAGAACATCTAAATTGGAAGAGGGCTAACTTCAATGGGCTGAGAGGGGATCTAGTCAGGGTAAAATGGAATGAAGGATTGATAGGAAAAAAACTGTACTGGAGCAATGGGTGATCTTTAAGGAGACAATGTTTCAGGCATGGTCTAGGTACATTATGACAAGAGCGAAAGATAGAGGAACCAAAGCTGGGACTCCTTGGATGACAAGGGAGATGAAGAATTTTATGAAACAAAAAAAGAGGATGTAAGATGCATGTCAGGTGAATTCTTCAAATGAGAACCAGGCCAAATACAAAAAGTTGAGAGGGGAAGTGAAGAGGAAAAGACTGGCAAAGAGAAAATATGAGAATAGAATGGCAGTTAACATAAAAGGGAACGCAAAAATCTTCTATCAGCATGTAAATAGTAAGCAGATCGTAAAAGGTGGGGTGGAGCCTGTTAGGGACAAAGAGGGTGATATATGCTTAGAGGCACAGGGCAAGGCTAGAATACGTAATGAATTCTTTGTATCGATGTTCACTGAGGAAGAGGACGCGGACAAAATATCGGTAGAAGCAGAGATGGTAGAGGTAATGGATGGGGTGAAAATTGATAGGAAGGAAGCACTCTAAAGGCTGGCTGCGCTTAGAGTGGATAAGTAGCCTGGTCTGGATGGCTTGTATCTCAGGTTGCTAAAGGAAGTGGCAGTGGAGATAATGGAAAGTCTTACCATAATCTTCCAACCCTCCCTAGATACAGGAGAGGTACCAAAGGATGAGAGAGTTGCCTATGTGATACCCTTATTCAAGAAAGGGTGTAAGGACATTCCGAATAACTATAGTTTAACATCAGTGGTGGGTGAGGTTTTAGAAACAATTTTTTAATATGTTTCATGGGACGTAGGTGTCGCTAGCAAAGCCAACATTTATTGCCTATCCCTAATTGCCCTTGAGAAGGTGGTGGTGAGCTGCCTTCTTGAACTTCTGCAGTCTATCTGGTGCGGGTATACCCACAGTGCTGTGAGAGAGGAAGTTCCAGGATTTTGATCCAGCAACAGTGAAGGAACGGTGGTGTAGTTCCAAGTCAGCATGGTGTGTGGCTTGGAGGGGAACTTACAGGTGGTGGTGTTCCCACTCATTTGCTGTCCTTGTCCTTCTAGGTAGAACAGTTCACAGGTGTACAAGGTGCTGTCAAAGGAGGCGTAGTGAGTTGCTGCAGTGCATCTTGTAGATGGTACATATTGCTGCCACTATGCGTCAGTGGTGGAGGAAGTGAATGTTTAAGGTAGTGGATGGGGTGCCGGTCAAGCAGGCTGCTTTGTCCTGGATGATGTCGAGCTTCCTGAGTGTTGGAGCTGCACCCCTCCAGGCAAGTGGAGAGTATGCCCTCACACTCCTGACTTGTGCCTTGTAGATGGTGGACAGGCTTTGGGGAGTCAGGAGATGGGTTACTCACCGCAGATTCCCAGACTCTGACCCGCTCTTGTAGCCACACTATTTATGTGGCTGGTCCAGTTCAGTTTCTGGTCAATGGTAACCCCAAGGATGTTGATAGTGGGGGATTCAGTGATGGTAATAATCAGGGAAATAATCAACAGGCTCTTGGAGAGCTTTGAGTAAAGGAGAACCAGCATAGATTTGTAAAAGTCAGATCATGCTTGACTAATCTAATTGAATTTTTGTTGAAGTAACTCAGAAGGTTGATGAAGGGAAAGCCTTGGATGTTGTCTATGTGGATTTTAAGAAATTGATTAACAAAATACCACATAAAAGGTTGGTTAACAGAACTGAGGCTCATGGAATAGGAGGGTCAGTGTCAGCTTAGATAAAAATTGGCTTAAGGACAGAAAACAGTCATGGTAAATGGTTGTTTTTTAGACTGGGGGATGGTAGACAGCGGTGTTCCCCAAGGTTCAGTGCTAGGACCACTGGTTCTTTTGATATATATATAAATGATTTACATATTGGAAGAGAAAATAACATTTCAAAATTTGCTGATGATATCAAACTTGAAGGTGTGGCAGGTGGTGACGATGATACCAATTGAATGCAACGGGACATAGGTAGGCCAGCAGAGTGAGCAGACAAGTGGTAGATGGAATTTAATACAGTGAGGTGATGCATTTTGGCAGAAGGAATAGGGAGAGGCATTATAGATGAAATTGCACTGTTCTAAAGAGTGTACAGGAACCGAGGGAACTGGAGATTTATGTGCATAGATCTTTGAAGGTGGCAGGATATATTAAGAGAGTAGATAGCAAAGCATATGGGATCCTGGGTTTCATATATGGAGGAATTTAGTACAAAAGCAAAGAAGTCATGCTGAATCTTTATAAAGCTCTGGTTAGGCCACAAATACAGCATTGCATCCAGGCCTAGTCTATACACTTTAGGAAGGATATGAGGGTCCTTGAGAGGATGCAGAGGAGATTTACTAGAATGGTTCCAGGGATGAGGGATTTTAGTTACAAGGTTAGGTTGGAGAAGCTGTGTTGTTCTCCTTGGAACAAATGAAATTGAGGAGAGATTTGATATAGATGTACAAGATTATGACAGGTTTAGATAAGGTAGACAAAGAAAAGCTGTTCTCATTAGCTGATGGTACAAGTACTAGGGGTCACAGGTTTTGGCCAAGAGTGTTGGGCCTGAGGAAGAACCTTTTAACGCAGTGAGTGGTAATGATCTGGAACTCGCTGCTTACGAGGATGATGGAAGCAGAGACGATGAATGATTTCCAAACGAAATTGGATGGGCACTTGAGGGAAAAAAACTTGCAGGGCCACAGGAATAGAAGAGGGGAATGGAACTGGCTGGATTGCTCTACAGAGAGCTGGCATGGACTTGATGGGCTGAATGGCCTCCTTTGGCACTGTTATGGCTCTTTGTAGATCATGTGATGGAAACTACACCAGCCAATGGAAACATATTAATTTTGTCATATGGAACACTATTTGAACTTTTACTTGACATTGAATATAACTTTTTTAAAAAGACCACAGAGCTGAACAGCTGAAAACATGGCTGCATATTTACATACTGAGAGACAATGGAAGTGCTCCCTGATTCACTTAGCGAGATGGGTTTTGTCAATAGTGGTGATCAAAAGACAATGAGAGCCACTGACTTTGTAAGAGACAAACCTCCATCCCTCCCCTCACCTACCCACTGAGTGTGGCTAGAGAACTTTTGAAATCAACAGTCCTCACAGACAATGCTGTTTAAAACAAAGAACTGGTCACATGACTTACCTGCTGGCCAGAATGGGAATTGATTGAATTGTGACTCACAGAAAAGTTTGGGACAGACTGCAACTGAACTCATAGGGGAAAGCACCTGTCTCTCTCTCTCAAACAAAGTCCCAGCAACTTAAGCCTCAAGACAGAGGACCTCTTCAGCCTTCTGGTACCAGAGAAGCAAGTTTGAAAGTGTGCACTGGCCCCAGCAAAACTGCAAGACTTAACTCCAATTAAGGACTTTACATCCAAAGTAAAGACAGTGACTGAATTCCAGTTACTACTCCAACACCAACCCCCCCCCCCACTTTATTCTTTCTCCCACCTTCTATCTATTTGTGTGTGTGTTTATCTCGTATGCATGCTAGCATGGTTGCACAGCGTATTTTAGTAATTTTAACCAAGTTAAAGTGGTAAGGTTAATAAACTTACATCTTTCTTGTTTAAACCTAAGACAGTCTGTCTGGTTGGTTCATTTACAATTACACAGAGAGCAGTGAGTAAGGACTCACTGAGGTGTTAAGCTAAAACGCTGTGTTTTAAAAGTTAAACCCTGTTGCGGCCAAACCAGGAAAGGGGCCAGAGGGGAGCCTGAGACCCCTTCCTCACCCAGTCGTAACAGCCAGTATCAAATTTTTGTCCAATAAAGTTTCCTGGCACATTTACGACGTTAACGGCGCTGTATAAATGCAAATTGTTGTTCACCCCGAAAACCTCATCAATAAATCCCTCTGCAACTTGTAGAATTATGCAGCATCTCCGGGGAATACACTTTCTCTTGTGATTTCTAAACTAACCTCAGATCATTATCATCTGCTGAGCACAGACAGTGATAGCAGTCAATGTCTGCTCTTAATAAGTGCAAAGAATTCACTTTGAATCTTGTTTTATTTTATTGCTCGGACAAAATCTTAAGAATGGTTCCATGCCATGAAACGGAACTTGAAGGAGTGCCCTGTGGGCTTTCTTTAAGAGGAAATGCCACATGTGGCATCTGCTCATTGTAAATTCTGGAGCGTAACTTCCAAGGCAATGTGAGAGAGACTGTTGTGACCATTACACTCAACAACTGGTCAAAGCATAAACCATGTTACTACCTAAATGGCAACCCTCTCATTCTTCTCCTCGCCCACCGCACTCCCCAGAACTCGTGGGTCACAAGGGTCTGACCTCCTGCACATCCCCGATTTTAATCACCATTGGTGACTGTGCTGTCAGCTGCCTGGGCCCCAAGCTCTTGAATCCCCTCCTTAACCCTCTCTGCCTCTCTCTCCTTCTTCAAGACACTCTTTAAAACCTACCTGTTTAACCACTTGTCCTGATAGCTCCTTGTGTGGTTCAGTGTCAAATTTTGATTGATAATCAAAGTGGGCGGCACAGTGGCGCAGTGGTTAGCACTGCAGCCTCACAGCTCCAGGGACCCGGGTTCGATTCCGGGTACTGCCTGTGTGGAGTTTGCAAGTTCTCCCTGTGTCTGCGTGGGTTTCCTCCGGGTGCTCCGGTTTCCTCCCACATGCCAAAGACTTGCAGGTTGATAGATAAATTGGCCATTATAAATTGTCACTAGTATAGGTAGGTGGTAGGGAAATATAGGGACAGGTGGGGATGTTTGGTAGGAATATGGGATTAGTGTAGGATTAGTATAAATTGGTGGTTGATGTTCGGCACAGACTCGGTGGGCCGAAGGGCCTGTTTCAGTGCTGTATCTCTAATCTAATAATACTCCTGAGAAGCACCTTGGGATGTTTTCCTACATTAAAGGCACTATATAAATGCAAGTTGTTGCTGCAAGGAAGTGCAACTTATATGCTGAGTATAGCAGCAATGTGTGCTGCTGTATCCATAAAATGTCTGGGGTGAAATTGAACACGGGTGGGGAAGCAAACCAGGTGGAATTTTTTTATATTCTTTCATGGGATGTGGGCATCGCAGGCCAGGCCAGCATTTGTTACCCATCCCTAATTGCCCTTGAACTGAGTGGCTTGCTAGGCCACTTCAGAGGGCAGTTAAGAGACAACCATTTTGCTGTGGTCTGAAGTCACATTTAGGCCAGAGCAGGTACGGATGCCAGATTTCCTTCCCCAAAGGACATTAGTAAACCAGATGGGTTTTTATGACAATCAATGATAGTTTCATGGTACCATTACTGAGACCATCTTTCAATTCCAGATTTTTTAATTAATTTATTGAATTTAAATTCCACCAGCTGTCACGGTGGCAATTGAACCCATGTCCCCCAGGCATTAGCCTGGGTCTGGAGGTTAATATTTAATTGCAGGAGACTCCAGGCCAATCCTGGAGGGTTGGCAACCCTATTCGCATCCTCAATTTTCATCAGTCCACCATTGAGGGCTGAGGCTTCAGCTGTCTAGGGTCCTCAAGGTTGTGGCCTCCTGTTGGCAAATTCCGGCTGTCGCCACCGAATAGGTAGTGGATCTGGCGGGGATTGTACCGAATTTCAGAACCATTTATGGAAATGCAGCCCGCCGTTAAGGTCAGCAGGTCCTCCACATCCCGGCATGCCCCAGGCTCGCTGCCCCCTTCGGGACTCTTTAGAATTATGCCCTCCCCTCCCCCTTTAATATCGCGGCCTCTGTCGCTGAGGATGGATCCCAGTAACCTCCCTGCTACAGGTAACTGCTAACTTTGTTTCTGATTCCCTCCTTTCCTGAATCATGGCAATTTTTCAACCTGTAGACACAATTCCTGAATTGTAAGAGAGTTTTGTAACAGTTTCTTCGCCTATTTTATTTAATACCCTGGGGTGGAAACAGCCTCCGTTGGCCATTTGTTCTACAGACACTGGGATAAGGTAGGGGGTTGGTATCCTGGAAGATGTGTTCAAGAGGGTTGAAAGGCTTTCCTTGCAGCTCTGTAAAATCTCACAGCTTGGTTTGCTCACTGGCCCTTTAAACGCTGCATCTCCACATGAGTTCAGCCTTGCTTTCACCCTAAACAAACGGTAACTTGGACAAGAATCCAGGGGAATAATACCAGGACTGGGGTTTCCAACTCTGATTGGACACATTCCTGGTGGTTCCATCGCATGACCTCCCACCGCCCTCACATGATTGGCTGCCCGACACATCCAGCCACACAGTATCCCACCATCCCACAGCCAATTGGAAAGCAAAGAGTCTCTCTTATCAATTGGATGATTTTTGACTGTCAATCAAACTGCCTTCCCCACCACTGTTTGCAGTATTTTTATAATTAATAGATGAAAATGTTCAAAGAAAGTGAAAAACAAAGATTATTTATTTAATGCAATGATTTTTCTCCAGGTTTGCTGACAGGAATGTGGAGATTAGTCTTCAATTCCTGGAGACTCCAGTTCAATCCTGGAGGGTTGGCAACCCTAACTGGGATGCACCACAGTAACATGCATTTCAAGTTTGAGAAGGAATTCGAAGAGGTAGAGGGATAGTCCATCTAAACCCTCCATGCAAAAGATCCTCCTATCAGATCACAGAAAGGGTCACACAGACAAGTGACCTATACTCTACAACAGGCTCTTTGAGAAGCTTAACAGCTGTAGTTACACTCAATCCCTGCTGGGTTAAGCAGTATTGATACAACATCCACTGTGGCTTATGTTTTCCAATTGAAGGGAGTGCCTTTCTTTCTTCCTTTGCCAGTTAGTTCCCCCACTGATGTGCCGGGACTGTTTGAGTGGAAGGTTAGCCGTCGTTTCAGCAACCTGTGCAAACTGAGAAACATAGACGCAATAAAATCTTTTGGTAGTCCAGACAAAGTGTGATGATTCAATCGCTGTCATGAAAGGAGGAGGAATGATGAAGCTAAAGTCAATAGTGTAAATGCTAACAGTTTTATTAACTCAAAGAGCAAAAACAAAAATAAAATTGCTGGCAAGCTGAAACAAGCAGAAAAGCTGTGAGAAACACCGCTGTCAGACAGCATCTGCAGAGAGACAGACCAGTCAGTGCCTGAGGCAGGGCCCTAAAGAGAGGTTTATTAAACCGTTAATTCCAACCTTGAGAGCGACTTTCTCTCCCGTTTCTCCAGGAAGTTTGCCCAGCTCCTTGTTATATATAGTTGTATTGCTGGAGCTAGAGTGCAGGGTACATCATATGAATAAACTTCGATTGGTTATTTCAGTGGGCACTTTGAGAAGTTGTGAAGCAACATGGGGGGTTGACTTTGTGCAACAGTGTGAAATAAATGATAGTGAGCCAGCAGCACGTTTTACATCTTCAATTTTAAAATCAATTTAAAATTCTCATCCTTGTTTTCGAATCCTTCTATGGCCTCACCCCTCTCTATCGCTGTAATCTCCTCCAACCCCACAACTCTCCGAGGTATCTGCGCTCCTTCAATTCTGGCCTCCTCAGCATCCCCAATTTTAATCGCTACACCGTTGGTGGCCGTGCCTTCAGCTGACTAGTTCCTAAGCTCTGGAATTCGCTCCCTAAACCTCTCCACCTTTCTTCCCGGATTTAAGACTCTCCTTAACACCTACCTCTTTAACCAAGCTTTTCGTCATTGATTGGTGGAGCAAGTTCAAGGGGATGAATGGTCTCCAGTTTCTATCAAGCCCCAGCACAGACTCCAATGCCCCCAACCCCTTAAAAAGTGGGATCAATTGGTATAGTCCGAACAGTGGGAGAAAGCAACACCCTCCCCTGAGCTCTGCAGTGAGGGTAGACCAAGTCCAGGAGGGTCACACATTGCAGTTTAATTGTAGACCTTCCCTTTATTGCAAAACATACAATATTTTAGCTGGTTTGGCACCTTATGGGGGCTGGAATAAATCTGATGCAAAAACAAAGTTGCCGAGCAATGGGTTAAGGCAACAGAATGATCTCTGCATCAACATGATTTACATCAGGCCCTTTATAGACTTGTGAAACACTGATTTCTTCTCCCCTTCCGAATCAAAGTAGGATACATCCAAGAATGAGGCCATTTGGTCCATTGTGCCTGTGCTATCTCTTTAAAAGAGCTATCAAACTCGTCCCACTCCCCTGCTCTTTCACCATAGCCCTGTAAATTTTTACCTTTCGAGTATCTATCTAATTCTTTTTTGAAAGCCACCATTGAGTTCACTTCCACTGACCTTTCAGGCAGTGCACTCCAGATCACAACAACTCGCTGTGTAAAACAATGTTTCCTCATGTCACCTTTGGTTCTTTTGCCAATCACCTTAAATCTGCCACTAGAAACAATTTTAACTTGTTAATTCTATCAAAACCATTCCTGATATTGAACACATCGATCAGATCTTCTCTTAACCTTTTCTCTGCTCTAAAGAGAAAAACCTCTACAGTCTTTCCACATAACAGAAGTCCCTCATCCCTGGTTCCATTCTAGTACGTTTCTTCTGCACCTTTTCCAAGACTTTGACATGCTTCCTAAAGTGTGGTGTCCAGAACCTAACAAAATACTCCAGTTGGAGTAAAGCACTCACATTTTAATTTAACTGCAGAACTGAGGAACGGAGCCTGAAATCATTACTGATGATGTTATCAAGCAAAACAAATAGATTTTGCTCAATTTGCACTAATGTTTATCAGCTTTGTGACGGAAAACCCACATGCCAAATGGTAAATATTAATTTCATCATATGGAACTTTACCTGAGACCTTTTTTACTGGATATTATTACAAATAGCTTTTAAAAAGCAGAACAGAGCAGCTAAAGATGGCCACACACAATTTGCATATGAGAAGCCAAAGGCTGGCTGGGAGACAGAGGTGATTAACCAATCTAGCCAGAACAATAGGGGTGTGCTCTCATTCAATCACCTCGAATGGTTTTGTCACTGTTGGTCATCAAAAGCCATCGACATCCATTGACTTTGAAAGAGCCAACCCCACCCCACAACCCACCATGTATGCCTGTGCAACCTTGAATTTCAAAGATCATTCCAGAAACTTCTGTTTCAAACAAAGAGGTGGTCACATGACATGGCTACCTGTGTGGCTCTGACAGTTTGTGAATTGTAGCTCTGAATTCCAAGGAAGGAACATCTCTCCTTTCTCCCTCTCCATCAAAGTCCCAGGAAAGCCTCGGCTGTTGCTGAACCACAAATCTACAGATCCTCACAGTCATCAACAAGGTGGATGGATAAAGTCTCTCCTTGGCCTTCTGGAACCAAAGAAGCAATCCTGAATTGTGCACGTGGCCCAGCGAGGACTTCAAGACTTCAATTTCACCTAAGGATACTGGACTACATTTCCGTATTTAAATTCCCTTTTGATTAAGGACTCTACTCCAACCTCCCAACTCTGCTTTTTCCCCTCTGTCTTTATTTGTGTGTGTGTGTGCGCCTCTCGTATGAATGTAAGCGTGGATGCATCGCGTATTTTAGTAATTTTAACCGATTTAGTGTGATAAGATTATTAAAATTATATCTTTCTTGTTTAAACTCAAGAAAACCTGTCTGACTGGTTCATTTACAAGTATATATTAGAGTAACAGGAGCAAGTGCTCACTGAGTTGGTAAGTTAAATCACTGTGTTAAAAAGATAAACCCTCTTGCGCTCAAACCAGAGAAGGGACGAAAGGGGAGCCTGAGACCCCCTCCTCAACTGGTCATAACAATCTGCTTTTGAAGAGGCTGGAATCCTCAGAGCAGCATGAATCCACTCTTAGAATTTTCTGCCAGCATTACATTCATTTATCAATCCCAAAACGTTTCATCAAGGCTCACCACCACTTTCTCAAGTGCAATTAAGGGTGGGCACAAAAGGCTGGCATCAATAGTGATGCCCACATCCTGTGAACGAATAAATAAAAAGCTATGGAAAGTTAACCCTTCATGCTGAATGTTAAGATTCTCATACTTGATTTCAAATTCCTCCATGGCCTCCCCCCCTCCCTCCCCTCCCTATCTCTGTAACCTCCTCCAGTCACACAACCCTCCAAAATCTCTGCACTCCTCCAATTCTGGCCTATTATGCATCCCAATTTTAATTGCTCCAGCATTGGTGGCCGTGCCTCCAGCTGTCTAATTCCTAAGCTCTGGAATTTCCTTCTGACACATCTCTGCCACTCTATCTCTCTCCTCCTCCTCTAAGACAGTCCTTGAAAATAACCTCCATGACCAAGCTTTAGGTCTCCTTTCTTAATATCTCCTTATGTGGCTCAGTGTCAAATTTTGTTTGATAATGTTCCTGTGGAGCACTTTGGGATGCTTTACTATGTTTAAGGTGCATTATAAATGCAAGCTGTTGTTCAATAATCTATACTGGACGTGTAGGTGAGAAAGAGACTCATCATTCTCTACTCACTGCTTAGAAACAACTTTTCCCACGCATGAAAGACTGTCTGCAATGCCAAATTGGCAAGCGTGGCTTTCCACTCTACAGGGATTATTATATACACAAACTCACGTCAAAACCATTCGAGTGGATTATGGTAAATCTACAACATTTTGATGTACTGCTTTGTTGCATCACCAGGTTATAAAAACTCATAAGTGAACAGAAATAATGGCAGCTCCATATGTCTTTTTACTTAATTTTGTGATCAAGGTGAGGGATGTCATTGCTGGGGCATACACCATTCTTCCTCTTCGGAGTGAGCTTCAGTACTCCCAGGCCATTTTGGGAAAGAGCAGCTAATGTGCATGCAGCTGATACCAACCCACAATCTGGACAGACGGAAACATGGAACACAGGCAGAATATAGAATCAACAGCTTATCATTGACCCAACAGCAGAGATCCCTAGCCTTGACCTCCCATGAAGACAGTGGACAGCATTCAACCGAATCTGCACAGGGCATGGACAATCCAGCCACCTTCCCCATAAGTGCAAGACAAGGGCGACCCCAAATATGATTGTGGTCATGAGTCCCGGACATCACATCAATCTGTTGCAGGAGGCCCCTCATTTCTCCGCTCGGCAACTCACGAGGCTATCGATTGGATGACCAACTTGGACATCCCATTTTAAGCTTTTCCCATCCTATGAAAGTAGTAGCAGTATTCCCAGGTCACTTACAAAACATATTTGATTCAGGGTGAATAAAGCTCCCTCACACCCTGTCCCATAAATGGGGCAGATTCCTTCCTTTCACTATTTCTAGTATTATCATAAACACAAGAACAAGGTTGTGACGTCACTACAAATCATGAATAGCGAGCAGACTTGCTGTCAAGAAGTGCTTTTTCATTCAAAGAATATTCAACATATGGAATGGACCTCCAGAGAGAGTAGTGGAGAGAGGGAATGATAGAGAAACTCACTTTGGTAAATTACCAGAGGATGTAATTACAAACTAGGCAGTAATAGGAAGGGTTGGGAGAAGTGAGGAAAGGATGAGAGTTGAAGAATAAGAAGAGGTTTGAAGTGAATAGTTATTCATGTGTACAAGAAACAATTCGATGTATTTCTGAAGAGAGAAGGGATTGAGGAAAGGTGATCTAATTGATGAGTAACAGGTCGACAGGTTAGATAGAGAGAAGCTACTTCCTCTGCTGGGATAGTCCAGAAAAAGGTGGCATAACATTAAAATTAGAGCTAGTCTGTTCAAGGGCGATGTCAGGAACCACTTCTTCACACAATAGAGACTCGGAAATCTGGAACTTTTCCTCCAAAATAGTTGTTGAGGGCGGGGGTGAATTGAAAACCTCAAAACTGAGATGGATAGATTTTTATAAAAGCAAAAAACTACAGCCCAGGAAATCTGAAATAAAACCAAGAAATGCTGGAAATACTCAGCAGGTCTGGCAGCATCTGTGGAGAGAGAAGCAGAGTTAACGTTTCAGGTCAGTGACCCTTCATCAGAACTGGCAATGGTTAGAAATGTAATAGGTTTTCAGCAAATAAAGCAGGGGTGGGGCAAGTGATAACAAAAGGCAAGGTGTTGATAGGACAGGGTCACAGAGAATAACCGACCAGAAGGTCATGGAGCAAAGGCAAACAGTATGTTAATGGTGTGTAGAAAGACAAAGCATTAGTGCAGAGAGGATGTTAATGGACAGAAAAATTAACAACCCTGGCCCAAAGCACAAGCATGAAAAAAACAGTGGGCAGGCACATGGTAAGAAAAATGAATGATGAAACAAACTAAAATGAAATAAAAGAAAAAGAAAAAAGAAAAAAATAACTGAAAATAAAAAAGGGGGGCCAGTCATGCTCTGAAATTATTGAACTCGGTGTTCAGTCCAGTAGGCTGTAGCGTGCCTAATCGGTAAATGAGATGCTGTTCCTCGAGCTTGCGTTGATGTTCACTGGAACACTGCAGCAATCCCAGGACAGAGATGTGAGCATGAGAGCAGTGGGGGGGCGGGGGGGGGGGGGAAGTGGGTGGTGGTGTTGAAATGGCAAGAGACCGGAAGCTCAGGGTCATGCTTTCGGACTGAGCGGAGGTGTTCTGCAAAGTGGTCATCCAATCTGCGTTTGGTCTCCCCAATGTAGAGGCAACCACATTGTGAGCAGCGAATACAGTATACTAAATTGAAAGAAGTACAAGTAAATCACTGCTTCACCTGAAAGGAGTGTTTGGGGCCTGGGATAGTGAGGAGAGAGGAGGTAAAAGTGCAGGTATTTACACCTCCTGTGATTGCAGGGGAAGGTGCCGTGGGAAGGTGATGAGGTGTTGGGGGTAATGGAGGTGTGGACCAGGTTCATGGAGGGAATGATCCCTTCAGAATGCTGACAGGGGAGGGGAGGGGAAGAAGCATTTGGTAGTGGCATCACGCTGCAGGTGGTGGAAATGGCAGAGGATGATCCTTTGGACATGGAGGCTGATGGGGTGAAAAGTGATGACAAGGGCAACACTGTTGCAGTTCTGGGAGGAAGGGGAAGGGGTGACGGTAGAGGTGCGGGAAATGGGCCGGACATGGTTGAGGGCTCTGTCAACAACAGTGGGGGGAGTCCTCGGTTGGGGAAAAAGGAAGACATATCAGAAGCACCGTCATGGAAGGTTGCATTATCAGAGCAGATGCGTCAGAGACGGAGAAACTGGGAGAATGGAATGGAGTCCTTACAGGAGACAGGGAATGTAGTCAAGGTAGCTGTGGGAGTCAGTGGGCTTATAATGAATATTAGTAGACAGCCTACCCCGAGAGATTGAGACAGAGAAGTCGAGGAAGGGAAGGGAAGTGTCGGAGATGGACCATGTAAAGGTGAGAGAAGGGTGGAAATTGGAAGCAAAGTCGATAAAGTTTTCCAGTTCGGGGCGGGAGCAGGAAACGGCACCGATACAGTCATCAATGTACCAGAAAAAGAGTTGGGGGAGGGGGCCTGAGTAGGACTGGAACAAGGAATGTTCGGCATATCCCACAAAAAGACAGGCATAACTAGGACTCATGTGGGTACCCATAGCAACACCTTTTACTTAAAGGAAATGAGTTGAGTTGAAGGAGAAGTTGTTCAATGTGAGAACAAGTTCAGCCAGGCGGAGGAGGGTGGTGGTGGATGGGGACTGGTTGGGCCTCTGTTCAAGGAAGAAGCGGAGAGCCCTCAAACCGTCCTGGTGGGGGATGGAGGTGTAGAGAGATTGGACATCCATAGTGAAGAGGAGGCGGTTAGGGCCAGGAAACTGGAAATTATTGAAATGAGGTCGGGCATCAGAAGAGTCACAGATGTAGGTGGGAAGAGACTGGACCAGGGGAGAAAAGATAGAGTCAGGATAGGAAGAAATAAGTTCAGTGGGGCAGGAGCAGGCTGACACAATGGGTCTGCTGGGACAGTCCTGTTTGTGGATTTTGGGAAGGAGGTAGAAGCAGGCTGTCCGGGGTTGCGGGACTATGAGGTTTGAAGCTGTAGAGGGAAGATCTCCAGAGGAGATGAGGTCAGTGACAGTCCTGTGGACAGTAGCTTGATGTTCAGTGGTGGGGTCATGGTCCAGAGGGAGGTAGGAAGAAGAGTCTGAGAGTTGGAGCTGAGCCTCTGCAAGATAGAGGTCGGTACACCAGACAACAACAGCACCACCCTTATCTGCAGGTTTGATGACAATGTCGGGGTTGGACCTGAGAGAACGGAGTGCAGCAAGTTCAGATGGAGACAGGTTAGAGTGAGTGAGGTGGGGGCGGAGAAATTGAGACGGCCGATGTCTCGTCGACAGTTTACAATGAAAAGATCAAGACTGGGTAATCGGCCAGAGGGAGGGAGAAGGCTGGAGGTGGGTGAATAGGTCTGCTGGTCGGGGGAGGAAGAAGAGTTGAGGGAGGGGGCCTGAGTAGGACTGGAACAAGGAATGTTCGACATATCCCACAAAAAGACAGGCATAACTAGGACCCATGTGGGTACCCATGGCAACACCTTTTACTTGAAGGAAATGAGTTGAGTTGAAGGAGAAGTTGTTCAATGTGAGAACAAGTTCAGCCAGGCGGAGGAGGTCAAAGAAGTGAGCCCGGAGGCGAGGACGATGGAAGAAGAGCTCAACGTCATGCCAAGCATGAAATTCATTGAGGTGGGGGCGTAAGGAGATAAAACTGAATCCTTTGAGTACAGAACGTTCAGCGTCAGAGAGAGGAAGGTCAGAGGGTATCGTGAATACACAGCAAGGGGTCAGATCAGAAGTGGGGGCGGGGGGTCAGAGGGATAGATTTTTATCAGGCAAGGATAGTAAGGGAACCAAGGTGAAAAATCGGGGCGGCGAGGGCGTAGTGGTATTGTCACTGGACTAGTAACCCAGAGACCCAGGGTATTTCTCTGGGGACATGGGTTCAAATCCCACCACAGCAGAAGGTGGAATTTGAATTCAATTAATAAATCTGGAATTAAAAGCTAGTCGAATGATGGCCATGAAACCATTGTCGATTGTTGTAAAAACCCATCTGGTTCACTAATGTCCTTTAGGGAAGGAAATCTGCTGTCCTTACCTGGTCTGGCCAACATGTGACTCCAGACCCACAGCAATGTGGTTGACTCTTACATGCCCTCTGAAATGGCCTAGCAAGTCACTCTGTTGTATCTAACCGCTACAAAGTCAATAAAAAGGAATGAAACCGGACGGACCACCCGCATCGACCTAGGCACCGGAAACGACAACGCCAAACCCAGCCCTGTCGACCCTGCAAAGTCCTCCTTACTAACATCTGGGGGCTTGTGCCAAAGTTGGGAGAGCTGTCCCACAGACTAGTCAAGCAACAGGCTGACATAGTCATACTCACGGAATCATACCTGACAGACAATGTCCCAGACACTGCCATCACCATCCCGGGTATGTCCTGTCCCAACGGCAGGACAGACCCACCAGAGGTGGTGGCACAGTGGTATACAGTGGGGAGGGAGTTGCCCTGGGAGTCCTCAACATCGACTCTGGACCTCATGAAATCTCATGGCATCAGATCAAACATGGACAAGGAAACCTCCTGCTGATTACAACCTACCGCCCTCCCTCAGTTGATGACTCAGTACTCCTCCATGTTAAACAGCACTTGGAGGAAGCACTGAGGGCGGCGAAGGCACAAAATGTACTCTGGGTGGGGGACATCAATGTCCATCACCAAGAATGGCTCGGTAGCACCACTACTGACTGAGCTTGCTGAGTCCTAAAGGACATATCTGCTAGACTGGGTATGCGGCAGGTGGTGAGGGAACCAACAAGAGGGGAAAACATGCTTGACCTCGTCCTCACCAATCTACCTGCCGCAGATGCATTTGTCCATGATAGTATTGGTAGGAGTGACCACCGCACAGTCCTTGTGGAGACGCAGTCCGGCCTTCACATTGAGGATACCCTCCATCGTGTTGTGTGGCACTATCACCGTGCTAAATGGGACAGATTTCAAACAGATCTAGCAATGCAAAACTGGGCATCCATGAGGCGCTGTGGGCCATCAGCAGCAGCAGAATTGTACTCAACCACAATCTGTAACCTCAAGGCCCGGCATATCCCCCACTCTATCATTACCATTAAGCCAGGAGACCAACCCTGGTTCAATGAAGAGTGCAGGAGGGCATGCCAGGAGCAGCACCAGGCATACCTCAAAATGAGGTGGCAACCTGGTGAAGTTACAACCCAGGACTACTTGCGTGCCAAACTGCGTAAGCAGCATGCGATAGACAGAGCAAATCGATCCCATAATCAACGGATCAGATCTAAGCTCTGCAGTCCTGCCACATCCAGCCAGAATGGTGGTGGACAATTAAACAACTAACTGGAGGAGGTGGCTCCACAAATATCCCCATCCTCAATGATGGGAGAGCCCAGCACATCAGTGCGAAAGATAAGGCTGAAGCACTTGCAACAATCTTCAGCCAGAAGTGCCGAGTTGATGATCCATCTCGGTCTCCTCCTGAAGTCCCCAGCATCACAGATGCCAGACTTCAGCCAATTCGATTCACTCCGCGTGATATTAAGAAACGACTGAAGGCACTGGATACTGCTAAAGCTATGGGCCCTGACAGTATTCCAGCAATAGTACTGAAGACCTGTGCTCCAGAACTTGCTGCGCCCCTAGCCAAGCTGTTCCAGTACAGCTACAACACTGGCATCTACCCTGCAATGTGGAAAATTGCCCAGGTATGTCCTAGACACAAAAAGCAGGACAAGTCCAACCTGGCCAATTTCTGCCCCATCAGCCTACTCTCAATCATCAGTAAAGTAATGGAAGTTGTCATCAACAGTGCCATCAAGCAGCACTTGCTTAGCAATAACCTGCTCAGTGATGCTCAATTTGGGTTCCGCCAGGGCCACTCAGCTCCTGACCTCATTACAGCCTTGGTTCAAACATGGACAAAAGAGCTGAACTCAAGAGGTGAGGTGAGAGTGACTGCCCTTGACATCAAGGCAGTATTTGACTGAGTGTGGCATCAAGGAGCCCTTGCAAAACTGGAGTCAATAGGAATCAGAAGGAAAACCCTCTGCTGGCTGGAGTCATACCTAGCGCAAAGGAAGATGGTTGTGGTTGTTGGAGGTCAATCATCTGAGCTCCAGGACATCACTGCAGGATTTCCTCAGGGTAGTGTCCTAGGCCCAACCATCTTCAGCTGCTTCATCAATAACCTTCAATCATAAGGTCAGAAGTGGGGATGTTCGCTGATGATTGCACAATGTTCAGCACCAGTCGTGACTCCTCAGATACTGAAGCAGTCCGTGTAGAAATGCAGCAAGACCTGGACAATATCCAGGCTTGGGCTGATAAGTGGCAAGTAACATTCGTGCCATACAAGTGCCAGGCAATGACCATCTCCAACAAGAGAGAATCTAACCATCTCCCCTTGACATTCAATAGCATCATCATCGCTGAGCCCCCACTGTCAACGTCCTAGGGGTTACCATTGACCAGAAACTGAACTGGAGTAGCCATATAAATACCGTGGCTACAAGAGCAGGTCAGAGGCTAGTAATCTTGAGGTGAGTAACTCACCTCCTGACTCCCCAAAGCCTGTCCACCATCTACAAGGCACAAGTCAGGAGTGTGATGGAATACTCTCCACTTGCCTGGATGGGTGCAGCTCCAACAACACGCAAGAAGCTCGACCCCATCCAGGACAAAGCAGCCCGCTTGATCAGCACCCCATCAAATACATTCACTCCCTCCACCACCGACGCACAGTGGCAGCAGTGTGTACCATCTACAAGATGCACTGCAGCAATGCACCCAGGCTCCTTAGACAGCACCTTCCAAACCCACGACCTCTACCAACTATAAGGACAAGGGCAGCAAATACATGGGAACACCACCACATCCAAGTTCCCCTCCAAGTCACACACCATCCTGACTTGGAACTATATTGCCGTTCCTTCACTGTCGCTGGGTCAAAATCCTGGAACTCCCTTCCTAACAGCACTGTGGGTATACCTACGCCAAATGGACTGCAGCGGTTCAAGAAGGCAGTTCACCACCACCTTCTCAAGGGCAATTAGGGATGGGCAATAAATACTGGCCTGGCCAGAGTCGCCCACATCCCATGAATGAAATTTTTAAAATGGAGATGAGGTGCAGCCAAGATCTAACTGAATGGAGTTGAATGACCTCCTCTTGTTGCTGTGTTGAAAAGGCAGGTATTCAAGAACAAGATCCAGCAGTTACTTGAGACAACCTTTTCTAGTCTTACCCCACCCCCACATCCCCCCCCTCAATTCCCCCCATTGTCCTTCCTCTGTGAGAAGCAACGTGCCAGCCCAGATTGGCATCTCATCGGAGGAGGCCCTGCTGCAGGTGCAAACCCATGTTTTTTGCTCACTTGCACATCGTGACGGTACTCCATAACACATCTTTTTTTGCCTTCAAAAGTTGCAAACTGGTCAGGTCAGCATGATATTAATTATGCAGGAAGTGCTGGAAACATTCAGCAGGTCAGGTAGCGTCCATGGAGAGAGGAAGGTGGGGTCAACCTTTCGGGTCCTAACCTTTGGTCAGTTCTCCTCCAGAGGGCCATGCTTTCCTAAATCCCCCTCAATATCAGCAACAGTGGGAATGTGAGGGAAGCACCATCCGAAAAAAACGTGTACAATTAAAATGTTGCCATCTACATCCCTCATATCATGTTTAATTAGATGATACCAGAAATATGTGAGCATGCATATCAGTAAATTGATAGGCTGAGTTTCTTTTCTCTTGTAAAAAGGCTGAGGAGTGACCTAATAGAAATTTTTTAAATTATGAAAGTTTTGATAGAGTGGAAAAAAGGATAGTGTTTTCCCTTGTGGGGAAGAGCAAAACTAAAGGCAATTAATATAAGATTGTCACCAAGACAAGCCTCTTCCAACAGCTGTCACTCTGCTGGACAGGATACAAGCAAAGGTGAGTGATCAGGCGATTTCACCTCTAACCTCTCTCTCTCTCTCTCTTTCCTGTCTCTCAATTTTACTACATAATTGTTCCTCAGATTATTCCTCTCCTGTTCCTCCTAAGTGCTGAATATACATTTTTACATGTTCTTCTTCTTTTGTTGTAATCAGACCCCATTAAGCAGTTAGCCATGGCTCAGTGGATAGCCCTCTCGCATCAAGGTTGTGGGTTCAAGTCCCTCTCCGGAGACATGAGCATAAAAATCTAGGTTGATGCTCCAGTGCAGTACTGAGGGAATGCTGCACTGTTGGAGGTGCTATCTTTTGGGAGGAGATATTAAACCGAGACCCCCATTCCTCTCCTCAGGTGGACGTAAAAGATCCCATGGAAGTATTTCAAAAAAGAACAGAGGAGTTTCTCTGGCTAATATTTATCCCTCAATTAAAATCAGACTGTCTCATCATTATCCCATTGTGGGAGTTTGCTGCACACAAATTGACTGTGTTACAACCACGGCGGGAGCAATGCACTGTCAATTCAGTCTCGTCACTCCACAGATCGCAGCACATTATTAAAAGCTTTCCATTCAAATGGAAAACAGCCAAATCAAACACTGTAGTAACCCCCACCCCCGCCCCGGAATAAAACAGGCCAAACAAGGTATCTTTAGACAACAACAAATTAGCTATTTATTAAAAATTTAATCTTAAACATTATTAAGATAAACCTATGTCTAAAGACCTCATAACTTCTTATTTTAATCTAACTCCCCCATTCACACACATACACTCAAATATAACAGTAGTTGACAGGTTTTAAAAGTGGTGTGTTTAAAAATTAGCTGCTTCTTATGAATAAATAAATAAGTCTTTGTGGGTTACGTTCCTGATGGATGAGGTATTCTAACGTAGAAATAGCCAAAGGCCACTTGAAATCTTCACATGGATTTGATGCAGTAGACTATTCTTAATAGGCATTCAAATTCTTTGGCTGCAATAGGCATCAACAGCTCCTTCAGGAATACAAATGGCTTCTTGAAAAAAAGAAGGCTTTTCTTCTTTAGGCAATTAACTCAGCCTGTAGCCCCCAGTAGAGTTTTTGCTGAGAGAAAATGTCTTCTCTTCAGTAGCACACCTCGTTGGAGAGTCTCTCAAAACTAACTGGTTCAGACCGGTTTTTGCCAGTTTTGCACACAGTCAAATCAAAACATTATGCCACGTGACCTCTATCTCTCCTGCTGTTGCCTAGGGTAACACGTGCAGCTGCTGGCACACTGTGCCTTAGAAATTCCAGAACGTTCTCTCCCTTAAAGGTGCACTGTTTTAACAGAGTCTTAAAGGCACACACTGTTTTAATCCGAGGAGAAAAAAGGTACAAGTCCGTGACAACTGCTGTGTTTCCGACATTACAACAGTTCAAAAGTATTTCATTGGCTGTAGAGCACTTTGGGGTGTCCTGAGGTTGTGAAAGGTGCTATATAAATGCAAGTCTTTCTTTATTCAACTTATTCTTCAGGCTTGAAAACTCCCCCACCCACCAGTCCGTACTGGAACTCTACCCCTGTACCCTCTCAGTTAAAGTCACCACTTACTACTCCGCCTCCTTCCACCACCGCCCCCATCTGTCCCCATCCTGAATTCTTACTGTCAACATCATCAGCCTTTTCGCTCTATAATCCAGACTGTTAAAATCACTTTGGGAATCTGTTAACCACTAATTCTGCATTTATCTGATGTTTTCTCCTACTCTTTCCAGACTTGGTGGTGTCCTGCACTATGGGTTTTGACCCCAGGATTTGCCACGAAAAGCAAACATATAAGAGGGGAGCTACTGTGCTTTAATCACATTCTATTGCATCAACAGCAGCCCAGAGCTGTATGAAATATAACAGAGCTCATGATTTACTGTAAGAGGAAGCAGCAATAGCCAGGACCATTAATGTGCATTCAATAGTAGGTACTGTCGGGGCTATGTATTTATCTTTTTTAGCTAATCATCAATCCCTAGTTTTAATCTGAAGCCGACTTGCTGCGATCTTTTCAGGATATGTTTGACAGGCAAAGAATTGCGACTGTAAGCCTCAAGACACCCCATTGCTAGGCAACCACCCTTCCCACACATTCCCCAGATCCGCCTGGTGAAACTCAAAAGGGCTATACTGAATGAAGACAATATGGGCAAGGTGGGTAGCTGCTCATTTGTATTGGATATGGAAGCTCCCAGGACAGATCTGGACAAACTCATCACATAGATAAATCTCTCATAATATTACATCCACAACAGATAAAAAGCTGGGATGAAGATATAGAAATCTTGGCAGCGAAGAGGCTGCAGTCATAATCAAGCTGCCAATCAGTGGGGCAAGGAGCTAGGAACCATGGTTACTTGTGTCTGGTTAGGATTTCATCAGGGAGCACAGCATTATGAAGCTTTGTGATGGCCTCAGGTACGTCACAAGAACATAAGAAGTAGGAGCAGGAGTAGGCCACACAGCCCCCTGAGCCTGCTACACAATTCAATTCTGATCTTTAGCCTCAACTCCACTTTCCAACCCAATCCCCATATCCCTTGATTTCCTTAGTTCCCAAAAATCTATCAATCTCCGTCTTGATTAACTCAATAACTGAGCATCCACAGCTTTCTGTGGTAGAGAATTCCAAAGATTCACAACCGCTTGAGTAAAGAAATTTCTCTTCATGTCAATCTGAAAAGGCTGGCCCCTTTTCCCAACACTATGACCCTTAGTTCTAGTCCCTCCAGCCAGGGGAAAAGCTTCTCAGCATCTAACCTGTCGAGCCCTTGAAGAAACTTGAATGTTTCAATACTGTCACTTCTCAATCTTCTCAGACTGGGATGATAGGTGAGGGGAGCTCTGTAAGACCATCTGTAATAAAGAACAGTACAGAAAGTGCCTGTAGAGGACTGAGAACGGTGGGGGAAGAGGAGAGCAGTGTGGGAGTAAGGAGCCAAACTGTAGAAGCTCCTTTCAAATCAATAGGTTTTTCTTAAGAGACAGAGGCAGAATCCAGATGGTCTAAATTCAGACAAGATTCAGATAGCAGTGCATCAATTGTCAAGTCAAAGTCATATTTAAAAGCACAGCTCCATCAGTCACCCCAGTACCAAAGGGCAGAACACTTTCAAAAAATGTGAACCAGGCCTGGAATCAGTTAGTGCCAGCTGGTATAGGTGCTACAATGAATGGCCCCCTGGTCAGAGGTGCTACAATGCATTGGTCCCTGATGACCCATTCTGCGTAAAATACTCCTAAAATTCCTTAAAAGTCAAGCACAACAAGTCTGGGTTCCTTACCGAGGAACCCTAACTGCCTGTTTCATTATAGTCTATTCCAATAATTCAGTCTGTTTTTAAAAATGACGAAAGATTTTGAATTGTATAATAATCTGAATTAAGCAATGTAAATAACACCAATGTGGAGATTTAGTGTTAACAAAAATAACTTGAATTAAGCTACTCAATGGCTTGCCAGGTTGCTTAAGAGGGGAATTACAAGCCTACCACGTAACCTGGGTCTCAAATCACGTGCAGGCCCAACTAAGTAGGGGAAGCTGGTTCTCTCCCCCGACAGAGATGAGTGAACCAGCATTTACAACATTCTGGTAGATATCGTCATCATTTACTGGTCCCAGCCCACAAATTACTTAAGTTATTGAACTCAACTTCGTCACTTGGCAGGGTAGGATGTGAACTATATACACATGACAAAGAAGGACATAAAAAGACAACTAGTCCATTTAACCTGTCCTAAACTGGCATGGTACGACCTCTGCCCCTTGAGCCTGCTCTGCCATTCGATCAGATTGTGGCTGATCTGTACCTCAACTTCATTCACCTGCCTTTGCTCCATATCCCTTGATACTCTTACCCAGCTAAACTCTACCAATCTCAGCCTTGAAAATATCAACAGACCTCCAGCCTTTTGGGGGAGACAGTTCCAGATTTCCATGACTTCTTGTACGAGAAAAAGGTCACACAATTTTCTTAGATTGATTAAAAAAAACACAAGGAATTTCCTTTTCCCAAAAGTGATCAAGCAAGGCATAAGCGACTACGGGGACAGAATGGCACATCCCTAGTGTCCCACCTACCTTCTACATGCAGTTGTTGCGAGCACTTGCCCAGTTCCTTTTTGCAGCAAATCCACTGCACCCGTCATTAACTTATTCCAGAGGCTGATGATCAGAGGATGCAATAGATTTCAAGGCACTATTCAAAAAAAACGGAGAGTTCTTTCCGGTGTCCTGGCCAACATTTATCCCTCAACCAACACCTATGAAATGGATGAACCTATTATTTATATCAGTCTGTGGGAGCTAGCTGTGCACAAATTTGCTGCTGCATTTCCAGCATTACAACCGTGACTACACTTCAAAAGGACTTTATCGGCTGTAAAGCACTTTGGGACGTTCCGAGGTTGCGACAGGTGCTATATAAATGCAACTTGTTCTTTTTCTTCCATTGTAGTTCGATGCCTACAATCATTTTCTCCATCTATCAACATGTGGATAGATTCCCTGATGCTTTCATCCAGGTTGTTGATAAAGATGGCAAAGAGCAATGGCCCCAAATCCAATCCTTATGGACCCCACCAGTGACTTGGACGCTAAGCAGGAGCTCTCTCATTAATAATTACTTTTTATCTGCAAGAATGCAACAGGTTCCTTATCCAAACCAAAATCTGACCACCAATCACAAAAGTCTCAATCGTACTAAACACTTTGTCAACTTTTTTCAACAAAGTCAAAGTTGAGGTTTCAAGTCCAACTCCAGAACATAAAATGTAGGCTGACAGTCCCAGTGCAGTACTGAGGGAGTGCTGCACTGTTGAAGGTGTCACCTTTCAAATGAGACATTAAACTGAGGTGTCGTTTGCCCTCTCAGGTGGACATAAAAGATCCCATGGTCACTATTTTGAAGAAGAGCAGGGCTAGCCAACATTTATAATGGGGGCAAGGGATCAAATTTGGGAAGATATGGTCAATCAAAGAGTAAAGACAAGGCAAGAGAGAAAGGTATTCATTTGGGAAATGATAAACAGACTGTGGCAGGAAGGGCCAGAGCATACAAATCTAAGAGTAAATCAACAGATAAGGCTAGAGGTTACAAAAATAATAAAAGAACACAACTAAAGGCTCTGTATCTGAATGCACGTAGCATTTGAAACAAAACAGATGAACTGAGAGTGCAAATAGAAATACATAAGTATGATCTGAAAGCCATGACAGAGACATGGCTGCAGGACAACATAGATTGGGACCTGAATATTGAAGGATACATGACATTTAGGAGGGCGGGAAGCTAGGAAAAAAGTGGAGGGTAGCTCTGTTAATTAGTGATGGTATTAGCACAATAGAGAGGGATGACCTAAGTTCAGGAGACCAGGATGTTGAAGCAATTTGGGTAGAAATGAGAAATTTAAAAAGGCAAGAAATCACTTGTGGGAGAGGTGTACAGGCCACCTAACATTAACCACACTGTGGGACAGGGTATAAAGGAAGAAATAATGGCAACTTGTCAGAAAGAATATTTTTAAGGCAGAGATAGTTAGATTCTTGATAAGCAAGGGAGTGGAAGGTTATTGGGGGTAGGTGGAAATGTGGAGCAAATGTGGAGTGGCTTACTCCTGCTCCTAATTCGTATGTTCGTATGTATTTATCCCTCAACCAGTATCACTGAAAAAAACAGATTATCTGGTCATTATCACATTGCTATTTTAGGGAGATTGCTGTGTGCAAATTGGTTGCCACATTTCCTATATTACACCTGTGACAACACTTCAAAATACTTAATTGACCGTAAAGTGCTTCGGAATGTAATAAGGATGTGAAAGGCATGAAACAAATGCAAGGCTTTTTCTCTATCTCAATGTTTCCCCCATCCCTCGCCTCACCCGCCCCCCATGGTAGCATCGACTTATTTTTTAAATGGTTCCTCGACTTTGCTTCCATGATTCCATTTGGAAGTGTCAGGGGTCTGGTTCTCTACATTTTATATAGGTGGGCTGTGAACACTCCCTGTACTGAGCTGCACAGTAACGGGACAGACATTTCGTAACGCAATCTGCTCTTCAAGGAGATTCTTTCCAAGAGGCTCCAGCTTCCAAAGCACTTGCAGCTAATAGGCTGGACAGTCCTCCAAGACCTGCCGTGTGCCATTAATTCATCTGTTATCTTTTCATCTGCAATGTTATAACGACTCTTGAAGTAGGTGCTTTGCCTTTACTGAGAGCAGACACTGTTCATTCTGAAGAGATTAACGGCCTTTCAACAGGGGTTGAGGCTGTCAAACTGGCTTATTGCTGGCTAGAGTTACACGAATATCTCCACTTTCTGTGGGCCGTTATTTTCCATCTCACGTCTTCTCCTCTCTTATGAAGTCTCTGACTCATTCAGGGGCTGGGGGGTGAGGGGGGGGTCCGCTTCCATTGGCACCTGCTACCGTGCCAACGTCTGACCCTAGATACCAAGAAGGCTATGCTAAACCTTTATAAAACACTAGTTAGGCCTCATCTGGAGTATTGTGTCCAATCCTAGGCATCACGCTTTAGAAAGGATGCCACAGCCTTGAAGAGGATGCAGACACTGGTATAAGGAATGAGGCACTTCAGTTATGTGGAGAGACTGGATAAGCTAGGGTTGGTCTCCTGAAAGCAGAGATGGTTAAGAAGAGATTTCATATAGGTGTTCAAAATCATAAATGGCAGATGGAGTTTAATGTGGATAAGTGTGAGGTTATCCATTTTGGTCAGAAGAATAGAAAGGCAAATTATTATCTACATGGAGAGAAACTTCGGAGTGCTTTGGTGCAGAGGGATCTGGGTGTCCTGTTTAGTTTAGAGATACAGCACTGAAACAGGCCCTTCAGCCCACTGAGTCTGTGCCGCCCATCAACCACCCATTTGTACTAACCCTATACTAATTCCATATACCACATCCCCACCTGTCCCTATATTTCCCTACCACCTACCTATACTAGGGGCAATTTATAATGGCCAATTTACCTATCAACCTGCAAGTCTTTGGCATGTGGGAGGAAACCGGAGCACCCGGAGAAAACCCACACAGACACAGGGAGAACTTGCAAACTCCACACAGGCAGTACCCAGAATTGAACCCGGGTCGCTGGAGCTGTGAGGCTGCGGTGCTAACCACTCAGCCACTGTACCGCCCTATCGTGCATGAAAAACTCGTGCAGAAAACTAGTATGCAGGTACAGCAGGTAATAAGGAAGGCAAACGGAATTTTGGAATTTATTGCTAAAGGAATAGGGTATAAAAGTAGGGAAGTGTTGCTGCAACTGTACAAGGCATGAGTGAGACCGCACCCGGAGTATTGTACAGTTTTGGTCCCCTTACTTGAGGAGGGATGTAGTTGCACTGGAGGCAGTTCAGAGGAGGTTCACTAGATTGATTCCAGAGATGAGGGGTTTGTCTTATGAAGAGAGATTGAGCAGTTTAGGCCTTTACTCTCTCGAGTTTAGAAGAATGAGATGAGATCTAATTGAGGTATATAAGATGATTAAGGGGATTGACAAAGTAGACGTAGAGAGGATGTTTCCTCTGGTGGGGCAATCTAGAATGAGAGGTCGTAGTTTTAGGATAAGGGGTAGCAGATTTAAAACGGAGATGAGGAGAAATTACTTCTCTCAAAAGGTCGTGAGTCTGTGGAATTCGCTACCCCAGAGTGAGGTGGATGCCGGGACATTGAGTAAATTTAAGGAGGAGATAGACAGATTTTTAATTAGTAATGGGTTGAAGGGTTATGGAGAATGGGCAGGAAAGTGGAGTTGAGGCCGAGATGAGATCAGCCATGATCGGATTGAATGGCGGAGCAGGCTCGAGGGGCTGAATTGCCCACTCCTGCTCCTAGTTCTTATGTTCTTATGTTAGTGTAAATAAAAAGAAACTGCTTTCAATGGCAGAAAGGTCAGTAACCAGAGGACACAGATTTACAGTGATTGGCAAAAGAACCAGAGGTGACATGAGGAAACCTGGAACTCCCTCCCTAACAACACTGTGGGTGTACCTACCCCACATGGACTGCAGTGGTTCAAGAAGGCAGCTCACCACCATCTTCTCATGGAAATTAGGGAGGAACATAAATGCTGGCCTAGCCCCAACGACACCCACATCCCATGGAGGATACAAAATAATTTGTGATCTGGAACGCACTGTTGAGAGGGTGGTGGAAACAGGCTCAATATTAATATTCAAATGAGTATTGGATAAAGGGAAAAAAATTATAGGGCTGTGGGGAAAGAGCAGCAAAAGTGGAATCAATTGGATAGTTCTCCCAAAGGATCAGCATGGGCACAATGGGAGAAATGGCCTCCTTCTGTGCTGTATTCTTCTAGGATTCTATGATAGCAGGCTATTCAACTGTGGGAGTATGGGGGAATCACAACTCGACTCAGTGTCATCCTCACCTGACCTCAACACACATGCATCGTGAGTCAATGGGAGGCGAACTGAAGCTGTGGGACTGAATTCCAGAAGCCGGGGGGGGGGGGGGGGCGGGGGGGGGGGGGTAAAAAAAATTACTATGTTATAGTTTTGATATTGAAATGTTATAATTTGGGAGGTTGTGGGGAGCCTTGCAAGGGTTAATTTGGATAATTTACCTTTGTTCAAATAGTTCCAGCTGCTGAGCCAGTACAAGTTTGAGCATTTAGTCCCGAGGACATCATGAGCATGACTGGTGTGCAAACGTCATGTTAACATCCTCCAAACACCAGAAGGCCTCGCCCATATATCACGCACCTACCAGTGTGGAGAAACCTGTTACTGTGGATCAGCTGGGAAGGGTGTGAAGGGAACATTGAGGGGGGGGGCAGGGTTGTGGAGGGGACCTGAGGGATGGAGGGAAGGTAGAGATAGAGGGAAGGCAGGGATGAAGGAAGGCAGGGATGGAGGGAAGACAGAATGGAGGAAGGCAGGAATGGAGGGAAGGCAAGGATGGAGGAAGGTGAGTTTGGAGGGAAGACAGGGATGGAGGAAGGCAGGAATGGAGGGAAGGCAGGGTTGGATAGAACGCAAGAATGGAGGGAATACGGGGTTTGAGGGAAGGCGGAGGCGGAGGGAAGGCAGGGCTGTGGAGAGAAGGCAGTGGGTGGAGGGGAAGGCGGGAGATGGAGGGAAGGTGGAGATGGAGCGAAGACAGGAATGGAGGAAGGCAGGAATGGAGGGAAGGCAGGGTTGGAGGGAAGGCGGAAACGGAGGGAAGGCGGAGGCTGTGGAGAAAAGGCAGTGGGTGGAGGGGAAAGCAGGAGATGGAGGGAAGGTGGGGATGGAGGGAAGGTGGGAATGGAGGGAAGGTGGGGCCCATGGAGGGAAGGCAGGGAGTGTGGAGGGGGAGTGAGGGATGGAGGGGTGAGCAGGAGAAGAGAGAAGGAGTGTTGGACAGGAGGCGAGGGATGTATGGAAGGAGGAGGAAGGAGGCACACAAATCCTTTCAGAGCTAAACACAGAGAAGGGGAATCCTCTTGTGGAGAGATCAGGTACATCATCCTACCCCACTTGCTTCTCCTGTTAAAAATATCGAGGAGAGAGAACTGTTTCTCTGCCAATTGATGCCCTTCCCTCTAGTACTCTCCCATTGTGGCCTGTAATTATATTTTTAAATAGCCCAATGGTGGGTTATTGTAAACATTTATCACTGTTCAGGTGAAATGTTGCTGGAGATATCTGCCAGGAATGAGAACTTGTATTTTCAAAGCACCTTATCTCATCCTTAGAACAACTCAAAGCACTTTACAACCAATAGATTGCTTTGGAAGTGAACTCACTGTTGGTATGTCAGCAAATACAGCAGCCAATTTGTGCACAGCAAGATCCCACAAATATTGATTGAAATGAAGGTGCAGCTGAGGTGTCTTTTCTTTGTTGGTGTTGGATGAGGTGGTGGAATGTTGGCTAGGGCACCAGGAGAGCTCCCTGCACTCGGAATAGTGCTAGGGGGACCTTTTATATCCACACGGACAGGCAGACGGAGCCACTGTTTAACGTCTGATCCAAGCGATAATAGTGTAGCACTCTCTTGGTAATGCACTGGTGTCAGCCTGGAATATGTGCCCAAATCCTCAAGTAGAGCTTGACCCCACAACTTTCAAACAAAGAGTGAGTCAAGCTAAATTTACTGCTTTATATTTACTTCCCATTCATTTTCATTTGAATTCTTCTGGCCGTACCACCAGGACCCGCTTTGATTGTTGAACTCTGAATGGCTGGCATGGGCACAGAATCACAGAATCGCAGATGGGCCAAATGGCCTCTTTCCTATGCTGTGTCATTCCATGCTTCTACGAGCCATGTTTGCAAAGCAACTTCTGTGATACATTCCATCCGGTTGCATTAATTGCTTAAACAAAGTAAATATTCAAAGCATCTGAATTGAAGCAATAATGGACAGCTGCCTATATTCCAACAGAGATTCAAATTATAGGTCAGCGTTAATTCTGTTTCGCTCTCCCCAGAGGCAGCTAGACCATTTCTGCCATTTTCTGTTTTTATTTCAGATTTCCAGCATCTGCAATATTTTGCTTTTCCTCAAATTATATCTAATAGATTTTTAAAGTTTCCCCATCATTTGTACAATTGCATATAGTACAAGATTTGCAAACCTGATCTTGATGACCAAGTAATGGATAAAAGATGAGCAGGACAAAGCAGTCCACCTGATCGGCAAATATGATGTAACACTTCCTACATTATAACAATAACTACACTTCAAAAAGTACTTCATTGGATGTAAAGTGCTTTCGGATATCCTGATGTCGTGAACAGCACTATGCAAATATAAGTCTTTTTTTCTTTTCTCTCCTTGAGGTTGTTGACTCCCTCACTGGAGTATAGTTTTGTGGCCAGTGCTCATTCCGTAGTATCTTGACCAAAAGACCATTACTCATCAGTGAACCCTGACCATAGTATTCAAGGGCTCGCCAGCAGTGGAGGTTATTGGAACTACATCTGATCTTGGCTCGGATGCACACGTGCATTTATTGGCAGGGATCACTGGATAGCAATCAGGAGCAGGAACCCCAACTGTTTCGTTCCCCTCCTTCCCCAAGCCAGGGTTGCCATGGACAATTATAGCAGCCCTATCACTGTCACCTGTCTTTAATATTATGAATGGGTTTTACAAGGTAGATGTAGAGAAGGTATTTCTACTTGTGGGGAAGACTAATACTAAAGGTCATAAATATACAATAGTCATTAATAAATCCAATAAAGAATTCAAGAGAAATTCTTGAAGTAGGGTGGGAGGAGGTTTGTGGGCAGGAGAGACCCCGGCAGAGACCAGTTCGGCTGAAAGGTCTGTTTCTGTGCTGTAAATTCTATGTAGTTCTATCTAATCAAAATTTAATTCTTACTGATGAGATCACTGAAGCAGGTGTCATAAATTGGGTCAGGAAGCAATTGCTAGAGAGAGAGGGGAATCATAAGAATATAACCATAAGAAATAGGGTCAGGAGTAGGCCATTCAGCCCCTCAAGCCTGCTCCACTATTCAATAAGATCATGGCTGATCTTCTCCCTCAACTCCACTTTCCTGCCCTACTCCCAGATCCCCTAATTTCCTTTGTGTCCAAAAATCTATCAATTTCTATCTTGAATGTACACATCGACTCATCACAGCCCTCTGGGATAGAGAATTCCAAAGATTCACAATTCCTTAAGTGAAGAAACTTCTTGTCACAGCCATAAATGGCCAACCCCTCGTCCTAAGTCTATGACCCCTAGTTCATGACTGTCCAGCCAGGTGAAACAGTCTCTCAGCATCTACCCTGTCGAGCCCTCTGCGAATTTTATATGCTTCACCGTGATCACCTCTCATTCTTCAAGGTAGATTAGTTGATCTACAAAAAGGGATCAGAATATTTGAACCCAATGACTTTTATCTATTCCAAGAATTTCTCATGCATTGAAGCATCCATGAGATTTGTGTGTCCTGATACAAGCCTGGTGGGGGCAGTGATGGTACGTGAACACTCAGCACATTATTGTGCTATATACTTACATGGGGTCATTGGATGTCAGACGGTGTCCTGAGCTCAGATGGTGCAGGATTAGCCAATCATCCATAACCCTTCCATTTTGGGAAAATTATTGAAATGTGTTAGCCCCACGCCTGATCTGTATCTCTCCTCCCTATCTCTGTAACCTCCTCCAGCCCTACAACCCTCCCTGATCTGTATCTCTCCTCCCTATCTCTGTAACCTCCTCCAGCCCTACAACCCTCCCTGATCTGTATCTCTCCTCCCTATCTCTGTAACCTCCTCCAGCCCTACAACCCTCCCTGATCTGTATCTCTCCTCCCTATCTCTGTAACCTCCTCCAGCCCTACAACCCTCCCTGATCTGTATCTCTCCTCCCTATCTCTGTAACCTCCTCCAGCCCTACAACCCTCCCTGATCTGTATCTCTCCTCCCTATCTCTGTAACCTCCTCCAGCCCTACAACCCTCCCTGATCTCTGCGCCACTCCAACACTGGCCTCTTGAGCAACCCCGATTTTAATCACTCCACCCTTGGCAGCCGTGTCTTGAGTGGCCTAGGCTCAAGGTTTTGGAATTCCCTCCCTGAACCTCTCCACCTCTCTGTTGTCCTGTAAGACATTCCTAAAACCGAAGAAGGGTCACTGACCTGAAACGTTAACTCTGCTTCTCTTTTCACAGATGCTGCCAGACCTGCTGAGTGGTTCCAGCATTTCTTCTTTTTATTCCTAAAACCTACCTCCTTGACCAAACTTTTGATCACCTGTCCTAATAATCATCTGTGTGGTTCAATGTCAAGTTGTGTTTGACAATGCTCTTATTAAGCGCTTTGGGGCACTTAACTACATTAAAAGGAGCTACATTAATGCAAGTTGTTGTTGTATAGTCTTAACTTTTTGAGAAATTACAAATAGATAAATGTCATCTTCCTCCTTGTAGAAACCTCCTTATTAGCCTGGGAATGCAGCAAAGCCCACACTGCCATTCAGACCAGTTCCCCCGGGCCTGTGTGCTAAAACTCATCACTGAAGGCCATAAGCTTCCCTGGTCTGGGCCGTCTACTGCCTCACTCCTATTCTTCAAGATCTTAAAGATCTGCTTTTCTATTCAGCGTTTGTTGCAGTTTTTCCCCATTTCCTGATAGCCATTCCCCTCTCTTCTCCCTTGTGAAGTTGACCAAGATGTTCTCCCACATGAGTGAGAATAGAGAAGGGGTGAGTCTGTCTTTTGAAGTGGCTTATGTGTTTTTATTGTTGTTCATTTGCTGCCATCTAGTGGTCCTTTAACTCCTGATTATAGATGCAGCCTTTGTGAACAGATGCGAGCCTTCGCTCGAGTCGCTTTAAACAGGCTCCAGAAGCTGGCCGAGCACGTCTACCCTGAGGCACAGTGTGGCTTTCGTGCCGAGAGATCGACCATTGACATGCTGTTCTCCCTTCGTCAGATACAGGAGAAATGCCGTGAACAACAGATGCCCCTCTACATTGCTTCCATTGATCTCACCAAAGCCTTTGACCTTGTCAGCAGACGTGGTCTCTTCAGACTACTAGATAAGATCGGATGTCCACCAAAGCTACTAAGTATCATCACCTCATTCCATGACAATATGAAAGGCACAATTCAGCATAGCGGCGCCTCATCAGACCCCTTTCCTATCCTGAGTGGCGTGAAACAGGGCTGTGTTCTCGCACCGACACTGTTTGGGATTTTCTTCTCCCTGCTGCTCTCACATGCGTTCAAGTCTTCTGAAGAAGGAATTTTCCTCCACACAAGATCAGGGGGCAGGTTGTTCAACCTTGCCCGTCTAAGAGCGAAGACCAAAGTACGGAAAGTCCTCATCAGGGAACTCCTCTTTGCTGACGATGCTGCTTTAACATCTCACACTGAAGTGTGCCTGCAGAGTCTCATCGACAGGTTTGCGGCTGCCTGCAATGAATTTGGCCTAACCATCAGCCTCAAGAAAACGAACATCATGGGACAGGACGTCAGAAATGCTCCATCCATCAATATCGGCGACCACGCTCTGGAAGTGGTTCAAGAGTTCTGAAGAAGGGTCACTGACCCGAAACGTTAACTCTGCTTCTCTTTCCACAGATGCTGCCAGACCTGCTGAGTGAATCCAGCATTTCTTGTTTTTGTTTCAAGAGTTCACCTACCTAGGCTCAACTATCACCAGTAACCTGTCTCTAGATGCAGAAATCAACAAGCGCATGGGAAAGGCTTCCACTGCTATGTCCAGACTGGCCAAGAGAGTGTGGCAAAATGGCGCACTGACACGGAACACATCAAGCCTGTGTCCTCAGTACCTTGCTCTATGGCAGCGAGGCCTGGACAACGTATGTCAGCCAAGAGCAACGTCTCAATTCATTCCATCTTCGCTGCCTCCGGAGAATACTTGGCATCAGGTGGCAGGACCGTATCTCCAACACAGAAGTCCTCGAGGCGGCCAACATCCCCAGCATTTACACACTACTGAGTCAGCGGCGCTTGAGATGGCTTGGCCATGTGAGCCGCAAGAAAGATGGCAGGATCCCCAAAGACACATTGTACAGCGAGCTCGCCACTGGTATCAGACCCACTGGCAGTCCATGTCTCCGCTTTAAATACGTCTGCAAACGCGACATGAAATCCTGTGACATTGATCACAAGTCGTGGGAGTCAGTTGCCAGCGATCGCCAGAGCTGGCGGGCAACCATAAAGGCGGAGCCAAAATGTGGCGAGTCGAAGAGACTCAGTAGTTGGCAGGAAAAAAGACAGAAGCGCAAGGGGAGAGCCAACTGTGTAACAGCCCCGACAAACAAATTTCTCTGCAGCACCTGTGGAAGAGTCTGTCACTCTAGAATTGGCCCTTATAGCCACTCCAGGCGCTGCTCCACACACCACTGACCACCTCCAGGCGCTTACCCATTGTCTCTCGAGGCAAGGAGGCCAAAGAAGAAGATAGATTCAGCCTTTGTGTAGTGATGGGCATATAGTAGTAGTGTAGTGGTCATGTTACTCTGCTAGGAATCTCGACAATGTGAGTTCAAATCCCACCTGGGCAGTTAAATCACTTGAAATTAGTTTGCAGTGGCCATAAAGTTGTCCGATTGTTGTAAAAACCCAACTGGATCATAAATGTCCCTTTAAAGAATCCTTACCTGGTCTGGGCCTCTACTTGACTCAAGTCCCACACTGACATGGTTGACTCTACACTGCAAGCCACTCAGTTGTATCAAAAGGAATAGCAGTTCAAGATGAAGGCTCACTTCTCAGGGCAACTGGAGACGGGTAATAAATGCTGATTTTGTCAGTGGTGCCCACATTCTGGGATAAACCTAACCTGCTCAGTAGGAAACGGATTGGATTCACCAATTTTACACCCTTCCTGATTTTACTTTCCATTGAGGTCTTCAGCTTCACAAGCCAATGAAATGGTGACATTTATAAATATTAAATTATTGTACTTAAAATCGTTAAAACAAACCAATTCCCATCACCCACCTGTCACTCTAGGTTACCATGGGTCCCAGGACAGGGACAGGTCTCATACCAAACCAGTTTTGTCCGGTCCAGTTTATGGTAGCTGAACGTTACAACACTGGATTGCTCTACAGAGAGCCAGCATGGGCTCAATAGGCTGAATGGCCTCCTGCTGTGCCATAATGGCTCTATGACTCTAGGCCAAAGACACAAGATGGAATCTAAGAGACTTAGAAGAGAGGGCGGGTGTAACTGTTTGACGCAGAGGAGGTGTGAGGCTGTAGAATCCACTCATGATGCACTGATACGCCAGCTCCTTTCCGTGACGTCAAAGCAAGTTCCTTGACTCTGTCAACATTCAAGATTAATTTGGATAGATGGATGAAGGATAAGGGGATGAAGGGATAGGAGAACAGAGTGTGTAAATGTGATTAAGACAATTTGCTTGCATGAAGACTAGATGCCAGCATGGATGTCCGTTTTCTGTGCTGTAATTTCTATATATTTCCCTTCAGATATTTATAATTCAGCGAAGGATAGAATGTTGGGTTTACTTGCAACTCATGACAAGGCCTTGTCCCACTGCACTCCCAGTGTTACATGCCTGGTCATAGGCCTAGAATCAGGGCTGTGGTTGGAGTTGTCAGCTTTTGTGGGGCCTAGCCTGATGCGCATGCCTGATTTTATGAATGGGTTTTTCCAATGGCGAGCCTCGCCTATCAGGAGCATCTTTTGGGAAATTGTGAGTGAATTTCTCAGAGCTTGCATCAAAAAAAACTATGCATTTCAAAAGAAAAAGCCCATACCTTCCAGTCTCTGTCTCTTGCTGTGTGATCTCTCTCCAAACCCAGATGCAGCAGCACCCAGCAACTGGTGGGCTGCAAATCTTTTTCTCTTTGGTCAATTATGGGATGTGGGCGTCTCTGCCTAGACCAGCATTTATTGCCCATCCCTAACTGCCCTCACCTGCATGGCCATTTCAGAGGGCATTTAAGAGTCAACCACATTGCTGCTGGTCTGGAATCACCTGTTAACCAGACCAGGTAAGGAAGGCAGATTTCCTTCCCGGAAGAACATGAGTCAACTAGTTGGGTTGTTGCAACAATTTGGTAGTTTCATGGTCACCGTTGCTGATATCTCTTTTAAATTCCAGATTTATTTAATTAACCGAATTTTAAATTCCCCAGCTGCCATAATGGGATTCAAACTCAGGATCATTAATCCAGGCCCCTGGATTTCTAGCCCAGTAACATAACCACTGTGCTATCACTCCCAGTACAATTGATGTGCAGTTGAGGACAATATGGACCGGAGATCGCCCTCAGGCCAGACAAGAACAAACTGTTGAGGGGAATATTCCGATCACTTTTGCCCAATAAAATACCTTAACCCTGCCCCTTTCTGCAGTGGCATTTCCTACAAAGGCGAGCATTGTGGACTCCCTGAGTAAGACTTCTCTTTAAAATAGGGTGATCATATTTTTCAAAATGAATCCGGGGACACACAGCCCGACACTGGCCCACACCGCTCTGAGTTGGCTTCTGGTACATCCAAACAGCTCAGTTCCCATTGGCCATTGTTTGCCCAGGGACACAGTACCGGGGGACAGTCCTGCGAAAATGGTGCCATATGGCCACCCTAAATTAAAACTCACTGCCATTGAATTCTCATCAGCTTTGAGCTGTAAGTTAAAAGCAAATAGCGGCATGGTGCACCAGGCTTGGTGGGACAGTTAGGGGAGGACTGAAAGTTTGGTCAAAGATGCGTTTTGAAAAGGATCTAAGTTGCGGAGAGTAAGGTGGAAGGGCTTCGAGAGGGACAAGCAGAATACAGGAGACAAGGCAACTGGGGTGAAGAGGTAAGAAAGAAAGATTTGCATTTATATAGTGCTTTTCACGACCACCGGACATCCCAAAGTGCTTTACAGCCAATGAAATACTTTTGAAGTGCAGTGACCGTTGTAATCTAGGAAATGCAGCAGCCAATTTGCACACAGCAAGCTCCCACAAACAGCAATGTCGTAATGACTTAGTATTCTATTTTTGTGATGTTGATTGAGGGATAAATATTGGCCAGGACACCAGGGAGAACTCCCCTGCTCTTCTTCAGAATAATGCCACGGGGTCCTTTAGGTCTACCCGAGTTTTACATTTCATCTGAAAGTCGGCATTTCTGACAATGCAGCACTCCCTCAGTACCTCAATGGAATGTCAGCTTTGATCTTTGTGCTCAAGTCCTGGAGTGGGAGGTTAGTGCCTTCAGAAGGAGGGTAGGGGGGAATACTTTAAAGAACATAATAAATTGAGAGCAGCTCAGTGTCCCAGTTCCAGGATTTACTAACAGTTTGCACTTGCATGGTTGGACAGCTAGGGGTTATTGTAACATTGCCGCACAACAGGTTAAGAGGACTAAAGTAGCTGATCACACAAATAGGACTTGTCTGGAATGGAAAATGTTTCCGCCCAGAGCCTATTCTTGGTAGCACTTATGGACAACAAGTGCGACTGAAAATAGGATCCAGAGGAGAGCATGATCCCTTCACAGGGAAAGTTTAAGCTACACTGGGCTGTTCAGCAGATAGCGACAGGAGGCAGATGCCATTGTGGAGCAAACCCTCTCCAGGAGATACAGGTGAGGGTTGACATTTGTACAGCAGAAGTGGAAAGTTTCAGGTCTTGCTTAAAAGTTTTTGAGGACAAATCTATGGGGTTGTGCTGGGGAAGGAGGAAAATGTATGTATAAAGTATTGGGGGAATAGCATGCAGAGTTATTAAAACAATGCAGTTTTACATTAGCAAAGCTTCACACTTAAATTAGCTTAAAGAATTTAGGCTGCACAGACTGTGGCAGCTGCAGTGAATGCTGATGTTTAAGGATAATGTCTACAGATGAAAAGCTCCTTTGTGAGGGGGTGGGAGTTTATTTTATTGCATGTTTTCTGTGTATGTTTTGGAAAAAAAACCTCTGTGCTGCCTTATCAGCTTTTGAAACACACCTTTCAACTCCCCTGAACTTGTACCCACATGCCTTTAAAAAGTGTACTTAAATACTTGGTGTGTTTTGGGATCGGAGAGAGTGAAGGATAGGCTTCCTGCAACTCAAAGCTTTCTGGAGCCAGCCCCCTCCCCTCAAAATCCCCAGCAGAAACTCTGCCTTGACTCAATTCCGTCTTCGTCCTGATAAAACACTCCTCAGGGTCAGGACCTCTGCAGTAAGTTATCAGCAAGGCTAGCTTCCCTTGCCCAGCTGCCTTGCCCAGGGCAGACCTTAAACCTTCGAAGAACGACAGAGAAACGGGGGCTGAATTTTTGGGAACTCCAGGACTGGGAATGAAAGCGTGGTGGGGGCAGTGGCGGGGGGGGTGGGGGGGGGGGGGGGTGCAAAAATACCAGCATCAGCAGGCATGTCAGTTTCGCAATGTCGTTCCTGAAACTGGTATTGTTCAGCAAGATGGGGGCGGGGAGGGTGGGACAGTGATTCTGTCTGCCTTCCGATCAACACCAATTAAAGTACTTAAAAAGCTCGTAAACAGCTTGATAGACTTGGAGGATGGAATTTGGAGGGGGAGCATGAGTTACACGCACAGTCTGTTGCAGACCAGTTGAAGGGAGGGGGGCACAGAGTGGGGAGCCAGTCATGGCTGCCGCAGGGAATTACCCCGCAGCCCCATTAGAGGGTCTGCAGGGCAAAGGGGACTTGGCACATGGTAGGGAGGTGCCCTTCACACTGCGGAGGTGGCAGGGAGAGTGGGCACTCAGCCCTCAAGCATTGCACGGGGTCATCACCCTCCCCCGGCATCGCAGGGGGAAGAAGAGCGGGAGGCCAGGCTGCCAAGCACAATAGGGTGGCTACCTGTCCAGAAGGAAGAATGCAGCTGGCAATGGGGGCACAATTTCAGATTTTGGATCCAGTGGCGGAGGGGCAACACCTTCTGCAGGAAGGGCAGAACCCTGAGTGAGGAGAGGAAAGAGGAGCATGAAGGCAACGGAGGCAATACAGGATCTACCACCAAAGACAGAGCTACCTTGAAGTGACCCAATGTCGCAGGAGACTCCAACTCTCCAGGCAGATGGTCAGAAACTTTGGTGACCTTGTCACCAAAGATCTCACACCTCACAGCACTGGTTGCCCTGCCCTGCCAGTGGCCGTCAAAGTCACTGTATCCTTGAACATCTTCACTTCTGGCTCCTTCCAAGAACCAGCTGTGGGCCTTAAGGGCATCTCTCAAACGGCATCTCGCAGTTACTGATGCCCTCCTTGCCGGAGCCATGACAGTGTATTCATTTCGCGAGAGACGCAGCCTCGCAGGGAGAGAGGGCATTGGGTTTCACTGCCTTCAATGTATTCCTGATGTGCAGGGCATCATCGACTGCACCCATGTGTCCATCAAGGCACCCAGAGACTGGCTAGTGATATCCATCAACAGGAAGGATTTCCTAATGTCCAACTGGCATGTCACCACAACAAGAGTTTCCACCATGTGTGCGCTCGCTTTCCTGGCAGCTGCCATGACTTCTTCATCCTCCAGCAGTTTATGCTGCCTCAGATCTTCACTCCAACCCCAAAAGGGTGTCAGTGGATCCTCAGAGACAAGGGATATCCCTTGAAGACATGGCTACTCACCCCTCTACAGGAACCCCAGACAGGGGCACAGAGGCAATACAACCAAAACTACCTGCCCACTAGGAACCTCATTGAGGAGGCCATTAGGATTCTGATGATGTGCTTCAGGTACCTGGACCAGTTGGGTGATGCCCTGCAATACCCTCCTGCAAGGGTCTTGGTCATCTTGGTGGTCTGCTGCGCTCTCCATAGCGTGGCCTTCCAAAAGGGTGTGAACCTTGAGGATGGTGAGGCCCTGGAAAGAGACATCTCATCCAGGGAAGAGCAGGACGTGTGAGAGGAGGAGGAATTGGAGTGGCGGGAGATGATGCTGAACAGAGAGTTGCCCCTGCTGCACATGTGGCCAGACATGGCTTGGGGCACAAAGGGCTCGTGAGGATGTCGTGAATGTCAGGGATCTCCTGATTCAAGAACATTTCAACCAAGCCCCTCTGACCCAGGTTGAGAGGCATGGCATGGAAGGGAGTCTGAGATAGCTGTGCTAACACCTGCATGGAAGATGCAGCCTGGAATATCTAATTGCTTACTGCCAACGAAGAAAGCACATCTGCCCAGAGGCTTTGCCCTCACCGTGGAGGATCCCATTATATCTTTCACCACATCATACCACTTTTCCTGTCATGGCAGCAATAAAAAGGATCCCAGACGTCTGGCTTAATGTATCATCATTTATACAGTGCAAAGAGAGGAAAACAGTAGACAGAGAGACCCCCAGCAACCCATTTAATGTTCAGTGCGATGCGGTGGCCTCCCCTCTCGACTACACCTATGCAGTGCTCCCCTTGTGGCCTCGGAGGAGGTGGAGCCAGTCTGCTCAGTTGTTTTGGCTTGCGCATGAGATGCATGTGGCGGTCGTCCTCGTCGTGGAGGTGTCTGTGGTGCATCTCCAGAGGCTGCGGCACCTGCATCATTGTAGGAGCAGCTTCCGTCACTTGGCCCTGCTGCACAGATGATCCCTCAGTTGGAAGGCCCAAGGAGGTGAGAATGTTGTGGGTGCCCCTTGAGAGGTGACACCCTCATCCTCCTCTGTGACATCTTCAACCCTTGCTAGATGCAACGGATGCCTGGCAGAGGACACCAGCTGGTGGACAGCTGGCATCCCCTCCAAAGATCTCTGCACCACCAGTGCCACTGACCAGTCCACGCTACCCAGCATCTCGTGGATCCTGTGGCCCTCAGTGCCCAGTTCCTGCGTGATGCTGTATATGGCTCTCCTAGAGGTTGGCCAGTCTCTCTCTGGAAGAGCTTATGTGCTCATAGCCCCGAGCAATTATGGCGCACATGAGCTGGATGGATTCCTCCATCCTCTATCCAAAATCCAGCACCGCCTCAGTGAACTCTGATATGCAGGAAGCACATCTCCTACTGCTGTTCAAGGTAAAGCCTCCTTTCCAGTGATTCCTAAGGCCCTGCATCTGTGCCCAGCTGAGCAGTGCAGTGTCTGTCCTCCCTCCTCCGAGGGGAACTGACCACAGCTACCTCTGCCTCTGGAACCTCCTCTTGCCCGCTAGTACTGTGATCATCACCCTGTGCCACACCCTAACTACATGCGCGCGAGGACCTACACGAGGTTAGAGTATCAGCGCAGGTGGACGGTGCGTTCGTAAGATATGACTATGCTTTTTCATCTCCTTCATCTCCTTCTTTTTCTTGCTGCTCTGGGCCACAGAGAAAGGGGGAGAGGGTGCCCTGGGTTGGACGTCTGCAACTGTGGGAGACAGAAGAAGAGATGATGAGCTGAGCCTAGGGGAATAGAAACATCCGCTGTGCTGAGGCTACCTAATATTACTCAGTGCACAACAAACTGTCAGGCGGGCAGAGTGGACTGCACCCATTTAATGATCACATTGCCCTCCGTAATCACTAGGTGCACCAGGAGCTCTGATTTCACCAGGCCCGACTGTCTCCTCTCCCACTATCCTGCTATCTTCATCGCTGTCTACCCCATGAGAGTTATTCAGTAGAAGAATGGCACCCCTCCTTTTGTTGGGGCCCTCTCAGACATTGTGTGCCTGTTTATCCTGCAAGGACACGAGAGCGAGATTAAGACATTCCTGTCCTCTATGGCCAATGGCATCTGCCCCTATCCATTAGGAGATTGCACGTCACAGTGGTGACAAGTCCTCAGTAGCATTGTGTGTGTGAACCATTCTGAGGGATGACTAAGTGGCCTGGGCACATACCCCTCCCACGTTCAGGAGCAGCATGCCCCCTGAGGCTCCTCAGGTGGTGTGTCTGCTGGAGGGTGCAAGCCCTGAGACCTGTCCAGAGGTTTTGGGGGGGGTTGCACTCACCTGGCCATAATGAATGAGGTTGTTGAACCCTTTACAGCACTGGATCCAGGTTCATCTCATCTTGCTTCTGCCATTGACAGTGTAGCTATCTGCATCTAGGCTGTTTGAGATAGAAATGCAATACTGTACTAATGTGCCTCCTGGCTTGCCGTAGTCATGTGACCTCTACATTGAGGCACTCTGACTGCAGGCAGCCATCACATGCAGTTTCAATAAAGATTCAGTACACACCAGACTAGTGTCCTGTGAGCTCGTAACATGGTGTCAGAGTGGAGCTGAGATTGAGTGGTGAAGAGCTGTGAGAAGCACAGCTGTGGAACAAAGGCCACAGGAATGGTCACAACTGCTAAAAGCTACAGGAAACCACAGAAAAGGAACAAAGAAACAGCTGAAAGTGCAGGGTAAGACAATGGCTGCAAAATTTCCTCTGCCTGCGTCGGGCGAAATGAAAGGTGATATGAAGAAGAACGGGCAATCTTTCCAATCGCAATGGCAAAATTATGAAATTGTAACAGATTTAATTAACAAACCAGAGCAGCTACGAGTAGCTACACTCTTATCACTGCTGGGGAGAGACTGTTACAAAGTGTATTCCACCCTAAATCTCTCTGAAGCGCATAAAAAACAGGCAGCAGAAATTTTGAAATAAAAACAAGAAATGCTGGAAATACTCAGCAGGTCTGGCAGCATCTGTGGAGAGAGAAGCAGAGTTAACGTTTCAGGTCAGTGACCCTTCATCAGAAATTTTGAAAGCCTTGAAGGCGTAACCTGTGAACAGTCTGTGTTCAATATTAGGGCCCAAGGTGAAAAAGAGTCCATTAATCAACATGTGACTGCATTAACACAGCTCGCACAATCCTGTGAATTTGCGCGACTAAAAGATGATCTAATTAAAGACAGGATTGTATTAGGCATAAGAGATCCCACAGTGCGCACACGTCTACTGAGAGAGGACAAACTGACTCTCAGGAAAGCGACTGGCATGTGCAGAAGTGCTGAGGTTGTAAATCAGCAGCAAGAGCATATTCATGGCAGAACAGACCAGGCCTTGCATTATGCTGATAGACATTCCCGGCCAAAAGGGCAGAAAGATACAGTCAAAGGGCAGGATGCAAATACTGCGAAGGACATCACGCACAGGAAAAGAAGGCGTGTCCAGTGTGGGGAGAGCAGTGTTCTCACTGCAAGAAGCTGAATCATTCTGCACACAAGTGTTTGGCTAGAAGGAAGCACAACAAACAGGTACAGATAGCCACTGGAGAGATATCAGCTGGAGATTCTGATGAATCACTGTGCATCGTACAACAGGTTGGTTCAGTCAGGTCGATAGGTGATAAGTGGTTTGTGACTATTGGAATGATGACAGCAGAAGGAGAATATCAAGTCAACATAAAGTGCCAGATGTTGCAACGTACACACCAGACTGATGTCCTGTGAGCTGGTAACATAGGCCTATTTGGCCACCTCCTGCCACCCTCTGGGAAGAGGACCTCCCTCCTTTCCCTCATGGCCTCCAACTTTAGATCCAGTTCAGCATCAATGAACCGAGGGGCTGCCTTGCCCTGGATGTCAGGCCTCCAGCTCTCTTAACTCATCTCATCTCATTCCGGTGCTGTAGAAGGAGTTGGCACAATCAGCAGATTTATCCCTTAGGACAAACAACACCCTCAGTGATGGCTGCTGTGGGGAGTCTAAATCACCCCTCCTCTTCATCTGACCCACCTCCATTCCCGCCCCCACTGGCTCTAATTGGACAGGGAACCAGGCCTCACTCACATGAAAATCGGAAGTTTAATCAGTTTCCCGCCTCTGTGGTGACAATTCAGCCTATTGAGTCAGTAATTAGGTGGAGAGATTTTATTTGTTTTTTACAAAAAAGGGCAGGGAGATAAAGACAGACAAAGACAGAATGTTTGTCACCATCTCCATCCCCTTGCTCTGCAACTTATGGGAGGACTCACACAGCAATATTGAGGTGTAAATGCTCACAAAATTCTTTATTCCATTATTTTATTGACACGTTAATACCTTAATGGAGGACAAAGGGAATTGAAGCATGATTGAATTGAGACTCAAATTATGCTAGGTATTTTTCTTCTTAGTAATTAGACAAACTGGGTCATATCCTACATTCAAATGCCTCATTCACATTTCAAAGTATATAAACTCTACATTCTGAGTAAGCATCAAGGTACATATGACCTACCCCTCAGGATGTTGGGAGGGCAATGGCGAAGATTGGAGCGGGAACCGCAAGTGAGGCCATTGGCATCAATTCCCCCGCTCCCATCGTCTGCTCCCTCCCCTCATACTCAATGATACAAACTGCATGTTGGTCTAATAAGTGGCAAGTGTCTACTTGCTTGGCATGAGGCCCAAGGACACCTATTGTGATGTGTTTCATTGACCTCGACCCAATTCCCAATTTAGGTCATTAATAGCAGCTAACAGCAAGTTGAATGTTTGGCAAATTATAGCTTCCATTTGACACCGCGGAAAAAATTGGGACCATTCTGCATCACCTCAAAGAGCAATGTGTCAGCTGTGTCTCAGTGGGTAGCAGTCTTGTTTCTGAGTCAGCAGGTTATCAGTTCAAGTTCTGCTCCAGAGACTTGAGCACAAAATCTAGGCTGGCACCCCAGTGCAGTGCTGACAGAGGTGCCATCTTTTGGATGAGACATCAAACCATCCCCATCTGTCCCCTCTGGTGGACTAAAATATCTCATGGCACTATTCGAACAAGGACAGGGGTTTCCACCTGCTGTCCTGGCTAACGTTGTTCCTCCAATTAATTTCACTAAAACAAGTCATTTCGTTATTAATATATAGGTGCTTTTGGGAGCTTGTTGTGCACCAATTGGCTACTGCATGTCCTACATTAACATTAAAACAGTCGCTATGCTTCAAAAGTAGTAGCTGTAAATTGCTTTGGAACTCCCTGATGATAGGCGGTATATAAGTGCAAGCTCCAAGTCGTCTTTTATTGCTGTATTTTACGTTTTCATGTAAATTGTTTGGAATGTTAAAAATTAAGCAATGTCAGCTTTATTTTGTGTAATTGTTTTCTGAGTCATTAGAGGAGAATATGCTGCCCAGGATGTGAATCTGAAGTCAGATCTGCTGCACTAGGCTAATTATTTGTTAAAGTTTTTCACATCTGCCTTTATCTTTGGTCTGTCAGTGGGTTAAGCAATTACAAGTGGAATAGAACAGTACAGCACAGTACAGGCCCTTCGGCCCACGATGTTGTGGGCCTACTCTAAGATGAAACTAACTAAAATAATTATTGAATCATTTTGAGGGATACCTTTATATCTTTGATGTCCTAGTTGGCACATAGAAAGAAAAGAGTTGGTGCACCACGTTCTTTAGTACGTAAAACAACAGACAGGAAAAGATCAGCTGATCCAACAAGTTGTCCCATGTTGTCGAGGTGCAACTTAAGCACAGCATGAGCACTTACTTCCACTTCTGCAACATTGCCCAACTCCGCCTCTGCCTCAGCTGATCTGCTGCTGAAACCCTCATTGTTGGATGTGTGGCAAACAGTGAGGATGATATGAACTGCCTACAACAAGACATAGATAGGCTAACAGAATGGGCAGACAGGTAGATGGAATTTAATACTGACAAGTGTGAGGTGATGTATTTTGGCAGAAGGAGTAGGGGGAGGCAATATATACTTAATGGCACTGTTCTAAAGAGTGTGCAGGAGCAGAGGGACCTGGGGGCGCATGTGCATCGATCTTTGAAGGTGGCAGGACATATTGAGAGAGTGGTTCATAAAGCATATGGGATCTTGGCCTTCATAAATGGAGGCATTGAGTATAAAAGCAGGGAAGTTACGCTGAACCTTTACAAAGCTCTGGTTAGGCGCCCAATGTTTTTTGGTTCATGGGATGTGGGCGTCGCTGGCTAGGCCAGCATTTATTGCCCTTGAGAAGGTGGTGGTGAGCTGCCTTCTTGAACCGCTGCAGTCCTTGGGGTGTAGGTACACCAACAGTGCTGTTAGGGAGAGAGTTTCAGGATTTTGACCCAGCGACAGTGAAGGAACGGCGATGTAGTTCCAAGTCAGGATGGTGGGCTGAATCTTCTGTGCCCCCCGCCGATGTTGGCAGCGGGCGAAGAGAATGGCGGCCTTTCCGCGCAGGCTACATGTCGTGGAGTTGCCGCAATCTTATGTGCGGTGGCTCATTTAAATAGCCGGGGTGGACCGCACCCCTCCCCCTGAACACGTGGAGGGAGCTGGCTGTCCAGCCCGGAATGCTGTCAGTTTTCTGTGCGCAGGCGTTGATGCCATTTTTAAAGGGCTGTCAGCCCCTACTGGTAAATTTAAATATTTAGAACACAAGTAAATAAAAATAAATAATAACATTTTCTCTGCCCCTCTCCCACCTCCCAATAACAATTTAATTCATTATTTGCCCTCTTCCCCCCAAAAACACTTACCTTGTCCATCTGATCTCCCCCCCCACCACCAACAAATTGCATAAATTTTAAACTATAACCCTTCCCAGCATCCCCTACAACAATTGCACAGGACATACCTGGGCAATTTTCCACATTGCCGGGTAGATGTCAGTCTTGTAGCTGTACTGGAACAGCTTGGCTAGGGGCGCAGCTAGGTCTTCAGTACTATTGCCGGAACGTTGTCAGAGCCCATAGCCTTCAGCTGTTTCTTGATATCATGTGGAGTGAATGGGATTGGCTGAAGACTGGCATCTGTGATGCTGGGGACTTCAGTAAGAGGCCGAGATGGATCATCCACTTGGCACTTCTGGCTGAAGATGGATGCAGTCTTGTCTTTTGCATTGATGTTCTGGGCTCCCCCATCATAGAGGATGGGGATATTTGTGGAGCCTCCAACTCCTGTCAATTGTTTAATTGTCCACCACCATTCACGACTGGATGTGGTAGGATTGCAGAGCTTAGATCTGATCCGTTAGTTGTGGGACCGCTTAGCCCTGTCTACCGCATGCTGCTTCTGCTGTTTGACATGCAAGTAGTCCTGTGTTGTAGCTTCACCAGGTTGACACCTGGTACTGCTCCTGGCATGCCCTCCAGCACTCTTCACTGAAGTGGAGTATTGCATCTAGTTCTGGTCACCACACTTCAGAAAGGATGTGAGGGTCCTTGAAAGGTTGCAGAGGAGATTTACCAGAATGGTTCCAGGGATGGGGGAATTTTAATTACAAGGTTAGCTTGAACAAACTGGGGTTGTTCTCCTTAGAACAAAGGAGATTGAGGGGAGACTTAACTGAAATGTACAAGATTATGACAGGCTTAGATAAGTTAGACAAGGAAAAACTGATCCCATTAACAAATGGTACAAGGACTAGGGGACACAGATTGAAGGATTTGGGCAAAAGATGCAGGGGGAATATGAGGAAGCACTTTTTTATGCAACGGGTGGTAATGACCTGGAACTCACTGCCCACAAGGGTGGTGGAAGTGGAGATGATCAATGACTTCAAAAGGAAATTGGCTGGCCACTTGAGAGAAATAGACTTGCAGGGCTTCGTGGATTGAGCAGGGGGAGTGAGAAAGACTGAATAGCTCCGTGGAGAGCCAGCATGGACTCAATGGGATGAATGGCATCCTTCTGTGCCGTAATCCAACACAGTCCTGGTCGACCTCCCATTTTCCACCCTCCATAAACTTGAGTTCATCCAAAACTCTACTGACTCTGCTCTAACTCGCTTAATCATCACCCCCGTGCTGACTGAACTACATTGGATCTCGGTTGTGCAGCGTCTCAATTTTAAAATTCTCATCCATGTTTTCACATCCCTCCATGGCTTCGCCCCTCCCTATCTCTGTAATCTCCTCCAGGCCTACAAACCTCTGAGATACCTACACTGCTCCAATTCTGGCCTCTTGAGCATTCCCGATTTCAATTGCTCCACCATTGGCGGCTGTACTTTCAGCTGCCTCGGCCCTAAACTCTGGAACTCCCTCCCTTCTATAAAAGAGAAGACTGAGGGGTGACCTGATAGAAGTCTTTAAGATTATGAAAATGTTGCATAATGTGGATATGGGGAAGATGTTTCTACTTGCAAGGGAGACCAGAACTAGGGGCTATAAATATAATATAGACACTAATAAAACTAATAGGGAATTCAGGAGAAACGTCTTTGCCTACAGAGTATCCAAACCAGTTGTAACTGGTCACTTGACCATGGAAATTGGTACTCGTTCTAGTTGAAAATTATATTGGCTCCAGTTGAGACCAGTGAACCTGCTTCCAGTTGAAAATCATATTGCTTATTGTTGCAACCAGTTAAACTAGTTTCTGGCTCAACTTGTGCCATTTGAGACTGGAGAAAAGTGCTAAATACCACTAACTCATGAAAATTACTTGTGTGCTGTGGTCATGCAGTGAGCCAAAACACTCTTGACTGTGGTGTTCGTTTCAAATTTTATTGTGAAACAGAAAAACACAAAACTCAGTTAAATAGCAAAAACCAATTTAAACACACTGCAGAAATCAAGAAATAAGTGAACACAGCAGTTAAAGTGAAAAAAAACGTTAAATTACAGTTGTAATCAAAATATAAAACTTAAACCTGAATGACATATGGACGTTTGATGGTTCACTGGATTTTGGTCTTCTGTTGAGGTCTTGTATTTTCTCAGTGATTGACATATTCCTCACTCACCTCCTGGGTTTGGAGGTGATGTGTGAAGCATACTGTAAATAAGAGAAAAAGATAAAGACGTAGACTTTCAAAACAAGAGGCCTTCCTGCCAAGCTCCTGTTGCGAAAGATTTGTGATCTTCTGAACTCTAATTAACTAAGTAATTAATTACAGACTCTATATTACAATGGTCCAGTCACACTGAATGACTTAAGGTCTGAAAAAAATATAAAAAAGCAGGGTCCAACCACAGAACAGGCAGAGACAGAGACACAGCAAGAACCACAGAAGACGCACACAGAAGAAGAGGTCAGAGTCGAAGAAGACATCAGAGAAGGACCAAAAACAACAGGTGGTGGTGTAGTGGTACTGTCGCTGGACTAGTAATCTAGAGCCTAGGCTTATGCTATGGGGACATGGGTTCTAATCCCACCACAGCAGATACTGAAACTTGAATTCCATTGATAAAGCTGGTCTACTGGTGACTATGAAACCATTGTTGATTGTTGTAAAAACCCATCTGGTTCACCAAAGTCCTTTAGGGAAGGAAATCTGCTGTCCTTACCTGGGCTGACCTACATGTGACTCTTAAATGGCCAAGCAAGCCATTCAGTTCAAGGGTAATTAGGGTTGGGCAATAAATGCTGGCCTAGCCAGTGATGCCCACATCCCATAAATGAAAAAAAAGATCCATCACCTTCTGTTGAAACCAACAATGATTATGTAATGTTTTGAAAATTAGTTATAAGAATAATTACCTTGCCATCAATTGAAGTACACAACTGCTCACTGCATGGTCTCTTCATGCTCCATATGAATTGGGTCTTCCTGATTCTGCCTGGTTGGCGCTGGGGGTGAAGGCATGTCCAACACGTTTGCTTGCATGGTGCTGTGGTCGCATCACCACACCTAAGCATGTCTGATTCTCTTGCTGTAGCATGAGGAAAAATAATTGGCGTCATTCACATATCAAAGTTGGGAGGTCATTTGTGCAACTCCAATTTACTCCATCATCTATTTCCGATCATATAGAGCTGTAAGGTCTTAGCTGAGTTCTTGGACAAGACAAAAGGGGCAACAGGCAATGTATTCAATGTAACAAGTCAATAGAATAAATGCTTAAACAAAATACTTAACAATAGGCGATAGTAAACAAGCTGCTTTCGATCCTTGCTCCTCGAAGCTGCCTGGACAGGTGATGTTGTCTTTGGTCCATCTCTGATGTTTTCTTCTACTCTGGCTTTTTTTTTCTGTGTGAGTCTTCTGTGTTTCTTGCTGAGTCTCTGTCTCTGCCTGTTCTGTGGTTGAACCCTGCTTTTTTTGTATATTTTTCAGACCTTCCTATATATGCCAAAGTACAAATTCTGTGCAGCTTACCTTTCCTGACCTTATAACAATTGATATTTTTTTTCCTAACCTGATCAGCTTCTCCTGTCTCACCTCAGACTTAATGGCACCGTCTTCTAATTGAACTTTCATAAAAACTAATACAACAATCCTTTCAATTTCCATACATGATTTTAAACATATTTTACAATCTTTCCAATCAAAACATGAATTTAAATATATTTACACCTTTATTTTAATCAGAACATAAATTTAAACATATTTTACACCTTCTTGCAGAGCTGTATTAGAGATAGAAGTGTAGCAGTGCAGAATACAGTCCAATTCAATGGATATCACATAGGCAGTTCTGAAAAAAAAAAACAGGGTCCTATAAAAGAACCAAAGAATACACAGGCAATGGCAGAGACAGAGAGGAGAATTTTTTTTAAGCTACAGGCTGTCTTACTGGTTTCATTAAGTCAATCAGTTGGATTCAACTGGATTGACTATCAGTAATATTTTCCAGTTCAAAGATTCTGCCTGCTGACTAGTTGCAGTTGAAGCAGCTACATGTCAACTGGCTCCACTTAATTCCAACTGGTTCCACTTTGTCTGCCAACTGGTACCAGATGAGCCCAAATGGTTCCAGTTAAAGTCGACTGGGCGACTCAGAATACCAAATGGTTACCAGTTAAGATTGCCAGTTATCCCAGCTGTATCCAGACAACACAGCTGAGACCACTTACTTGCAGTTGAGACCAGAAAGGACCAGCAAAGACCCATTGACATTTCCAACTGGTTTGGAAATATGGGATGGTGAGAATGTGGAACTCGCGACCACAGGGAGGAAAGGTGAATTGTATAGATGAATAGTATAGATGAATAGTATAGATGCATGTAAGGAGAAGCTAGATAAGCATAAGAGGGAGAAATGAATAAAAGGAAATGTTGACAAGGCTTGAAGAAGTGAGGTGGGAGGAGGCTCCTGTGGAGCATAAATACCAGCATGGACTTGTTGGGCAAATGGCCTGTTTCTGCAATGTAAATGCCTCTGCCTTAAATTTTCTCTCTCCTCATACAAAACCGTTCTCGAAACCCAAGGTTTTTGACTAAGCTTTTTCACCCCTCTTAATCGCTCCTTCTCATTTAATCCAACTTTTCTCTTCTTACAAACATACGAATTAGGAGCAGCAGTAGGCCACTCGACCCCTCGACCCTGTTTACTTCCCTCACTCCCCATCACCATCCCCCCCACAAACCTCCCCCACCCCCACTGCAGAATGCCCTGTGATGTCTTCTACCTTAAAAGGTGTTGAGTACGTTTAAACTGTTGTATGCGAGTGCTGTGTGTTTGGTGGAAAATAAAATAGAATACTAGATCATCTGGAACATCCTGGTACCTGCACTGGTGCATGGGCAGGAGGAATTGTAAACAAAATACAGAAACAATTTTGTAGCCTATAGACAAGGATGGGAACTTGGACCCAGTTTCAGCAGTGTGAATTTGCCTTTATGTAGGTAGAAAGATTCCTTCAGATAGCAGCCCAAATAGCATTAGCAAAAGTCACACGTGTTTTATGATCTCGGGTGCGAGGGATTTGAATACAATGATGACTGCAATTTAAAGCAACTGACATGTATTTAGAGCAACAAAAAATTTGTATTTATATAGCACCTTTTAATATCATCAAATGTCCCAAGGTGTTTCACAGGAGCATTATAAAGCAGAATTTGACACCGAGCCACATAAGGAGATATTAGGACAGATAACCAAAAGCTTGGCCAAAAAGGTTGTTTTTAAAAAGCTTCTTAAGGGAGGAAAGAGAGGTAGAGAGGCAGAGAGGTGTAGGGAGAGTATTCCAGAGCTTAGGGCCTATGCAGCTGAAGGTACGTCACCAATGGTGGAGCAATTAAAATCAGGGATGCTCAAAAGGCCGGAATTAGAGGAACACAGATATCTCAGAGGGTTGTGGGGCTGAAAGAGATTTCGGAGATAGGGAGGGGCGAGGCCAAGGGGGGATTTGTAAACAAGGATGAGAATTTTAAAATCAAGGCGTTGCTTAATTGGGAACCAATGTAGGTGAGCGAGCACACGGGTGATGGGTGAATGGGACTTGGTGTGAGTTAAGACATGAACAGCAGAGTTTTGGACTTCAATTTTACGGGGGGGTGGTGGGGGGGACGGGGGGGGGGGGTGGGGTTGAATGTTGGAATCCAGCTAGGAGTGCAGTGGAATAGTCAAGTCTAGGGGTGAAAAAGGTAGGGATGAGGGTTTCAGGAGCAGATAAGCTGAAGCAGGGGCTGTGTTCGGCAATGTTACAAAGGTGGAAATAAGCAGTTTTAGTGATGGCACGGTCATGTGGTTGGAAGCTTATATCAGGATCAAATATAGCACCACGGTTGCAAACAGTCTGGTTCAGCTTCAGCCACTTGCTAAAGAGAGGGATTGAGTTAGTGGCTAAGGAGCAGAGTGTGTAGCGGGGCCCGAAGACAATGGCTTTGCTCCTCTCAATATTTAATTGGAGGAAATTTCTGCTCATCCAGTACTGAATGTTGGAGAAGCAGTCTGATAATTTAGAGACAGTGGAGAAGTTGAAAGAGGTGGTGGTGAGATAGAGCAAAATACGGGGGCTTGTTTCAAAATGAAAAAGAAGAATGTCGTGATGTGACGAGATAAATATGATTGTGAATGGGATAGGAGCGTTTGAATGTTCCATGGGGCACAAGGGTCCCCATGCTGCTAGGCTTATGGGAGAGGTAAATGTTGGTCTGAGAGGAAAACAGGTAAGTGTGAATACTTAGATTGTTGCTTGATTAAATTTGGGAATCAGAGATTGATTATGCAGAACGTTCCCTCAGATTAAAGTCCACGATGTGGTAGATTATCTATAAACTAATTGGGTGGAGTTGCTTTTTCTCGTTCCATGCTCTATGTTCCTGAGTCCCAAACAACATTTAAACCTCTGTCTTGGTGAAGATTAATTCTTGACAACACTAACTCTTGCATGAGCTTCACAGTATCTGCGTTCATGGAATAGTCTGGATTTCATCACTGGGCACCATGTCCAGGGTTGGAAATTGTCATTTATGGCTGATTTAAAACAGGTCACCATCTCCTCTTTTCCTATTGCCAACTAAGGTTATGCTCAATTTCAGATATCACCAGATTAAGCAGTAAAACCTTGAAATGACCTTTCCTTGCCCTTTATACCTTATCAATAGATCGAGGATGAGTTGTACAAGAGTTTCATTCTTCACATTCTATTTTTGCTTCTCTTTCTGAGCGGTTGGCTGAAAGCTTGGTTTAACTTTGCGCTTGCTTTGAATATTCTCTCCTCCCAGTGACAAATCCCAGACGTATGATGTGTCTCACCAGCATCATAAGCCATTGTTTGTCAGGCCCTATTATACACACACAGTACAAAAAGGAAGTGCAAGTCTATCCGATTAGGGGGACTTTCCAACAAGGCTTCCCCAGAATTCACTGAGACAATTCAGCACTTCATTAAAAAAAAAACCTCTTTAACCTCTCAAACTCAAACTTCCCTGAATTAGATTGGCTAAACCTGCTGTACTTGTTTCCCCAAGTTGGCATCAGCATTCTTCCATTGAGTATACTTTGACAGATAAGAATTGGTGGGTAGGGTTGGCACCAGACACGGTTATTCAGAGGGTGGTGTCACAGCTTTGCTGATGATAATTCAATGAAGATCTCAATAAGCTCAGTAACCAATGGCACTATATGATAAGACATACAAGTAAATGGGCGTGGCAGGGAAGACAGGAAACAGACAAAAAAGGCACCTGGTTTATATTGTAGAAATTTCCAGAAATTCATTCAAAAACTAGACACTTGTGGCTGCCCTTTCTGCAGGACAAAATTAGAAAGGCAAGCATTTAATATCCCAACCAGGGTAGCCTTCTTCCAAATGTAGCTCTGTTGACTGACTGAGCTTGTTCCCTTACACTCTATATCAGAGCATCCTGATGCCTTCCCCACATTTTACCCTATGCCATTTCAGGGACCTCTGCCTTGTATTTATATTGCACCTTTAAATGTCCTTAGGATGCTCAAAAGTGCTTTACAGCCAATGAGGTTCTTTTGAAATGTAATCACTAATGTAGGAAAAGTGGCAGCCAATTTGCACATAGTAAGCTCCCACAAACAGCAACGAAATAATGACCAGATAACCTGTTTTAATAATGTTGGTTGAGCAATAAATATTGGCCAGGACACCAGGGAGAACACCCCTGCTCTTCTTCAAACAGTGCAGTGGGATCTTTTACACCCTGAACCACAACCTTCTTTCTCATGGCGTGAGAGTACTACTCACTGAGCTAAGGCTGGCACCTTTGCAAGGCTACTCTAATGAGTTCTTCCCAGGACATCATCTAAGCTAGAAAATTAATAAAAGCTGACTAACGGTTCAAAATTGCTGACACCAAAAACAGAAATGAATATAGCCAGTGACAAGTAGTTACATGGAAAGTGAGGTGGGGCGCAATCTCATCGTAACGCAAGCTGCAGGTATATCCATTATTCTGTTACAGCAAATGAGGGAGCAAAACATGGGTGTTTTCCTTCATTGATAAATATGATGGCGGCAATCATGTAAATCATGATATTAAGCCACTCTTCCATCCCTTTATCCCTCAGGTCACCGAACCAATCTTTTTTTTCTCCCTTTCTTCAGTTCATGCTGGCACTCCTGCTTTATGCTGGAAAAACCTCCCTCAGTTCTTGCACGCAACATCCTCTCCCTCCCTCTCCTCTTATATTTCACAGTGTAAAGAGCTTGACAAACAAAAAGGACTGTAAAAGACTTTGGGAAGTTGTAGACCACTTAGCAGAATAAGCAACTGGTGGCAAATGTTATTTACAACAATTGTTGTTCAGCAGGTCTGACAGCATCTGTGAAGAATGAAACAGAGTTAACGAGCTGAATTTTGTGGCGCCAGTGGGGGTCCAGGCGCCTGTTCCACTCCCCCCCACCACCCCCCGCCCCAGGTGTGATTCTACGACGCCCAAGTAATTAACAGGGATGCCGGGATCCCCATTCCTTTAAAGACAGGGATCCCACCTCCAAGTGCTGCCAGCCAATCACAGGGCTGTCAGCTCAGCAGTATCAGCAGCGCCACTGGGAGTGATGGCCATTGTTGGTACTGCGGAAGCCTTGGACCCAGGCCCAGGGCCAGAGACCAGGACAACAGGTAAGTGAGGTGGGATCGCCCGGGCCAGTTTGCCAGCTCACAGCAAGGGGAGGGGATTTGAGTACAGGGGAAGGGGGTCCAGGGAGGTGGTTGATTGCTGACGGCAGCCCCCCGTGGGGCCCCCTATCTCATTTTACTGGGCAACATCCCCGCATGGTGGAGGCACTGCCCCGCCATTGGCAGCAGTGGGGGGTAGGGGGAAGAGGTCCTTAAGTGGCTGTTAATAGGCCTGTTAAGGGCCTTGAGTGGTCTGTCAGTGGGAAGGCTGTCTTCAGCCTATCCTGCTCCCGACAAAATTGCATTGCGACAGGAAGGCAACAGCCCCTCCCCCGTCGCAATTCTATGGGCCTCCCAAGACTCCTAGCCCATCTCGGGGGGCCCAGCTACTGCCCAATTTTTGAAGTTGCGCCCTGCACACCCAAGTCCAGGTCATTAAGATATATCAAGAAAAGCAAGCATCCTAACACCAATCCCTGGGGAACTCCACTAGACCTTCCTCTAGTCCGAAAAACAACCATTCATCACTTCTCTCTGTTTCTTGTCACTCAGCCCATTTTGTATCCATGCTGCCACTGTCCCTTTTATTCCATAAGCTCTAACTTTGCTGACAAGCCTCTTATGTGGCACTTTATCAAATGCCTTTTGGAAGCCCATCAACCGCATTACCCTCATCAATACTTTCTGTTACCTCATCAAAAAAACTCAAGCAAGTTTGTTAACTCAAGTAAGCTACAACACAGGATGAGAAGCAGCAATGCAATAGACAGTGCTAAGGGATCCCACAACCAACAGATCAGATCAAAGCTCTGCAGTCCTGCTACAGCCAGATGTGAATGGTGGTGGACAATTAAACAACTAACGGGAGGAGGAGGAGGTTCCATGAACTTCCCCATTCTTATTGATGGCAGAGTCCAGCACATCAGTGCAAAAGACAAAGCTGAAGCATTTGCAACCATCTTCAGCCAGAAGTGTCAAGTCAAAGTAGTACAAGTTTACTAGACTAATACCTGGAATTGGGCAGGTTGTCTTACGAGGAAAGATTGGACAGGCTAGGCTTGTATCCATGGAATTTAGAAGAGTCAGAGGCGACTTGATTGAAATATATAAGATCCTGAGGGGTCTTGACAGGGTGGGTGTGGAAAGGATGTTTCCCCTCGTGGCAGAATCTAGAACTAGGGGTCACTGTTTAAAAATAAGGGGTTTAAGACAGTGATGAGGAGAAATTTTTTCTCCCAGAGGGTCGTGAGTCTTTGGAATTCTCTTCCTCAAAAGGCAGTGGAAGCAGAGTCTTTGAATATTTTTAAGGCAGAGGTAGATAGATTCTTCATAAGCACGGGGGTGAAAGGTTATCGGGTGTAGGTGGAAATGTGGAGTAATCAGTTCAGCCATGAACTTATTGAATGGCGGAGCAGGCTTGAAGGGCCGAGTGGCCTACTTCTGCTTCTAATTCGTATGCTGGTATGATCTAGCTTAGCCTCCTTCTGAGGTCTCCACCATCCTAGATGTCAAGTCTTCAACCAATTTGATTCAATGTGATATCAAGAAAAGGCTGAGTGCACTGGATACAGCAAAGGCTATGGACACTGACAACATCCCGACTGTCGCACTGAAGCTTGTGCTCCAGAACTCCATCATCTTCAGCAATCCCTCATGTTGAGGATGATTCTTCCTTGTGGATCTTGTGGATGTCTGGGTGGATGTGAGATGTCAGTGTTGGCCATGAGTTTTCAGATGGCTTATGAGCTAGCTCCATCTTAGCCTTGCAGGCTCTCCCACAGTAAGGGAGTTGCCAGCCGGTAGAGGTGGTAGTGGATCATTGGCTCAAGCAGCTGCCCTCTCTTTCTGTCCCTCTCGCCGTTCTCTCTCAGTGGCTGGCCCTGTTGATTGCAAACTCTTGACACCATTTTTGATGATGGGTTGCCATTTTGGTCACGATTGGGCATCTGCTCCCATGTGTTGATGCTAATAGGGCAGATCTTCACGGAGGCTTTGAGGTTGGCTTTGAAACATTTCTTTTGGCTCCCGTGTGAGTGGGGTACCTGGCATAGCTCAGAGTAGGGCACCTGTTTGGCCAGTCTTGAGCGGGCATTCTAACAACATGTCCTGTCCATCTCAACTGATGTGAGATTATCATGGCCTTGATATTTGGCAGATCTGTGCCTTGGAGGAAGATCATGTTTGTTCTTGCACTTGATGATGTTGTTCCAGGGCCTTGATGTGGTGACTATAAGTTGTCCAAGCTTCAGCACTGTAGAGAAGTGTGGGCAGAACCACTGCCCAATAGACTTTGAGTTAAGTGTCAGGTCTGATATCACAATTCTAGAAAACTCAAGTATGTAGTTTACCATAGGCTGACCTAGCACATTGGGTTCAATGCTGTACCTCTTCATCAATGTCAGTTTTTTGGGACAGATAGCTTCCATAATATGGGAAGTGAGGAACATTTTCCAACATTTTACCGTGAATCTCAATTGAAGGCGTTGGATGTGATACTTCAGGTGTGGGTAGGTAGAGGACTTTGGTCTTTCTGGTGTTCAGGGCAAGTCCCACGCTCTCGTAGGCTTCAGTGAAGACATCAACTATTTGTTGTAGTTCTTCTTCAGAGTGGGCACTAACTTGTGCGTCATCAGCATACTGTAGATTTTTATAGAAGTGGTTGTTGTCTGGGTTTTGGCCTTCAGCTGGTTGAGGTTGAAGAGTTTACCATCAGTGTGATAAGTTATTACCACACCTGGGGGGAGCCTGTCAGTAGCAAGCTGCAAGAAAGGTTGAGAATAGTATTGGTGTAATGATACATGCCTGTTTTGACAGGGAAGGGGGCTGTAGTGGAGCCATTGCATAGTACTGTTATTTGCATATCGCCATGTAGGAGACAGATGAAGAAATCCTCAGACACACCACTAAAAGACATCAAGACTGGTTTGATGAGAGCAATACAGAAATATGCAAACTCATCGATTGTAAACGGACAGCATTCCAAACCTGGCAACAGGATCCAAATTCCACAGAAAAGAAGCTCAACCAGACATCCAAAGCTGAAGTTCAAAGAAAAACCCACGATTTGAAGAACAAATGATGGACAGAGAAGGCTGAGGAAATTCAACTCCTTGCTGACATGCATGGCACTTGTTCTTTTTTCAAGGCAACCAAAGAGATCTATGGACCCTCAACACATGGACCAAAGATGGCAAGACTGTCCTCAAAGACACGGACTGTACCAACACCTACTGGAAAGACCACTTTGTAGAATTACAGAGCTCCATGGTGGACAATCACTTGCTGGAGAATGTCCCACAATGTACAAATCGGAAGTGAGCTAGATGATGATCTAATGTTCAATGAAGTGATAACTGCTGTCAACTAGATGAAAATCAACAAAGCTTCTGGTTCTGGCACTGTCCCTGCAAAAGTACTGCTCCAGAATAAGCCAAGCCATTCCGGTACAGCTACAACACTGGCATCTACTGACAAGGTGGAAAAATGCCTGGATATGTCCTGTCCACAAAAAGCAGGATAAATCCAATCTGGCCAATTACCGCCCCATCAGTCTACTCAAAATCATCAACGAAGTGATGGAAGGTATCGTTGACATGCTGTCAGGTGGCACTTACTCAGCAACTGCCTGCTTACCGATACTCAGTTTGGGTTCCGCCAGGGTCCCTCGGCTCTAGAGCTCATTATGGCCTTGATCCAAACATGGACAAAAGAGCTGAATTCTAGAGGTGAGGTGAGAGTGACTACCCTTAACATCAAGGCAGCATTTGACCAAGTGTGCTATCAAGTAGTACTAGCAAAGTTGAAGTCAATGGGAATCGGGCGAAAGATCTCCATTGGTTGGAGTGATACCTAGCACAAAGGAAAATGGTTGTGGTTGTTAAAGGCCGATCATTTCAGCCAAAGGATATCGCTGAAGGAGTTCCTCAACGTGGTGTCCTAGGCCCAACCATCTTCAGCTGCTTCATTACTGACCTTACCCCCAACATAAGATCAGAAGAGGGGATATCCACTGATGATTGCACAGTGTTCAGTATCATTCGCAACTCCTCAGATGCTGAAGCAGTCCATGCCCGCATGCAGCAAGACCTGGATAACATGCTTGGGCTCATTAGTGGCAAGTAACATTCACACCACACAAGTGCCAGGCAATGACGGTCTCCAACAAGAGAGAATGTAACCATCTCCCCTTGACATTCAACGGCATACCGTCACTCAACATCCTGGGGGGTTACAACTAACCAGAAATTTAACTGGAGCAGCCATATAAATACCGTGGTTGCAAGAGCAGGTCATAGGCTGGGGATTTTGTGGTGAAAAAGCCTGTCCTCCATCCATAAGGTACAATTCACAAATGTGATGGAATACTCTCCACTTGCCTGGATGGGTACAGCTCCAACAACTCAGGTAGCTCAACACCATCCAGGGCAAAGCAGCCCACTTGATTGGCATCCCATCCACCACCTTTAACATTCACTCCCTCCACCACTGGTGTACTTTGGCAGTAGTGCATACCATCTACAAGATGCACTGCAGCAACTCACCAAGGCTCCTTCGACAGCACCTTCCAAACCCGCAACCTCTACCACCTAGAAGAACAAGGGCAACAGATGCATGGGAGCACCGCCACCTGCAAGTTCCCCTCCAAGCCACACACCATCCTGACTTGGAACCATCTTGCATTCCTTCACTGTCACTGGGTCAAAATCCTGGAAATCCCTCACTTAAAGCACTGTGGGTGTACCCACATCACATGGGCTGCAGCGGTTCAAGAAGGTGACTCACCACCACCTTCTCAAGACAATTAGGGATGAAAAATACTTGCTTCCAGCAACGCCCACATCCTAAGAACGAATTTTAAAAACTTTGAGATGTGTTGTAATTTACAGTATCACGGGTCACAGTTGAATAACAGAGCACCTAATTGAAGGTTACACAGTACCTGCATGAGTTTTTCACATTTAGGTGGGATTATGAGAAGGCCTGACCAATCTTTCCTCAGGAGGATTAATCAGATCGAGTGAGGGGCAAAGGAGGAGACGAGTGAAGAATCTTAATGAGCACTGGGTTGGGGCAGGGTTACAGGGTTAACCCGTCCAACCACCAAAGCATATCTCACTCGGAGCAGGCAGGATCTGGTTACATGAGGGCTGGAATATGAAAGCAGCTAGAGGCTGTTTAAAAGGATGTGAGTCATTAATATTCAGCAGCATAGGTGAATCCCCATTGGGCAATAGTCTCAGTGGGTTTATGAATGTGTATTTATGATGAAAAGTAAAGGGAACAGCACATTGTGCCCAGGTAGCACAGTCAGGGACTGCAGGAGACGGGTATGTAGACAGCATTGTCTATAATCGCTAACTTTAAATTTTCTGTTTGATACATAACACTTGAACTGTGATCCTGTGTTTCTGCTTTATAAAAGACTGTGCAATGTATCTTTTGCTTTATCATATTGGCCTTCTCTCTCTCTCGCTCTCTATATTCTTTGTTTTATCTCTCTTCTCTCTGTTCATTGTTCTATTTCTCCTCTCTCACCTCTGTCAGTCTGCCTCACTGCTTTGCTCCTTTCATTCTCTCAGTCTGAACTCTCTGTGCTTTGCCTAGTGAATATGTTAGTGCCGTTTAAATTGACCAATTTTTAAAAAGTGAGAATTCAATTCGATGAAGTTCACCTACTTCTTGTTTTATAGTACATTCCCAATGGCATTACTTTACCGCAACCGTTTGTCACAACTGAGGGGACCCTCTGTGGGGGAATGATAGAAACTGGCAGATAACCAACAGGCATTTTAAGTGACCTTTGTAAACGTCTCATTTGAAACAGAAACCTTTTTTTTCTCTCCTTTTTATTACAATTATGGCCCAGACTTCAGCAAAAAAAATAATAATTCTGGCAGATAATTGAGGTTCACTGTGCTTGCAGCTACATGAGAAGTCTCAAGAGTTTTGTTTCATTCAATACTAAGGGTTTGGGCAATCTAGGGATCTTTCCTGTTTCCGAGGAAGACAAATAAGGGATGGGGTTGGGGGGTGCGAGAGTGGGTGTGAGTTTGGGAACGTTCTCGGGTTCTGAATTTCCAGCATTTCTAGGTCCTGTATAACCTTTTTAATTTTATATATGAATTTTAAATAGTTTTTTTTTTATAAGTGCTCATAGTTTAAACATAGCAAATCATGGGACTCAGAGGGTGAGGCTATAAGTAATGTTGGCACAATTTATACTCATTCTATTTTTGATGGGGAGGAGAAGGACTTTCAGTGCAAAAGAAAAATGAAGCAATACATTTTGAAAGGCTTTTTTATATTTAAAATAACGAAGACAGCCTCAATGTAAAACTTTACAGGTAGAATCCAGTAGAATCGCTGCAGTTAGGAATTGAAGGTATGGCCAAGAAAAATAGATTGATCGGCAGTCGGTTAACTATGGCTTTCTATCAACTGACTTTCTCAGTTTGCCAAAAAGACTTGTAATCTGCAGAAAACCCCACCCTTGACAGCCAAAGAAACCCCCACACCCATCCCTGATGAAATTTCATAGAAATATTTCACTTGTTTTACAGTTTATCATTTAGTATTTATATTAACCATGTGTTGCTGTCTTTTCTAAAAGAGCAGCTGTCTTGGAGATAAATACAGATGAGGCATTTAAGCTGTACAGTTGGAAAGAAGCTACAGTCCCCCTCCCTCTCTCCTCCCCTTTTCTTCCCATCCCCGTCATGCTATCCAACTGTTTCATCAATGATTTCAGAATTGTCACCATCCTTCCCCACCCTCAGCCATCCAATCCTGAAGGCCATTTCCATGTTGATCATTCTGTGTGAGGAACATCTTATAGCAATTCTCGTGCTAGTTTGAGTTTCTGCCCTTGGTCCTACTGCCACAGCATAACTTGAATTAATGCTCTAGATTCATTCCATCCACCTATTTACTATCATGTGCCTTTTATGAGATCCTCTCTTAAAGCTGATTTTATATTGTGCTTTCTTCTCTGCTAGTCACCCTAGTTCCTCACGCATCAGTCTCATGCAAGGGCAGTACCACCAAAGTAAAAGTGCCAAATTATTTTGTCAGAATTATTTAAAGCCAGCGTTTGGGAAGATCAATATTGATTTCAAAACTGTGTCTTTGTGGCCTTAGCGAACCTGTAAGTTTACCTCGGTGCTGCGTCAGCAGTTCAAAACCAGCATATCTGGAAACAGAGGTACCAGCATGGCATGACATGCAAAATAAAGGCAACTTTCATCATCCATATTTGTGATTATGTGATTATAAAGGCGGGGCTAAAGTGTGGCGAGTCGAAGAGACTTAGCAGTTGGCAGGAAAAAAGACAGACGTGCAAGGGGAGAGCCAGCTGTGAAACAGCCCCAACAAACAAATTTTTCTGCAGCACCTGTGGAAGAGCCTGTCACTCTAGAATTGGCCTTTATAACCACTCCAGGTGCTGCTCCACACACCACTGACCACCTCCAGGCGCTTACCCATTGTCTCGAGATAAGGAGGCCAAAGAAGAAGAAGGACCAAGATTTTCCAATTAATCAAGATTGATGTTAAGAAGCCTCTAAAACTAGACTCAGGTCATTTAACATGAATAATTCTAAGCACTGAATCAGCTGATCTTTGAATATGCACCATTCTGTAGAGACTGACCATTTCCAAGTAGATAGGGTGCAAGGCATTGCCTGAACCTTTCATCTCTACAGTGACTGAGTTGTATACTGGGTTCCCCCATGAACAGTGGAAAGAAAATTTGCATTTCACAACCTCACAACAGTCCAAAGTGCTTTACAGCCAATAAAGTACTTTTGAAGTGTAGTCACTGTTGTAATGTAGGAAGCACCGCAGCCAATTTGTGCACAGCAAGCTCCCACAAACAGCAATAGTATAATGACCAGATAATCTGTTTTAGTGATGCTGGCTGAGGGATTAATATTGACCCAGGACACCAAGGAGAACTCCCCACTCTACTTCAATTAGAAATACATCCACCCAAAAAGGGAAGACAGGGCCTCAGTCCAAAAGACAGCACCTCCGACAATGCAGCTCTGCTCAGTTACTCCTGAGCTCTGGATACACACTCTCCCTCCAGCCTGCATCATCATTATATTGAAAAATTAAGGGTTCATTGCATGCTCTCCTGTTTGACCTTGCTGTTATCGGGACCCTTTTTTTTCAATTCCTGCAACGTGGGTGTCTCTGTTAAGGCCAGCATTTGTTGCCCACCCCTAATTGCCCTTGAGAAGGTGGCAGTGAGCCACTGCTGCAGTCCAAGTGGTGAAGGTGCACCCACAGTTAGGGAGGGAGTTCCAGGATTTTGAGTGACAGTGAAGGAACAGCGATATAGTTCCAAGTCAAGATGGTGTGTGGGAGGGGAAGGGAACTTGTAGGTGCTGGTGTTCCCATGCAAATGCTGCCCTTGTAGAGGTCATGGGTTTGGAAGGTGCAATCGAAGGAGGCTTGCTGCGGTGTATCTTGTAAATGGCACATACTGCTGCCACAGTGCGCCAGTAGGGGGGAGAGTGAATGTTTAAGGTAGTGGATGGGGTACCATTCAAGCAGACTGCTTTTCCCTGGATGGTGTCGAGCTTCTTGAGTGTTGTTGGAGCTGCACCCATCCAGGCAAGTGGAGAGTATTCCATCACACTCCTGACTTGTGTCTTGTCGATGGTGGACAGGCTTTGCAAGGGAAGGTGGGTGTCAAGAGGTGCGTTACTCCCTGCAGCATTCCCAGCCTCTGCGTTGCTCTTGTAGTGACAGTATTTGATGGTGGGGGATTCAGCAATGGTAATGCCATCGAATGTCAAGGGGAGATGGTTAGATTCTCTCTTGTTGGAAATGGTTATTACCTGGCTCTTGTGTGGCATGAATGTTATTTGCCACTTTATCAGCCCAAGACTGAATGTTGCGCAGGTCTTGCTGCATCTGGGCATGGACTGCTTCTTTACCATTCTTTATGAATGGTACAGAACACTGTGCAATCATCCAACATCCCCACCTCTGACCTTATGAAGGACAGAAGATCATTGATGAAGCAGCTGAAGATGGTTGGGCTTAGGAAACTGCCCTGAGCAATTCCTGTAGCAATATCCTGGGGCTGAGATAATGGCCTCCAACAATCACAACCATCTTCCTTTGTGTTAGGTATGACTCCAACCAGCAGTGAGCTTTTCCTCCCCACTATCCTGCCTCACAAGCCCCATTGAATTCAGTTTTTCTAGAACGCCTTACATACGAACAAGGAGCAGGAGTAGGCCATTCGGCCCCTCAAGCCTGCTTGCCATTTGATAAGATCATGGCTGATTTGAAGATGGCCTCAACTCCACTTTCCTGTCTGCCCCCATAACACTTGACTCCTTTGTTTTTCAAGAATCAATCTAACTCAACCTTGAATATATTCAATGAACCCTGCCTCTGCTGCTCTCTGAGGAAGAGAATTCCACAGACTAACGACCCTTTGAGAGAAGAGATTTGTCCTCATCTCGGTCTTATATACGAGACCCCTTATTTTTAAACTGTGTGCCCTAGTTCTAGTCTCGCCCATATGTGGAAACATCCTGCCAGCATCTACCCTGTCAAATCCTAGCCACTAGACTGTGATGCCACACTCAATCAAATGCTGCCTTGATGTCAAGGGCAGTCACTCTTACCTCACCTCTGGAATTTTAGACCAAGGCTGTAATGAGCTCTGGAGCCCAATAGTCCTGGCAGAACCCAAATTGAGCATTGGTGAGCAGGTTATTGCTGATTACGTGCAGCTTGATAGCACGGTCAATGACACCTTCCATCACTTTGCTGATCATCGAGAGTAGACTGATGGGATGGTAATTGGCCAGATTGGATTAATCCTGTTTTTTGTGGACCCGGGCAATTTTCCATATTTTCAGGTAGATGCCAGTGTTGTAGCTGTACTGGAACAGCTTCGTTAGAGGCCAGTTCTGGGGCACAATTCCTCAGTACTATAGCCAGGATGTTATCGGGGCCCATTGCCTTTATGCGTCCAGTACACTCAACCATTGAGATCATGTGAATCGAATTGTCTGGAGACTAGCATCTATGATGCTGGGGACCTTAGGAGGAGGCCAAGATGGATCATCCCCTAAGCACTTCTGACTGAAGATGGTTGCAAATGCTTCAGTTTTGCATTTTGCACTGACATGCTAGGCTCTGCTATCTTTGAGGATGAAGAAGTTCATGGAGGCGCCTCATGACATTAGTTGTTTAATTGTCCACCACCATTCACGACTGGATGTGGCAGGACTGCACAGCTTTGATCTGATCTATTGATTGTGGGACCACTTAGCTTTGTCTATAGCATGCCGCTTCAGAATTATCCCCACTGCAGCTATCGAGTTGTGGTAATGATATGAACTATGGTCCCAACTTGACACTCAACCTTGCAGGCCCATATAAGCATCAGTAAAGCTATGGATTCTCACTCCCGCTGATAGAATAATAATAAACCACTGGGGGCAATTCATTATTTGTCTGTGCCATCCACATTCCTGTTAGCATTAGCAGGCAATCATTTTCAGGACACAAAGCGTGCTTCAACTTTCAGAAGAGGGTCACTCAATCTAATGCAAATTAGATTCTTTCAGAACATTTTAGGATACTGTAAATACTATTTGAGACATGGCATGTGGTGAGTGTAGCTTGCTTGGGAGGACCAGGTGACTTTGGCTGCATGGTTCCCCAAGCTCTCCACCAGTGGGGGTTTTCCTCGTATCATGCCTGGGTCTGTTGTAGACTAATTGAGAGAAATTGTTTGCTGTGATTTGTCAACAACTCCAATATCATTTGTCTCCTCCAACTACTAGGATGGTAGAAGTTGAACTAGGTGGACATTTGTTTTTTATCATCCAGTAATTCCTATGTTTCAATGAAAGCAGTGTATTGGCATTCCCAATGGGTGTTACAGTGTTCCTGATCAGGATGAACAGGGCTGCTCGTTCTATAGTTTGTGGGCTAGGAATTCACCCACCTACCCTGCCATTTATTCATTAAATTCTCAAAGACCAAGACAACAATTCCCAAACGCAGCTGGGTTAAAATGTCCTCTTGTTGTTTGCAATTTTTCGTCTTACATTTCCTTTCTACTTCTTGCCCTTAATCCAGTTTCCTCCCTCTTTATTCCTCTTTCTCTCTATAGAGTGATAGAGTCGTTCAGCATAGAAACAGGCCCTTCGGCCCATCGCGTCCATGCCAACCATGATGCTTATCTATACTAATCCCACCTGCCTGCATTAATTCCATATCCCTCTATGTCTTGCTCATTCAAGTACCTGTCCAGATGCTTCTTAAATGCTGCTACTGTTCCTGCCTCCACCACCTCCTCAGGCAGCTCATTCCAGATACCCACTATTCTTTGTGTGAAAAATCGACCCCTTTGATCCCCTTTAAACCTCCTCCTTCTCACCTTAAATCTATGCCCTCTAGTTTTAGTCACCCCTACCATGGGAAACACACTCTGGCTATCTACCCTATCTATGCCTCTCATACTTTTATATACCTCGATCATGTCCCCTCTCCGCCTCCTTTGCTCCAGGGAAAACAGACCCAGCCTATCCAATTTCTCTTTATAACTCAAGCCCTCCAAACCAGGCAACATCCTTGTAAATCTTTTCTGCACCCTCTCTAGCTTAATCACATCTTTCCTGCAGTGCAGCGACCAGAACTACACAGTACTCCAAGTGCGGCCTAACCAACGTTATGTACAACTGTACCATGACGTCCAAACTCTTGTACTCAATGCCTCGGCCATACGCTTTCTTCACCACCCTGTCTACCTGTGTTGCCACTTTCAGGGAACTATGTACTTGCACCCCAAAGTCTCTGCTCAACAACACTCCCCAGGGCCCTGCCATTCACTGTATATGTCCTGCCCTGGTTTAACTTCCCAAAATGCATCACTTCACACTTGTCTGCATTAAATTCCATTTGCCAATCCCTCGCCCACTTTCCCAGTTTATCTATATCCTGTTGTAACCTTAGACAACCTTCTTCACTGTCCACTATACCACCAATTTTGGTATCATCTGAAAACTTACTAATCATGCCCCCTACATTCACCTCCAAGTCATTAATATATATGACAAACAACAGAGGGCCCAACACCGATCCCTGCGGCACACCACTGGTCACCGGCCTCCAATCTGAAAAACAACCCTCCACTACAATCCTCTGCCTCCTATCACCAAGACAATTTTGTATCCAATTTGCTAGCTCACCCTGGATCCCATGTGTTCGAGCCTTCTGGACCAGCCTACCAGGCGGGACCTTGTCAAAGGCCTTGCTAAAGTTCATGTAGACAACGTCCATCGCCCTGCCCTCGTCAATCCTCTTGGTCACCTCCTCAAAAAACTCAATCAAGTTCGTGAGACATGATTTCCCACGCACAAAGCCATGCTGACTATCCCTAATCAGACCTTGCCTTTCCAAATGCATATAAATCTTGTCTCTCAGAATCCCTTCCAATAACTTTCCCACCACTGATGTAAGGCTCACCGGCCTGTAGTTCCCTTGCTTATCCCTGCTGCCCTTCTTAAATAAAGGCACAAAATTAGCTATCCTCCAGTCTTCCGGTACCTCACCCGTGGCTAACAATGATACAAAAATCTCTGCAGGGCCCCAGCAATCTCCTAGGATACACCTGGTCAGGCCTTGGGGATTTATCCACCTTAATGCGCTTCAAAACCTCCAACACCTCCTCCTTTGTAATGTTGATATGCTCCAAGATATCGTTGTTCCCTCCCTTGAACTCACTAGCTTCCATGACCTTCTCCATGGTAAATACAGACGAGAAGTATTCATTTAAGATCTCGCCCATTTCCTGTGGCTCCACACTGATCCTTAAGGGGACCTACTCTCTCCCTAGCTACTTTTTTACTCTTAATATACTTATAGAATCTTTTAGGATTCTCCTTTATCTTATCTGCCAGGGAAATCTCATGGACCCTTTTCGCCCTCCTAATTTTCTTCTTAAGTGTACTCCGACATTCCCTATACTCCTTGAGGGACTCGCTTGATCCCAGCTGCCTATACCTGACATATGCCTCCTTCTTTGTCCTGACCAGACCCTCAATATCCCTCATCAACCAAGGTTCCCTAAACTTGCCAGCCTTGCCCTTCCATCTAACAGGAACATGCCGGCCCTGAACTCTTCCTATCTCACTTTTAAAAGCCTCCCACTTGCCAATTGTCCCTTTACCTGTAAACAGCCTCTCCCAATCAACTTTTGAGAGTTCCTGTCTGATCCCATCGAAATTAGCCTTCCTCCAATTTAGGACTTCAACCTGAGGACCAGTCCTATCCTTTTCCATAACTATCTTGAAGCTAATAGAGTTATGGTCACTGGTCCCAAAGTGCTCCTCCACTGACACATCCACCACCTGCCCAGCCTCATTTCCCAAGAGGAGGTCGAGTGTAGCCCCTTCTCTAGTAGGGCCATCCACATACTGCTTCAGAAAACTATCCTGGACACACTTAAATTCTTCCCCATCTGATCCCTTAGCCCTAAGGCAGTCCCAGTCAATATTAGGGAAGTTAAAATCACCTACTATTAGAACCCTACAATTCCTGCATCTATCTGTGATTTCCCTACATATATGCTCCTCCAATTCCCTCTGACTATTGGGGGCCTATAGTATAATCCCATCAAAGTGATCACCCCTTTCTTATTTCTAAGTTCTACCCATATGGCCTCGCTGGATGTTCCCCCCGCGATATCCTCTCTAAGTACTGCCGTGATGTCCTCCCTAATAAATAGTGCAACTCCCCCTCCTCTCTTACCTCCACCTCTGTCACGCCGGAAGCATCGGTACCCCAGAACATTGAGCTGCCAGTCCTGCCCATCCCTCAACCACGTTTCCGTAATAACTATAATATCACAATCCCATGTACCGATCCATGCTCAGAGTTCATCTGCCTTACCTGTAAGGCTTCTTGCATTAAAGTAAATGCAGTTTAGCCTACCAGACCTTCCACACTCCCTGTCCTGCCCCTGCCCGGCCTGCCTGCTGGACTTGCTTGCTATATATTGTTTGACTCTAATTCACCCTATTTCCTTCTCTGTCTTTCGTTGTTTCTTTCTCTATCCATTTCTTTCATCGACCATGGAGATAAATCATTGGGTCCAATGTTCATGAGGTCCCAGATGAATTATTGACATCGCTGCACCGTTACCATACCAACAATCCAGCAATTTTGCAGCGCAGATATAGTCAGATGTTATTAGTGAGCATAAAGATCCAACTAATGCTTGCGCCAAGCCTGCCATTGCAGAAATTTCTGGCCCAATGATTCAAAAACCTACAGCAGTGCCACAGGACCTGGGTCAGATTGTGGTGCATGTGATTGATTTGAAGTCATGAACATAACTTCCCCAATTATTGCAGTCAACTTTCCCTGATAGCAGGGGGAATAATCTGCACAGTCCAGCCATACTTTTTTTTGGCATGTAGTCACTGTTGTAATGCAGCAAATGTGGCAATCAACTTGTATACAGCAGGGTCCCACAAAACAGATTATCTGTTTTATTGATGTGAGTTGAGAGATAAATGTTGGCCAGGACACCGGGGAGAATTTGATTTATTAACATGTGTAATAAACACATGGAGGTTGAGATCCAAGGAACATTCTTAAGGTAGCAGTCAACTGGTAAATGGAAAATGGGTCTGTTATGAAACAAGATAATGCCTGCATAATGCAGGCACTTAGCATTACAATGCATCTTGGTGCACAGATTACATTATCCTGTATTCATGCATGTATAGGTCAAGTGGCAACACTCAACAAATATTAGGCGTGAAATTTTCAGTCAAAATCCTCTCACCTGATGAGCTCACTGATGCCAAAAGCAAATATAGCTAAAAGCGATCGGCTGAACACTTGGGCTGCAAGGGACAGCCAAATGGTTCTTACTTATTCTTTCTCTTTTTAATCTCGCTCCTTTTTCTCTCTTCCTAACTCACCTGTAGGTTTTCTTCAGCAGGAATGAAAGCCAGCAGTCTTACAGCATCCACAGGAATGATGAAAGCCCTCTCGCAAAGTGATGTCGCCTGCGGTTTCTTTTCTCTCAGTGCAGGCAACAATGGCAATGCTGTGTCTATTGCCTGTCCCTGGTTGCCCTTATGATGGTGGTGATGGGCTGAACTGTTCTAGTCCTGGTGGTGATGGTGCTGCCATGATGGTGTTGGATTGGGAAATGTAGAAATTTTGTCTGGCAACGATGATGGAATGACAAAATAGATCCAGGTCGGGATGGTGTGCAAGACGGAGGGGGAACTTGGTAGTGAGGGTTAATGATGTTCTTGTGCCTTCTTGCAATGGTAGTCTTAATTATGGCATTTCACTGTTGCCATCAATATTAAGAGAGACCATTTCCATCGCATTCTCTTGATCGTGAAAGCGGGAGGAATAGTGAGAAGAATGAGCACAGGCACTTGATGTTTTAGATTTGAATCTTGAGGTGAGTGATCCTTTTCTGCTGTGAGAGGCTCTCACAACTGCAGAAATTGCTTAGCCTGATCTGTTAATGCTTTATGCGTTTTGTTACTGCACCTCCTCTGATGCTCAAAAATGAGGAGGGATGATTGTAGGATGCATAAACCATTCAAAGTTAACTTGATGCATCAACTTGCATGAAAACTAAAACATGTGGTCCCATTCTGCAAACATTTAATGGAATGTTTATTTTTCAAAACTACTTCAGGAGAATTCTCTCATATTTGTGATGGTTTAACCTGGATAAAAAGATCCTGATAGCAATACTCCCTTTAAAATGTTCCTATCCTTAGCCAGGACCCTTAAACTCCCAAAACAAGAGCAAAATACTGTGGATACTGAAAATCTGAAATCTTCTTCTCTTCTTCTTCTTTGGCCTCCTTATCTCGAGAGATAATGGGTAAGCGCCTGGAGGTGGTCAGTGGTGTGTGGAGCAGCGCCTGAAGTGGCTATAAAGGCCAATTCTAGAGTGACAGGCTCTTCCACAGGTGCTGCAGAAAAATTTGTTTGTTGGGGCTGTTACGCAGTTGGCTCTCCCCTTGCGCTTCTGTCTTTTTTCCTGCCAACTGCTAAGTCTCTTCGACTCGCCACACTTTAGCCCCACCTTTATGGCTGCCCGCCAGCTCTGGTGAACACTGGCAACTGACTCCCACGACTGGTGATCAATGTCACAGGATTTCATATCGCGTTTGCGGACGTCTTTAAAGTGGACACATGGACGGCCAGTGGGTCTGATACCAGTGGCGAGCTCGCTGTACAATGTGTCTTTGGGGATCCTGCCATTTTCCATGCGGCTCACATGGCCAAGCCATCTCAAGCGCCGCTGACTCAGTAGTGTGTATAAGCTGGGGGTGTTGGCCACCTCGAGGACTTCTGTGTTGGAGATACGGTCCTGCCACCTGATGCCAAGTATTCTCCGGAGGCATCGAAGATGGAATGAATTGAGACGTCGCTCTTGGCTGACATACGTTGTCCAGGCCTCGCTGCCACAGAGCAAGGTACTGAGGACACAGGCTTGATACACTCGGACTTTTGTGTTCCGTGTCAGTGCGCCATTTTCCCACACTCTCTTGGCCAGTCTGGACATAGCAGTGGAAGCCTTTCCCATGCACTTGTTGATTTCTGCATCTAGAGACAGGTTACTGGTGATAGTTGAGCCTAGGTAGGTGAACTCTTGAACCACTTACAGAGCGTGGTCGCCGATATTGATGGATGGAGCGTTTCTGACGTCCTGTCCCATGATGTTCATTTTCTTGAGGCTGATGGTTAGGTCAAATTCATTGCAGGCAGCCACAAACCTGTCGATGAGACTCTGCAGCCACTCTTCAGTGTGAGATGTTAAAGCAGCATCGTCAGCAAAGAGGAGTTCCCTGATGAGGACTTTCCGTACTTTGGACTTCGCTCTTAGACGGGCAAGGTTGAACAACCTGCCCCCTGATCTTGTGTGGAGGAAAATTCCTTCTTCTGAAGACTTGAACGCATGTGAGAGCAGCAGGGAGAAGAAAATCCCAAAAAGTGTGGGTGCGAGAACACAGCCCTGTTTCACGCCACTCAGGATAGGAAAGGGGTCTGATGAGGTGCCGCTATGTTGAATTGTGTCTTTCATATTGTCATGGAATGAGGTGATGATACTTAGTAGCGTTGGTGGACATCCAATCTTATCTAATAGTCTGAAGAGACCACGTCTGCAGACGAGGTCAAAGGCTTTGGTGATATCAATGAAAGCAACGTAGAGGGGCATCTGTTGTTCGTGGCATTTCTCCTGTATCTGACGAAGGGAGAACAGCATGTCAATGGTCGATCTCTCTGCACAAAAGCCACACTGTGCCTCAGGGTAGACGCGCTCGGCCAGCTTCTGGAGCCTGTTTAAAGCGACTCGAGCAAAGACTTTCCCCACTATGCTGAGCAGGGAGATTCCACGGTAGTTGTTGCAGTCACCCCGGTCACCTTTGTTTTTATAGAGGGTGATGATATTGGCATCATAAAAACAGAAAATCTGGGAAATACTCAGCAGGTCTGGCTGCATCTGTGGAGAGAGAAACAGAGTTAATGTTTCAGGTCTGTGACCTTTCATCACAACTGGAAGTGCTTAGAGACGTAACAATTTTTTTTAAAGTCAGGCAGGGAATGGGTGGAAGGGAAGAAAATAACAAAAGAAAGGGTCTGTTATAGGGTGGAAGCAGGAGAGATTAAATGACAAAAGGGATGATGGTGCAAGGCAAAAGGTGACAAGTAACGAAACAAAAAAAAAAAATGTCTAGAGGAGGTGTAAATGGGAAGGCAGAATAGAATCATAAAATGGGTACAGCACAAAAGGAGGCCATTTGGTCCATCAGGTCCATGCCAGCTCTTTGCAAGAGAGACATTCCACAGCCCTTTCCCTGTCGTGCTGCAATTTTATTCCCTTCTGGTCCTTATCCAATTTCCTTTTGAAAGCCACAATTAAATCTGCCTCCACCACACATGCATTCCAGGTTCTAACCACTTGCTGCGTAAAAAGGTTTTTTCACATGTCGGTTTTGGTTCTTTTGCCAATCACCTTAAATCGGTGTCTTCTGGTTCTGGATCCTTCAGTCAGTTTTTCCCTATATACTCTGTCCAGACCCCTCATTATTTTGAACACCTCTATCAAATCTCCTTGCAATCTTCTCGTCTCTAAGGAGAACAGCCCCAGCTTCTATGTAACTGAAATAAAAACAAGAAATGCTGGAACTACTCAGCAGGTCTGGCAGCATCTGTGGAGAGAGAAGCAGAGTTAACGTTTCAGGTCAGTGACCCTTCATCAGCCAATTCCTGTCTGTTTAATATTGAATCTCCTATCACTTGCACTTTCCCAATCTTCCTCTTGCCCTCCTATAAAGCTGAGCTACCAGTGGTGCCATGGGCCTGGCTCTGGCTGCACTCCCTAGAGGAATACCAATTGGAGAGCGAGATGCATTCAGGGCACTCTTGCACTACCTGCCTGGTCCTCCTTTTCTGTCTGCACTCTTAAGCTGCAGGGTAACCTCCTCCTGAAACGTGTTACCCACAAAACGCTCAGTCTTGTAGATGCACTGCAGTGACTACAGCTGCCACACAAGCTCTGAAACCTGGAGCTCAAGCTCCTGCAGCTAATGAAACGTCCTACACATGTGGTTATCCAGGACACAGAAATGCATTCCACGGGACTGAAGTGTCATGCTATGCCTCTATTTATTAGACTACTAACTAACTGAACAGAAATAAACTAAAGATTTAAAAGAAAACTTGCCAGCTGCTCACCAATCAACTTCTTCTGTTGCACTGACATCACTTGCGATGTTTCTACCTCTCTAGCTGGCACTTGTGCTCCTTTACCTCTGGGCTCTCCAATTCTTGAACTAATTGATCAAATGCTAAAAATACTAAACACACTCCAACAGCTGCCGTCCAAAATTGTAGCAGAGAATTAAAATGACAGGCAACGGGAAGCTCGGTCACACCTGCAGACTAAACGAAGGTGTTCTGCAAAACAATCACCCAATTTGCATTTGGCCTTCCCAATGTAGAGGAGACAGTATCGTGAGCAGTACACTAAACTGGAAAAAGTACAAGTAAATTGCTGTTTCCCCTGAAAGCAGTGCTTGGAGCCTTGGACAGTGAGAAGGGAGAAGGTAAAAAGGCAGGAATGGAAGGATGTGTTGGGGTGATTAAGGAGAGGACCAGGGTGTCGCAGAGGGAATGATCCCTTTGGAATGCTGAAAGGGGCAGGGGAGGGGTAGTGGCATCATGCTGGAGGTGTTGGAAATAATGGAGGATGATCCGTTGAATGCGAAGTTTGGTAGGATGGAAGGTGAGGACAATGGGAACCCTGTTGTAGTTTTGGAACAGGGGGTGGGGGGAAAGGGGTCAGGGAAAAAGTGTGGAAGATGGAATGGAAATGGTCAAGGCCCTTGCTAACCATGGTGGGGGGATTCCTCGATTGAGGAAAAAGAACGACATATCAGATGTGTTGGTGTGCAAGGTTGCATCGCCAGAACAGATGTGAACGAGATGGAGGAGAAGCTTGAAAAATAGAATAGAGTCCTTGCAAGAAATTGTTTGTGAGGATGTGTAGTCAAGGTAGCTGTTGGAATCAGTGGGCTTATAGTAAATATTGGTCAATAACCTATTCCCAGAAATGGAGACAGAGAGGTCGAGGAAGGGAAGGAAGAGTCATAGGTGGACCATGTGAAAGCAAGGGAGGGGTGCAAATTTGAAGCAAAGTTGCCGAAATTTTCCAGTTCTGGGCAAGAGCAGAAAATGGCAATGTTAGAGTCATCAATGTACCAGAAAAAGAGGCCAGAGAGGGCACCTGAGTAGGACTGGACAAAGAATATTCCACATATCCCATCAGAAGATAGGAATGGTTAGGACCCATAGCAACACCTTTTATTTGGAGAAAGTATGTGGAATTACAGGGGAACTTGTTTAATGTGAGAACAAGTTCAGCCAGGCAGAGGAGGGTGTTGGCGAATGGGGACTCATTGGACCTCCATTCAAGGAAGAATCAGAGAGACCTCAGACCATCCTAGTGGGGGAGGGAAGTGTAAAGAGGTTGAACATCCATGGTGAAAAGGTTAGGGCCAGGAAACTGCAAAAATGGCGAAAGGCATCAGAAGACTCTCAGATCTAGTTGGGGAAAGAGACTGGACAAGGGGATAAAAAAGGTTGAGATAGGAAGAAATCAGTTCTGTGGGGCAAGAACAGGCTGAAATGATGAGTCTGCTAGGGCAGTCCTTAATTTCCCTCTGTTCCAGGAAAATCCAGGGGCTGTCACCAAATTATCTTAATCCCAAAGTAGCACAAGGACATAAGAAATAGGAGCAGGAGTAGATCGTACAGCCCCTGGAGACTGCTCCATCATTCAATAAAGTTATGGCTGATCTACATCAACTCCACTTTCTTGCCCTATCCCAAATCCTTCGATGCTCTTATTGTCCAAAAATTGAATCGATCTCAGCTTGAATATACTCAACGACTAAGCATCCACAACTCTCTGGAATAGATAATTCCAAAGATTCACAATCCTCAGTGAAGAAATTTCTCTTCAACTCAGTCCTAAATGAACAACGCATTAACCCAAAATTTTAACCCCTAGTTCCCGACTGCTCAGCCAGATGAAACAACCTCACAGCATCTACCCTATAAGGCCTCTAAGAATTTTATATGTTTCAATGAGATCAATTCTCAATCTTCTAAATTAAAAAGATAGGCCCAGTGTACTCAATTTCTCCTCATAGGACAGCCTTCTCATTCCCAGGAATCAATCTAGTGAACCTTCATTGCACCCTCTCTAAGACAAGTATATCCTTCCTTAGCTAAGGAAATCAAAACTGTGCACAGTACTCCAGGTGTGGTTTCACCAAAGCCCTGTACAATTACAGGAAGACTTCCTTATACCTATACTCCAACCCCCTAGCAAAAAAGGCCAACATACCATTTGTCTTCCGAATTGCTTGCTATACCTGCATATTACCTTCCTGCATACAGCACATATTCCCATCAGGTACTCAACCATACAGACAAACTCAGTATGATAGTGTTTTCCTGTTAATCCTATGTAACCAACCATACAAAGGTGAATATATATCTTTGCTGAAAGGCAAATTTTTAAGTCTTAGATCAGCAAAATGTTTTGTACTTGGATAGTAAAATTTTTAATTTTTGGGAGCTGGTAGGGGTGGCAGGGGAACAATGGGATTATTCCCCAAATAAAATATCTAATCCTAACAAGATGGTAACTTTTTTTTCACAAAAGATAATCCATTCATCAAGAAGAGATCATCTGTCCTGGGAAAGATCAAGAACTCTGATGGGCTGAAGGGTGAGGCGAGAACTGAAGCTGTGCATGGGTAGCACAAACGGAACCCCAAAAGTAGCTGTGTGCCAATTATCAGCTGCTGTTGGGTTCCGTTACTGCTAATTGTGAAATCACTGCTGGAATATCTCTCAGTTCGATGACAGACACACTGCATCAGTTGTTTTGAGGAACGGGATTGATGAACTCATGGGGGAACTACAGGACCTCATTTAAAGTTAATAGTGAGTATTATTTTTGTTTTTTTCAGTGTTAAGAATCATGCTCTTGTATAACCTCAGTAATTTCAGTAGCCCGAATGCTATAGTGACACTATTTACACAGACGTTATCACCAACTTTAACATTTATTTATCCTTTTCAGTGTTCCTACAATTCCCCCTCTTACTGTCATCATCTCCCCAACCCTCTCCTCACCACCGCCAAACTATCTGGGAGCCCCTTGCTGGCCTCCCATCATGCACCCTCCATGAACTTGGCTGCCCATGTCTTAACCTGCACCGTTCTTCTTATCCATCAGCCCCTGTATTCGTTGACCTACATTGGCAATGCCAGATTTTTTTAAATTCTCATTTATTTTTCAAATTCTCCCATGGCCTCCACACCCTGCCCCACACCACCTACCTGTATCCTCCTCCTCTAGCCCCAAAGACCTCAGAGACCTCTGTGCTCTCCCAATTCTGGCCTCTTGCACATCCCCAATGTTCTGCACTCCACCATTGGCAGCCATGCCTTCAGCTGCTGAGGCCCCAATCTCTGGAATTGCCCCCCTAAGCCATTCTGCCTGTCTATACCTCTCTCCTCAAAGACACTCCTTAAAATCTACCTTTTGTCCTAATATCTGGGCGGCACAGTGGCGCAGTGGTTAGCACCGCAGCCTCACAGCTCCAGCGACCCGGGTTCAATTCTGGGTACTGCCTGTGTGGAGTTTGCAAGTTCTCCCTGTGTCTGCATGGGTTTTCTCCGGGTGCTCCGGTTTCCTCCCACAAGCCAAAAGACTTGCAGGTTGGTAGGTAAATTGGCCAATATAAATTGCCCCTAGTGTAGGTAGGTGGTAGGGAAATATAGGGACAGGTGGGGATGTGGTAGGAATATAGTAGGGATTAGTGTAGGATTAGTATAAATGGGTGGTTGATGGTCGGCACAGACTCGGTGGGCCGAAGGGCCTGTTTCAGTGCTGTATCTCTAAACTAAACTAAACTATCTGCTTATGTGGCTCGGTGTCAAATTTTGTTTGATAAGCGCTTTGGGATGTTTTACAATGATTAAGACACTATCTCGATGCAAGTTGTTGTTGCTCCATTGGTTACCCTCATTCCTTAGGCATCCCAGCTCACAGAGGTAGCAGTAATTAGCAACAAATCTCCTCCCCTTTTCCATTAGGATACCAATGCTGCTTCTTCCTGCAGTGGATTTTAAGTTGCTATTCCTTCCTACAATGCATTTCTACGTGTGAAAATGTTACATTGCTAGATCTCATTAAAGACTAGATCTAGAAAACATGTAATTCCATACAGTGGGACCCATCCATGAACCAATTTTTTTTTTTTAAAGTGAGCAACTTATACCAATATTTGATACATTGCATAAACACAATTATCAGGTCATTTACTTCCATGGATCCTCTGTAGTTGCTAAGCTTTTTTGAAGAAGGAAAGGGTCCAGATTTAATGTATAATTTAACATCTGGTTCTTAGGTCACAACTTCTTTCATATTTTTGTGTCCCTTTGAATAAAGGTAGAAACCTTCCTACATTACAACAGTGACTACATTTCAAAACGTACTCCATTAGCTAGAAAGTGCTTTGGGACTTCCTAAGTTTGTGAAAGGCACCATATGAATGCAAGTCTTTTTTTTTGTTTCTTTCTGAAATGCTTTGGATGTTTTCAGGATGTGGAAGGTGCTATATAAATATTAGTCCTTTCATTCTGAGAAACTTTTACAGGGACACGGTTACAATAGCACTAGAGATTATTTCTCCCTCCCCAGACTCTCTGACTTGTAATATTTGGGTTGGTGTTTAGCCTCAGGAAGTAACTCACCCCCTCAATTTAGTCTCTTGCTCAGTTCTTTGAAAAACCTTTTCTCAGTCAGTTTTTATACACCCAAAATAGTAAATAAACCGCTTAATGGGAATTTTCCAACTCAGTCACGCATTCCCAGGAAGTTCCCCTTGGTTTTTCCAAAAGGCAGGCGCTGCTCCAAATATGAATACATACATTGAATCGTACAGCATAGAAACAGGCCATTCGGCCCAACAGGTCCAAGCCAGTATTTATGCTCCACACCAGCTTCCACCCATTCTATTTTATCAAACTCTTGTCAGTATATCCTTTTAATATACAGACCTGGGCCAAAACCAGCCATGAGCCAAGGGCAGTCTGCTAAGGTTTACAGCAGAGAAGGCTAAGAGAAGATTTGATAGAGGTATTTAAATCATGACTAGTTCAGATAGAGTAAATAAATAGAAACTTTCTAATGGCTGAAGGGTTAATAAACGGAAGAATTTAAGGTGATTGGCAAAAGAACTAGAGGCGACCTAAGGAAAAACATTTTTTATGCAACGAGTGGTTAGCATTTGGAATGGGGTGATAGGAATAGATTCAATAGTATCTTTCAAAAGGGAATTAGGCAAATACTTGAAGGAGAAAAAATTCGTAGGGGTATGGCAAAGAATGGGGAAGTGGGACGAACTGCTCTTTGAAAGAGCTGGTATAGACTCAATGGACTGAATGGCCTCCTTCGGTACTGTACTATTCTATACGCAATAAAACTAGTGCCCAGATCAAGCAAATGTGCGAGTGTTTTTTCTTTCGCAATCACATCCAAAGAATGTAATTAACTCCGCACCCATTCTCTGACTTGTAATGTTTCAAGTTGGTATTTTTAGCCCCAGAAACTAACCCAACACCTTAATTTAGTCTCTTGCTCATTTCTTTTGAAACACCTTTCCTCAATAACTTTTTTTACACACCCAGAATAGTAAATCAACTGCTTAATGGGACTTTGTCAACTAATGGTCACGCATTCCCAGGAAATTCCCCTTGGTTTTTTCTATAAGGCAGGCACTGCTCCAATATGAATGCATACATCGAACTGTACAGCACAGAAACAGGCCATTCGGCCCAACAGGTCTGTGCAGGTGTTTATGCTGCACATGAGCCTCCTTCCGCCTTACTTCATTTAACTCAATCAGCATAGCCTTCTATTTCTTTCTCCCTCATGTACTTATCTAGCTTCCATTTAAATGCATCTATGCTACTCACCTCATCTACACCATATGGTCTTGAGTTCCACGTTCTAACCACTCTGTAGAAAAAGAAGTTTCTCTTGAATTCTTTAACGGACTATCTTATATTTCATGCCCCCTATTTAATCATGAAGTCATTTTAAGCACCTCAAATAGATCACCTCTTAATCTTCTATAGTTAAGCGAATACAAGCCTAGTCTCTATGAAACCTGTCCTCATAAATTTAACCTTTTTAACCCTTAGATGTTATTAACAGCAGCAACAACAGCAGAATCAGACTGGAAGTGGCAAATATGAACTCACTGATGTTCCAGCTGGTGAAATGAAACAATGAATCCTTTTCACGCACTGAGCATGTGAACATGTTTTCTCCAGTAGTGTTTCAGAAGACGGAATAATTGTGTTTTCCTACAGTCTGAGCCTCTCCCTTGTGTCAATGCATTGATGTCTTTTCAGTTCCTTGAGCCTTTTAAACAGTAACAATTTATATTTATATAGCGCCTTTAACGTAATAAAACGCCCCAAGGTGCTTCACAGGAGCATTATAAAACAAAGTATGACACCGAGCCACAAAAGGAGATATTAGATCAGATGACCAAAAGCTTGGTCAAAGATGTAGGTTTTAAGGAGTGTCTTAAAGGAGGAAAGCAAGGTGAAGAGGCAGAGAGGCTTAGGGAGGGTATTCAAGCTTGGGGTCTAGGCAACTGAAGGCAGGGCCACCAATGGTGGAGTGATTAAAATCAGGGATGCACAAGAGGCCTGAATTGGAGGAGCGCAGAGATTTCAGAGGGTTGAGGAGCTGGAGGAGATTACAGAGACAGGGAGGGGCGAGGTCGGAAGGATTTGAAAACAAGGATGAGAATTTGAAAATCAAGATGTTTCTCAACCAGGAGGCAATGTTAGTGATGAATGAACAGGACTTGATGTGAGTTAAGACAACAGCAGAGTTTTGGATGACCTCAAGTTTACAGAAAGTAGAATGTGTAAGACCAGCCAGGAATGTGTTGGAACAGTCAAGCTTTTAATATTTTATAATTTAATATTTTAAATAGCTTTTAAAACTCTTCTCACTGTCAGGTTAGCACACTAGAACTAAATTCTTTGGTGCACTTTTGTTTTTAAACCATCGCTATTAATCTTTAAGCATTAAGCACTTGACTAGAAATACTGGAAAATATATCCCATTATCCAGATTGGTCTCTGAGTCAGACAGTATCAACCAGGGTTTGGGTTGGGTGTGTTGTAATTGGCCTCAAATTCTTGGGTTAGCAAGAAGAGGGGTTGGGAAATAAATCAGCTAGGGTTCTCTATTCCAAATCGCTACCCATTGATTGCTGCTGTATATAGATGCTTGAGGAAAGGATCCCGCTGAGGTGCTTCCACATATTCTAAACACCAGGGCTCATCGACCACTTGGCTGAGCTGCTGATACCTCATGGAACTGTACGCCAGTGAGAGTCTCTGCCTTCAGAATACTGAAGAAGTCAAAATCAAGTCCAACTTGAATGGCCAGAGCTTTGCTGTGGGTTTACAAATATTTATCTATTCTGTGTTTTGTTATAGTTTAACAGGGCGATTAATTACCACTCCATGGGGGTGAGGTCACTATCGCTGAGCCATACAGACCAAGACTTAACACCAACAACTTGCATTTATATAGTGCTTCTGGTGTAGGTAAACATTCCAATGCATGTCACAGGAGCATTATCAAACAGAATTTGATACTGAGTGACATAAGGAGATATTTGGACAGATGACATAAAGCTTGGTCAAAGAAATAGGTTTTAAGGAGCATCCTAAAAGGAGGAATGAGAGAGCGCCAGAGAGGTTTAGGGAGGAAATTCCAGAGCTTAGGACCCTGGCAGCTGGAGATAGGGCCACCAGTGGTGGTCCGATGAAAACAGGGATGCTCAAGAGGCCAGAATTGGAGGAGTGCAGAGATCTAGGAGAGTTGTAGGGCTGGAGGAGATTACAGAGATAGGGAGGGGTGAGGCCATGGTGGGATTTTTAAACAAGAATGAGGATTTTAAAATTTGAGCCAAGGCCAGAGCGGGAGCCATTGTAGATCAGTGAATTCAGCGGTGATGGGTGAATGGGACTGAGTGCCAGTTAGGATATGAGCAGCAAGGTTTTGGATGATATTTGATCACCAATCCCTCCTGCACTACTCGAGCTCCAAGACAGCAAAAATATACTTATGTCAGCCAACATACTAGTGGGTTGGGAAATGGAAAATTGGCCACTCCCGACTACTACACATGCCCTACTTGGAAGGATGTATGGGCAGGGGTTAGACGGGGCCCCACTGCAATATATTCCATTCTAGGACACCCCCTTTTCAAAAGCCTCATGCTAATTAAGGCGATGAGTGAGAACAGTTCCACAGGTGCCTCCAGTAAAGGGATCTGTGCAGGTGGGGAAAGGACAGAGAGGTGAAAGGATCAGTCCATCAGCAATGAACAGACCATACAGTAGCACTGGATAACTCCCTTTATGTACTGGAAGGAGTCCTCTGGAATGACACGATCACTCCCGGTTAAGCTTAAATAAATATTTACCGGGAAATTTGTGTCAGCCAAGAGGGCCTCCTATGTCGTCAATGAACACAAAGTGGCTCCCCCATGGAAACGCTGTCAGCTACATTGGCTAGGGAAAAGAGGAACCAGATCCTTCTCATACCACATCAGGGGAACTCAGTTTATCGTTGTTGCACTGCAAAACTTCACACTTGCAAACAAAGAGCAACTTGCTTCCGTAGGTATCCTTTTGAAAGTGCCTCCCGCTGCTCTGCAATGGCTCAGTTGGAAGGATAAAGGCCCACTGTGGAACTACACTCCAAATGACAGCAGTGGCTGTGCTTCAGAAGTACTTTGGCTGTAAAATGCTTTGTGACTCCTCAGGTCAGCAGATGCGCTATGTGAATGCAAGTCCCTCCTTTGACTGTACTTTGCAGGAAAATCCCAAATTCAATCCTAGATCTGTATCCAAGATCGTAGCCTGAGTGGTATAAGTGGTGGCATTTACCTCAGTGTATCCCAGCAGCTAGAGAGTGTGGGGAAACACTTCCAAAGCTCCTCCATTCCATTTTTTTTTCAAAACTAGGCATTGATCAGTTCGTAAGAGCATGTTAAGAACTATACGGCAACAGCGCTAGGCAGAAAATATGTCCCAAGATCAGAATTGGTGTGTCCTAAGTTAGTTGATACCAGTCAGGGTGATTTTTGGGGTGGATGCAGCACAATTGGCTTCACAACCTCAGCTAGGTGCCAACCCACTCCGATGCTCTGGAGTCACCAGCAATTAAACAGTAATCTCCAGGACACTGCTACGAGCAAACCCGGGAGAAAAATAGACAGGGGGCATTTTATAAAGTGTTTGTATTTTTAAATATGTCAGAAAACTATTGAAGAGAACGATCAGAGGTTAAACAGAGGCCCCATCTGCCCTCTCAGGTAGACATAGAAATAGTGCCGCAGGATCTTTTATGTACAGCAGAGAGGTTCTCCATGATGTCCTGGGCCAATATTTATCCCTCAACCAACATATTTTTAAAAACACAGATGATCTAGTAATCATATTGCTGTTTGTGGGACCTTTCTGTGCGCAAATTGGCTGCAACGTTTCCTACATTACAATAGCGACTGTAATTAAGAAAGCACTTTGGGACATCCTGAGGTTTCAAGACCCTTTCTTTTTACTTCAGGGATGGAGGGAAATGATTGGGTTGCAACCAATTTAAAAATGTATAAAGCTACAGGGGATGCAGTAGGACGGTGTATAGATAGGGAGCACCAAAGCTTTCTGTCTTTATTGGTCACACTGGCACATACCACAGAGCATTGGTAGAGCGGGGGGAGGGCAGTGATATGTAGTATAAATCAATCTTCCTAATAATTTGCTTATCTTTCAGGTTTCTGACACTATTAAATCTTGGTGTTGTGATTTAGGGTTTACCAACTGATGAATCAACAGCACTACGTACAGCCTTTTGCAAACCTTTCAGGTTCGGGATATTCAGACAGAACAGACCAGCAAGTAAGATGTGCAATTGCAACTAGAATTGAGTTACCTGGGCTTTCTGCCCAGATTGTCAGGAATGGTGCTTTGGACAGCCCTGATTTAGACCCTCTCCGATTGATTCTATTTCACACCACCACGATTCTGAAATGACTAGGTGCTGACTGAATGGGGAGCATGCGTCTGAGACTCCAGCTGAGCAGATTTACAAAAAAACTGCAAGACCAGTAAGCGGTTAAATTCCTCTTGGCAACCAAAGGCAATTTAAGGTAAAGATAATCTAACATTATGATCTACATTATTCAACCCTGCCTGGTTGCATTCCACAATGAACATTCCCACACAGACAGACACAGCTGGAGTTACAGATTTCTGGTTGATATTTAAGGGATGATTTTTAAAGATTAAAGTATCAACAAGAAAGCCTCAAGTGCATGACCCACAATTTTCCATGCCTCAGAATGAATCCTCCATCCAAGCCTTTATTTGCTGCTAAAGTAACATCGAGGCCTAGAAATTTGGATGCATCCATTTTTGGCCAAGGGGTGGGGTTGGCGCATGGTATGATCCCTGCACCTGAATGGTCAGGCCCAAGACGCCACCACCCCCCACCCCCACCAACACTGGGCCTCAACCTGGAGCCAGTGGGTGAATCATAATTGAAAATCAGGATACTGTTGGTGTTACAATGGCCCTCAGGTAAGTGAGGAAGGGAGGGCAATTAGTGGCCGAAAGAGAGTGGCTGCATTCTTCAAATGCAGGGTCAGGAGGAGCACTCCTTCTTCACATTCAGGTTTAGTATTTCAGGTGCCTCAGCTCCAGGCTCTGGAAAGTTCTCTTTCCTCTCCTTCAAAAGCTTTCACAAAACCCACCTGTTTGGTCTCTACCCCAATCCACCACTGCCCAATGTCCAGCTACTCTCAGCTGTGAAGCATTTTGGACAATCAATGATTTCCAGAGGAAATTGGATGGCACTTAAAGAAAATAAACTTGCAGGGCTATGGGGATCGAGCGGGGCAGTGGGACTGAATGGATTGCTCTGCAGAGAGCCAGCACAGTCCGAATGCCCTCCTTCTATGCTGTAAATGACTCTATGAAAAGAAAACCTGGCATTTCTGCAAATGAGCCATAAATAGACAGCCATTGCCAATAATACTGAGCAGGTGAGTTCACTGAATAATTGCCTGCATGCTACATCATGCCACGCTTCAAACAATGATGTAGCTGAATTCAGAATTCCATGGAACAAACATCTACAAACTTATTTGGGAAAAAAAAAGACATATTTTGAGTCAATACTTATCCTTGAACCTGACTTCTTAACACTGCAATGTTAGCAAAAATACCATCCATTTAAAAAAATTTAGTTTGTAAACAAAGGTTTTGAGAAGTTATTCTGAGAATGCAGCACTGAATTCCTTAAGCGGGGTGTCAGATTCATTCAGTTAAGCACTGAAGATAAGAGCCAGTAGACCCATCATAACTCATTCATCTGGAAAATCCAATAATTGTCATTCCAACATCTAACTTTCTCTTAAATTCCTAGATTTGTGCCTTCATGAACCTACCTGCAAGAACATTCCAAAAACCAATTACCCTCTTTGTAATCTAGCATTTCCAGTCTGAATGTGCCTCTTTTCAGCTTAAACATGTGCCGCTCTCTCTTGCCAATATGAATAGCCCTAATTGACCATCTCCTTGTACAAGGAATACAGAAAGTTAGCATACAGGTACAGCAAGCAATTACGAAGGCAAATTGCAAGTTGGCCTTTATTGCAAGGGGATTGAAGTACAAGAAAAAAAGAGGGCTTTCTACAATTGTACAGGGCTTTGGTGAGACTACACCTGGAGTACTGTGTGCAGTTTTGGTCTCCATATTTAAGGAAGGATATACTTGCATTGGAGGTGGTACAGTCACAAGATTGGTCCCTGGGATGAGAGAGTTGTCCTATGATGAAAGAGTAAATTGGGTTTACATTCTCTGGAGTTTAGAAGAATGAGCAGTGCTCTTATTGAAACATACAAGATTCTAAAAGGGGCTTGATAGAGTGGACACTGAGAAATTGTTGAGGAATCTAGAGAACACGGGGACACAGTCTCAAGATAAGGGGCCGATCATTTAGGACTGAGATGAGGGGAAATTACTTCACTCAAATGGTTGAGATATTTTGGAATTCTCTACCCCAGAGGGTTGTGGATGCACCATTGTTAAATATATTTAAGGCTGAGATAGAAATTTTTTTTTTAAGTCTCTCAAGAAACCAAGAGATATGGGGAGTGGGCAGGAAATATTCAAATGTAACTATTGGGTCTCTGTTCCAATTATTGACAAAAGTGTAGAAGAGTCCCAATCCAAGGTATTGCACTGATCATACCTCTCTAATTGGAATGCTTCCCATTCACACAAATTTCTGTCTCCTAGCATCCAGCCAATTTTCAATCCACCCTCGTACACACCCTATATGACGTCTGCTGGCTTTGTGTACTTCTATATAAAATACCTCATAAAACATCTACTAAAATTTAAGTATATTACATCTATGTTCCTCCTCCACCCCGCCGCACACATCACCTCCAAGCAGTTTTTATTTCATTTTTATCAAATACCTTCAGGAATGAAGTTAGAAATCATTTCTATATACAAAGGATGGGAGCAGTTTGGAATCCTCTTCCACAAAACGCCAGTTGATGTTGGGTCAATTGTTAATTTTTAATCTGAGATGGATAGATTTCTGTTAACCAAAGGTATTAAGCAATATGGGGCAAAGGCGGATTTATGGAGTTGGGTCAAAGATCAGCCATCATCTCATTGAATGGCAGAACAGGCTCGAGGGGCTAAATGGCCTACCCCTGTTCCCATATTCAAGAGCAAAGATTGGACCGTGAACAAGAAAGGCTGTATATAAAAAGATAAACTTAGAATGAAAAGGGAAAAAGATGCCTGACTTTAATTTGATGTTTGAAATCAATTGGAATTGCAGTGAAGAAACCCGTTCCTGTAGGAATTAAGAGGGGAGAAAAATAATAGCCATTCAACAGCTTTGTAAAAGGAGATTATTCCTGGTAGAAGTTATTAATCATGAAAATATTTTTAAATGAATAAAATATTGTAATTTGCAAAGTGCACTATCAAGTTGTCTGACTTGTCCCTATGCATATGCTATGAGGGTCAGTCTCACGGTTTTGGCTCCACTTTACCAACAAACAACAGGTTTGACTTTTTTTTAATTATTCGTTCAGGGGATGTGGGCGTTGCTGGCTAGGACAGCATTTATTGTCCATCCCTAATTGCCCTTGAGACGGCGGTGGTGAGCTGCCTTCTTGAACCGCTGCAGTCTTTCGAGTGTGGATACAGCAACATTGCTGTTAGGAAGGAAGCTCCAGGATTTTGACCCAGCGACAGTGTAGTAACGACGATATAGTTCCAAGTCAGGATGGTGTGTGGCTTGGAGGGGAACTTGCAGGTGGTGGTGTTCCCATGCATCTGCTGCCCTTGTCCTTCTAAGTGGTAGAAGTTGCGGGTTTGGAAGGTGCTGTCAAAGGAGCCTTGGTGCGTTGCATACATGACTGAGGGAAGGGGTGGGGGCATAGAAACTTGAAGGATAAGGCCATCACCAAGGTTGTAAAGGACAGGAGACAGTCCTAGGTTGATCAAACTCAATTCTTCTTTGCCAAATTTCTCCTCTTTGTGAGAAGCAGCTAACACCATTGAATCAGAGGAGATATTTGCAGCAAACCTGAACTCATATGCCCGGTAAGAAATTGTATAAATTTGGTAATCAAATATACTCAGGAACAATTGGGTTCTGCGCATACATTTACAAATTGAAGTCCACTTTGCCAGTGAACACATTTCCTTAAAAGAGGTGCCAAGAAATAGGGTCACAATGTTTGTGGCCACTGTCGACACCAACACACCCTTATTCATATGCATTCCACACAGACCAGTATCTTTGAAATTATCTTCTTGACAATGTTTGTCTAAACATATTCCAACAGGTTACTGCTGTGTCTCAAACACACATGGCTTTCAGGCATAGGCTGAATTCTCGCCAAAGATTGTTCCAATAAAAGCAAGGTGCTCAGCTGATTGGCCATCAGTTGCTCACTGATCTCCTACCCAAAAGGCATCACTTGGCCATGGATCAATTAAAATATCTTAAAATCGGTTACCTCTTGAATGATTTTATTGCTAGGGTCTGCAAGGGCAGAGTGTTCAAAATGTCGTCTCAGCTGCCAATGTCACTTTGACATTTAGCCATTTGCTTTTATTTCCAAAAATAAGTGGCCCTGGAAGGTATGGACATCCCTGTAGAATTCCGTCAAGACAATTTACAGCTCTGCAAAGGACGTCGCCAGTTCCGGCTCAGGTGCTGATGCCAAGTTGACTGAACGCTGTATTTTAAACTTGTTGAGGAAGTTTAACAAAAAATAATGTATACGGGAAATGATTTTATCTGCAATAGATCCAAGTTGAACAGAAAAGATATAACTGGATAGAAAAGGCTTCATAACTGAGCTCATTTGATCCAAATATAATTTAAACATGCTCATTGTATATTTTAAATAGCCAGTTTTCAATTCTGTATTTATATAAATCCATCACTCACATTTTCTATGTACATAACTCCCACACTCAGGTATAAAACAAGGATTGCAGAAAAAGAGACATGCTGTCAAAGCTTTTCATCTTGCACTCATCAGAACAGATGCAAGAATGCCAAATTTCAAAGGGAGCAACAATTTATACTAGTGAGAAAAGAGTGCGGATTGGTTGGCAAGTTGACTCCGATTGGTCAAGTTGTTGCTGTGTAGAATGCACCAGGGAACTATTGTCCCCTACGCTTTTGTTCAGTTCAAAAAAGACACAAAGCCTGGACATGTACGTTTTGCCTGTATGACTATATGTAGCTACATAATCTCCCGAGACAAAGTTCTGAAAAATAATCCCTGATTCTCAAAAGATGATCAAACAAAGCTTCAGAACATTCACTCATCCTTATTATGCCCAAAAACAAACAAAATCCACCCTGCCCCAGCCAATGAAGTACTTTTGAAGTGTAATCACTGTTGTGATGTGAGAAAAGTGACTGCCAATCTGCACCCACAAACAGCAATGTGATAATGACCAGATAATCTGTTTCAATGATGATGGTTGAGGGATAAATATTGGCCAGGACACCAGGGAGAACTCCCCCACTCTTCATAAAAATAGTACCAAGGGATCGTTTACGTATACCCGAGAGCGCAGGCGGGCCTTTAGTATGACATCTTCATCTGAAAGTAGCAAAAGAATTGTGCCATGGAAGAGAGTCTATTCTCCACAGGATGGCTCCAGTAATAGAAATAGCCTTCTTCCTGGATCTGCTATGAGGTAGTGCCAGAAAAAAAAAAATCTAGTACGAGAGGGATTGAAAAAGCTTAACTGTGCAAGGATGGGTCCTTTTAGAAAACTGCTGTCAATTGAATCACATTTGTCTTAAGTACAACTTGATAACTTAAAAAATCAGAAATGCTGGAACCACTCAGCAGGTCTGGCAGCATCTGTGGAAAGAGAAGCAGAGTTAACGTTTCGGGTCAGTGACCCTTCTTCGCAAGTCATGTTGCAGCTGTACAGAACCTTAGTTAGGCCACACTTCTGGTCGCCACACTACCAGCATGACGTGGAGGCTTTGGAGAGGGTACAGAGGAGGTTTACCAGGATGTTGCCTGGTCTGGAGGGCATTAGCTATGAGGAGAGGTTCGAAAAACTCGGATTGTTTTCACTGGAACGACGGACGTGGAGGGGCAACATGATAGAGGTTTACAAAGTTATGAGCGGCATGGACAGAGTGGATAGTCAGAAGCTTTTTCCCAGGGTGTAAGAGTCAGTTACTAGGGGACATAGGTTTAAGGTGCGAGGGGCAAAATTTAGAGGGGATGTGCGAGGCAAGTTTTTTTACACAGAGGGTGGTGAGTGCCTAGAACTTGCTGCCAGGGGAGATGGTGGAAGCAGATACGATAGCGACGTTTAAGAGACATCTTGACAAATATATGAGTAGGAAGGGAATAGAGGGATATGGGCCCCAGAAGCGCAGAAGGTGTTAGTTTAGGCAGGCATCAAGATCGGCGCAGGCTTGGAGGGCCGAATGGCCTGTTCCTGTGCTGTACTGTTCTTTGTTCTTCGGAACTGACAAATATTAAAAATGTCACAGGTTATAAGCAAGTGGGTTGGGGGTGGGGCAAGAGATAACAAAGGAGAAGGTGTAGATTGGACAAGGCCACATAGCTGACCAAAAAGGTCATGGAGCAAAGGCAAACAATATGTTAATGGTGTGTTGAAAGACAAAGCATTAGTACAGATTAGGTGTTAACGGACTGAATATTGAGCAGCAGCAAGTGCAAACATGAAAAAAAAAACAGTGGGTAAGCAAACTGAACAAACTAAGATGAAATGAAATAAATGCAAAAAAAAGGTTGTAAAAAATGTAAAAAAGAAAAAAAGAAGAAAAAAGAAAAAACAACTAAAAATGAAAGTAAAATGGGGGGCTGTCATGCTCTGAAATTATTGAACTCAATGTTCAGTCCGGCAGGCTGTAGTGTGCCTAATGCAAGATGAGATGCTGTTCCTCGAGCTTGCATTGATGTTCAGTGGAACACTGCAGCAATCCCAGGACAGAGATGTGAGCATGAGAGCAGGGGGGAGTGTTGAAATGGCAAGCAACCGGAAGCTCAGGGCCCTGCTTGCGGACTGAGCGGAGATGTTCCGCAAAACGGTCACCCAGTCCCTGCACTTGGTCTCCCCAATGTAGAGGAGACCACACTGTGAGCAGCGAATACAGTATACTACATTGAAAGAAGTACAAGTAAATTGCTGCTTCACCTGAAAGAAGTGTTTGGGGCCTGGGATAGTGAGGAGAGAGGAGGTAAATGGGCAGGTATTACACCTCCTGCGATTGCAGGGGAAGGTGCCATGGGATGGGGACGAGGTGGTGGGGGTAATGGAGGAGTGGACCCATTTTTAATTTTAACATTTTTAATATTTGTCAGTTCCGAAGAAGGGTCACTGACCCGAAACATCAACTCTACTTCTCTTTCCACAGATGCTGCCAGACCTGCTGAGTGGTTCCAGCATTTCTTGTTTTTATTTCAGATCTCCAGCATCCGCAGTATTTTGCTTTTAACTTAAAAAGTGCTAGCTTTAACAAATAACTCATCATAAATAAACCATCTGGAATCTTACTAATCAAAGTGATTGGGCAACATGTAGGGTTTTCCTCTCTGGAGCATGGGCCCAGGAGGATAACATTGGGTGCAGAAAAATGGGGAAACTGTACCTTTTCCCAATATAGATATCTCTTCCCTGGATCAAATATAAATGATTAAGCATCAAGTTTTAGAACATGATTTAAAAATAATTTGCTTTTATGTAGCATCTCACAAACAGCTCTGTTTCAGTGACATGTCTAGGAAAATGTGTTAGCCATTTTGCACAAAAGCAAGATTCCACAAAATAGTAACAACTTGCATTTATATAGCGCCTTTTAACATAGGAATATGTTGGAAAGCATTTCACTGAGGCATAATGGGGAAACAAAAAGAGAATGCTGAGCAAAGGAAAGGAGGGCTGATCAAAGGCTTTGTCAAAAAGATGGGTTTTAAGGGAGGGCTTGAAGGAACAGAGGTGGAGAGGCAGAGGGGTTTGAAGGAGGGAATTCAAAACATGTGGAGCCACAGCCGCTGAAGGCGCAACTGCCAATGGTGGGATGAAGGAAAGGGGGAATTGCACACAAGGCCAGATCAGAGGAATGGAAAATAGAGGTGGGGGCTTCTAGGGCTGGAGGAGCTTACTGAGATGGAGACAGATGAGGCCATGAAGCAATTTAAAACACAAGGCTGAAAATGTTAAAGTTGAGCCGTTAACAGGGGTTGCAGAATCCAATGTAGGCTGGTGAGGACGGGTGGGGGGGGCGGGGGGGGGGGGGGTGCGGTGGTGAAGGGCGAACGGCCCTTGACGTGGAACAGGATAAGGGCAGAGTTTCAGATGAGTTGATGTTTAGAGTGGGTGGAGGCTGGGAGGTCAGCTAGAAGAACATTGGGATGGTTGAGTCTGGAGGTGGAAAAGGCATGAGTGAATGTTTCAGCAGCAGATAGGCTGAAGTAAGGGCGGAGGTAGGCATTGCTACGAAGGTGGAAAAATGCAGTTTTGTAATGACGAGGACCTGGGGCGAGAATCAACTCAGGATCACATAAGTTGCAAACAGTCACAAGAGAAAATGGAAATACCCAAAATGAATCTTTATCCCATGACTAATGACATGTAGAGGATGCAGGTGGAAGTAAAACAAAGCTGCATGATGCAAATGGCATTTGCACAGACTGGTTTTCCCAGTTTTTACAGCAAGTTCTAATGTTGCAATGGAGAAAGAAATTTTTTTTTTAAATCAATAGGTATTGGTACTGCAGCTTGCACTGTACTTACAATGTAAGGAATAGGCAAATATTTCTGCAGTTCCCACATTAAGCTATTGTCTTGGACCCCAAAGAATATATTCCCAAGTTATCCTTATTTCAAGCATTTCAACATGGACTTTTGGGTGGGGTAGAGTCTATTCCCATCTGAAAGTTCCAATTGAATTGGCTTCCACCACCCTTTCAGGTAGTGCATTCCTGATCATAACTCCCGGGCAAGAATTGTCGATGATGGTTGACCAGCTATCTTACCACAGAAAACACTAACGCGATCAGATTTGTTTTACCAGATTATGAAAATCTTTTGTTTTGACAGTCAGCTAGATGTCCTACAGTGAACCTACAATGCAAAGATGCTTGCTTTAGTACAATCGTACCCTCACCAATGGGCACCTTTATCCAATGGCATCAGCACTAGGATTTCAGGCTGATTTTCCTAGTCCAGGAACTATTTGAGGACTATTGTAACACATTTCTGCCCTCTTAGGCAAATGATAAAAGATCCCATTTTGCAGAAGAGGTGGGGTGTTCTGCCCAGTGTTATGGCTAATATTCATCCCACAACAAGCATTTTACATTCAATTTGCCATGGTGGGATTTGAACTCTTAACTTCTGGATTATGACTCAGTACCAAAGCTACAGCTCTCCCATACCTTGGTCAAGAACACGTGGCCATAAATCTATTATTAAAAGTAAGACTCAGAACAGTGGATAGGAGAAACTGCTTCACATTCAGTTGTGAGACTATGGCCGGTGCAAACACAATGGGCTGAATGGCCTCCTTCTGTATGGTTCTATGACTTCACTTGCAGGGTTAGTGGTTGGGGCCGAAACTATGTCTTCATTCAAGATTAGATTTGATAGTTGGAGGGTGAACACCCAACGGTCACAGACCCCTGACAGCACCAGTTCCCCATCATTCGGCAACTTCTGGTTCTACTGAAGTTGGTTGCCATGGAAACCTGAATGCTGCCTGAGTGACTTTAAAACCATGGAGTGTGTGTATCTCAAAGACCTGTTTTAAATATCTCAATGTAAAACACGCCCTTTTAAATTCCCTAGCACAAGCTCCAGATGCCAGGAGGTCCCAGGTGGCGGATGGAATTTAATACTGACAAGTGTGGGGTGATGCAGTTTGGCAGAAGGAATAGGGAGAGGAAATAGATACTTAATGGCACAGTTCCAAAGAGTGTGCAGGAATAGAGGAACCTGGGGGTGAATAGATCTTTGAAGATGGCAAGATATATTGAAAGAGTGGTTAGAAAAACACATGGGATCTTGGGCTTCATAAACAGAGGCACTGAGTACAAAAGCAGGGAAGTTATACTGAAACTTTAAAAAGTTCTGGTTAGGCCCCAAATGGAATACTGCTTCCAGTTCTCGTCACCACACCTTAGGAAGGATGTGAGTGTCCTTGAGAGGGTGCAAAGAAGATTTATTGGAATGGTTCGAGGGATGAGGGATTTCAGTTACAAGGTTATGTTGGAAAAACTGGGGTTGTTCTCCTTAGAACAAAGGAGATTGAGGGGCGATTTAATAGAAGTGTACAAGATTATGACAGGCTTAGATGAATTAGACAAAGAAAAACTGTTCATGTTGACTAATGGTACAAGGACTAGGAGATACAGATTGAAGATTTTTGGGTGAGAGATGCAGGGGGAATGTGAGGAAGATCTTTTTTATGCAGCGGGTGGTAATGATCCGGAACTCGCTGCCCACAAGGGTGGTGGAAGCGAAGACAACGACTTCAAAAGGAAATTGGATGCCCACTTGAAGTAAATAAACTTGCAGGGCTACGGAGATCGAGCAGGAAATGAGACTGGCTGGATAGCTTCGTGGAAAGCCAGCATGAACTTGACAGGCCGAATGGCCTCCTTCTGTGCCATAAATGACTCTATGACGTATGAAACGCATCCTTGTGCTTAGATCCACACAGGGCAAAGAAAGAATTTGCATTTATATAGCAACTTTCACCACTTTTGGACATCCCAAAGCGCGTTACAGCTAATGAAGTACTTTTTGAAGTGTAGTCACTGTTGCAATGTAGGAAACGCAGCAGCCAATTTGCGCACAGCAAGCTCCCACAAACAGCAAAGAGATAAATGTGATTTTTTTCTTAGCGATGTTGGTAGAGGGACAAACGTTAGCTGGGACACCAGGGGAAAAAACCCAACTCTTGTTTGAAGTGGTGTCATGGGAAATTTTACATCCATCTGAGAGGGTAAACATCAATAAGAACTAGTTGAGCAAAATGGCCCGCTTCTGTGTTGTAACTTCTATGTCAGCCTTCGCTCAGTTGTAGCACCCTTACCACAGCATTAGTCGCCCGCTTCTGTGTTGTAACTTCTATGTCAGCCTTCGCTCAGTTGTAGCACCCTTACCACAGCATTAGTCCCACTCCAGGGAGTTGAAAACAAAATCTAGGCTCACACTTCAGTGCTGCATTGAGGGAGTGCCGTACTGTTGAAGGTGCCACATTTCAGATGAGACATTAAACCACCCTCCCAGGTGGATGTTAAGTAGCCCATGACACTAGTTCAAAAAAAGAGCAGGGGATTTTTTTTCCTCTGGTGTTCTGGATAACATTTATCCCTCTACCAACATCACTAAAGAAAGATAATCTGGTCATTTATGTCATTTCTGTTTGTGGGAGCTTGCTGTGTACAAATTGGCTGCTACATTGCTACATTATAACACTGGCAGGACAGCATTACCCCTGAAATAATCAAGAGTGCCAAGCCTGCTATAATCTCAGCACTACATGAACTGCTATGCCTGTGCTGGGACGAGGGAGCAGTACCTCAGGACATGCGCGATGCCAATATCATCACCCTCTATAAAAACAAAGGTGACCGGGGTGACTGCAACAACTACCGTGGAATCTCCCTGCTCAGCATAGTGGGGAAAGTCTTTGCTCGAGTCGCTCTAAACAGGCTCCAGAAGCTGGCTGAGCGCGTCTACCCTGAGGCACAGTGTGGCTTTCGTGCAGAGAAATCGACCGTCGACATGCTGTTCTCCCTTCGTCAGATACAGGAGAAATGCTGCGAACAGATGCCCCTCTACATTGCTTTCATTGATCTCACCAAAGCCTTTGACCTCGTCAGCAGACGTGGTCTCTTCAGACTACTAGAAAAGATTGGATGTCCACCAAAGCTACTAAGTATCATCACCTCATTCCATGACAATATGAAAGGCACAATTCAACACGGTGGCTCCTCATCAGACCCCTTTCCTATCCTGAGTGGCGTGAAACAGGGCTGTGTTCTCGCACCCACACTTTTTGGGATTTTCTTCTCCCTGCTGCTTTCACATGCGTTCAAGTCCTCTGAAGAAGGAATTTTCCTCCACACAAGATCAGGGGGCAGGTTGATCAACCTTGCCCGTCTAAGAGCGAAGTCCAAAGTATGGAAATGCCTCTTCAGGGAACTCCTCTTTGCTGACGATGCTGCTTTAACATCTCACACTGAAGAGTGCCTGCAGAGTCTCATTGACAGGTTTGCGGCTGCCTGCAATGAATTTGGCCTAACCATCAGCCTCAAGAAAACGAACATCATGGGGCAGGACGTCAGAAATGCTCCATCCATCAATATTGGCGACCACGCTCTGGAAGTGGTTCAAGAGTTCACCTACCTAGGCTCAACTATCACCAGTAACCTGTCTCTAGATGCAGAAATCAACAAGCGCATGGGAAAGGCTTCTACTGCTATGTCCAGACTGGCCAAGAGAGTGTGGGAAAATGGCGCACTGACACGGAACACAAAAGTCCGAGTGTATCAGGCCTGTGTCCTCAGTACCTTGCTCTATGGCAGCGAGGCCTGGACAACGTATGTCAGCCAAGAGCGACGTCTCAATTCATTCCATCTTCGCTGCCTCCGGAGAATACTTGGCATCAGGTGGCAGGACCGTATCTCCAACACAGAAGTCCTCGAGGCGGCCAACATCCCCAGCTTATACACACTACTGAGTCAGCGGCACTTGAGATGGCTTGGCCATGTGAGCCGCATGAAAGATGGCAGGATCCCCAAAGACACATTGTACAGCGAGCTCGCCACTGGTATCAGACCCACCGGTCGTCCAATCTCCGCTTTAAAGATGTCTGCAAACGCGACATGAAGTCCTGTGACATTGATCACAAGTCGTGGGAGTCAGTTGCCAGCGTTCGCCAGAGCTGGCAGACAGCCATAAAGGCGGGGCTAAAGTGTGGCGAGTCGAAGAGACTTAGCAGTTGGCAGGAAAAAAGACAGAGGCGCAAGGGGAGAGCCAACTGTGTAACAGCCCCGACAAACAATTTTTTCTGCAGCACCTGTGGAAGAGTCTGTCACTCTAGAATTGGCCTTTATAGCCACTCCAGGCGCTGCTCCACACACTACTGACCACCTCCAGGTGCTTACCCATTGTCTCTCGCGACAAGGAGGCCAAAGAAGAAAGAAACACTGTCTACAATTCAAAACGTACTTCATTGGCTCTAAAGCGCTTTGGGATGTCTGGAGGTAGTGAAAGTTGCTATATGAATGTAAATTCTTTCCTTGCCCTGGGTGGATCTAACTACAGGATGGGTTTCATGAGTGGGACCTCCATGGCCTATGGGGTTTGGGCCAGGGAATTAAAAGGGCTTGTTTTGCGTTGAGACATCTAAAACAGGTCTTTGGGATACTCACTTTCCATGGTTTTGAAGCCCTTTGTTTACTCACGTTTCCATGGCAACCGACGCCAGTAGAGCCGGAAGTTGGTGATTAACCCGGAAGTGGTGCTCTCAGGGGTCAGCAACCGTGTGGCGGTTGAGATGGAGACCGAGCGCCAGGCGGCCGCCGCTCCGGAGTTCAGCCTCGCCGGCTGCTCGGCCGCCCTGGAGGCGGCACTGCGCGACCCGGGTTCGGATCAGGTCGGCCGGATCTGGTTCAAGGAGAGCAGCGGGCGCAACCTGAGAGGCCGGGACTGGATAGCACCCAGAGCGGCCCTGAGCAAACTTTACCTGCGGGGCCAGGTGGGCAATCGGAGCTAGGCCACAAGATGGGGTCAAGGGGCAAAGGTCAGAGAGGCTCCCCGACCCAGATTGACCAAAGAGGCATTGAAATGTGGAATACCTTAAACCCAGTGGTCACTTGCAAAGGCAAGGGGGCGAGATAATCCTTGGATTATTTCCACTGGAGCAGAGAATGCTGAAAATGAAAATTCAAGAGGTTTTTAAACTATGAAGAGTTTGGATAGAGAGGAATATCTACAAATCAGCCACAATCTAACTGAATGACGGAACAGGCTGGAGGGGTTGAGTGGCCTACTCCTATTCCCAAGATTGATTTCCTCTGGGTGGGGAAAGAAATTGACAAGGGGTCGTCGATTTAAAATAGGTACCGAGAGTGAGAAGGGTTAGGAAAAAAAGTTGCTTGACCATATTTTCTAAACTGAATTCAGCAACACAGCCATACCATGTGATGCCACACAGCGCACTCTGATCTGGCTCCCAGACATCTGCATGTCCAGTATCCAGTGGCCACCATTATTTATGCATTTTGACTCCAGGGCCATTTTCTCTTCAAGCGAATTTCACAGGAAAGCTGTGCATGATCTGAGGACTATCTGGGAATTTGTTTGGGGTGGGGGCAGAACATGTGCATTGCAGCCACAGAGCACAATCTTTGCATAAATTAAAGTCCCTAACTGAGTCTGCCCCTTCTACTGGTTGAAAACAGGCAATTGACACCCTCCCACTAATTGGAACCCACCCTGCTGTACAGCCTGCCCACTTTATTGACTGACCACAGGACAGTTTGGGGTCATACAACACCTGATTTGAATCCATGTGTTCATTAATAGGATATTCACTCAGGGATGAGTTTCGTGAAGCATGGAGTCTGCCAAGGACATAGTTTGCCTGGAGACCCACTGCCTCATCAAGGGACTGTCCCTGGAAAACGAGAACATTGATGTTAGCCTAGTTTACACAGCAGGTTGTTGGAGCTGGGATTGCTTTGCTAAATGGAGTATTTGAGGCAGAGAACATTGCATTTTAAAATGGGAAAAATTGTATAGATATTTGAACATGGGAAGATATGAGTTAGTACAGCACATGTACCCAAAGGATTATTTTGGGATTTTTCTAGCAACGAGTAAACAAACGACTTGGATCTTTTTTACTCTAAGCTTTGTGATAGATGATCTTATTCTGCTATTGATGGTACAAAATGAGTGAGCACAACTGACAAATGACTCAATATCCTTCAGTTTGAGGCATCTCCAACACATTGGTTGCATTGGGTATCTCCTAGTCAAAATTGCATGGGCTATCGCCATGGCATTTTCAATCAGTCTCTCACAGCATTTAATGAGTGGATTAAACAGCAGCAAAAATCATAGCAGCTTCAGAGTCGCCAAGTCTGTTCACCTCCTTTTGGTGGAAAGTAGTGGGGCAGTCTCACTCTGTCCTATATAGATTATACATGGGTGAGATTTAAATCATACCTTTGGCAAATATTGGTTTAGCTATGCTTTTTTGAAGCTGCTTCCAGTGACTTAGTGGGTAAATATCACAGTAGGAAGTCTAAGAATCCATATATATATATTACACACACACATATCCAGAAGTGCCTAATGGATGATCCATCTCTGCCTCCTCCTGTGGTCCCCAGCATTCAGCCATTTGTTTCACTCTATGTAATAAAGAAACAGCTGAAGGCACTGGACACAGCAAAGGCTATAAGCCTCAATGACATACCAGCTGAAGCACTGAAGACGTGTTCCACAACTAGCCGCACCCCTAGCCAAACTGTTCCATCTACCTGAATGTGGAAAATTGCTCAAGTATGTCTTGTCCACAAAGAACAGGAAAAATCCAATCCAGCCAATTACTGCCCATTCAGTCTACTCTCAATCATCAGCAAAGTGATGGAATGGGTCATTGACAGTGCTAACAAGTGGCACTTACTCAGCAATAACCTGCTCACCGCTGTTCAGTTTGGGTTCCACCAGGATCACTCAGCTCCAGACCTCATTACAGCCTTGGTACAGACATGGACAAAAGAGCTGAATTCCAGAGGTGAGGTCAGAGTGACTGTCCCCTTGATATCAAGGCAGCATTTGACCAAGTGTGGCATCAAGGAGCCCTAGCAAAATTGAAGTTGATGGTTGGAATCATATCTAGACAAAGGAAGATATTTGTGGTTGTTGGAGGCCAATCATCTCAACCCCAGGACATTGTGTTAGGAGTTCCTCAGGGAAAATGTCCTCGGCCTAACCATCTTCAGCTGCTTCATCAATGACCTTCACTCTATCATTAGGTCAGACTTGGGGCAGTTTGCTGATGATTCCACAGTGTTCAGTAACATTTGCAACTTCTCAAATATTGAAGCAGTCTGTGTCTGCATGCAGCAAAACTGGACAACATCAGGCTTGGGCTGGTAAGTGGCAAGTAACATTTGTGTCACACAAGTGCCAGGTAATAACTATCTCCCTTCAATGTCATTGGCATCGCTGAATTTCCCACCAACATCCTGGGCATTACCATTGACCAGAAACTGAACTGGAGCAGCCATATAAATACTGTGGCTACAAGGGCAGGTCAGAGGCTGGGTATCCTGCAGTGAGCAAGTCACTTCTTGACTCCTCAAAGCCTATCCACCATCTGCAAGGCACAAGCCAGGAGTGTGATGGAGTACTTTCCCTTGCCTGAATAAGTGCGGCTCCAACAACACTCCTGAAGCTCAACACTATCAAGAACAAAGCATCCCACTTGATTTGCACCCAGTCTACTTTAAACCATCATTCCCTCCACTACCGGCGCACTGTAACAATAGTGTGTACCATTAAGAAGATGAACTGCAGCAATTCTAATGCTTTTTCAACAGGACCTTTCAAACTCAGTTCACGTATGAAGGATGGGCACACGGAGAGATACTGGAGGGCTTTGTTCGTGTGTGGCACTTTACCACAGCCTAAAATCCGTGCTTTCAGGACAGAAAGAAGCAGTGGAAGAGACTTGGGTGCAGAAACAGTCAATGGAATTAGAAGCAGATCAGCAAAGACTCGATAGATAGAAGGGGTTAACCAGCCTTTGTGACTAGGTTCTATCCTATTCTGTCCCTCAGCAAGTGCCGAAAACACCTGGGATTGTCTCCAGGTACTCATAAATCATGCAAATTGTTAAGCTGTTACAGGAAGTAGTGTAATCAGTTCACATGATAGTGCAAAGAATGTTCTGCAAAACATTCTTTGCACTAAGTGTCTGATAAAAGACCATTCTGGAGGAGGGTGGAATGGTGGCAAGTGCCAGTGAAATCACACCTGGTACCACAAATTGAGCTCAGCTTTTCACAGATAGAAGTGAGCATTTAGTAACACACAATACAAACATTGAACTCTAAACTTAAGGCATTTTGTGCTTCAGGAGTTTTCAATTGCCTTTTTTTAAAAAAATCATGCAACCGCTTTTGATCAAGGGGACAGAGACATACCCAGTTATAGCGATATACTTTTCTTGATTGCAGATCATAATTCTTGGCTGTTTTCTTTTTTTAGAAAAAGGAGTTGGGTGGAGCCCCAAAGCATACTACTAAAGGCTGCACAGCAGGTTGTTGAAACAGTATTTAATGGGGACTGAGGTTCAAATATTTGTTCATGTTTCCCTTCCCCATAAAATAAAAGGAAAAAGTAGACTTTAGCCATGTTTCACACCAAATCCCCTTCACCCATTCCCCTGTGCTTGCTGACCGGCATTGGCTCTTAGTTGAGCAATGCCTTGATCTTAAAATTCTCATTTTTGTTTTCAAATCCCTCCACAGCCTGGCCACTTCCTGTCATTGAAATCTCCTCCAGCCCTGCAACCCTCCAAGATCACTACACTCCTCCAATTTTGGCCTCTTGCACGTCCCTCTAATTTGAGATCACTCCAACACCATTGGTGGTCGTGCCTTCAGCTGCCTAGGCCCCAAGCTCTGAAATTGCCTCCCTAAACATCTCTACTTCTCTTTCCACCTTTAAGATGCTCCTTAAAACCTACCTCTTTTCCCATCTGCCCTAATTGCCTTGTGGTTCCATGTCAAATTTTCTCTGATAATGCACTTGCGGTTCTTCGAAATAAAGCAAAGTTTGGGTATAAATCTTTCTTCAAAGCTGTGCTCTCTGAAAATGTTAGTCTATCTTTTCTGGTGTAGATACTGACTGGCCAGCTCAGCAATTTCAGTTTTTCTTTTTAAATTGTTATCCCTTAAGATGCAAAATAAATGTAAATAATCAAACTCTTCAAATGGTTTTAGGTTCCTGAAGATCTCATAGAAAGGTTGTTGTCAGAGTACCGCCACCGCCTTTACATACACAGCTGCAAGCAGATGAGCACTGGGCTGGTGATTCGCCTGGACCATCCTGCCCTTTTCAAGCAGGTCCTGAGCAACCCCCCTCTCTACACAAGACCTTTAAAGGCCCTGTCGGCAAAGAAGAAATGTGTGATTCTGAACTGCGCACCTTTGCAGGGGAGTAGAGCACCTGAATTGCTTACAGTTAGTCACTTACGAGCTATCCTACTGGCAGACCACCTGGCTGTAGTGTTAAGGCAACAAGGGTAAGTTTTGCTTAAATAAATCTTCCCACTTACAACATTCTCCTCTTCCAAGTGCTTCTGGCCTGTGGAACTTAGTAGGCATTGATTGTATCCTGCAAGTCATGACTCCAAAGCTGACACTTTAAAAACACTCTTTTTAAGATAAATCAAGATGGTTTAGTTTCATCCTTGTGCTAAAGTGCTAATTTGTGCAACCATTGTGATTATTAATCCATCTAAACAGATTAATCCATTTAAAACTGATAACGACTGCAAGCAATTCCTTGTGGTATTTCAACCCAGTTGTTTTAGATGTTGCAATACCAGAGGACTACCAGACACCCCCACGTGTGTTTTATCAATCTACAGAATGCACAAGGCTCTAGGACTACCAGTACCCACAGCACTACATCTCAAAGAGTTGATGCATTCAGAAGAGACCCTTTGCCTCTGGCTCTTTCTCCCTCCCTGGTTGCACACAGTCTGACTGAGGCAGTGAGCAACTTTGGGTGTCTTTTCAATCCCGAGAGGAGCTTCAAACTACATATCCTATCGACCAACAATACTGTTTATTTCTACATCCACAACATTACCTGTCTGCAAGACCCTCAACCTTGTTTTCATTACTTCCAGCCTCTTCTGCCATGGTGGCCTCCCAAACGCCATTCTACACAAACTCCGATGCATCTTTCCTGCATCCTGCCTGGCATCACCAGTATCCTCTTCAATCACACAATGAATTCACAATACTCGTTTACAAACTGCCTTAGCCTAATCTACCTTTGCAGCCTCCTCCTGTTCCATATCAGCACACTCTGGGTCACTGAATCTTGTCTTCTGTACATCCCTATCCCACTGCGCTAACTCTTGGTGGTAGAGCATTCAGCTATCTCAACCCTTTCCTAAATCCCTCCCATCCGAGCACTCCTGACCTTTGAAAGCCTCCTCAAAAAAGGTCATGCTTGGGTTATCTTTAAGTTTTCTGTTACTGCTCAGTGTTTATTTCTCCTCTGATGCACCTTGGGATGTTCAGTACATGACAGGTTCTATACAAATGGACATTCTTATATCTAATTTTTAGAAACAGTATTTCCACTGATGGAGTCAGTGACTTTGGGGTTGTTGTGGTCTGGGAGCCAGCGCTTCAGAAAGTCAATGGCCAGAAACATTTTGTGTAGGTTAAGCCTTCATTTTTTTTGTTGTCTGTTAACCCACCTTTCTTCCTTTAGCTGTGTAGTGCATGCAACGCCAAATCTTCCCCAAAACACTGCCGTCTGCAACTTTCTGAAGTTATTGAGAGTCACTTGGCCATCCACCCTACAAACCACATCCACCGAAGGAAGCGTTTCCAACTTCAAGAAGATTCTGTTAGAGTCTGTTTATACACAGCTCGGGAAGCCCGAGGCCCCTTCAGACCAGGCATATAACGCGCTGCCAAAAGATGTTTTGTTCAAGGTGCATTTAAGACAGTTTGTGAAGGAAAAGGAACTAGAAGGTTACGATGCCAACTTGGACATGGCTTTGGGTAGGTCCTGACTATTGTTAAAAAACAGATGTTTGAAAGTTTCCCTCCTTCAATTTTAGTAATATGGGGAGTATGATAGAATCAGAACAGAATTAACTGCAGTGGAAGCCCTTTCTCCCTCTGAATAATGGAAAGTGGAAGATAAGCATTCCCAAATTTTTCTTTTGCATGTAAAGGGCAGCGATATCCTGAATATGGAAGTGAAAACAAAAATATAAACACTATATATGACGTGACTCGCATGTTTTATCCAGTGAAATGTTTGGTAGATAATTTGAACGTGGGGTAGTGGAGATTCCACTGAAATGCGGGAATGGAGGTAGACTAGTCTTCACATATTGAAGCGGAGGCTCCATAAATCAAAATCTAAGGAAGGAAGGCCACTGCCGCTAATCTTAGTTGGGAACTCTTGCTCAAAACCATTGATGGGTAAATTGTAAAAACTGGCCGTTGGTGGGGCCTGGAAAGACAAAATTTTTATTGCCTTCCCATTTAGGCGGTGCAGTGGTTAGCACCGCAGCCTCACAGTTGCAGCGACCCGGGTTCGGTTCTGGGTACTGCCTGTGTGGAGTTTGCAAGTTCTCCGTGACCGCGTGGGTTTCCGCCGGGTGCTCCGGTTTCCTCCCACAGCCAAAGACTTGCAGGTTGATAGGTAAATTGGCCATTCTAAATTGCCCCTAGTGTAGGTTGGTGGTAGGAGAATGGTGGGGATATGGGATTAATGTAGGATTAGTATAAATGGGTGGTTGTTGGTCGGCACAGACTTGGTGGGCCGAAGGGCCTGTTTCAGTGCTGTATCTCTAAATAAAATTGGTTCCAAATAAACCTGCAAGTGAGTGCCTCAATAGGCACAGTGATCCTTGCTGGACAAGCTGAAGGAGGATAACCAATGCTCGCTACCAGCAAGCTGTGCACTTTTAACCAGTTAAACTGTAGCAGTTCTCCTATGTGCACCTGATCCTCAAGGCTTGACATTTGCCAACCCACACAGAAGTTCTGCAGATTTGGGTAGATAGAATGTGTCTTTATAGATAGCATGCTCTGAATATCAGATAAACCATCACTCTACTTCTGTGGCTCATGGTAGTTTGGTCTGAAGGCTATTTACCACACTGATGGGTTTCCACAAGTTAGACCCCAGATATATAAAGCCAACCTGCAGCATTACACAATAAGTCAGAAGTGATGAAAAATAGATTGTAGATTTGTCCCCTTCCCAAGGCTCTTTACTCTTGGAGTGAGATGTTAGGTTGCAGAGGAAAATATTGGTTTTGTTTGATCAGCAGGTGAATTAGGAATTTGTAGACATCATGGAACTCTTGGAAAGAGGAAATTGAAAAACAGCATTAATAAATTTGTATCTAATTAAAGGACAGTGGTGGGAAGTAGAACATATAGATTATCCAATTTGTAAAGGACCATTGCAAATAAAGGAAGTGTTAAGTATTGTTTAAGTTGGTTTAAAATGTACTTCTCTGTGGTTTGCTGTAGCTCTTAAAAATAAAGTGGAAGTCAACTATGCGAGAGGAATTGACCCAGTCAGGTGTGGTGGAATAAATGTGGCAAAGGATTGAAAGCATTACAGGAAGTGTGTGATTGTGCATGCTATAGCTATCTATAATACTAGTGACTCGCCTTGAAATTACTCAGTCAGAAGTGTTTCTCTTACCTGTCTGTTGTATGGTCAATATGCAATTCTTGTTGTTACACTTACTTCCTGTATCACAATTGTGCGCCAATTCCGTCATGGCACTTCGAGGAAGAACAGGAGGAGAGTTCTCCCACCCAACATTAAAACACAGAAAACAGATTATCTGGTCATTTGCCTCATTGCTATTTGTGGGAATCTTGCAATGCACAAATTGGTTTCCATGTTTCTGTACAGTAATTTCACTTCATTGACTGAAGCATTTAGGGATGTCCCGTGGTGAAAAGTGCTATATAAATGCAAGTTCATCCTTCTGCTCGGTGATATTATTGTACACTTAAATCCTGTCTACACTTCTGATCCTGTTAAATTAAACATCCTTTGCACCAGGTTGTGGTGGTATCTGTAAAGTCACCAAGTTGTAAGGTTTAAGTTGAGAGTTCCAGACGAAGACACATATTTCAATCTTGTTGCTGTCCTGCATTAAGAAAAGAAAATGAGGGACAATGAGATACATCAAGAGGTAGTGGTTAGGTGAAGCAGAGTTTGGATTTTAAGATCTGTGGGTGTTGGGAGGAAGGAGAGAGAGAGAGAGAGATCCAATTTTTAGAACCTGGGAAAGTAGGAAACAGTACAATAATTCTTGATTTCAGTACAGTAAGGATGTGTATATGGGATTGTATAATTGGAGCTTAGGAACAAAAAGAGGAGCAATAATTATAGTTGTATTAAAACAAAGTATGGCTGCAACAAAAGTTGGCAGTGAGAAGATCAGGATAGGAATATAGATGATGTGAATTCTGTTTTTAAAATGAATTAATGATTGGGACAGTGTATACTGAATGGGTCATTTAAAAGTAATAAGCTAATAGCTAAAGCACATCATTCTTTCCGAATCAGAACTTGGAAAGGTTATTTACTTGTTGGCACTGTCAGATGTTAAACTAATATAATTGATTGTGCTTTGTACAGTGCAGGAGGAAGCCCTGAGACAGATAGCAGAGCTTCAACACATAGTTTTACAGGTCAGTGAAAGCATAGCCTACTCTAATGAAGCATATGCTGTTAAGGTTGAAATGACCCTGTTGATTCCTGTTCTAATCTACAAGTCTATTTGCTGAGGGATGCTAGTGGAACACCTCTCTTTGATATCTAGTATCAGTGCAAAGCATATCCAAGTTTGGTATAGCATGGTTAGATACAGCATAAAAGCTCCCGCCATTGATTCATCATCATGTCATTGAGATATTTCCTGTTTCTGCACCAGTTGTCCCTGTGGGTGTCCAAGCGACACAGCCACTCTGTGAAATTATGGATGGGTTTGTCATGTAAACTCCCAGATACTTGGTTCACAAGACCCATTCCATTTTGGCCAAAAGGTTAGTGGAGCGCGCAGACGCAGACACACACACACACATGGACGTTCATCCTGCAAGTCCGAGCTGCACTCTAAATTGGAAAAAGCAGCAATGCATAACCGTTCCAGATCTAAACATTGCCATACTGTAGGATGGAGGATCTCCACAGGAAGTGAGCTAGGTATATGGTGCCTGGCACACTGGAGCTGGGAAATAGATTTATCAAAGTAAAACATTATTTAGCATTATAATGGGTCAGTAAACAGATTTAATGGTAATTAGCAAAAGATCCAAGATGGGATGAGATTTTTGTTTAGAAAAAAATCACCGAGTTGTGATGATCGGGAATGCACTCTGAAAGGGTGGTGGAAGCTGATTCAATAATAAACTTTCAAAAGGAAATTGGATAAAATACATGAAGGGGACAAAATTTGCAGGGCTATGGGGAATGAGCAAGGGAGTGAGATAATTGGATAGCCCTTTCAAAGAGCTGACACAGACATGATGGGCCGAATGGCCTCCTACACTTTGTGATCTATGATTAAAATTAACCCAGATGTAAAAATGTTCTTAAAAATAACCAGAATGTGTTTTGAGTCTCAGGAGGATTCTGAGGAATGTCTGGTGATCCATGTGGTGGGCTGCGAGGAAGAGTTTCAGCAGCAGAAGATTCACCTGCTCTGGCAAATACTGAATCCCAGCATAGATCGAGTGACTCAGGTTAGTTCAACAGGTATAGATAGGCCATTATCTCATTGAATGGTGGAGCAGGCTCGAGAGGCTGAATGGCCTACTCCTGTTCCCAGGTACAGCAGTATACAGCAAAAGGATTTCCATAGCAGAGTCTATTCAGGAGCTCATCTGCTAATTAGTACTCTCATCACCGAAACTCCAAAGACTGCATCTCTACCACCCTCTCTGGTTGATTATTCCAGCTGCTTATTTGCATGGTTCCTTCGGGTGTTTGAGTCAAGCCATCTCTCTTGGCCTGTAAAATTAGGCAGTGCACAAAGATCACAGTGACATTTTTGGATGTGCAGATTCAAGCTTTCAAATCACCTGGTCAAGTTTGAACTGAGTGGAGGATCCTTCCATACCTATTTCAGTTTCAAAGTCAGCAGTACATGAAATTCAAACAGTTTCAAAATTTTATTTGCACCCTTTTCTCTCTCAAAAACTAACGTACAGATGATTGTAGAAAAGCCAGTGATCTCAATCCTATTGACAGGGCACCTAGTCGCATTTCTCCATAATTAGGCACTGAAGTGACACCACCTGCCTCCCCCTTGTCCCCACTTCACTGAGAATTCTATGAAAGGATCATTGGCATGGCACATGGACTGCCACACTGTTACCCCATTTTGCAGTTTACATGTTGGGCAGTGTAGAAACAGTTTTATTCTGTAATTAACTTGTGGGTGCTGGATCCTAATATTTACAGTGCATTTTTGTTTTACCCACAGAGGCACCTCGTGTGTGGGCCAGTGAAAATAATTGGTGAAAACTCTCACATCAATGCAGTTCAATACTTCCAGTAAGTCACCTTTGCAACTCATGTGCACCTAAGGAGTGTCGTCATAATTCAGGCTGTTGTTCCATAATTACTTTTTATTTGTGGTCAAACCAAACATCAGCTTCCATTGAAAAGCATATGCCTGTGTAATGAAATCATAGAAAATTTATGACACAGAAGGAGGCCATTCAGTCCATCATGTGCATGCCAGTTGACGAAGAGCTACCCAACCTAATTCTACCTTCCTGCACTAGGGCCGTAGCCCTGTAGGTCACGGCTCTTCATGTGGTCAAAGTACTCTTTAAATGTGAGTGTTTCTGCCTCCATCACCCTTTCAGGCAGTGAGTTGCAGGTCCCTACCACCCTCTGGGTGAAAAAAATGTTTCCTCATCTCCCCTTTAATCCTTCTACTAATTACTTTAAATCTACCTTGGTTTTTGACCACTCTGGTAAGGTAAATAGGTTGTCCTTATTTACTATAGCTAGGCCCCTCAGTTTTATACACCTCAATGAAGTCATCTCTCAGCCTCCTCTGTTCCAAGGTAAAACAACCCCAGCCTATCCAGTCTTTCATCATAGCTAAAATTTTCCAGTCCTGGCAACATCCTCTGCACCCTCTCCAGTGCAATCACATCTTTAATGTGGTGACCAGAATTGTTCGCAGTATTCAAGCTGTGGTCTAATTAGTATTGCATACAGTTTTTAATTCGTTCATGGGATGTGGGCGTCGCTGGCTATGCCAGCATTTATTGCCCATCCCTAATTGCCCTCGAGAAGGTGGTGATGAGCTGCCTTCTTGAACCGCTGTAATCCTTGGGGTATAAGTAAACTGACAGTGCTGTTAGTTCTAGGATAACCTCCCTGCTCTTTTATTCAATGCATTGGCTATTAAAGGAAAGCATGTCATATGCCTTTAATCATCTCACCGACCTGTCCTGCTACCTTTAAGGATCTATGGAAATACATTCCACGGTCCCTCTGTTCCTCCACAGTATTCCATATCCTCCCATTTATTGTGTATTCCCTTGCCTTGTTGCACCTCCCAAAATGCATTACCTTACACTTCTCCAGCTTGAATTCCATTGTCCACTTTTCTGCCCAACTGACCAGACCATCTATATCTCCTGCAGTCTAAAGCTTTCCTCCTCACTGTCATCCACACCGTCAATTTTTGTATCATCTGCCAACTTCATTATCATGCCCTCTACATTTGAGTCGAAATCATTAATATAAACTGCAAAAAGCAAGTCTCAATGAGCTCTTTGGAACCCTACTAGTAATAGCCTTCCAGTCACAAAAACACCCGTCAACAATTACCCTTCTTTGCTTCCTGCTTTTAAGTCAATTTTGGATCCAATTTGCCACTCCCTTGGATCCCAAGGGCTTTTACTTTATTGACCAGCCTGCTATGTGGGACCTTGTCAAAAGCCTTGCTAAAATCCATGCAGATCACATCCATCGTGCTGTCCTCATCAACCCTACTTGTCACCACCTCAACAATTCAAGTTAGTCAAACATGAACTTCCCTTAACAAATCCACACTGACTTCCCTGTATTAATCTATGCCTTTCTACATGAAGGTTTATTATGTACCTCTGAATTGATTCTCGTAATTTGCCCACAACCCTGGTTAAGCTAACAGGCCTATAAAAATGAATTAAAACTTATTCAAGATAACCTTGTGCACACAAGGTTAACAGGCCTGTGGGGTGAACCCTTTTAACATTGAAGTATGCCCTAGAAATTCTGCTGGGCAATATTCATCCCTCAACACTACAAACAAATTATCTGATTATCTTGTTGCTGCTTGTGGGACCTTACAATGTGCAAATTGGCTCCCGCATTCCCTACATTACTTCATCGGCTGTTAAGTGCTATGGGACGTCCTGAAGTTGTGAAAGATGTTATGTAATTTTTTTAAGAAATTGTGATACCACTTTGCACCATCCTTCTAACTAAAAAATGCACCATATTAAAGAACTTGAGAAATAGGAAAAGGCCATACAGCCCCTCGAGCCCGCTCCACCATTTAGAGACTATTAGCTCAAGGTAAAATCTAATGATCTAATAATTAATTGGCTGTGAGGCGCTTTGAGACATCTTGAGGATGTGAAAAGTGTTATGTAAATGCAAGTTATTGCACATAGAAGGCCAAGTGCTCCAAGTATTAGACAGGGAAGAGATGATCACACCAGATCTGCACGAAGCTCCCAGGTTTAAAAATTTGATTAATCCCAGTTGGAAATTCATTGGAAGAGGGGGGAAAAAAGCACGTGCACACAGGAAAGGCAGCACACAAGGGCTGGGTGGGGAAGAGAGAGATTTGACTATAAATTTGATCAGCCTTGGGATAGTAACAAACCCTCAGACTGCCCTTTGACCTGTATATAGAGAACAGCAAAGAAGGAAAATGCAATGTTACGATCAGGTGAGGAGGGGTCGAATTGTTCCCCTCTTTTTCCTCTCCTTGTTTGACCACAACAGGTTTACTTCTTTTTTTGAAAAGGATATACTTGCCAATTCAGTGTGTGTTTAACTATTTGTGCGCTGTGATCATAAAAGAACCAATTGGACGGGTTTTCTTGAGCTTAACAAAAAGAGGTTAGCTTTACCATATTTAAACCAAAGTAAAATAATAAAAAAGATCTGACTGTTACACACACACTCAAAAGTTCATATACTTTTATATTATATTAGAGTGGAGGAAGGAAAGATGGCCAAATTAGAGTCCAGAGAAATAAAAGGGGTATACAGTCTGGAGGTTGGTGACTTGGCTGGCTTCAGGCTGAACTTGGTGGTCTTGCAACTTTCCCTCAGTTATCCCAATGCTTCCGATTTAAAGATGTGGACGGCTGATTTGGCTGTTCTCCTGGAGACAGTAGTGTGGCAGTGATTTCCTTCAAGTCTGCAGTAGGTGCGTCTCTGGGTAGTCATGGTTGGCAAACAGGGTTTGAAGCTTGCAAGGTGGGTTGGAGAGAGCGAGGAAGGAGGGACCCCACTCGGGTCTTCTCCCATCAGTGTCTCAGCTGCTTGTCCTTTTACTGCAGAGAAAGCAGAAGCTTAAACATCTGAAGAGTGGGCCCATTAGATGACAGTCACCCAGTGATTCAAACATTGTCATTACTAGTGTATTCCCCTTGCAACTTAATTAGTTTATGTCTGGGAATCCACCTCTCACAGCTAGGGTCCCATTGGTCAAGTGATTGGGTTTAAGGCATTCCCTTGATAAGTTCATGTCTGGGAACTCCGTCTCAGCTAGGGTCCCATTGTCCACGTGATTAGGTTGAGTGGTTCGTCTCCACCAGTTGAATAGCTCAGGTGATTGCCTTGATGCCTTGCTAATGGGGACGGGATGTGTGGTTCAGTCATATTCCCCAGGTCATTGTCCTTGATGGGTCTTTGCAGACATGGTGTCTCAATGGATTGGAATGTGGAAAGTACAGTAATGCAAAATGGGGTAGTCATCTTTAGCTGCGAGCTCAAGTCACCTTTATTCTTTTTTTAAATTCAATTCCGGTTTCCAGCTGATGGATTAAAAATCATTTGACATAAAGCACATTTTCGTGACAACAAAAACAAAGAATACCAACCCAGGCCTCTCTTTCCCTTTGATAGTGAAATTAGTGTAAAGAAAGTAAGTCTTACCAAAATTACTGATTGGAATAGAATTCAAAAGGCACAAGAGAGATAGACAGAGGGGAAAAAAGGGAGTGTAAGTTGGGCTTAAAACATATGAAACTCAAAGTTAGGATTTTTAAGCATCAAGAACTCTCCGGTTAGATACCACATTGTTGGATGTAGAGTATCGTTTCTCTACTCTGCCTGTACATTGTGCCTACTGTCCAACACAAGGAATTTCATATTCCAAATAGTTGTAAAGAGAGTTGGCTGTCATCTGTTGCTCCAGGCTGGGTTTCAAACTGATTCTCAGAAGTAAAAGCCTAGCACATCGTTTAACTATTGTACCAGTGGTATCATGTAATGGTTTCTGTATATCGTGACTTGGCCTCAAATGTTAAAAAGGAAAAGTGAACTGATCAGGACTTACTTTAGCTTTCACAGAACCCAAGTCTTCAGATCCCTCCACGTTACTTCTGCAGCTCCATGTTCAACTGAAGATACATCCATCAGTATACTCTAACATGCATCTCTTTTCTGCACCCACCCCCTCAAAACGGAGCCTGTAGCCACTATACACCTGTACTGGCACCATCTCCTCCTTCCATGGGATCCAGGGAAATGTAGCAAGGTGGATACAAAATTGGCTCAGTGGCAGCAAACTGGGAGGGGGCTGTGTCCAATGGCATTCTGCAAGGCTCAGTACTCGGTACCTGGTTTTGTGGTATATATTTTTTTAGATTTAGATTTTGAGATACAGCACTGAAACAGGCCCTTCGGCCCACCGAGTCTGTGCCGACCATTAACCACCCATTTATACTAATCCTACACTAATCCCATATTCCTACCACACCCTCACCTGTCCCTATATATTCCCCTACCACCTACCTATACTAGGGGCAATTTATAATGGCCAATTTACCTATCAACCTGCAAGTCTATATTAATGATTTGGACGTAAATGTAGGAGGCGTGACCAAGAAGTTTGCAGACGACACAAAAATTGGCTGTAGAAAGATATTGATGGACTGGTCAGGTGGGCAGAAAAGTAGCAAATGGAATTCAACCCAGAGAAGTGAGGTGATGCATTTGGGGAGGTCAAACAAGGCAAAGGAATACACGATCAATGGGAAAATACTGAAGTGTAGAAGAAGTGAGGGACCTTGGAGTGAATGTCCACAGATCCCTGAAGGTAGCAGGACTGGTCGATAAGGTGGTTAAAAAGGCATATGGAATCCCTTCCTTTATTAGCAGAGGTATATAATTTAAGAGCAGGGAGGTTATGCTGGAACTGTATAACTCATTGGTTAGGCCACAAAGAAAGGATGTAATTGCACGAGAGTGGGTACAGAGGAGATTTACAAGGATGTTGCTGGGACTGGAAAAATGCAGCTATGAGGAAAGATTGGATAGGCTGGGGTTTTTCTCCTTGGAACAGAGAAGGCTGAGGGGAGATCTGATTGAAATGTACAAAATTGTGGGAGGCCTGGATAGAGTGGAGGTGAAGGGCCTATTTACCTTAGCAGAGAAGTCAGTGACTTGGGGGCATAGATTTAAAGTGGTTGGTTGAAAGATTAGCGGGCAGATGAGGAAAATGTTTTTCACCCCCAGGTGGTGGGGGTCTGGAACTCACTGCCTGAAAGGGTAGTAGAGGCAGAAACACTCAACTCATTATGAAAAAAGGTGTCTGGATATGCATCTCTCGTGCCGTTACCTGCAGGGCTACGGACCAAATACTGGAAGGTGGAATTAGACTGGGTGGCTCGTTTTTCATCCGGCACAGACAGAGTGGGCCAATTGGCCTCTTTTTGTGCCGTAAACTATGATTCTAAAAGCTGCTCAAAGCTCAGCTTTAGCTATGGCTTTCTGACTTTTCCTTATTCCCCCACTAGTTTTGCTTCATACCCTAGTTTGTAAAACCCTGTGGAATTTTTTTATGTTTGTGACCATAAAGTGATTAGCACTATATAAATTCAAGTTGTTAGCTTCTGCAAATATTATTCAAACGTTCCCAGAAGAGATACCAAATAAAACAATGCAAACTGTGAATTGGCACAGCACAATATCCCTCAGCAAAGTCTGTGATTTTCTGCAATTATTACCTATGAAAAAGGAGAAATGAAAACACTGAATTGTAAAACATTACCTGTCCTAACCAGTGAACTGAGCAAGATTTAGAATGGATGTAAAATACTATCAGTAAGCACTCAGTTGCTGGAAAAACAGGATTTGCAGTACAAGATTGATAAGTGGTACAAAAGGTCCCATTGTGCAAGTTAAGCCTAGTTATATTTCCCTTCTGGATTCACAAGCCACCATAATATGCCAGAGAAGTGAGCCAGCAAACTACTTGTAGCCAAGTGCCATGAGTTATTCCAGGAGAAGACTATTTCATCTAAAGGGAAGTTCTTAACTCTAACCTTACTGCCTCACACAATGGACAGATTCTGTCCTTTGGAGGACATGACAGAAGTGAACTTGCCCTAATTGCCCTTGGAGTAGCAGTAGAATGTACTGCCCACATCTGACTGATTCCAGCAGTGCAGTACTCATTTTCATGAATCTTAGGCAATTAATATAAATGAAGTTTTAAACCCAGCTCTAATCTTGAAATTTTCATTTTTTGTGTTGTATTTAATTACTTTAATCAGTAAAACCATTGATAATTTTGAGCAAGATTAAATTAGAGAATTCAAACAAATTACATAGTAAAGAACCCACTCATTTTTTTCCCCTCTAGGTTTCGCAGGTCTCAAATGCAGGAAGCATCTGTGATGAAGTATGGAAACGTCGTGCAAGGTACAGTTCTACTTTCCGGTCTCCGAGCCCGGTGTATTACCCAGTCCCTGTTCCATCCCTTTAGATCGTGGCATTAGTGGCTTTGACAATAGAATAATGTTGAGACATCCTCTTCGAATGAGTCATGAAAACAGTCCCACTGCTGAGTGTATTAGTGGCACGAGTGCCAAGGCTCCTGGAGAAATGCGTTTATCAGTGGGGATTGAATTATATTGTGCATTGCAGTTTAAAAGAAACACAGGTTTCCTTCAATAACTCAACTGTAAAGGCAGTGAGTAGCGAGGTTCATCTCTGTAACCACCATTGACAACATTCCGGCAGTAGTACTGAAGACTTGTGCTCCAGAACTTGCTGCACCCCTAGCCAAGCTGTTCCAGTACAGCTATACCACCAGCATCTACCCGACAATATGGACAATTAATTGCCCAGATATGTCCTGTCCACAAAAGGCAGGATAAATCCAACCCGGCCAATTACTACCCTAGCGGTCTACTCTCTATCATCAACAAAGTGATGCAAGGTGTCGTTGACAGTGCTATGAAGCGGCACTTACTCCTCAACAATAACCTGCTCACTGACGCTCAGTTTGGGTTCTGCCAGGCCCACTCAGCTCCTGACCTCATTACAGCCTTGGTCCAAAAATGGACAAGAGCTGAATTCAAGGAGGTGAGGCGAGAGTGACTGCCAGCATTTGACAGAGTGTGGCATCAAGAAGCCCTAGCAAAACTGGAGTCAGTGCGAATTGGGGGGTGGGGGGGGGGGGGTGGTGCAGGGGGAAAGCTCTCCGATGATTGTGATTGTTGGAGATCAATCATCTCAGTCCCAGGACATCTCTGCAAGAAATCTTCAGGGTAGCGTCCTAGGCCCACCATCTTCAGCTGCTTCATCAATGACCTTCCCTCCGTAAGGTCAGAAGTGGGGATGTTCACTGACGATTACACAGTGTTCAGCACCATTCGCAACTCCTCAGAAACTGAAGTAGTCTGTGTCCATATGCAGCAAGACCTGGACAACATTCAGCCTTGGGCTGATAAGTGGTTAGTAACATTTGCACCACAGAAGTGCCGGGCAATGACCATCTCAAACAAGAGAATATTAAACCATCTCCCCTTGACATTCAATGGCATTACCATCACTGAATCCCCCACTAACATCCTGGAGGTTACAACTGACCAGAAACTGAACTGGACCAGCCAGATAAATGCTGTGGCTACAAGAGCAGGTTAGAGGCTGGGAATTCTGCACCAGTAACTCACCTCCTGACTCCCCAAAGTCTGTCCACCATCTACTGGGTGCAAGTCAGGAGTGTGACGGAATACTGTCTATTTGCCTGGATGAGTGGGGCTCCAACAACACTCAAGATACTCGACGCCATCCAGGTAAAAGCAGCCCCTTTGATTGGCACCCCATCCACAACCTAAAAAATGCTCTCCCTCCACCACCGATGCACAGAGTTAGCAGTGTATACCACCTACTAGATACACTGCAGCAATTCACCAAGGCTCCTTCAACAGGACCTTTCAATCCGCGACCTCTACCATCTAGAAGGACAAGGGCAGCAGATGCATGGGAACACCAGCACCTGCAAGTTCCCCTTCAAATCACATACCATCCTGACTTGGAAATATATTGCTGTTCCTTCACTGATGCTGGGTCAAAATCCTGGAACTCCCTTCCTAACAGCACTGTGGGTGTACCTACACCAGATGGATCCAGCAGTTCAAGGCAGCGGCTCACCACCTTCTCAAGGGCAATTAGGGATGGGCAATAAATGCTGGCCTTGTCAGTGACACATCCCAAGAAAGAATTTAAAAAATTGAAGTTTATGAAGGAGATTAACAAGATGGTGCAAATTTTTCATTGAAGCAAAAGGTTTAAAAATGAGGGGACAGATTATATGTGAAGCTTTTTTTTAAAAAGGTAATTTAGGTGTAATTTGTTCGGTAATTGACCTTTGGGTGAGGAAGTTACCAAAGAAACCCTCTGACATGGTCAATACCATATGTGGCAAGAGACAGACCAGTTTCTAGAGAGATTAAGGGCTATAGTCAGACAGTGGGTAGGCAGGATTGCTATTTGACGAACGGATGGACTCTGGGATAATGTTTGCTTGGTTTTAACAAGTTTATTGCATTTCTTTGTAGGGGATTCATGGGCTGAAATCATCAGCAGCATGACCTCAGCCACCATCAGGTTTGAACTGTTAGCGACAGCACACCGCAGTCCAGTAAGTAATCCAATGTATTCCAACTGCAGCGACATAGTGTAGGGGCAGGCAAGGGAAAATATTCTTTGTTTCTTAACCCTTACTTTATCATCTGCTTTTATTAGAAGTCTTGTTGTGCCACCCACCATTATTGACATTTATAAAAAAGGTGAAAAGGAGACTACCCAAAGCCAGTTTATAGCCAGCTGGTACACAAGAGCAGGCCAGACTGACTTCTGCTCCCTACAAGGAAGCCCCAGCCATTCCCAGTCAATGGAGGACACGGTGCTAAAACAAGTGATCCAGTTACACACCCTAGAGACAGTGCAGGGAAGAGCCACAAAGTGTTAGAGGACTTGACAACACTTGACAAATGTAGGTCCCTTACAGTCAGAAACAGGGGGATTTATTCTGGGGAACAAAGAAATGGTTGACCAATTAGATGCATACTTTGGTTCTGTCTTCACAAAGGAGGACACAAATATCATACCAGAAATGTTGGGGAACACAGGGTTTAGTGAGAGGGACGAACTGAAGGAAATCAGTATTAGTAGAGAAATGGTGTTGGGGAAATTGATGGGATTGAAGGCCGATAAATTCCCAGGGCCTGATAATCTACATCCTAGAGTACTTAAGGAAGTGGCCCTAAAAATAGTGGATGCATTGGTTGTCATCTTCCAAGATTCTATAGACTCTGGAACAGTTCCGACAGATTGGAGGGTAGCTAATGTAACTCCACTATTTAAAAAGGGAGGGAATTATGGACCAGTCAGCCTGAAGTCAGTAGTGGGGAAAGTTCTAGAGTCCATTATCAAAGATTTTATAGCAGAGCACTTAGAGAACAGTGGTAGAATCAGACAGAGTCAGCATTGCATTTACGAAAGGGAAATCATGCTTGGCAAATCTACTAGAATTCTTCAAGGATGTAACTAGTAGAGGGACAGCCAGTGGATGTGGTTTATTTGGACTTTCAGAAGGCTTTCGACAAAGTCCCACATAAGAGATTAGCGTGTAAAATTAAAGCGCATGGGATTGGGGGTAGTGTATTGCGATGGATAGAAAATTGTTTGGCAGACAGGAAACAAAGAGTAGGAATAAACGGGTCTTTTTCCGAATGGCAGGCAGTGACTAGTGGGGGACTGCAGGGATCGGTGCTAGGACCCTAGCTGTTCACAATATATATTAATGATTTAGATGAGGGAACTAAATGTAATATCTCGAAATTTGCAGATGACACAAAACTGGGTGGGAGGGTGAGTTGTGAGGAGGATGCAGAGGGGCTTCAGGGTGATTTGGACAAGTTGAGTGAGTAGGCGAATGCATGGCAGATGCAGTATAATGTGGATAAATGTGAGGTTATCCACTTTGGTAGAAAAAACAGGAAGGCAGATTATCAGAACGGCTATAATCAGAGAGTGGAATATGCAACGAGACCTGGGTGTTCTCGTACACAAGTTGCTGAAGGTAAGTATGCAGGTGCAACAGGCGGTAAAAAAGGCAAATGGTATGTTGGCCTTCATAGTGAGAGGATTCGAGTACATGAGCAGGGATGTCTTGCTGTAATTATACAGGGCCTTGGTGAGGCCACACCTGGAATATTGTGTGCAGTTTTGGTGTCCTTATCTGAGGAAGGATGTTCTTGCTATAGATAGAGGGAGGACAGCGAAGATGTCAACCTGGTGAAGCTACAACCCTAGAGTACTTGCATGCCAAACTGCGTAAGTAGCATACGATAGACAGAGCTAAGCGATCCCATAACCAACGGATCAGATCTAAGCTCTGCAGATGATCCATCTCGGCCTCCTTCTGAAGTCCCCAGCATCACAGATGTCAGACTTCAGCCAATTCGATTCACTCCGCGTGATTTCAAGAAACGACTGAAGGCACTGGATACTGCAAAGGCTATGGGCCCTGACAATATTCCAGCAATAGTACTGAAGACCTGTGCTCCAGAACTTGCCGCGCCCCTAGCCAAGCTGTTCCAGTACAGCTACAACACTGGCATCTACCCTGCAATGTGGAAAATTGCCCAGGTATGTCCTGTACACAAAAAGCAGGACAAGTCCAAGCCGGCCAAATACCGCCCCATCAGCCTACTCTCAATCATCAGTAAAGTGACGGAAGGTGTCATCGACAGTGCTATCAAGCGACACTTGCTTAGCAATAACATGCTCAGTGACTCTCAGTTTGGGTTCTGCCAGGGCCATTACAGCCTTGGTTCAAACATGGACAAAAGAGCTGAATTCAAGAGGTGAAGTGAGAGTGACTGCCCTTGACATCAAGGCAGTATTTGACAAAGTATGGCATCAAGGAGCCATAGCAAAACTGAGGTCAATTGGAATCAGGGGGAAAACCCTCAGCTGGTTGGAGTCATACCTAGCGCAAAGGAAGTTGGTTGTGGTTGTTGGAGGTAAATCATCTGAGCTCCAGGACATCACTTCAGGAGTTCCTCAGGGTAGTGTCCTAGGCCCAACCATCTTCAGCTGCTTCATCAATGACTTTCCTTCAATTATAAGGTCAGAAATGGGGATGTTCGCACCATGTTGAGCACCATTCATCACTCCTCAGATACCGAAGCAGTCAGTGTAGAAATGCAGCACGACTCGGTTATCCACACTTGGTCTGATAAGTGGCAAGTAACATTCGCGCCACACAAGTGCCAGGCAATGATCATCGCCAACAAGAAAGAATCTAACCATCTCCCCTTGACATTCAATGGCATTACCATAGCTGAATCCCCACTATCAATATCCTAGGCGCTACCATCGACCAGAAACTGAACTGGAGTAACCATATAAATACCGTGGCTACAGGAGCAGGTCAGGGGCTAGGAATCCTGTGGCAAGTAACTCACCTCCTGACTCCCCAAAGCCTGTCCATCATCTACAAGGCACAAGTCAGGAGTGTGATGGAATACTCGCCAGTTGCCTGGATGGGTGCAGCTCCAACAACACTCAAAAAGCTCGACACCATCCAGGACAAAGCAGCCCCCTTGATTGGCACCCCATCTACAAACATTCACTCCCTCCACCACTGATGCACAGTATCAGCAGTGTGTACCATCTACAAGATGCACTGCACCAAGGCTCCTTAGACAGCACCTTCCAAACCCGCGACCTCTACCAGTTAGAAGGACAAGGGCTGCAAATGCATGGGAACACCATCCCCTGCAAGTTCCCTTCCAAGTCGCACACCATCCTGACTTGGAACTATATCGCCATTCCTTCACTGTCGCTGGGTCAAAATCCTGGAACTCCCTTTCTAACAGCACTGTGGGTATACCTACCCCAAATGGACTGCAGTGGTTCAAGAAGGCAGCTCACCACCACCTTCTCAAGGGCAATTAGGGATGGGCAACAAATGCTGGCCTGGCCAGTGATGCCCACATCCCATAAATGAATAAAAAAAAGGTTTACCAGACTGATTCCTGGGATGGCGGGAGTGACATATGAGGAGAGATTGAGTCGGTTAGGATTATATTTGCTGGAGTTCAGAAGAGTGAGGGGGGGGAATCTCATAGAAACCTATAAAATTCTAACAGGACTTGACAGGGTAGATGCAGGAAGGATGTTCCCGATGAGGGAGTCCAGAACCAGGGGTCATAGTGTAAGGATATGGGGTAAACTTTTCAGGATTGTGCTGAGGAGAAATTACTTCACCCAGAGTGTGGTGAGCCTGTGGAATTCACTAACACAGAAAGCATTTGAGGCCAAAATATTGCATGTTTTCAAAAAGCAGTTAGATATAGCTCTTGGGGCGAAAGGGATCAAAGGATATGGGGGGAAAGTGGGAACAGGTTACTGAGTTGGATGATGAGCCATGATCATAATGAATGGCAGAGCAGACTTGAAGGGCCGAATGGCCTACTCCTCCTATTTTCTCTGTTTCTATGTTTAACATGAAGCGACTAAAAAGGGTACTTCAGAGATCTTTATAGATAGTAAGTAGTATAAGAACTGGTTCAGGCAGTGGAAACTTTAGCTGATAGCAGGAATAATTTCTTCACACAGCGATCAAGCAAAATGATTGAGAGTTGGGAATGGAAGCAAACACCCTGGAATCATTTAACATGCAAATGCTGCAATAGACCAATTTGTTTCCTGTGATGGATGGACTGAATGCCCCTTCCCCCGATCCCTTCCACACCACCTCTTCTGTATCCATCCCATGATCTTTTGGACAGGGTGGCTGGAGACTATTTCCCTGTATCACAATTGAGTGGCTTGGGCTTCTTTCACTGGAGCATAATGTCAGCCATTTGATTTTTCCTTTTAAAAAAGGGGAATAAAAAGGGCATTCTAGAAATTGACGCCAAGGAACCGCCAAAGGTCAAGTTGGAAAATAAAAAAAAAAGTTATTCACAACAGAAATTCACTTTCCTCTCTTTCTCTCACCCCTACTGCAAATTTTAGCTGAATTTGGACCTGACACAAGCAGTAAACATCTCCACCAAAGGAACAAAGAGTGGAGCATTTGTTATGTACAACTGTGCCAGGCTTGCTACGTTATTTGATCATTTCAACAAGTCTGTTCAACAAGGTAAAAGCTACAATCTTTCATTATTGGTTGGGAACTCAGGCAGTCTGCATATTTACTCTTTGCCAGGTATATTATCGTTCAGTTCTCTCCTAAGATAGGCAAGGTAACACATCAAGCAGAATAAAGACAAAAAAGTGTAGATTCTCCTGACACTTCACACCAGCCACAATCTAATTTGTTAGAGCAGACTTTCAAACTAGCTTTACATTCACAGGAGTGCTCTTGGTAACAGATGTATTCTACTCCTGCCATTGACATCAGTCTTTCATGACTTAACCTGTGTAAACACGAGCATGTTGTGGGTTTCACAAGCTATCGGCAGGTGTCCAGTTAAAAATAGAAGCACAGTTCTGGATTAATTCCCTTTTAACATTGAGATCCTAAATTTCCAGCCTATGTTAGGAATGGCAGTAGGAATAAAGAGAGAGAACATGCATGGCACAAGGTTGTAGGTCTCCCTTTAATCTTCCTCTCGGGAACCACTCCATGTAAAATAACACAGGATGGTCGAGCTAGGAATTGTCAGTCTAAACTCTGCACCATTACATGGTGCATTGTGAATTTAAGACATGTGAATCTGACTTTAAATTTATTGTATATAAAATAGTTGAAAACTCCAACAGTTTACATTTAGCCAGCAAAGCAAATAACACCAACACGAAAACAGTTAGTTCATATGCCATAAGTTAGTAGTTCAGTATCTTAGGAGATGGCTAGAATAGCTCAGTTTTTTGGTGACTGACTAGACCTTTTTTGCTGGGAAACGACTGTGAATTAAACAATGGATACACTGGGTTGGGGAACTTGATTCTTCTCAGCAGATATTTACATTCAACATCAGCAGAAGACTGGCCTCATAGTAGGAGGGGCCTTTATGTATGGTTTTGAAATTAATCTTTTTTCCTCTCACTGACTCATGCTGAAGATCCACAATGTTCTTAATTCCTCACCCATCTGGCCTATCCTTCATACACGCATAGGCAGTCGATGCTGTGATAGCCAAGCGCTATCTGTCCTCAGAGAGGAGCAGGTACAGGTTTCAGTAAAGGGTCACTGCATAGTGAGCACGAGCAGAGATTGTGGGGTAATTTCTGCCCTGTCTGCAGAGAGCTGCAGTGCTCTCACTATCACCATGATGCTGATCAGCTAACTCAACACAGCCAGGCATTGGATCCAAGTCGTTTCTGGTTCATTTGTCTCACTGCAGTATCATTTGTTCCATTTACCCATCAGGGTGTGAAACTTCAATTATTTCGATAAGTTTATGAATTGCTAATCTGATAGAGGAAGACGTTACCCTTCATCACATGGGTCACTGGATTGCTGGCTAACTTGGAAATTGGATTTCATTGTAACAAAGGAGCAGGGAATCTGCCAAGAGCACATTATCCTAGATTAATTTTTTTTTGGTGAGCCAAGTGTCTGACATGCTGAAACTGATCACCATGGTCAAGTCTCCAAACCAAATATAATCCAAGTTGATACAAGTACAGAGAACACTGTCTGAGGTGCTGTGTTTCCATTGAGGCATTAAACCGAGGTCTTCTCTGTTCTCAAGTGGATGTAAAAGATCCCGTGGCAGTATTTCAAAGAGGAGGAGGGAGTTCTCACTAGTGTCCTGGCCAACATTTAACCCTCAGATCAACATCACAAAAACAGATTATCTGGTCATTATCACCTTGCTGTTTGTGGGAATTTGCAGTTTCAAAAATTGGCTGCCGTGTTTCCTACAACAGTAACTATAACTATACTTCAGAACTACTTAGATTGGTTGTAAAGTGCTTTGACACATCGAGGCTGTGAAAGGCACTATAGAAATGTACATCTACTTTCACACAGCTCTTCCCCTGGGACCACTACGTTACTTGGGACATACAAATCTATTCCTATTAATGAGTCAGGCGGGCTGGTTGATCATCACTAGTGCCTTGGAGTATCATGGATCTGCTTGGTTGAGATTCCTGCTCGGGCATCAGCTTATGATCTGCCACAGAGCATACATCGGGCATATTACGTGGAGACGTCATTCCCAGAGTCATCTTTATTCTATCCTGGTCTCCACACCTCTCCCACTCATCATCATCACCCCAGAAGGGGAGAGGAGAAAAGGAGCAACAGCACTAAAATTAGAGTCACACAGATAGTAGGGACATTAATTGGGATAGGACGGTAGTCATTGGCTCAAAATATAACTGGTCAAGAAATAGATTGTGTTTTGGTTTACAGGTCTGCTTTCTATAGAGTTTACCTGTAGTATTTCTTTCTTTGGCCTCCTTGTCTCAGTCAAGTGCCTAGAGGTAGTCAGTGGTTTGTGGAGCAGCGCCTGGAGTGGCTATAAAGGCCAATTCTAGAGTGACAGACTCTTCCATAGACACTGCAGATAAAATTGGTTGTCGGGGCTGTTACACAGTTGGCCCACTCCTTGCACTTCTGTCTCTTTTCCTGCCAACTGTTAAGTCTCTTCGACCTGCCCCTTTTAGATATCTTAAAATTGAGATTCCAAAATAAAGTGTTTTTTTTTTTTAAAAACAGTATAACAGATATTCCTTGCTTTTTCAGGATTGTACCCAAAATTCCCAGAAACATCCCAGTTGAACTTTTCTGCACTTCAAGAAGAGGTACTATATCCCTTAGCAGCAATGTGACTCTTTGTTCTGTGGTAATTAGGAACAAAGGTTATCGAGAAAAGGCACCACAATCCATTTCCTCAAGAGGTAGCTGCCCCACGTGTAGACCTAATGGAACATTTGTTAATTGGGTTGGGGGGGTGGGTGGCGGTGTAAAAACATTAGACACAGGGTCACTTACCGACCATTTGCCACTCAAGGGAAACATCTCAGCTGTACATTTACCAAGGTGGCAATAATTGAGAGAATGTGCATGTCCCATGTCAGGATCAAGATCTTGCAGCCTACCAGTGTACATGAGCTCATAGACAGTGCCACAGAATGTTCTGAAGTTTTTCTGTTTTTCACTAGTGAAGTCTTCCATTTACTTTACTTTTTTGAAAATAAATATTAAATCCTTTGGCTTTGCTTGTGTGCAGTAGGCTAGGTACCTTTTTTCCCAACCAGGTGCCTAATACACACTGAAATCCACCACCATGCTAAAGAGTCTCTAAAACAAGTTACTGAGAAATCCAGAGAGGTAGAGATAAATTGGAACCCACCTTTGTTCCAAAACCCTTAGTACCCTTGCCTAACAAATTCTGTCAATCTGTGTTTTGAAATTTTCAATTGACTTCCAGCCTTGACAGCATTTTAATGGGAGAGAGTTCTACATTTGTACTCCCTTCGTGTGAAGAAGTGTTTCCTGACATCACCACTGAACAACCTAGCTCTAATTTTAAGGTTAATTTGCCAGCTATGGGGCATGCGCAGTCTCTCTGTAGGGATACACAACTTATTCGAGGCCTGAGTGACACCCCCAACCAAGAACCCGTCCAGCTCTCAAGATTTGCGGAGAGTCTGCACCACACAAAGCGGAAACTTGTTTCAATGGTCTACACCCTCAGGGAAAAGACCCGCCTAACATCTAGCCTAGCCCAACCTTTGCGTAACTTATATGCATGACTCTTGGGTAAGATTACTAGACATGTTGAGACATTGACTTCCAGAATTAGATGAAGCCAACTAGGAAGAACTCCAGTTCACAATGAACAGTCTACACCCCCAGGTCCTGTTAATGATCCAGGCTGACAGGTTCATCAGTAGTACCCTGGAATATTGCAGGCCTGCCTGGCCTGAATATCGGATTAGTGAGTCTCAAGTTCCAGTCATTGATTGATTGATTGTAATTTAGGAAATCAAACAGTAGCAACAATTCAGAAAGTATTTTGATGGCTGTAAAGCACTTTGAAATGTTCTGAAAAGCACTATATTAATGCATTTTTCAGCCTACTTGAACCCAGAGTCACTTGAGTCACTTACACTCCGTTCACCACTGGGGATAGTTTCCAGTTGATCATTGGACAATTGACAAACCTGAGCAAGCCCTTGTCAGGCAGACAGAGTAAATTAGGAGCCCTGCATGAATAGCGAGCTGAGTGGCACAACTCACTGAATTGTGTGTAGGTATAGCCACCATCCCTCTGACCACAGCTGGCTCCACAGTGAGGAGTATCCAGGGATCAGAACCAACTTTATGGTTCTGGAGTTCGACTACCCTTGCTAAGCACATGACAGCATTGGAAAACCAGATGTATAAAACAACAGGTATAAGCCAGGATAAATATTGACTTTCTTACCTGACCCAAACCTGCTGCTAGGTTTCGACCTTGTCATTAGGTAAAGCCATTGAACTGTGCAAAACGCTTGTGTGTGTAACTCAAGTAGCAGATAATTTGTTATGGACACCGAATCCTAGAATGAACTATGATCAGTAAACCTTTTCAATGTTTCAATACAATTTTTTTTTAATTTAAAAAAGTGCAAGAAGGTTGATGGTTCAGTGGGATAGATCCAGGAGCTGTCATTTTTTAAGCCGACTGTTTTGTTGCTTTTCAAGTTATGTTCATTTATCCTGGAGGAGTAACCACAGTTTCCTCCTTGTGCAGGGGGAGTGGCTGTTGCTGTACAATTATATTATTCCTTTCCGAGAAGTACTTTGCCTGATTACACAGTCCTTGAGTTCAGCTAAAGGAATTCGCCTGACCATCAACACTGAGACAGTAAGTAGAACTAACAAGCAATGAAGAAAGACTTTCATTTCAAACTAAAAATACCTTCAATACCGCTATTGTAAAATCTTACAGCACAGGAAGTGGCCATTTGGCCCATCATACTTCTGACAGCTTTTTTGTAAGAGCTGTCCATTAGCCCTACTCTTCACCATAGCCAAATGTTTCCAACTCACCTAACTGCACTGCATTAATTTCATGTTTTACACAAACCCAACTGAGGCAAGAGTGTTAGAATGCCAGGTACCCAGACTGCTCGAGAGTGTCAAGCACACAGTAGCTTAAAATGCTGTCAAAAACACTAATGTATTGAGCAAGAAAACGAAATCCAGCAAACGACAGCATCTAAAAGTCACATGTTATGTGACAGTATTCGTATAACTCTGGATTACTAATCGTCATCTACTCCACCATAGAAGTCACTACCACCTTCTCTGTTGGGATGCTCTCCCTAAATCACATCCTCTGGCCCCCTCTCTCCTTTGCTTGGAAAGCTTCTTCGGCTTCTCACCAACTGTTTTTTCTTGCCCTTAATTTCCTAGCTACTTCATGGTATTCTCTCTCTTGGGAAGGACTAAAGTACAGTTGCGGTTTGTTAAGGTGTCAGACATGGCCCAGTGGTAGCGCTCTTGCTGCTGAATCAGGAGATTATGGGTTCAAGTCATCTTTCAGCGACTTGAACACATAATCTAGGCTGCCATTCCAGCACGGTGCTGAGGGAGTGCTGTAGAGCCTTATGTGCTGTCTTTCAGATGAGCCATTAAACTGAGGTCCCACCTACCCTCTCAGGTTGATGCAAAAGATCCCAAAGTACTGTTCGAAGCAGAGTGGGGAGACCTTCCAGTGTCCTGACATTATCCTTCAACTATCACCCAAGACAGATGATATGGACAATATCACACTGCTGTTTGCGGGAGCTTACTGTGTGTAAATTGGCTGATACGTTTCACACATTACAACTGTGACTATTCTTCAAAGTACTTAATTGACTGTAAAGCGCTTTGGGACATCTTGAGGTTGTCAACGGCACTAGTATTTCTTCAATTACTGAACGGCGCTGGTCTTTCTTTATCAATTACTGATTGCTCTCTTCTCATTATAACTTGTGTTTTAGGTCTGCAAATTTCTTGTAAACCTCAGCATGGATTTCAGCTCCTATTATAACCGCGTACACATACTTGGAGTAAGTATCTTTATTGTAAATTAATCGTTCCACTATCACTGTATTATCTAATTAAAGTCAATGGTGGGTGTAGTGAGGAAGGATAATAGACCCATTTTCATAGGGCTGGGAGTTCAGAGCTCAGTATTGGCCACATCATTTGAAGATTGTTAGTTGTCTTCCTCCTCCCCGCCCCATTTTTAATTCTCTTTCTGACCCCCTCCCTAATTGTGCACATCTACTGAAGTTGGGTTCCGAAGAAGGGTCACTGACCCGAAACGTTAACTCTGCTTCTCTTTCCACAGATGCTGCCAGACCTGCTGAGTGATTCCAGCATTTCTTGTTTTTGTTACTGAAGTTGCTGACTCCTGCTTGGGTACAGTGCTATAGAGACTAGATACTCAGATGCCTTTCACCCTTTTTTTTTTTTGAGTCAACCTTGATCAGAAATGTTGCAGCAGGGATCAAGAGCATGAATCCTGGCTGATTTCTCCTCCTTGCTCTACCCCTCCTTAGCCCAAGGTGGAGTAACTAGAAGAGTTTTTAAAAAGTACATTTCTTAAAATTCAGATTAAAAATGTGGAAAGGTTGGTTAGCTACAGTCAAGATCCAAATACCTTGCTGTATTCAATTCTCTCTTTGGAGAATGATCTCTACAAGGTACCCCAGCACCTATGTTAATACTATCCTGAGTCTTCAATTTGATTAAAAATTCCTTTAGAGAAAGACCCTGCTGACAGATCAGAATCAACAATAGAATTGGTTTACTGCCATCACTGGAGGTGTGGATAAGGTTTCCTGGAAAGTAAAGGTTTACGCTGTGACACCGCATCAGATCAGTTCACCATCCATCACTACAGCGCCATTCATAACACCTATATGTGTTCCTAGGTTACCAGTACTAATCACCTAAAAAACTCAAAAGCCAACAAACAAGAAATGTCCACCGTACTGGGAGTTGAAATTAGGAGGGAGAGAAAGTGAAATATATAGCTGAACACAAGCTGGGAAGTTAAATTTCAGTAGGAGGGCAGAGCTCAAGTCCAGATACACTATAGTCCTAAACCTGGAACCTGCTGTGACCCAAGCAAATTACATGACTGTTGAGACTTGGTGGTGGGGGAAATGGTGAAAATACTCCAATTGATAATTTTGGTGAAAAGGTCAGCACAAGCACAAAGTGGGAAATGTATATTTTTTTTAAATCAGATGAATTTCACCCAAGGTTAGTCAAATGAACATCAACTTATTCACCATGAGCTGGGGTATATTGGTACTTCAACAAAAACTTGCATTTATGCAGCAGCCTTAACATACTAAAACATCTCAAGGTGCTTCACAAGAGTTAAAATGTGACACCAAACCACACATGGTTAAAGAGGTAGGTTTCAAGGAGCATCAAGGAGGAGAGAGAGGAAGAGGGGTTTAGGGAGGGAATTTCCAGAACTCAGGGCCTTAGCAGCTGAAGGCACAGCTACTAATATTGGAGCCATAAAAATGGGGATGTGCAACAGGATTGGAGAAGTGTAGATATCTCAGTGGGTTGTAGGGCTGAAGGATATTGCAGAGATAGGGAGATGCAAGGCCATGGAGGGATTTGTAAATAAGGGTAAGAATTTTAAAATTGAGGCATTGTTTAACCAGGAGCCAGAGTAGGTCTACAAACACAGGGGTGATGGGTGAACCAGATTTGGTGCAAGTTAGGATATGGGCAGCAGTGTTTGGAATGAGCTCACGCTAATGGGGGATGAAAGATAGGAGGCTAGAAGATGGAGGCCAGATGGGACTGTGTTGGAAAAGTCAAGCCTAGAGGTAACAAGGGCATGGATGAGGATTTCAGAGGCAGGGGCAGAGTCAGGCAATGTTATAGAGGTGAAAATAGGCAGTCTTAGTAATAGTATGGATGTGGTCAGAAGCTGATCTCAGGGTCAAATTTGACACCAAGGTTGCGAACACAATCTGGATCAGCCTCAGATAGTTGCCGAGGCGGGTGTGGGGGGGTGGGATGGAGTCGGTAGCTAAGGAATGGAATTTGTGTCAGGGGCCGCATACAATGGCTTCAATCTTCCCAATGTTTAGTCGGAGGAAATTTCTCCTCATCCAGTACTTCAGCTCCCCAGATGGCAGCCCACTGCTTTAACATAGGTTTGTAAAGTGACAATGTTTGCTGTGCACTGCCTTGGTGTTTTCAAAAGTAGACAGTTGTTTAGAAACCATTTTCTTGGACAGCCCTATGCACTGGAACTAAGGAGAGGCAAGATGCCTCCATATGGTGAGGCCAATCTCAGCTGTGCTGTTAAAAGGAGGGGCCCAGTACACCTTTATGCTTGGGCCAACATCGAGAGGAAAGAGACAGGGAAGAGAGAAAGCATTGTTTGGAAGGGTTACGATGTACCTCCCCTCCTTTCCCTCAGCAACATAGACTCCACTACTCTTTCAAGCAGGTGGTTATAGAGCAGCATGGTTGAGGCATGCTGGCTGCTCGATGTTAGAGATGGTACAGAGAGGAACAAGTAACAACCTGTTTCTCTGGATTTACTGGAGTAGCTTAAGCCACTTGCACTGTGCAGCTCAGATTTTTACTGCTACTCAATGTTAAAAGGTGATTTCTCACTCCACAGGAACCATTGGAACACCTATTCAACCAGATGTTTGCTCGTCTACAGCTGATGAAAGCATTGAGAGAAGTGTTTCACACAGCACTGGGTACACTACATATCTCACCACCAAGCCAGCTCTGAGAATCCAGCATGTCGTATGTTCTGTACCTCACCAAGATGTGGAAACCGCAATCCAGGCAATCTTCATATTCCACCATCAAGTCAGCCAAGAGTAACCCTGCCCCTGACCTGTCAGTACTCTGAAGAGAGCAGCCTGGATAAGCCAGTGTCAATAACACCTCTGCTTGGACGTTCTTCATTTGGTCAGATATGACTATGTTCCTTGTCTGAATGAGATCTCAAAAGTTGAAGCTATCTAGTGTTAGACCTATTCTATATACCAGCATCCTGTCAGAAGTTGTTACCTTCTGTACATCACCCATCTGTCCCAGGAGCATGCATCTCAGGTCACCAGAATCCAACACAGGCCCTAAGTGGTCATGGTTGCAAAGTTACATCTGAAGATGGTGTCTGTGATTCACCTTACTATCAAAAAAAGAACTCCAGTATTGGGCACTGTCTCGCAGCTCAACATGAACCATCCCATCATAATAAGTCAGTTCTGTCCTCCAGGTCCTAAACTTGACCTGAACACATTCCATTTTCTATGCACCGATCTATCCTAGTTGTAGTTTTTAACTAAAATAAAAGTGAACTCTTTTTAAACATTGAATTGGTTCTTGGGTTAGAATCCATCAACACACACTCAAATCCAGTAGGGAATTTCAGAGAAACTTTTTTTTACCTGGAGAGTGGGTAAACTGTGGAACACACTACCACAAGGAACAGCTAAGGGAAATAAAAGAGATGTATTTAAGGGGAAGCCAGATAAACATGAAGGAGAAAGAAATAGACGGGTATGTTGATGAGGTTGGAGAAAGGAAGGTAATGTGGAACATGAACACTCAGATGGACCAGTTGGTCTGCATGGTCTGTTTCTGTCCTGTAGCTACTTTGTAGATTTGTATTACCCTCTTTCCAAATCCTGTCTCCTTAGTACATTTTCATATAAGATAAGCAAAGACTTGTAAAAGAAGGCTCAACACCCAAGCTCAAGAACACACTACTACATTCACAGCTGTTTAAAAATCCATACCTAACATGGTCAGCACCACAGTTTTTAATAGCAGTTTCTTGCAGTAGTAATTCAGAAGACTAAATATGTTATGTATTACCTTAGCCTATCTACTCGTAAATCTTACCACAGTCATTAAAGGACACAAGAACAGTCTGAGAGGGACTTGTTTCCACTTCCATTGACCTTGCAACACAGCTGACCCATACTGCACAAATTAACTATTAAGTGTAGAATTGATGCACCTGTCTTTTCACCACCATTTTTGGTTGGGCTTCCAGCAGAAGCAATCACATGCAGATCCCTTTAAAGATTCAGTTCGTGATGACCTGAAATATTTCTTTGTTCTTTCCCCTGTAAAGAGGGCCTCAGTGTAAAATAATTATAGAAATTATTTGTGGTGGAATAATCTGGCCAAGGCGTTTTGTATCAATTGGAAGACTTTGTTTAGGGAAATGAAATAAGGTAAAAGCCTCTTAAAGAGGATGTGGAATATTTTCTTCCATGTCTCCCTCGCCCTGCTTAATTCTTTAGAATGCTAATACAGAAGCAAAATACTGAAGATGGCGGAAATCTGAAATAAAAACAGAAATTGCTGGAAATACTCATCAGGTCAGGCAGAATCCCACAGAGTCATTATGGCACAGGAAGAGGCCATTCATCCCATCGATTCCATGCTGGCTCTCGAGCAATACAGTCAGTCCCACTCCCCCACTTTATCCCTGTAGCCTTGCAGGTTTATTTCCCTCAAGTGCCCATCCATCAGTTGTCCATCTGCTTCATCATGAGGGTCCTCTGTGCTCGATACTGCTGTGACTGGTACTGAGGCAGCTCAAAGAAAGAGAAAGTGAAGTTCCTGCTGAAGCTGAGGTTGGAGATGCTCTGTACTGGAGGCAGCTTCGTGCCTCCCTGCAGTTTGTCCCTCAGCCTCCTCCGGGTCAGGAATGCCTTGGCCTCCGTTGGACCCTCAGGCACGGCTTGGAGGGATTGCTGCGCTGCTTTGCTTCCTGTTCCTTGGTGCCCATCTTGGTTTCTGCTGAAGTTGTTCTCCTCCCTGAGATCCTTGGCAAAGCCACACCAATGCTTGATGGTGCTACAAGGAAGATGCTGCTGAGACCTGGTATGACAAGGGAACGGTTCCAACGACCATGGAATGGCACTGAAAAAGGTGTCCAGAAGCGAGTTCCCGTCCCACGGTGTGATGTCCCTGCTGCTGTTAAGTTTGCTCTTCTTCACACACGGTGCTGTTTGTGGTGGCAGTGGTTTAAGTGGTTTTGTGCAATCCAAGAAAGGCATTTTCTTCCGAACGGCCTTTTCTATCAAAAGATAAAGGAAATTCACTGTTGTTCGCCATCCAACGATTGAACATAAAAACATAAGAAATAGGAGCAGCAGTTTGCCATAAGGCACCTCGAGCCTGCGCTGCTGTTCAATAACACCATCGCTGATCTTCTATCCCAAATCCACTTTCCCACCCTATCCTCATATCCCTGGATTCCCTTATCAGTCAAAAATCTAACGATCTCAATGTTGAATATACTCAACAAGAGAGCATGCACAGCCCCCCTGGGGTAGAGAATTCCAAAGATTCATAACCCTCTGAGTGAAGAAATTTCTCCTCATGTCAGTCCTAAATGGCCAACCCCTTATCCTGAGACAATGACCCCTAGTTCAAGACTCTCACAGAATCTCAGTATAATACAGTGCAGAAGAGGCCCTTCGGCCCATCGAGTCTGCACCGATGCATTAAAGTCACCTGACCTGTCTACCTAATCCCATTTGCCAGCACTTGGCCCATAGTCTTGAATGTTATGCCCCTCATAATCTTGTACACCTCGATCAGGTCACCCCTCAGTCTTCTCTGCTCCAGCGAAAACAACCCAAGCCGATCCAACCTCTCTTCATGGCTTAAATGTTCCATCCCAGGCAACATCCTGGTGAATCACCTCTGCACCCCTTCCAATGCAATCACATCCTTCCTATAATGTGGCGACCAGAATTGCACACAGTACTCCAGCTGTGGCCTTACCAAAGTTCTGGACAACTCCAACATGACTTCCCTGCTTTTGTAATCTATGCCTCGATTGATAAAGGCAAGTGTCCTAAATGCCTTTTTCACCACCCTTTTAATCTGCCCTTCTGCCTTCAGAGATCTATGGACAAACATGCCAAGGTCCCTTTGTTCCTCGGAACTTCCCAGTGTCAAGCCATTGAATACTTCCGTGTCACATTACTCCTTCCAAAGTGTATCACCTCACACTTTTCAGCGTTAAATTCCATCTGCCAATTTTCTGCCCATTTGACCATCCCGTCTATATCTTCCTGTAACCTAAGACACTCCACCTCACTGTTAACCACTTGGTCAATTTTTGTGTCATCCGCGAACTTACTGATCCTACCCCCCACATAGTCATCTATGTCATTTATATAAATGACAAACAATAGGGGACCCAGCACAGATCACTGTGGTACACCACTGGACACTGGCTTCCTGTCACTAAAACAGCCATCTGTCATCACTCTCTGTCTCCTACAGCTAAGCCAATTTTGAATCCACCTTATCAAGTTACCCTGTATCCCATGTGCATTTGCTTTCTTGATAAGTCTCCCATGTGGGACCTTGTCAAAGACTTTGCTGAAATCCATGTAAACTACATCAACTGCACTACCCTCATCTACACACCTGGTCACATGCTCAAAAAATGCAATCAAATTTGTTAGGCATGACCTCCCTCTGACAAAGCCATGCTGACTATTCCTAATCAAATTTTGTCTCTCCAAGTGGAGATAGATTCTCTCCTTCAGAATTTTCTCCAATAGTTTCCCTACCACTAACGTGAGACTCACTGGTCTGTAGTTCCCTGGCTTATCTCTACAACCTTTCTTAAATAGTGGGACCACATTAGCTGTTCTCCAGTCCTCTGGCTCCTCCCCTGTGGCCAGAGAGGAATTAAAAATTAGGGTCAGAGCCCCTGCAATCTCCACCCTCTCCTCCCACAGCATCCTGGGACACATCGTCCGGACCTGGAGATTTGTCCACTTTTAAGCCTTCCAAAACCTCCAATACCTTGTCACTCCCTATGACAATTTGCTCAAGAACCTCACAGTCTCTCTCTCTAAGTTCCATATCTACATCCTCATTCTCTTGGGTGAAGACAGATGTGAAGTATTCATTCAACACCCTACCAATGTCCTCTGGCTCCACCCACAAATTTCCCCCGAGGTCCCTAATGGGTCCTACTCTTTCCTTGGTTATCCTCTTCCCATTGATATACTTATAGAATATCTTGGGATTTTCCCTACTTTTACCAGCCAGAGCTTTCTCATATCCCCTCTTTGCTCTCCTAATTGCTTTCTTAAGCTCCATCCTACACTTTCTGTACTCCACTAATGCTTCCATTAATTTGCTCTCCTTGTATTTGCTAAAAGCCTCTCTTTTCCTTCTCATCGTACCCTGAATGTTTCTGGTCATCCATGGTTCTCTGGGCTTGTTGCTTCTACCTATTACCCTAGAGGGAATATGTTGGGCCTGTACCCTCCCCATTTCCTTTTTCAATACCCCCCACTGCTCTTCCGTAGATTTGCCGACAAGTAACTCTTTCCAGTCTACCTTGGCCAGATCCTGCCTTATTTTACTAAAATTCACTCTCCCCCAATCCAAAATCTCTTTTTGCAACTTGTCTTTTTCTTTCTCCATAACAAGCTTAAATTGTACCATGTTGTGGTCGCTATCACCAAAATGCACCCCCACCAACACGTCAACCACCTGTCCGGCTTCATTCCCCAGAATTAGGTCCAGCACTGCACCCTCCCTTGTTGGATCCTCTACATATTGAGCTAAAAAGTTCTCCTGTATACATTTTAAGAACTCCACTCCATCTAAGCCCTTAACACGATGACTATCCCAATTAATGTTGGGAAAGTTGAAATCACCTAATATAATTACCCTATTATTTTTACACACCTCTGCAAATTGCGCACATATTTGCTCCTCAATTTCCGGCTGACTATCCGGGGGTCTATAATAAACACCTAGCAATGTGGCTGTCCCTTTTTTATTCCTAAACTCTGCCCATAAAGCTTCATTTGATGTCCCCTCCAAGATATCATCTCTCCTTACTGCAGTAACTGACTCCTTAACTAATATTGCAATACCCCCTCGATGCCGTGCCTCGATGGCGAAGTTCACAAAAACTACCCCAATACCTTTTTCTCTTTAAAATTAGACATGTTTGCCCCCACTTACTTCTGTGCCTCAGAAGCAGATGGGGTTATTTATTCTTAAAAACATTCAGCAAAGCAAACACGTCACAATTCCTCCTCCACCCCCTCCCCCGCTCTCACTCTTGTTCAAAGACCCAAAAAAAGTAGACTATCTCGTGTCGATATTGTTCCAGGTTTATTGGGATCTACAACTAGTGTTTTACACACAGAATTGGCCTGGAAAATTCCAGTTACAGCAGTTACAGTGTGTAAAGGGCTTCCCTCGATTACATACATCATCCACATCTCTGCCTAGCTCAGGCAGGCTATCCCAATAGCACTTACCTCCTCTCCCACTTTTTGAAAAATGTATTCATTCTCAGTAGGTGGCCATCACTAGCAAGGCTGACATTTTATAGCCAATCTCTTTTTGCCCTTGAGAAGTTGGTAGTAGTTTGATGCAACAGAGTTGGTTTGAGACTGGAATCACAGATTGGCCCAGACTGGAAAAGGACAGCAGGTTTCCTTTCCTAAAGGACATTAGTTGGATTTTTACAACAATCTGACAGCTTCATGGCCACTTTACTGATGCCAGTTTTTTATTTCCAGATTTGTGTATTTATTTATTTAAACTAAATTCCAACTCACAAAATACCTTGGTGGGATTTGAACTGATGTTCTCTGGATTACTAGTCTAGTAATTTACTCTAATCCTATGCTAGTTTTGTGCTGCTTCATTTTGCTGGATGATGCTCCAGCTACCAGCAGTCCTCCAGTATCTTGTGCAAGTGGTTGATTTTTAAAAATTCATTCATGGGATGTGGGCGTTGCTGGCCAGGCCAGCATTTATTGCCCATCCCTAATTGCCCTTGAGAAGGTGATAGTGAGCTGCCTTCTTGAACTGCTGCAGTCCATGTGAGGTAGGTATACCCACAGTGCTGTTAGGAAGGGAGTTCCAGGATTTTGACCCAGCGGCAGTGAAGGAACGGCGATATAGTTCCAAGTCCGGATGGTGTGTGACTTGGAGGGGAACTTGCAGGTAGTGATGTTCCCATGCATTTGCTGCCCTCATCCTTCTAGTTGGTAGAGGTCGCAGGTTTGGAAGGTGCTGTCTAAGGAGCCTTGGTGCATTGCTGCAGTGCATCTTGTAGATGGTACACACTGCTGCCGCAGTGCGTCGGTGGTGGAGGGAGTGAATGTTTGTAGATGGGGTGCCAATCAAGTGGGCTGCTTTGTCCTGGATGGTATCGAGCTTCTTGAGTGTTGTTGGAGCTGCACCCATCCAGGCAACTGGAGAGTATTCCATCACACTCCTGACTTGTGCCTTGTAGATGGTGGACAGGCTTTGGGGAGTCAGGAGGTGAGTTACTCGCCTCAAGATTCCTAGCCTGTGACCTGTTCTTGTAGCCACGGTATTTATATGACTACTCCAGTTCAGTTTCTGGTCAATGGTAGCCCCTAAGATGTTGATAGTGGGGGATTCAGCGATGGTAATGTCATTGAATGTCAAGGGGAGATGGTTAGATTCTCTCTTTTGGAGATGGTCATTGCCTGGCACTTGTGTGGTGCAAATGTTACTTGCCACTTATCAGCCCAAGCCTGGATATTGTCCAGGTCTTGCTGCATTTCTACACGGACTGCTTCAGTATCTGAGGAGTCGCGAATGGTGCTGAACATTGTTCTATCAGCAAACATCCCCACTTCTGACCTTATGATTGAAGGAAGGTCATTGATCAAGCAGGTGAAGATGGTTGGGCCTAGGACACTACCCTGAGGAACTCCTGCAGTGATGTCCTGGAGCTCAGATGATTTACCTCCAACAACCACAACCATCTTCCTTTGCGCCAGGTATGACTCCAGCCAGCGCAGGGTTTTCCCCCTGATTCCCATTGACCTCAGTTTTGCTAGGGCTCCTTGATGCCATACTCGGTCAAATGCTGCCTTGATGTCAAGGGCAGTCACTCTCACCTCACCTCTTGAGCTCAGTTCTTCATATAGGAAGATGGGAATGAATATTGATAGGATATTTGACTAAGGAGGGCATCGCAGCCCATCTTGATCTTGCCTTTGTTCACACACACCAGAAGCAGTCACTAGAAGGCAATCAATGAACCTGTTTCCGGCAAGGGTACAACAGATAGGCATCCTTTAACATAAATCAGGGCCAGAGTGATCTCCTGGACTAGTTTTGGTGACATAAATGGGTGGAAGAGGAATTTTGCAGGCATTCTTACCAGCCCCCCCCCCCACTCGCCCCATATTCAGCCTAGATTTTTGTGTTTGTTTGCCTCTCCCAGGATATGATGTGGTAGGTGGAGTGTGTCTGTATTGAGATGCACAAGGCAATACAATTATAATGAAAACAAGCGAGATGGACCTGTGGGTCTTTTCCAGTCTATCATTTGCCTATATTTGTATGCCTTTTTAATTAAACTATGAGGATGACACTGAATTATCCCAATGGCATCAACAGAATAGTTAATTTTGCATGTGCCCCATTTTGTTTTTAGAAAGGGAAACAACCAGTAAAGGAACCTAACAATACTTCCAACAAAACAAATTTCTAAAGCCAAATCATATTGTTCGTGTCAATAGACATTGTATTCCCTGGGGTGCCCAGCAGCAGTGAAAGGCTTCAAGTGTACCGGTGGACACTGTGTGCTCCTTCTCCAGGAGCGCAGGGTGTGGACACTACCTCAGAAGACAGGCGTGCAGGGGTGGTAACACCCCCTCCATGGTGTTTGTCTATAGCATTGGAAGCTTGGCTGATATTATTTTCCTCCTTCTTTCTACAAGCAAGTGCAGGCCCAGCTGAGGTGAGCTATCTCAGGCGTTTGTCCTGTATGGTTCACTAACATGCCAGACAGTGCAGTCACCCTCCGTGTCCTGAGCATTCAGCAATTTGTGATCTGGTAAAATCCCCTTATGTACAGAGATACGTCTTCGATAGTTTGGTGTGAGGAGCCATGAGTTAAGTTCCTGGGCTATTGCATTATAGAACTTACTGTTACCAAAAGCAAACTCTTCTCCTTTGCTGATGGAAGGCAAGACATTTCTCTTCCATTTTTGCAGGCAAAATTGATCCATTTCTTCCTGCGTGAAGGAGAAATTAAAACAGAAAGTCACTAAGGGTTTAACATAATTCAAAGGATATAGCTTCAACAGTACCTCCCATACCCGTGGCCTCTACCACCTAGAAGGACAAGGACAGCAGGCGCATGGCAACACCACCACCTTCTCAAGGGCAATTAGGGATGGGCAATAAATACTGGGCTTGCCAACGATGCTCACATCCCTTGAATGAATAAAAAAGTACAAAAGCAGGTAAACCTTTATAAATCGCTGGTTAGGCCTCAGCTGGAGTATTGTGTCTAATTCTGGGCACCACACTTTAGAAAGGATGCCAGGGCCTTGGAGAGGCTGCAGAGGAGATTTACTAGAATGGTAGCAGGGATGAGGGACTTCAGTTACATGGAAAGACTGGAGAAGCTGGGGTTGTTCTTAGAGCAGCCAAGAAGAAGATATTCAAAATTATGAAGGGTTTTGATAGGGTTGACAGGGAGAAACTGGCTGGAGAGTCAGTAACCAGAGGACACAGAATTAAGACAATTTGCAAAAAGACTAGAGGGGAGATGAAATACTTGAAAACGAAAACATTACAGGGCTATGGGGAAAGAGCAGGAGGATTGGGACTAATTGGATAGATCTTCCAAACAGCTGGCACAAACACAATGTGCTGGAAGTTCTCCTTCCCTGCTGTATCATTCCACATCTATATTACAGCAACTGAGCTGCTGAAGAGCAGAGGCAAGATCAATACAGCGGGGCAACAATCAGAGAGGAAGGTCACCGGGACTCTGGAAGTTGCCCACAGCATGATGGGTATATTTCAGGCTCCTGCCAGAACAGGAGTGGGTGGAGGGTGTGTGGCAAGAAAAGCACTGACTAGTTTATGCTGGCATCCCCTGCCCAATGACCAAATGTCAAAGTGCCTACTAGCACTTTTTGCCAATGGTGCTGATCAGACCAGAAGCCTACCAGAGTTCTTTAGGGATCTGGGCTAAGATCCACACCTGGAACACTCTGTTGCCCAGCCAGTGCAATGAGTGTCTGGCAGATCCCAGGCTGCAGCTGAGAAAACACCCAGCTTGGGAGAGACCCTGTCCTCCAGCCACACCCTATGATGCAGGGAACCATGTTTAGGGCGGCCAGAGGTTCTGCCCCCAAACAACGCCCCATGGAAATTAGCAGTTACATATCTGGGTTTCAGACTAACCTACGGGCCTTCTAGCACAGTCTAACCTGACTTGCAGCGGGAATTTCAGGGACACATTGTCTACCTACCTTCTTGGTTGAAGAATAATGTGAGGTATGGAAGTCCCTGAAGACCAGAAGAAGTAGAGCACGTTTCAGCTTCTGGAATCCTTTATTCTGGATAACTTCCCAAAACAAGACCTTCTAAAATATTAACTTACATTTCCACAGCACTGTGAAGAGAGATGTCTCGTGGCACTTTGCAGGGTAGGTGGACATTGAACAGAAAAAGAGAGTTGGGAGGAGACAAAAGTATGCTCAAAGAAGAACTTCTTAAGAAGACCCTTGAAGAGAAGGAGGATGGTTCAGATGGAGATGGTGGGTGAGGGAGCACCAGAGGGCAAAAAGCAAAGTGGCTGAAGAAGTGGAGGATGAGTCCAGTGAGAAGACAGTTCATCTAGGGACATATGGATGAAGGAGATGGCTGAAGTAGGGTAGGACAAGAGATTTGAAGGTGAGGACAAGGATTGTAAAGTCAATTTGTGGTACTCAAGTCAGTAAAGCTTATGAGGACAAGAATGCTGGTTGGTGGGGTGGGGTGGGAGGGAGTGTGGGCCATCATGCAGATGAGGATGTGAGCTGTAACACTTGGAATGAGTTGGTGGAGGATGGAGGACGGCAATGAGAACCTTGAAGAGGTCCCGAGGTAAAGGGATCCACTGGCTACTCAGGAGAGACAAGCGTGGAGGTGGACAATGATCTTTGCAACGAAATCAATGTAGAGGTGTTAACTGAGCTTGCGATCAAGCATTAACTCAAGGTCCTACACCTCTGACTTCAGCCCGAGTAGGCAGCTGCGGAGAATGATGGAGCTTAGGCAGTGATGTGTCGATAGTTGAGGGAGCTGAGGGGGATTGCTGCTGTTTTGGTGATATTTACCTGGAAGAATTTTTGACTCATCTGGGTCTTAACATTGGCCTGAGTCAGTGAAAGTGATGATAGCTTTGGGGATCAAAGGGAGGGGTGGAGTTGTAGAACTGACCTCATGCTTACACATAGGTGTTAAGGAGCAGCACCTAAATGAAGTAGAAGACTACACACACATAAGTGGTGTTATCTAGTATTATTTCAGTAAAGACAGAATACAGAAAGCTTTGCTAATTTTCAACATAAAACATCTTTTCCTTCTTCAATTTTCAAGAGTTGTCCTTTGCACATGTAGTGATTTCTTATCCACTCACCCTACTTCCTTCTGTCTTGTTTATCTTTTATGTCAATGTTTAACATTGAAACTGCCCATGTAAACATTTTATCGTGGCATTTCCCCCATGTAAACACTCGCCTATCACTTTTTGATGTTGAACCAATCACTAGTGATATTTTAGTAACATTTGTTGAGGACTACAATTTCAACCAACAACTCAACAACTTCCCAGAGAGTCAATCTCAGAAATGTAGCAACACAATATACCATTTAAAAAAATAATTCTCGGGATTTCCCATCCCTAATTGCCCTTGAGAAAGTGGTGATGGACCGCCTTCTTGAACAGCTGCTGTCTGTGTCGTTTAAGTACTGCCACAGTGCTGTTAGGTAGGGGGTTCCATAATTTTGACCCAGCGATGATGAATGAATAGGCAATATATAGAAAGAAGAAAGACTACATTTGGATAGTGCCTTCCACAACCTCAGGACATCCCAAAGCACTTTACAGCCAATGAAGTACTACATAAATGTAGTCACTGTTGGAATGTAGGAAATGGAGCAGCCAAAATGCAGACAGCAATCTTCCGCAAACAGAAATGTGACATGACCAGATAATCTGTTTCTTGTGACGTCAATTAAGGGATAAAATATCAGCCAGAACACCAGAAAGAATTCCCTAATCTTGAAAATGGTGACATTAGATCACTTACGTCCAACAGGCAGGACCTCAGTTTAGCATCTCACCTGAAAAATGGCATCTCTGACAGTGCAACAGTCCCTCAGTACTCTGTTGGCGTGTTAACCCAGATTTTTGTGCTCAAGTCTCTGGAGTGGAACTTGAACCCACAACCTTCTGACTTGGAGGCACGAGAGATACCAACTGAGATACCATGGCTGACATATTATTCTTATACAGTGTTCTCACAGTTCAAGCTTAGACAGCAAGCTTCAGGGGTTATTTGACTGCAGAGGATTTTTACAGCCAATCTCGATCTTAAGCTAACCCCTCCCCTCACTCCCCCAAACACAAACTCAACCTTGGTGTGATTTTCCACCCATTTCATCTCTAGCCACTGGCACTGAGGTTAACTGCCACCCAAGCTGAGATCTGATCTGAGATCAGCATCAGACTGTCGATCCAGGATCTCCTGACTAAGTTACACATCGCCATTACCAACCGAACCATCAGTTTCACCATCTTCAAGCCCTTTACCTCAGAAAGGAGAGTAAAGTTTTCATCGAGCAACCGGCAGTTCGTGGAACCTTCTGGAGTCGGTAGACACCAGGTGACCATCTCCGTGACTTTCAGCCGTCTATTTATTTCCGAATTTGGAAATGAACCAGAGGCAGCTTTCCGACCCTCCCCAAATGCTAAACTGAGCTCGTCGTAAAGGGACTGAAGTGACGCAGAGGGTGAATCCCCTTCATTTCGCTTTCCAAAAGTTGATCAAACCTACTTTGAGAATTGTTTCTTTTCCCCCATTGTCACTCACGGTTAACATTGCATCCTCTCTCAACCCATTTGCAATCCGTCTCTCTCTGAAGCATATTTGCAATGCACGGTCATAAACAGATAACTCTTTCCCAGTGCTGAGTGCATCTGTCAACATGTGACTGGCCATTGGGAGCCAGCCATGTGTGAAATGACAGCTTACACTCAGTCCCTTTTCAATAGGAGTTATATTATCTGCAGAACAGATGATAAATGGGACATGAAACATTCATGACAACCCACACAGGCAGTAACCCCACCTACCCAAACGGTAAAATATCATTAATCATTAACCATTGGATGTTATCTCACCCGGAAAGAATTTATATATTCAAGTGTGTGTGTGTTGATAATCTATTTGAATGATTTGATGAAGACAGAATACAGAAAGTTGGTAATTTTAATTTTAAAAAACTTTTCTCATTCAATTTTCCAGAATTACCGATGAACTTGTAGTCATTTCCTGTCCACCAACCTTACTTCCTTATGTCTTATTTATCGGTTACATTTTTGCATCAACGTTTAACATTGAAACTGCCTGTGTAAACAATTTATAATGGCATTTCCCCATGTAAACACACACCTGTCACGTTTTGACGATGAACCAATCACTCAAACTGCAACAAAAAATTCCCATTTTCCTCGGTGACTGAAATTTCAAATGTTCCAAAATTTGACTTTAAACAAAATAAACCCTTTCTAAAGAAAATACTTCACAATAAAGTTATTATTCAATCCATTGAATTGGTTCTTGTGTTTTTAATTGCAGGACTCAAGCCTGGGCTTGGATTTAATATCGTTGCCCAGAGCCATAACTCTGTCTGCTGAAGGTGGGCCTGAAATCTGAGCATGTGTCTTGTTGGGCCCTGAGGCTCAGTTAGGCTAAGGAATGGAAGGGGCGATGGTTTCCATACAAGTGATAACGTTGGTTAGATTCATTATCCTTGCCAGACGGTCAGCTGCTGCTGCTGATCTACCTTCTCCTCCCGGTAGTGATGGTGTGAAGGGAAGGCGTTGTGTCGAATGAGACTGCCCAAATGGATGTCTCCAGTTTCAGTCCGGAGTAGATCACTCCTCCCCACTTAAGATAAATAAAAGTCCAGGATAGACTGCAGTGGGGCCAGATTTTATCCAGGTGCCTCAGGTAATGTCATAGAGCACAGCAGCAAAGGTCAAGTGTTTAGTTTAGTTTAGTTTAGAGATACAGCACTGAAACAGGCCCTTCGGCCCACCGAGTCTGTGCCGACCATCAACCACCCATTTATACTAATGCTACACTAATCCCATATTCCTACCACATCCCCACCTGTCCCTATATTTCCCTACCACCTACCTACACTACGGACAATTGCTAATGGCCAATTTACCTATCAACCTGCAAGTCTTTGGCATGTGGGAGGAAACCGGAGCACCCGGAGGAAACCCACGCAAACACAGGGAGAACTTGCAAGCTCCACACAGGCAGGACCCAGAATTGAACCCGGTTCACTGGAGCTGTGAGGCTGCAGTGCTAACCACTGCGCCACTGTGCTGTGTTTAATAACATCAAAAGCACCCCAAAATTAAACTACCCACAGCCTGTGGGCTATCCCGTTTGTAACACACTTCAGCTCACTCCTTGCAGTGGCAAATATGAGGCAGAAACAGTCCAGCTGCTTGCTAATCACACCTTTCCTGAATCTAATGACTCCTGTTGACATACAGGTCCCATGGACAACAACCATCCCAAGGCGCTTTGTGGACATTCTTCATGTACAACGGGCTATTCGGACATAGAAGGCATCACATCCACGCCCAAGTCTGCATCCACACGTGTGCATTTGCTGTTGGACGGTGAGCAGGAACTGGGTTTCTGACTGATCCTATTGCTGAGGACACCGAGACTGGCTGTATCAGTACCATTGTTGCCTGGACTGAGTTCGCAAATTAAGCAGAGACAAAGGGATCGAAACGCAAACTGTGCTGATCTGTCACCACAGTCAGGCAGTGTATTTACCCATTGAGGCTGAAACAGAATGCCCGTTTTAAAATTAATAGATGGCATACGTGACCACTGGCTGTTGTAGATCAGGCCCACCCTCTCCACAATTAAGTTTGAATTGCCACATGATACAGAAGGTGCAACACTAGATTTACATGGATAATACCAGAACTGAGAGGTTATGCATATCAGATTAAACAGGCTGGGACTCTATCCTCTAGAAAACAGAAGGCTGAGGGGTGACCTGATAGAGGTCTTTAAAATTCTGAAAAGGTTTGGTCGGGTAGATATAGAGATGTTTCCATTTGTGAGGGAGTCCAAAACTCGGGACCAAAAATGTAAAACAGTCATTAATAAATCCAATAGGAAATTCAGGAGAAACTTCTTTACACCAAAAGTTGTGGTGAAGTGGAACAGGCAGTGGTTGAAGCAAATAGCATGAATGCCTTTAATAGGAAGCTAGTTAAGCAAATGAGGGAGGAGAAAATAGGATATGGTGACAGGGTGAGATGAAATAGGGTGGGAGGAGGCTCATGTGGAGCACAAATACCAACACTGACCAGTTGGGCCGAATGGCCTATTTCTGTGCTGTAAAATTCTATGTAATGCTTGGCTAACTGGCACATGCATCATGTTTGAGAACAGAATTATCAAAAGCAACCTATGTTGCTTATGAACTCGTAACTTTTTCCAGTTGAGATGAGAGGCCATTGACTTGAAACATTAACTCTGTTTCTCTCTCCACAGATGCTGCCTGACCTGCTGAGTATTTCCAGCATTTCTTGGTTTTATTTCAGATTTCCAGCATCTGCAGCATTTGGCTTTTGTATCACGAGGCGGTTTGTTCCACCTGCTGACTCTTCAGGATCTGCAGCCCGTGCCCACACACAGCGAAGAGGTGAGTCTCTGGATTAGCTCCCTCCCAGCTCTCCAGCTCTGCGATATCTGCCACCTGGCAGCATGTGCTGTGCTGGAAGTGCAGATCATGATTGTTCAGCTGCCAGTGCGTCAGTCGCTGGTCGATGGAGACTGACACCAGCAGCCTCGAGCTCAGGATCCTCACCCCAGTCACGTGCGCAGCATGCGCACTGTCAACACAAGGCCCCTCCGCCACCCGCACGGAAACTCCGGTAGCATCACCTGCGCCCTGGCCGTCCACGTTAGTGCACGGTCCATCCAAAGTCTCGCCTCTCACTGCGTCATCATCGCCTCCTGCCACCCCCACGGAAATCACCCAGATGCGGATGGCGTTGTCGTCCCCACCGCTGGCTAAGAGGTAGCACCCATAGTCTAGGGGCCGAACGTGCAGTCCGCTCACTCCACACTGATGGGCCTTTAACAGAAGAAGGGGAGTTTCCAGCCCTGTGAGAAACACAATAGCACTCTTTGTCAGTACACCAAGCCACCCACCCACAGCTTCCAGTTGTGAACTTGGACGGTCATCTGCGCTCCCCCACCAGACACCGGCTCAAACCCAACCTCTGCCCTCTCCTGAAAGACTGCGGGGTAGAAATGTAACTTGAGCAGGGAGGGCACAAACCACACAAAGTGCTGCTCAATATTCAACAACTTTGACAGAACTGAATATCATCACGTTCTAAAACAAGTGGCAAATTCAAATTTCACCCACTACACTCTTGCAGGATACACCTACAAGACTTGCATTTATATAGAGCCTTTTGCAATCTCAGGACATTCCAAAACACTTTACAGCCAATGAAGCATTTTTGAGATGTAGTCACTGTTGTAAAGTAGGAAAGTGTAGAGGAAGCGAGGGACCTTGGAGAGCATGTCCACAGATCCCCGAAGGTGGCAGGACGGGTAGATAAGGTGATCAAGAAGGCATACGGGATATTTTGCTTTATTGGCCGACGCCTAGACTATAAGAGCATGGAGGTTATGCTAGGACTGTATAAAACACTAGTTAGACCGCAGCTAGAGTACTGCGTTCAGTTCTGGTCACTGCATTACAGGAAGGATGTGATCTCACAAGAGAGGATACAGAGGAGATTTATGAGGATGTTGCCAGGAATGGAGAATTTTAGCTATGAGGAAAGATTGGATAGACTGGGGTTGTTTTCTTTGGAACAGGGGAGGCTGAGGTGTATAAAATTATGAGGGGCCTGGATAGAGTGGATAGAAAGGACCTATTTCACTTAGCAAAGAAATCAATAACCAGGGGGGCATAGATTTAAAGTAACTGGTAGAGGAACAGAGGGGAGTTGAGGAGAACCTTTTTCACCCAGAGGGTGGTGGTGTCTGGAACTCACTACCTGAAAAGGTAGTAGAGGCAGAAACCTCATCATATTTAAAAATACTTGGATATGCACCTGAAGTGCCATGTTAACTACAGGGCTACGGACCAAATGCTGGAAAATGGATTCGGCTGGATAGCTCTTTTTCAGCTGGTGATGGGCCGAATGGCCTCCTTCTGTGCCGTAAATCTTATTTAGCTTCCACGTTTATGAAATACGACAGCCAAAGTGTGCTCAGCAAGCTCCTACAAACAGCAATATGATAATGACCAGACAATCTGTTTTAGAGATGTTGGCTGAGGGATAGATATTAGACCAGATTGAAATTGTTTCTTGCTACACAATTTATCGCCTGAAAAATCTGATTTACATTAAAAAAAAAAGACAGCGAAAGTAAAACATGTTTTGGGTGAATGCAAGCAATAGCAAATCATATCCTCTAACGTGCGCCCCCTCCCCTCCTGTCCTTTCTCCCCCAAAAGCTGGTCTATGAGGATGGGACAGGGCTAGTGGGAAGAGAGAGGGGTGGGGGGCAATGTATTTGAAAATTCAAAACTCTTCTTCAATTTTCACACAGCAAATGTGGCACCGCATAGCTGGTGTTTCACTCAGCCAATAGGGCGTGGTTTTACTCAGTTGTGTGGTATGCATCCCAGGATTGGTGTAGCGCTGGAGGGGTGGTGTTACTCACAGCCAATGGAGTGTAGTATTACTCAGCTATGTGGTATGTTCCCCAGAATTGGTGTAGCACTGCAGGGAGTGGTGTGTCATTTAGCCAATAGAGTGCACTTTTAGTGAGCTTGATTGATGGTACATACCCCAGGGTTGATGGGTTCTCTCCAGCAGAATATTTTCCACCTTGGCCCTCTCAATGGTTTGTGAGATATCCCAAAATGCAATCCTTCCATCTGTGGCCGCACTGCATAGAAACGCTCTGCTGCAGGGAGTGAGAAATGTTTTGTTATTTGCAATTTTAAAAAGTGAAACAGCAACATTTCTATCTTTTGAGTTGCTTTTACTGTTAACCAAATGATTGCTTTGCTTAAAAAAAATTAAACTTCCATTTGTGTCAGAATGATCAGGCTTTGGGCCTCCATTTGGATATAATAATTTTTTTATTGTTATATGGGTTGTGAGTGTCACTGGCGAGGCCAGCATTTGTTCTCCATCCCTAATTGCCCTTGAGAAGGTGGTGGTGAGCTGCCTTCTTGAACCACCGCAGTCCATCTGGTGTAGGCACAACCACAGTGCTGTTAGGAAGGGAGTTCCAGGATTTTGACCCAGCGACAGTGAAGGAACGGCAATATAGTTCCAAGTCAGGATGGTTTGCAGCTTGGAGGGGACCTTGCAGGTGGTGGTGTTGCCAGTGTCTGCTGCCCTTGTCCTTCTAGTTGGTAGCGGTCACAGGTTTGGAAGGTGCTGTCATAGGAGCCTTGGTGAGTTGTTGCAGTGCATCTTGTAGATGGTACACACTGCCGCCACCGTGCGTCGGTGGTGGAGGGAGTGATTGTTTAAGGTGGTGGATGGGGTGCTGATCAAGTGGGCTGCTTTGTCCTGGATGGTGTCGAGCTTCTTGAGTGTTGGAGCTGCACTCATCCAGGCAAGTGGAGAGTATTCCATCACACTCCTGACTTGTGCCTTGTAGATGGTGGACAGGCATTGGGGAGACAGGAGGTGAGTTACTCACTGCAGAATTCCTAGCCTGTGACCTGCTCTTGTAGCCACAGTATTTATATGGCTGGTCCAATTAAATTTCTGGTCAATGGTAACCCCTAGGATGTTGATAAGAGTGAGCAAGAGAGACCGGGAGCAACGAAAAAGAAAGTCTTGCGTTTATATAGCGCCTTTCAGGACCACCAGACGTCTCAAAATGCTTTACAGCCAATGAAGTACTCCTGAAGTGTAGTCATTGTTGTAATGTAGGAAACATGGCAGCCAAGTTGTGCACAGCAAACTCCCACAAACAGCAACGTGATCATAACCAGATAATCTGTTTTTGTGATGTTGATTGAGGGATAAATATAGGCCAGGGCACCAAGGGTAACTCCCCTGCTCTTCTTCGAAATAGTGCCATGGGATCTTCTACAGCCACCAGAGAGGGCAGACAGGGCCTCGGTTTAACATCTCATCTGATAGGTGGCACTTCCGACAGTGCAGCACAAGAGACTGAAAGGAAAAGAGGGAGAGAGTGCGAGAAAATGACAGGGGTATAGTAGCATAGTGGTTATGTTACTGGACTAGTAATCCAGAGGCCTGGACTAATGATCCAGAAACAGGAGTTCAAATGCTACCACTGCAACTCAGAGTTAATTAAATAAACCCACAATAAAAAACTAGTTTCAGTAATGGTGGCCATGTACCTACCACATTGTTGTAAAAACCCACCCGATTCACTAATGTCCTTCAGGGAAGGAGATCTGCCATCCTTACCTGGTCTGGCCTACATGTGACTCCAGACCCACAGCAATGTGGTTGACTCTTAACTGCCCTCTGAAATGGCCTAGCAAGACACTCAGTTGTGTTCAAGAAGGCGATTCACCACCGCCATCACGCGGGCAATTAGGGACGGGCAACAAATGCTGGCCTTGCCAGCGACGCCCACACCCCATGAATGAATAAAATAAAAATACACATTAACTAAAAGGCAAAGAGGATAAATTGTAATGAATGAATGAAATCAAGCTGGATCGTCATTCTTAGAAACGTACCCACAAATGTTCAGTGTTCCCGTACCAGCTAGCCACAGGTCCTGAGTCGGATTGCGCTGTGATCCAGCATGCAGTCAGCTGAGATTGCCCAAGAGAACAGTGTGAACTGGAAAACAAGGGAGGATGGGGCTGCAGAGATACTTCATAGTGAGACCTGGAGTGATCTGGGGCAAGTGGAGCAGTGTAACTCTTTTCAATCTTCAGTTCTGAAGACAGGACACTACCCGAAACATTAACCTGTCTTACCCCCTGGGGCTGACAGGGCTGTTTTTTTAGGTTTTTTTTACAAAACACTGCACAGAAGGAATTTTGGAGTTTTTAAGGTAATAACTGAACATAGGTAACAACAATGTGCATTTATATAGTGCCTTTAATGGAGCAAAACATGCCAAGGAGCTTCACAAGAGAATATCAGTTTAAACTAATCATTGAGCAACATGAGGAGATAGTAGGAGGATGATCAAAAGATTGGTCAAAGAGATAGATTTTATGGAGCGTCTTAAAGGAGGAGAGAGAAGAGGTAGAGGGGCAGAAAGGTTTAGGGAAGGGATTCCAGAGCTTAAGGACTAGACAGCCAATGGAAGGATGAAGGAAACTGGGAATGCACATGAGGCAAGATTTGGATAAGTGCAGAGATCTCGGAGGGTTGTGGGGCTGGAGGAGGTTAGAGATAGGGAGGGGCGAGGCCATGGAGAGGGTTGGTAAACAAGGATCAAGATGCAGCAACATGGTTTGAAATGCAGTAGTGATCAGGAACTCCAATGGCTCAATGTCAGCCCTACTCAACACAAGTCGCACGTTAATTAATACCGTATCCTTGGAACCCTCTGCTAATGTACTTACCGCCCTCTGGTGGCTGGCTGGTATGTGAAGGTCTGCAGCTTCAGCACACACCTCTGATGGTAGAAAGATTCAGCGAGGAGCTGCATCTTCCTCTGACACTCATCGATTAGAAAGAGTCTGCACAGCAAAGACAACTCGACAAGTGAAAAACTGCAACAGCTCAGCAATACAACGTGGCACGTGACTGTAATGAAAGGTGCATCTTTTATAGAGACACGGTAATATGTTATTGGCAGGCCATGACACAAGTGCTATTGGACTTTGGAAGGACCACATCCAAACCTGGTATCCACACACTCACTTTCCAGCTGGGATCACAGGATAGAGATAGAAACAATTTTCTCCTTCCCTTCCCAGGAAAAATGAGGACAAAAGAACAAGAGAGGGAGATGAGGAGAAATTGCATTTTTAAACACAACGAGTTGTTATGATCCAGAACACACAGCCTGAAAGGGCGGTGGAAGCAGATTCAATAGAAACTTTCAAAAGGGAATTGGATAAATACTTGAAAAGGAAACATTTGCAAGACTATGGGGAAAGAACAGGGTGAGGGGGAGATAGGACTAATTGGATAACTGTTACAAAGAGCTGGCACAGGCACGATAGGCCGAATGGCCTCCTTCTGGGCGGCCTGATTATATGATCTAGGGGGACCCAGCATACAAAGTTCTCGTCCTGACAAAGGTTCGGCACCTTAAACATTAGCTTGCTTGTTTCTCTCTCCACAGGTGCTAACAGACCTGCCGAGCGTTCCCAGAATTTGCTGTTGTGTTTTCTGGGAAATTCAAGGTCTGTTTGGCTCGTGATCTTACTGTTATTGGGGGAGGGGTAGACAGGGGACCGGGGGTGCAGAGCAAGGGGTGGGCTAGGGAAGAATTCAAATAAGTAAAGCTTGTGCACGGTGTAAGAGATTGCTCACCTCACAGCTCCATCACTGCAGGCTGCAGCCAGGAAATGCCAGGAGGAGCTGGGGGCTGCTCCAAAATCCACCCCATCATCCACCACCACAATGGACATGTACCTTAACAAGAGAGGGCAAAGGTCACAGAATGGTAAAACACTCCAGTCAATTAGCTCCTGAGATTAGGTGAAATTTTTCAAACCCTTTTTGCTGCTGAAAGATCAAGTGTCCAAGCTGCTCTCATGTCTCCACCCATATCAGTCTGCAGGCAAAGCAACAAAGACAATGCATTTCTATAGCGCCTTTCATGACCTCAGGATGTCCCAAAGTGCTTTACAGCCAGTTTCTGAATGTTATAATGTAATGATGTTGGTAGAGGGACAAATATTGGTCAGCACACTGAGGTAAACTCCCCTGCTCTTCTTCAAATAGTGCCGTAGGATCTTTTTTGTGTCATGTTTAATGTCATGTCCAAAAGACAGCACCTTCGGCATGGCAGCACTCCCTCAGTACTGGCACTGAAGTGTGAAGCCTAGTCCTCAAGTCGCTGGAGTGAGACTTGAATCCACAACCTTCTGCCTCAGAGGCAAGAGTGCTACCACTGAACTATGGCTGACATTCCCTCTCTTGACCCATACTCAAAGTATTGGCACTTCTATGAGGCACCAGAGGGCTGCAGGTGTGAGGGAGAGGGGTTTAGGGGTCCATGGAGCTGCGCCTCAGTAATATCCCAACAAGAGTCAATGCCTTAAAATAAAGTAGATAAAATAAAAAAGATACCTAGTTTCTGGGTCGATCTTTAGCATTCTGTGCCTGTTTTTCATTCGCTCCCAGTCTTCAGCCAACCTGTGAGAAACCAGATGCGCCACCTGACAGCTCACAGGAGCGCTGGCATCACCATGTTTGATAAAGAGGTGGTAACATTCCAGCTCAGCCCTCCCGCCGGCAGAGAATAACACAGCAGAGGAGCTGGAGCAATCATCACCACTCTCGGGTCGACTGCTCCTGGTGACAGCCATGGTCCTTACGCTGGAGATGTGGTCACCAATCATTGTCAGCTTGGACACGTGGCCCGAGCTTTCGTAAATGGCTAAAACATTCACGGTTGTGTCCTCGCTGCTTGTAGCCAGGATACTTATGGGTCCATTAGTTGATGATTCAAGCCTTTTAACAAGCCTCACACAGGTAAGCTCACGCCCATGCATGCACTCTTTGATGACTGTCTGTGAGCTGCCACGCGAGTTCCTTTGACAGACGAAGATGTCGCCTGACTTGATATAGGTGAAGATCTCATTGGTTGGAGAGCTGCTGTAACTCCACGACCTATGACCTCCACCACAGGGGATGCAAAGCAGCTTCTCGCTGGTCTTCACATGCCACAGGACAAAGTTGGTGGAGTGGAAGCCAAGCACAAGGAGGTTGCCTTCAGGTGTCAAGAGAAGCCGTTCCACCCAATCCATCCCTTTGCAGGCTCTCTGACTCCTCAGCAATTTTAGCCCTCCATCTTCTACCTTAAGCTGACGGTAACAGCCATCCCGCCCGGTGCTGTATACAAAACCATCGTGAAACAGAACTGACGTCACCCCCAATTTCCCATGTAGTCCTGACAGAACGGAAATCGGCTCTCGGCACACGACCTGGGTGGTGACTCTGGTTGAACTGTGTGGGAGTTTCCCCTTGGGAAATTCTTTGGCTGTATTTTCTGAGACCACCACGTTCACACTTGCCTCGCTGGGCCTCTGTTGTTCATCCTGGTCTCTCCCAGCGCACAAGTAGAGTAACAAGGAGCCACGGCGGTCTCCGCATACCAAAAAGTGGAGCTCAGGCAGGAACGCCACACTTGTATGCCACCTGTGCTTGCACAATGGGAGGAGGTAACGGCACTTCTCTGCCACCGAGACCATGTGGCCGCCATCGCAGGAAACCTCCCGCCAGATCATGATGCCATCGGCACCTGAGGAGAAAAGATTGCATTTGTCTGCACTCTGCCCTTCTTGGAACGCCCAGCCTAGGCTGTGGACCTTCCCTTGGTGCACTTGATTCTCCACCGACACCTCGGTATCAGAAAGCTGAAATATTTTAATGCGGCCTTTAATGTTCCCCACTGCACAAAGCACACAGCCGTTAAGTAGCCTTGTGACTGCTAACAAGCTGTATGATTGGTAACTTGGGTCTTCCAGGATGAGTTTCCATTTACCAGAGACCAGGCAATAGCTGTAGATGCTCCCAGCATCAGTCATGACCAATAAAAGAGCTGGGTCAACCAATGTCAGAGTTTTTGGTGTCCCCATTTTCCCAGTCTCACCAAATTTGAGTTGAGTAATGACCATGTCTTCTGCTTTCATCTCCTGAATCTGCCATAACCTGATGCCTGAATCTGCTCCTCCAGTGACCAGCCATCCCTTCTCTTCATTGACTGCCAATGCTCTCACACTCCTCCCTTTGTGTCCTCTGAAGCAGTTGATGATTTCTCCATTATAGTTCCACACAATGCAAGCAGAATCTTCTCCGATGCTGATAATGTGGTCCTCCAGGAGCCGTACTGACCAAACCCTGGACTGGTGTCCGTATAACTGTAGAAGACACTCTACAGAATCTGCCCTGCCCTTAAGATCTTGGCGCAAGTTCCCAACTTTCCAGAGCCTTATGCTTCTATCATCTGAGGCTGACGCAAGGATACCATTCTTCTCCATGTAATTAATGCTGAAGATGACCCCACTGTGCCCGCTAATGCATCGTTCCGTTTGCACCCTGCCATCCTCATTGGTTGGACCTTCCATTCGCCATAGGACTAGCTGGTTAAAGACAGTTCCAGAAATTAATACTAGTTCAGCCCAACTATGACCAACAAAGCAAGCAGAATATAGGATGCATTTCACATCACAGTGAACCTCACACAAGGTTCTCCCTGCCTTGCAGTCATATAGAACCACAGAGTTGTGCCCAAGAGCCAGGCCAAAGTACATGGCAGATTCACAGTCACCCTTCAGCCACTGAAGATCCCAAATCCAGTCATGCAATTCATGAAGCTGACAGATCTCCTGCAGCTTTGGTTCTTTAGAACATGTATTAAGCTCGAGAACAATGAGGCCTTTTGCTCCAAACACTGCCAAAAGGGGCTTGTTATTTTGCACGTGTACAGGCCAACAAGGTTTGATGCCATGAATGCAGTAGCTTCGAAGCACATTGCAAGTAAGTTTTCTGTTGTAGCCATTTGTAGAATTCAAGGCATAAAGGCTTACACTGGCTCCTTCACCTATCAGTGGGGAAGGAAATAAAAAAGCTGTTAAAAGATTTCTGTTTCATTTTTACTTGTTCTCAGGATGTGGGGTACACTGGCAAGGTCATCATTACATAGAATGTACGTCACAGAAACAGGCCATTCAGCCCAACTGGTCTATGCTGGTGTTTATGCTCATGAGCCTCCTCCCACCCCTCTTCATCTACCTCTATCAACATATTCCCTTATCTAGCTTCCCCTTAAATGCGTGTTTGCTATTCGCATCAACTACTCCTCTGTCCTTGCAAAGTACCGTCCAATCTCCAAACTCCTTTTCCTATCCCAAGTCCTTGTACATGTTGTCACTTCTCAAATTCGTGCTCACCTTTCCTGCAACTCCCTCCAATCAGGTTTCCGCTCCTGCCACAGCACTGAAACAGCTATCAAAGTCACAAATGACATCCTATGTGACTGTGGCCTCCTCATTCTTCAAAATCTGTTTGCAGCCTTTGATAAGGTTGACAACACGGTCTTCCTCCAACGCCTCTCCTCCATCGTCCAACTGGGTAGGACTGCCCTCACCATTGCCCATCCCTAGTTGCTCTGAGAAAGTGATGGTAAGCTATCCTCTGTAGCAACTGTTTCCAACTAGGTGGCTTGCTAGATCACATCAGAGAACTGCAACAGACAATCACAGTGTTGGACTGGAGTCACATGTAGGGCACTAGGTCCGGCGTGACATATTTCCTTCTCTGAAGGGCATTAGTGAAATAACTGGGTTTTGGACAACAATCTGGCAGCTATTATCGTTGTTTTTATGGTGCCAGACCACAAATTACAAAATTCGTTCAGCTCATTTTCACAATGTACCATGGTGGGTTTGAACTAATGTCGAGCACCAAAACCACTGTACCCCAAATTCCTACACTATGATCATAGTAAAAAGGTGTCAGCTGTGGCTCAATGGTAGCACTGTTGTCTCTGAGTTACAAGTGCAAATCCCACTCCAGCAACTTGAACATCTAGGCTGACACTCCTAGTGCAGTATTGAAGGAGTGCTGCATTGTTGGAGGTGCCGTCTTTCAGATGAAACATTAAACCGAGGCCATCTCATTGGACATCAATTATCTCATGCCACTATTTTGAAGAAGAGCAGGAGAATTCTCCCCAGTGTCCTGGCCAATATTTATCCCTCAAACAAATCACTCAAACAGTCTATCTGGTCATTATCTGATTGCTGTTGGTGGGAGTTTCTTGTGCAAAAACTGACTGCTGCATTTCCTCTGGTAACTAAACTTCAAAAGTGCTTCATTGGGTGTCAAGCACTTTGGGACATCCTGAGGTCGTGAAAGGTGCTATATAAATGCACTTTATCTTGCTACTCACTGGTCATGGTATTTGAAATAACTTGCATTTATATAGCATTGTTCATGACCTCAGGACATCTTAAAGTGCTGTACAACCAATGAAGTACTTTTGAAGAGTAGTCGTTGTAATGTAGGAAACACAGAAGCCAATTTGCGTGTAGCAAGCTCTCAGAAACAGCAATGTGATAATGACCAGATAATTTGTTTTTTTAGCGATGTTGATTGATGGATAAATATTGGCCCAGGACACTCCCTGCTCTTCAAAATAGTGGCCGTGGGATATTTCACATCCACCTAAGGGGGTAGAAGAGGCCTCGGTTTAACATCTGATGCAAAAGACTGCACCTCTAACATTGCAACACTTCCTCAGTAATGCTCCAAAGTGTCAGCCTAGCTTCTTATGTGCACAAGTCTCTTGAATGGAACCCACAACCTCCTGCCAACTGAGCCACGGCTGAAACCTAATAACAGAACACAAAGCATGTAATTTTGTTTAGCAGGAGGCTCTTTTCACAATGTTTTAACCTCCCACGACAGTGGTAACATGTATATGAAGTTGGCTGAGTGACAGGAAACAGAGAGCAGTGGTGAACAGTTGTTTTTCGGACTGGAGGAAGGTACATAGTGGGCTTCGCCAGGGCTCGGTACTGGGACCACTGCTTCTCGTGATCTATATCAGTGACCTAGACTTGTGTGTACAAGGCATAATTACAAAATTTGCGGATGACACAAAACTTGGAAGTATTGTGAACTGTGAGAATAGTGATCAACTTCAAGAGGACATAGACAGGCTGGTGGAATGGGCAGACAAGTGGCAGATGAAATTTAATACAGAGAAGTGTGAAATGATACATTTTGATAGGAAGAATGAGGAGAGGCAATATAAAATAAAGGATACAAGTCTAAAGAGGGTGTAGAGGGTGTATGAGAAGAATGACCTGGAGGCATATGTGCACAAATCATTGAAGATGACAGGGCAGGTAATAAGGCATACAGGATCCTGGGCTTTATAAACAGAGGCAGAGTAGAAAAGCAAGGAGGTTATGGTGAATTTTTCTAAAACCCTGGTTGAGCCTCAACTGGAGTATTGGATCCAATTCTGAGCACTGTACTTTGGGAAGGATGTGAAGGCATTACAGAGGGTGCAGAAAATTCAAAATCATCAGGGTTCCCATTGGCGTAAGGGTCAAGAACCCGAGGAATAACGTCTTTATGATATGAGTGATTAGGTCCTGGAATGCACTGCCTGAAAGTGTGATGGAGGCAAATTCAATCGTGGCATTGATTAGAGAATTGGATAATTATCTGAAGAGAAAAAAATTGGTGTGGTACAGGGAAAGGGCGGGGCAGTGGGGCTAGCTGAGCTGCTTTTTGTAGAGTCGCATGGAAACGATGGACAAAATGGCTCCTTCTGTGCTGCAACTATTCTATGATTTGACTGACAATGGGAAAAGATATGGAACATACGAATTAGGAGCAGGAGTAGGCCATTCAACCCCTCAAGCTTGCTTCACCATTCAATAAGATCATGGCTGATCACATTGTAACCTCAACTCCACATTCCTGCCTATCCCGGATAATCTTTCACCCCCTTGCTTATCAAGAATCAATCTACCTCTGGCTTAAAAATATTTAAAGATTCTGCTTCCACTGCCTTTTGAGGAAGAGAATTCCAAAGACTCACGACCCTCTGAGAGAAAAATATTTTCCTTATCTCTGTCTTAAATGGGCGACCCCTTTTTTAAAATAGTGACCCTTAGTTTATGGCGGGCAGCCATAAAGGCGGGGCTAAAGTGTGGCGAGTCGAAGAGACTTAGCAGTTGGCAGGAAAAAAGACAGAGGCGCAAGGGGAGAGCCAACTGTGTAACAGCCCCGACAAACAAATTTTTCTGCAGCACCTGTGGAAGAGCCTGTCACTCTAGAATTGGACTTTATAGCCACTCCAGGCGCTGCTCCACACACCACTGACCACCTCCAGGCGCTTACCCATTGTCTCTCGAGATAAGGAGGGCCAAAGAAAGTTCTAGATTCTCCAACAGGGGAAACATCCTTTCCACATCCACCCTGTCAACTCCCCTCATGATCTTATATGTTTCAATCAAGTCGCCTCTTACTCTTCTAAACTCCAGCGGATACAAGCCTATTCTGTCCAACCTTTCCTCATAAGATAACCCACCCATTCCAGGTATCAGTCTTGTAAACCTTCTCTGAACTGCTTCCAACACATTTACATTCTTCCTTAAATAAGGAGACCAATACTGTACACAGTACTCCAGCTGTAGTCTCACCAATGCCCTATATAACCGAAGCATAACCTTTCTACTTTTGTATTCAATTCCCCTCGCAGTTTTAATGAAAGTAGGGCTCCTTTAGAGCCTTTTTGGATTTTATTAAATGAGGTTAGTTCAGAAATTCATTAAATGCTATTTAAAAAATACATAATGATTGAAAGTTACCTGAAAGGAGAAAATCTCCCACAAACTGCAAGGCTGTGATGGGCGACAGCAATGACACAGACTCACACTGCATCTTCCTGCTAACTGCAGATTCTCTGATGCTGTTATTAATGTAATATTTATAACTGATTTTCTGTAGTGCTACAGTCTTTCTCCCCTGTGCTCCCAGCTTGTTTGTCACAGCTTCCCATGTGTACATTTCATACCAGTCACACAGCGCGATACTGAAGTCACAGCCGGAAGAGATTTGTTTCCAAGTAAAGCTGAAAGCTATTGGTTGATTCGTTGCTACAACGTTGCTGCGTTGTCGCAAACCCAAAAGTCGCAACTCCACAGAGGAAATCGACCAAAAACCTGAGCTGCAAAAGAGACAGAGCTGCCAGAGAACGGCCGCACAATGAAATAGCAAGGGGAACACCTCGTTTCCAGTCTTTTTAAGCTTCAGAATTCAACCTCCCTTCAAATTGAATAAAAGCAAAATACTGCGGATGCCGGAAATCTGAAATAAAAACAGAAAGCGCTTGAAATACACAGCAGGTTTGGCAGCATTTGTAGAAAGAGAAACAGAGTTAAGGTTTCAGGGCTGTTTTTATTATCTCTTCAAATTGCAAATGGGTCCATATCAGCAAACATCTGCTTTGGAGAATTGAGAGCCATCAGCTTTATTGCTTAGAAGGGCACAAATCAGAATGTCAAATTGGAGAGATGGTTTTCATTCCAGGAGGGAGGAGCAGGGAATGGTCCAGGTGTCGTTGTGCTGTGTTTGTTTTAATGTAACTCATACAATTTGATTGTAAAAACAGAAAATGCTGGAAACGTTCAGCAGGTCAAACAGCATCGGCGGAGAGAGAAACAGAGTTAATATTTCAGGGCTGTGACCTTTCATCAGAACAATTTGATTTAATTGCTTCCACTGGTTGGTGAGATGTTTACCAGAAGGGACATATTTAAGTTAATGGCAGAGAAAATGGGAACAAGAGTATTCTTCCATTTGAGTAGATCTTGGCGGATCTGTATCTTAACTCCATTTACCCATCATAGTTCCATAACCCTTAACACGCTTACCATCAAAATCTATCCGTCCGTTTTGAAATTTTCAATTGGCTCAGCATTCCCAGGCTTTTGAGCGAAGAGTCCCAGATTTCCATTATCCTTTGAGTGAAGAAATGCTTCCTGATATCAGTCCTGAACAGCCGAGCTCTAATTTTAAGATTGTGTCCCTTTGTTCTGGACACCCCCACCAGAGGAAATTGGTTCTTTCTGTCTACCTTATCATATCCTGTAAACATCTTAAACACCTCAATTACATAACCTTCTATAGATTATAGAATAGTACAACCCAAGAGGCCATTCAGTCCATCAGGTCTGTGCCGATTCTAAAGGAGCAATCTAGTTAGTACTGTTACCCTGCTCCTTCCCCATATACCTCCAATTTTTTCTCCTTCAAGTATTTATCCAATTCCCTTTTGAAGGCTACTATTGAATCTGTTTCCACCACTATATCAGATAGTGCATTCTAAAACCTAACCACTCGTGAAAAGGTTTTTCCTCCTGTCACCTCTGGTTCTTTTGACAATTGCCTTAAATCTGTGCTCTCTGGTTGTCAATGTTCAACCATTGGAAATTTTCTCTGTTTGCTCTATCTAAACTGTTAATGACTTTAAACAAAAAATACTGGAACTACTCAGCAAGTCAGGTAGCATCTGTGGAGAGAGGTACAGAGTTAATGTTTCAGGTCAATAATCTTTTATCAGAACTGGGAAAAGTTAGAAATATAATAGGTTTTAAGCAAGTGAAATGGTGTGGTGGAAGGTCTGTGATCGGGTACCCACATGGGTCCTAGCTATACCTACCTCCTTGTTCCAGTCCTATTCAGGCCCCCTCCCTCACCTCTTTGTTCTGGTACATTGCTGACAGTATCAGTGCCATTTCCTACCCTCATCCTGAACTGGAAAATTTCATTGATTTTGCTTCCAATTTCCGCCTTTCTCTCACCTTCAAATGGTCCATCTCCGACTCTTCCCTGCCATGACTTCCCTGTCTCTGTTTCTGGGGATAAGATATCAGCAAATATTCATTATAAGCCAGAGTCCCACAGCTACCTCGACTACACTTCCTCTATTCCATTCTCCCAGTTTCTCTGTCTCCATTGCATCTGTTCTGATGATGCAACCTTTCACACCAGCGCTTCTGATATGTCTTCCTTTTTTCTCAACGGAGGATATCCCCCTCCTCCTACCTCCAGGCTTGACAGGGCTCTCCATCATATCCATCCCATTTCCCACACTTCTTCTCACCCCTTCTCCTTCCCTCTCAGAGCCATGATAGGGTTCCCCTTGTCCTTACCTTCCAACCCACCAGCCTCTATATTCAACGATCATCCTCTGTGATTTCCGCCAATTCCAGCAAGGTGCCACCACCAAATGCATCTAGCCCACCCCGCTCCTTTCAGTCTTCCAAAGGGATTGTTCCCTCTGTGACATCCTGGTCCACTCCTTAAACACCCCATCCCTTTCCCACAGTACCTTTCCATGCAAGCGCAGGAGATGCAACACATGCCCTTTTACCTTCCCCCTCACTCTCCAATGCCCCAAACACTCCTTCCAGGTGAAAGTGATTTGCATGTACTTCTTTCAATTTAGTATACTGTATTCACTGCTCACAATGCGGTTTGCTGTACATTAAGGAGACCGAACGCAGATTGGGTGACCGCTTTGTGGAACACCTGTTCAGCCCACAAGCATGACCCTGAGCTTCCGGTGGCCTGTTGTTTTACTTCACCACCCGGCTCCCAAGCTGACCTCAGCTTGCTGCAGTGTTCTAATGAAGCTCAACACAAGCTCTACTAACAGCATCTCATCTTTCAATGAGGCACTTTACAGCTTTCTGAACTCAACATTGTGTTCAACAATTTCACACTGTAATCTCTGCCTCCATTTTGTTTCTTTTTCTTTGCATGTTTCAGTTTTACTCGTTTTTTCCTTGCTTTACCTTTGGAGGGCAGCTGTTCATCATTCTCCTATTCACACCTCTAGCCACATCTTTTCTTTCTTTACTTGTCCCATTCCCATTGGCTCCGCAACATCAACTCGTCATTTAATATCTCCCGTCTTCCGCCCTATCATAGATCTTCCCTTTTGAGACATTGGGTGACTGTGAGCTAATGTAGATCAGAGAGGACAGAGGTGATGGTTGAGGTAGGGTTTTAGATGCATGAGGGTTTCAGCAGCAGATAGCCTGATAAGAGTTTAAATGGAGAGAGAAATTTAGGGACCAGACCCTAAATTGGTAGATAATGTGTTAAGGAGAAAATAATGTTCCAGAAACACATGGGGAGACAATATTTGTGAAATGTTATACAAAAGCAAAAAACTGAGAATGCTGGAAATCTGAAATAAAAACCCTTCTGATGAAAGGTCATCGACCTGAAACGTTAACTCTGTTTCTCTCTCCACAGATGCTGCCAGACCTGGAGTGTTTCAGAATTTTCTGTTTTTATTTCAGATGTCACGCTTTTGTGTCAGTATTTCCCATTCAATTTTGGTATCAACTATCAGTGTAGTTGCAGCCTGTGCATAACCAGCTGGTTCTGTGGATCCACATTCTGAAATAAAATTTCATATAAAAAGTTTCATTCATAAACTTACTATGAGCAACACCATTTATGGAATTGATTTTCCAATCTTTGGAGGTGTTTATCTGCATTCAGCATCACTCACCTGGGTACAGATTATAAAGTCTACTGTGCACGTGTTAGCAGATCCACTCTCCAAAGATGGAATTTCCAATTTTTTGGGTTCATGGGTGTGTACAAGAGTTTAAACCCACATTCCTGTTAATTTGCAAATATCTTGAGCTGCTGGTGTCAAAGGATCTTGGCATTCTGGTTTAGGATTTATCAATGAGAATGGCATGATTTCAAACAAGAAGCCACTAAATCGGCAATATAAGCACAATTAGGATTGAATTGCCTGGGATTTAGAGGTCCAGGTTGCCAGTGGTTGGCAACAATATGTAGGCCTCGGTCCACAGGTTGGCTCCCCATGCTGTGAGCCACTGCACTGGGCTGGAATTTCTAAATGAGAAAACTGAAGAGTTGGTTATGCAATTGCAGAGATTAAACTACAAAAAATCCAAGTGAGTTCAGTTTGAAACTTTTTTTTAATGAATGTTGGTGAAGATTGCACAGCTGTTTCCAAGTCAACATAGAGTCAGGCAGACTGAAGAATACAATACAGACAGACTAATTCAGTGAGTTTACACATGCAGCACAGACAAGAAATGTGTTGTCCTTATTCAGACCAAGCTGGCATGTATTACCTGAGTAACCCAAGAGAATCTTGGGGGAATTAAGTGCAAAATCTACAATAATAAATATGTTAGGAAAACTCCCAGACACAAAACATATTCTCTAATGGAGCAGACAAATTAAATATTAATGAAATACTGGGATACTTTAATACACACTGAATAATTCAGTGTCACAAAGTGAGGGTGAAAATTAATTATAGAACTAACTTTGTTAATATAATATTCAAAAAGAACAGAGTAGCATCATAAATTGAAGGCAAAACCTAATAGGAATATAAATAACGTATGAATGTCAAAATAAAATATAAAAATAAAATAATCACACAAAGTCACAGTGAGAATAATGCCCACTAAATAGAATAATTTTAACTTTGCTTTTAAATATAATCTTTCAAAATAATCTAAACAAAAACTAACATTTAACCTGTTTTGAGAAATTCCAGGTGGTTGATTACAGAAGCAGGGGCTGTTATATATATTTTTATATTTAGAGATACAGCACTGAAACAGGCCCTTCGGCCCACCGAGTCTGTGCCGACCAACAACCACCCATTTATACTAACCCTACAGTAATCCCATATGCCCTACCACCTACCTACACTAGGGGCAATTTGTAACAGCCAATTTACCTATCACCTGCAAGTCTTTTGGCGGTGGGAGGAAACCGGAGCACCCGGAGGAAACCCACGCAGACACAGGGAGAACTTGCAAACTCCACACAGACAGAACCCAGAATTGAACCTGGGTCCCTGGAGCTGTGAGGCTGCGGTGCTAACCACTGCGCCACTGTGCTGCAAAGGATGCTAAGGGGAAGTTTAATGGAGGTGTTCAAAATTATGAGAGGTTTTGATAAAGTAGAATGGAAGAGATGGTTTCCACTGGCAGGAGGGTCTGTAACGACAGGATACAAACTTAAAGTAATTGGCAAAGGAACCAGAGGGGAGATAAGATTTTATTTTGAGCAGCAAGTTGCTATGATCTAGAATACACTGTCTGAAAGGATAGTTGAAGCAGATCAATAGTAACTTTCAAAAGGAAATTGGCTGAATACTTGAGTGAGGAAAAAAATTGCAGGAGGGCTAAAGCAAAAGAGCAAGCGTAGGCACGATGGGCCAAATAGCCTCCTTCTGTGCTGTAAGATTCTATGAAAAAGCTAGACACAGGATTAAGATTCTTTTTTGTGTGCTGACTGCAGTATAAAAGCTAGTGGTTCTTGCCTGTATATTATGGCAACGTCTTTAATGCAGACATACACCGTGTATGTGTTGCTACAGCCCTATCTCAGATCTACCACTATGCAGCTAACAAAGCACATTAACTGTAGCACCATCCTAGTGAAAACACAGATCAATTCACCATGGGACTCAGCAGGCAAATCCATCATCTGCTGTGGTACAGAAACAAACAAACAGGAAGTCCAAGCTTCAATTCCCAGGCTCTGAGGAGTTCAAATCAGACCAGCAGTAGAAGGGTTTACAATGAGCTTTAGTGTCCCAGTCTAGATAGAGGTGGAAAAAACACACCAGGGCTCTTGCTCCTGATCACTCGAAAATGTACATGCATGGGTATAAGTAAGGACAAGTTCAAGCTCAGCTATGATTCCCTCCATTGCTCAATAGCCTACTGATACATCTGAAAAACAACCAATTGATGAATACCAAGTCCTAGAAGTCAGGGTTCAGGAATGGAGGGGAAAGAAATACAAAATAGATACTTGTCTTTTCCTTGACTGTTTGTATTTACATGCCCAGGACCAAAATTATATAGTGTAACTGCCTAGCCTGCAAATCAAGGCTAAAATAAAGGCAGAAAATGCTGGAAATACTCAGCCGGTCCAGCAGCATCTGTGGAGAAACAAAGTTAACGTTTGATGGAAGGTCATCAAGTTGAAATGTTAACTCTGTTTCTTTCTCCAAAGATGTTGCTATACCTGCTGAGTATTTCCAGCATTTGCTGTCTTTATTTCAGATTTTCAGCATCCACAGTATTTTGCTCTTGAATCAAAACTCTGTTTGATTCTTTTATCTCCTATATATTGCCATAGTATTTAATGAAATTCATTTCATGAATATATGGAACTATAAAGAACTGATAAGCTTATCAATAGTTTTTTTTGGAATGGGACCACCAAATGGCCGAGTTACCCCTTCTCTGCTGCACTCACCTTAGGTGCGTGATTCAGGCCGATCACTATCTGTCGTCAAACTGTAACTATGTTCTTTGTACATGCATTTAAAGTTTCCTTGTAAATAGAGAACAGGTGAACTCTCTCTCTCCTTGTCCAGACATGGCTATTAAAATAACACGATCCTGGCTTTCATAATAACTAGATTAACTAAATGCACTGCTCTAATGACCTGGGATTAAGCCTTGGTCTGTACTGAGTTCGCCAATGTTACCCAAGGTGGTATTTGGGGTTCAAAGTGTTCTGGGTGAGCCTAGCCTGGAGAGAAAGGAGGAAAAAGGAGGAGAATTCAGCCATTGGTCCCATTCCTGATCGCTAACTAGTGAGCTCTGATGGAAAGGACACATGCAGATCTCAGGCAAGAACAGGATTAGGCTCAGACTCAAATGGTATGGGTGGCCACAAGAGCCAGATACCAAAGAGCCGTGGGCTGGGAAATTATACCCCAGCTAGAGTGACAACCTTAAAAATAAACAAGTTCACAGGTCCTCTAGCACTTATTTGGAAATTGCTATGGTAATTGATTTCAGTCACAGCTTCCCTGACATGCAAATTCATCAGCAATGGTACATCCAGATTCATCATTTCTGGACCAGATCTTGGGGCAGGTTTGATGAGCAAGATGGTCTTTTCCGGTCCTTCTTTCCAATCATCAGAGTGTTTGTCCTGTGGAAACGGACAGTTTCACTGATGTTGTTAACCTGACATTCCTTCTCCAGGCTGATATTTAACTTGCCAAAACTTAGTGCCTATACTGATACTTGCAATCTCTTGGGTTCTCTAAAATATAGATTCCCCCAAACTATATGTTAATTTTGAGACTTTCATCTGCCATCTTCCCTGTGTAGCCTGCAAGACTAATGACTAGGGCAAACAATTTGGTATAATGCAAGATCCTACAAATGTCTATAGTAACCATACCCATTACAATTTATCGCCAAAGTACTGCAAGAGTCCCGACAGTAAAAATGTCAGATTCTACAGCAATAACAAACCACTTGCACCATGTTCTCAACTCACTTTCCCAGGACCTCCAACCTCTCATTCTTTCAGTGTTCCCTTCCTTTTACATCCTACAAACCTTTCAAATTCAAGCTTGGTGTCAATTAAACCTCCCCCCCCACCCCCACCAACTTTTTTTTTTAAGTTTGAGTGTGCCCTGTACAATGGGCCTTGACCCTTCCCCTAGGTATCTAGATAACAACAAATACAGAAATTTTGGTGTGCAACATTTTTACTTAACCTGTAGAATTCGCTGGCTAGTTATTTTCCCAAGAGGTGGTGGCAGGGGAGTGTAAGTAGTGCAAAGTGCCTTCAGGTGAAGAAAAGGAATGCATGGAGGTTCAGCTTCCAGTCCTTCCATTTTTATGAGTTATTCCTTGTCTGGTAGCTAACATACTGAAATCAGAGTGAGGAAAGCAGGACAAGGAAAGCAAATCCCTTAGAAACTGGAAATCTGAAGTAAAAACAGAATCTTTTAGAAATACATAGCATGTCAGTCGGATTATGAAAGAGGGCAATAGTTTGGAGTGGGACTATTCCCTCAGAATACAAATTCTGCTGAAGGTTCAGCCTGGGACATTAACTGCCCTTTCTCTTTTGATGCTGTGTATTTCCAGCATTTCCTGTCTTTATTTTGGGACGGTTGTGAAAACATCCTCAATGGAGGTACTGGACTGTTGCTTTAAGTATAAGTGTTATGATTCAGACAGAACTGTAAGTGTCTTATGATCATGATGCGAAAAATAAAAATGTCATTGGTGAATTATTTCATGTCTTCTTAGCTTGTGGACTGTAAGTCCTTCACACTTGTGAAAAACTTTCTTCCCCTCCATTATACTCCTGCTATTGGGACACTCCCATGTGTAACAAATGAGTACACAATGTTGTGCTGAGTTAATTGATCTTTATCTGGGGCAACAATTAGAGCTACATCTGGCTTCAGGAACTTTAGTGAGGGAAGGGAAGAAAGGCAGCAAGAATTCCCTGTTTATCAGCATTTCTGAGTAAAGAGATCTTACTGCAATAAGGAAGTCTTGCTACAACTGTACAGAGCTTTGGTGCAACCACATCTGGAGTACTGTGTACAGTTTTGGTCTCCTTCTCCAAATAAAGAAATACTTGGCTTACAGGGAGTACAACAAAGATTCAATAGATTGATTCCTGGGATGGTGAGCGACTGAGTAGACTAGGCCTGTATTCCCTAGTCTTTAGAAGAATGAAAGGTCATCTCATTGAAAGATATAAAATTCTTAAAGGGCTTGACAAGGTAGATACTGGATGTTTCTCCGGCTGGCAAGTCTAAAGCTAGGGATCAGTCACAGAATAACAGGTCCCCCTTTTAGGACTGAGATGACGATAAATTTCTTCAGTCAGGTGGTTGTGAATCTTTGGAATTCTCTACCCCAGAAGGTTACATATGCACATTTTTTCAGTATATTCAAGACAGAGATCAATAAGATTTTTGAAAACTAAGGGAATCAAGGGATATGGCAGGAAAGTGGAGTTGAGGTAGAAAATCAGCCACGATTTTATTGAATATGGAGCAGGCTAAAGGGGCTGAATGGCCTACTCCGGCTCCCATTTCTTATGTTGGAAAGTGGATAAGGGAAGGCTAAGGACCTGGCTCAGTTATGATGCCCTCCATAGTGCAACAGTCTGTTGACACACACGGTCTAGGCTCACCATATGGATAATAGCCTTTTGGGTGAGGTGTTGGGGGCAACCAGGCCATGGAACTGAACTCCAGTATGAGGCAATCCTTGGAGGAGAGGATCAGAGAAATTGAAAGGGAGACCAGTTATTTGAGAGGGAAGAGAAGACTTAGAAATGGGAAGAATAAAACTCTTCTCACTCCCCACTGCCAACTCAACATACAAAATGAGAAACATGATGCTTTATGTATCAATGCAGAAAATCTATGTGCAGATTTTAAAAAAATAAATATTTGCACACTATTAAGAGTTAATATACATTTTGGGCATATATATATTATCTAAAAGATCTTTTTCTAAATACTGTACATTGAGAGACTTTCTCTTCCTTTAATTAAATGATGACATCACACATCACCTAGGTGACCTATTTTTCTGTGCGTCATAGTTCATGTATCCAAAGTTTGAGAACTATTGATCCAGCTCAGGAATTGGTCACAGTGGAGTTCTGTGATCTTCCCTGATGGCTTAGTTGGTGAATATGCCACTTGGTATGGTATATTCACCAACTAAGCCATCAGGGAAGATCACAGAACCATGAATGGCCAGAAAAGACAGGTTTGATCTCTGGTCTGTGCTGATAGCTTGGGTCATGGTGGTAGCACAACAGTTGATCTGAACAATCTATATATCTAAGGATGGGTAGATAGACATTCAACATTCTGAGCTTGATCCCTATTCAGTGACCCTTGCTGGAGCATGTGTCTGTGGACATCAGTAAGAACCAGATCAGATTCAGCTCTGATACTGCCTCTGATGAAACAGCTTGCTGATGTTGCTGTGATGGATCACAAGGTTGCTTGGGTGAGGTACCAGAGTGCACCTAGTACTTTCCAGCATAACTCACAATCTTCAAGACAGGAGGGAAGGAAGTGTGAAGGGGTGGGGTGGGAGCAAGATAGAAGTCCACTGCGGGAAGTCAATGGAAACAGCTCTATTCTGTCAAGTCCCTATTAAACACAATCATATCAATCCCCCTCCCTGATCTTCTCCCGTCCTCTCCTGAAGATCTTGATTACTTGCTAAAGCACAGCTCCAGAGGCACTCTATGCCTTCTAGTCCCAGGCCCAAGTAGCCATTCTTCACCCAAGCTTAGTGTGTCAGCAAGCTATTTGAACCACCAAGGCAATCACAGCCAAGCCCAATCCTTTCCCGATGTCCACAGATACACACACTTCCAATAGCGTTTGCTGAATACTTGTCAGGAGCAGGAAGCCTGACCAATTTCCCCTACCCTAAAGCGGTCACTCTAAATCCAACTGTAGCTCTCCCATCGCCATCTTAACAGACTAGTGAACACAACACAGACCAGGGATTGAAGTTGGGATCTCCCTGGTCTATAGGGTGTAGTAATTCCCTGGGGAAACTCACTCAGCAATTAATGGAGTGCATTGTATGACAGTGTTGAACAGAATTGAGATGTTTCATCAAAAGGAGAAGAGTGTATGGTAAAAGGGGTAAAAATAAAAGGTGCGAATCCTGGAAATCTGAAATAAAAACAAAAGTGCTGGAAATACAAAGCATCATCACAGCAAATGCACAGACCACATTCATATTTTGGGTGTGACCCTCTAATAAAACAAAAAAAGTCAATAACCCTCGAGTCCCTCTCCTGGCAAGAGGTGTGTGAGCAGCTCAGCTGCATGTCCACCCTCTGCCAGGGACTGGGCAGGTTAGAGATGAAATTCAAGAGTTAAATAACCGTACCAAAAACAAAATGACTTGAAGCCACTTTTAATCACTAGCCGTTGATCCATGTTCCAAAGCGCAAATGTCAGGCAAGGACAGGATCCGGCTGGGCTGTGATGCAACATGCAGTCAAAAAGCCTGCCAATGCTCACTGTTGGAAGCTGAAGGTAAAATTAAACATTCATGACCAAAAGCAATTGATCGCGACATTTTTTCTTTCTAAACCCTGATTGAAGATGGAAAAATAAATAGGGAAGTTTGTCCTTGTGAAGCATTCAAAGGCATTCTATTTTGGAACAATTCACAGCTCTACATGCAGATCCTGATAAATGTTATCAACTGCCCACTCCGCAGGAGCTTCTTCATTGGTGTATTTGGAAATTGCTCGTTGGAACTGGATTTGACGCTGTTCATCTGGGTCGATATTGATCCAGTTGTTGGCGATCCATTTGGTTCCTCGGGTGACAACGCAGCCGCCATGCAGCGAGTACTCGTCCTGCTCTCCCACCCAGCCTGCAGGAATCGGGAGAAAACAATTACAATCATGTTTTGGAGGTATCATGCTCCTGACCTTCTAGAATTGAAAAGTAATCCTCACTGCAGTAAGGAAATGTCCATCACAGGCAAGGAGTCCAAAGCAGCAAATGGTAAAGTGGTGTAGGAACTGGGCACATTAATGTCCTGTATCAGGGAGTAGCCTGACATTAAATAGTTTATATTATCAAGGCAAGTTCCAGCTTCTTAGCTGGGGGTTACTGAGAGAGGTGCCACAACAGACACAAAGAGGAAGGAGCAGAAAGAAAGATAGAGGAAAGGCAACTAACGCGGCTCTCCCATAGCCGCCAGTGGGTGGTTATAGAACACAGGAAGAGCTGGGAAGGAACATCGTCCAAATGCTTTAGCAAAGGGGCTTAAAGGGAACAAAATAATAAAAAATGGAAATAAAAGGATAAGGGAGCAAAAAAATGGGAATCATAGAAACAACTGGAATGTGAGGTTATGGCGCTGATTGTAATTAAAAGCTAAAGAATGCGCAGTCTCACTGCAATTGGCTTGAAACTGAGCTTAAATTAGGTTGAAATGACACAGGCTTCAGTACATCACAAATTAAACTGGAACACATATTTTGAAGCCCACTATTAAAGGCAGATAGTTTGGGTAACTATTTGCTCGGTTCAGGCAAAGCTCCAATATAATCTGTCAGTCGTGCAGGAGGATCATTAGTAGAAAAACAGCTCAGGAATTGTGGGACACACATGAAAGAATTCAATGAGATTTAACCCAGCACGCAAGGCAGCTAAATTCTGCTCTTTTCAATGTCATGAGTTGATCTACTTTTAAGTAGTCAGTTGCTTTATTCATAACAACCCTTAATGAGTTACATTAGCTTTAAAAAAAAAATGAACAAATGAATTGTATAATGATTTTTTCTGTCCCTAACTCAGGGGCACAGAGGCTCCACCCAGGTTCAGATCAGCTAATTTAACACCAAAATCTGGGACCTTTGTAATCTGTATGATTTAGCACCACAAGTGCAATTATCCACTAGGCAGTCAGAAAAGTCGCCTGAATTTGTTCTTAATTGAATAAATGGACTTCATTTCACAAGCAACAGTTTCAGAACAATGCAACAGTAGTGATTCCCCAAGAACTATTTGAAATGCTACTTGGGAAAAGATATCTTTTTAATTAGTAAACACTTTGTGGAGTCTTCCTTCTCCGGGTATAAATCTGAATTAATGCATATCAAGATTGGTGCAAGTACCTTCACCATCAGAGAGATAGTTGTACCAGAAGAGAGCAGTGCCTTGCACAGGCTTCACTAGCAGGTTGGCTCGGTCACAGTTTCTTCGCGTATCTCGTAAATCCACGTCATTCTGGATTAAAGACTGAGGAAAGAGTCGGAGACAAGAGCACAGTGCGTGTCAAGAGTTTCCAATGCCAATTCAGCATTTAAAAAAAAATTCCAATATAGATTATCCTAGGTGATTATTCAAGACTTAACTCCCTCGAATGCAAACACTTGATTACATACTGAACATGGTGCTGACAAAAATATCAACCATTAATCCTGTACTGGTGGATAGCTATATTTATAGTTAGTGTCACAGTATCAAGGGCTCCTTCACACTATCCCTGTTATGAAGTGCAATGACTAATGCTCGGATATAGTTACTTGGGAGCTGGCAACCTGTCAGTCCTTCCTCCCACAGTCATTCCCCATGTGTCAGCAAGCAATTCAACCACAGGGATAAGGCAAAATCATAGTTGACGTCAATCCTGTCTTAGTCCAGCATTCTCACATAGGTATTTTCCAGAATGGGGTCACTTGGAGAGTGATCAGGCCTGGAGATACCTGGCTGATTTTCCCCTCCCTAGCCCAAGCGCCGTAGGGAGCAATCTGGGTGCTTTTAGGTCTGCATGGTTCAGTTCCAAACCAGATGGTGGATTTTTTAATTAAGCCATCAGGCAAGCCTAAGTAACAAGGGATTTACAAACTGGAAAAATTCCCAGAACAGCTTGCTCTGCTGAAAAGCCACTGTGCTAATTTTGCAGCGCAAACAGTTTAAAAACTTTAATCTTACCATTTTGATACAACAGCTAACAGTGGGGTAGAGTTTCCGCTAGTTTTATCAGCGCACTCTGGGTGAGACCAGCTGAACCAGTACAAAAGACCACAGAAACTCGAGCACAAGTTATGTCAAGCAAAAATCAAGTTTCAGCAATCTTTAACACTGGTTTAAAAATCATTTTGCTGGCCCATACACAAAAGCAGCCACACCCCCAGAGTGAAATGATGAGGATGGCAAGTTACCATCAATTGTGCCCGGTCATGGAGGCTCTTCAAATTGAGCTTGTTTTCTTAGATGCCTAGGCACATTTTAAAAAGTTTTTACATATTAAAAATATTTAATTTACTAAGAAACTGACGAGTGTACGCCAGTGAAACTAGTAAATGGTTCAGCAGGTTTTTTTTAAAAAGTCATTTTCACTGATTTAAAATCAGATTATTCACAGATGGAGGACTAGACACACTTAATAAAAAAATGCTTATATTTTGTGATAAATGCATTTCTAGCTGAATTAATAAAACTGCTCCAGGTTACCCGACATCCCATGAAGCGAATGAAAAAAAACAAGCAATTTTTTTTAATAGAAAGAAAAAGATGATTATGTTCGATTACGCTGACTGATTGCACTGAGCCTTGGATGATTTTCTATTTGTGATTATACAATTTTTTTTTGTGGAAACCTGACCGATAACCTAACTAGTGCAATTTGCGCCCAATTTCTCAATTGTGCCCAAAGTGGAAACTCTACCCCAGTAAAATGCCTTGATGGACAGTTCACTATTAAGATATGTAAGGGTTTCAACCAGATCTCCTGCCTTGTTGATGCTATTAACTACTACTTAATTTACAGAAGAGTTATAATGGAATGAATTCAGCAGAGATTGAGTGCTGATGTACAACCCTCATATACTTTGAAGGCAATCCTAGTAAATCTCCTCTATACCCATCATGAGAGACTCAGCATTGAGCAAATGGTTGTCCAAAGTCACAATGGCGCCCAACAATGTGGATGGCTGCCAATAAAGATGCCAGCATAGTGATATCATGGCATCCAATATCCCCTTGTGCTTAAATAGATACAAGTCTGCAGTGTCTGGTAGCTTCAATTCAAACTATTTGCTTTGAAGATCTAATGCAGATTATTCTGCTAAACATCATCAAAAGTACAAAAGCAAACTGGATACAACACAATGTTCTGCTTCATCAACAGATTCTACTACTTTATTGGTCCTTTTTTAAAAAAACATAACACAAAAACTCTCAGGTCTTTTTCATCAATACTACTCTCTCACCATTGTTTATCTGAACTTTCCTCATTTGGGTCTCATTATTTTCAATATGCTTCCTCCTCCCAGCATCTTCACTGCACCATTGGCTACTCCAATATTGAGTGCCAGCCGTGTCTCAGTTGGTAGCATTCTCGCCTCCGAATCAAGTCCCACTCCAGAGTCTTCAGCACATAATCTAGGCTGACCCTCTATCAGCAGTACTGAGTGCTGTACCATTGGAGATACTGTCTTTCAAACAGAGGCTCCATCTGTCTACTCAGGTGGATGTAAAAAATCCCATGGCAAAATTTCAAAGAGCAGGGTGTCCAGGCTAATATTTAACCCTCAACCAACGTCACTAAAACTGATTATCTGGTCATTGTCACATTGCTGTATGTGGGATGTTGCTGTGTGCAAATTGGCTGCCCTGCTTCCTACAAGAGTTGACTGCAGTTCAAAAGAGGCTGTAAAGCACAATGAGATGTCCTGATGTTGCAAGAGGTATTACACAAATACAAATGTTTCTTTTCTCTTTCATATCATTCCTTTGCAGGACGTCAAAAAATGTGGGACACCTGACCGCCCTTAATCTTCCCAAACTGGCAGTCCCCTAACCATCAGCACTCAAGTTACCTTATCTATTCTACTATAGTTCTCACCCTCGTTGCTATCCTGCACTACTGGCCTTGGCTTTTCATCAAAGTTTCTCAAAAATGCTATAGGCTGGAATTTTACGGCCCCCCAATGTGTGGGCTGGTGGCAGGGGAGGCGTAAAACTGAGTGGGAGGTGGCGGGGGGGGGGTGGTGCTGTTCCTGACCCGTTCCGCTACAATTTTACATGGGGTGGCAGCGGTAAAAGGCCCACACACCCCAGGACAATCAAGGCCCTTAATTGGCTAATTAACTGCCACATAAAGGCCTCCTCCCACCGCCGTGGGTATTTTATCCTCGGTGGCTAGACGGCAAAGGCCCCAAGAAACCCACCTGGTTCTTGCGGGCTGGAGGGGAAGTGTGCCTTCCTGATCAAGCACTCTATGCCCCACAGAGGGTCCCCCTAAAGCCCCAACTGCCCCCAACACAACACCCACCCCCCCCACACCCTCGCCTGGGCCCGGCCAATTGTCCCTGGCAAGGCCCTAAAAACCTTCCCAAGTTCCGGGCCGCCCTTCCTGTAGCCTCCAATGGCTGGGTGTAGTCCCAGCAGTGGCCACTGCTCCCGGTGGCGCTGCTGGGACTAAGGCGTGACTTCTTGTCTTAAGGAGGTGGAAGTCCCACCCAAGACCAATTAAGTGCCTGCGGAGGGAAAAATTCCAGCCTGGCTCCTCAGACCTGGAGGAGGCGGGCTCGCCATCGACTTTTCGGCCAGTGGGCTAGACCTCCCGCCCATCGTAAAATTTCGTCCATAATATCAATAACCCCAGCATAGGGCAGCACCTTCAGGAGATTGGAGAAAAATGTAGGAAAAACCTGTCAATCGATGTATGCCTTGTATTGTATTACTCGCCATCAATCAATACCTTAAAAGGTAACAATATTGAGAAACATCGATAAAAACACTTTTTTTTTTAAACAGCAAGTAGATTTAGATTTAAATACGTTACCAGATTTTAAAAATACAAACACTGAATCACAACTTTATAATATCCAGAACACTGTCTGGTAAAGGGGATGAAAGGAAATTATGAGCATTTTTAAAATTTACACATCATCTCATGGAATCTCCGGTTACAACTATGATTAAACCTCAAGTATTCCATTGGCTGTAAAGAGCTTTGGAATCTCCTGAGGTTGTGAAAGGTGCTATATAAATGCAAATCTTTCTTTCTAGCTTCCATGAAGCTCTCTTTCAGATGGGAGGAGAGCTGACTGGCTCCTGATCACCTACCCATTATATTCCATATAAATGCCACTACAAAAATTTCCATCGATGGCTCAGAGGTAAAGTCTCAAACCCTGAGCCATATAGTTCAGGAAGGCATCAGGGTCAATCCCCAGTTATAATTTCTCAGCTTAGGCAATGTCAACAGTTCAAAAGTATTTAATTGTCTGTAAAGCGCTTTGGGACATCCTATGTCTATGAAAGGTGCTGTTTAAATGTAAGGCTTTCTGTTTTTCTTTTCTTTTACTTGCTGCAGTAATCCTGCATTAGGGAAAGGAAATAGGTAAACAAACTGGCTAGATTTCCATTTCAGATCATACATAGTAATTTCTACTGGATGCTGGCTAGAGCAATCTTGGGCAGGGCTCTGATGGACATCCATTATTGGATAGCCTTCCAATCAAGCCTCAGTCACAAACAATGATCACTTTGGCATGGTACTGGGGGTGGATGACAAGTCCCTGCAGAAATGCACCCTAGTGGCAGACTCAATACTTTCAGGGAAGGGAGCAGAAAATGGAAACAAAAACATCTGACACAGCACTCATTTTCAGCTGGGATTAATAGGTAAAAACAAATGTGGAGAATCCTACAAATCAGAAAAAACAACAGCAAAGGCCAGTCTGCTTCTTGGGCTCAACTTGTACCATAAACCTGTCCCACTGTATATTCAGCACATTCTGGTTTTGTAACATAATGACGTGAATAAAATAAGATATTTTTTCTTTTACCAGTTCATCATAGGTTCTATTGTCTGCTACAGGAAAAGCAGTCTCCCCTCCTCCAGAAACATTGTTCAAATAAAACAGCACTGTCACATACCTGTAACAGAAGTGGGGTTGAAGACAGGGTAAGGGGTGAGAAGGTAGTCATCATTTTGTTAAATATTTTTGCAAAAAAGGTGCAAATCAATAGTATGCAAAAATATTTAAGTATTTTTCCAAAACTGGTCAGAGCTAAATTTAAACAGTCTGGAAATGTATAAAAACTCTCTGCAATATAGCACAATTGGAAAAGTTCTTTGTTCCCTTCCTCAGCCCCAGAAATGACCACGCTCCCAGCAATACCTCCGCTGCTGGCTTCAGGTCAGTTTGCTGCTGCTGCCAGTGGCCACATTAGTCTTCGCCAGCCTGCTTCAATTTAGGCATCAGGGTTGGAATTTTCACTTCAATATTGGTGTAAAGTGAGTGATATTGGATCAAATGCCCACCATACACCCTGCCTGGATTTTGTACTTCCTTGGGTCTTCTTGATTGGCATTTTTATTCCTGGTTGCTACTTATCCTCCACCTGTTCATTTGTGATATGTTGCTGTCTTATGAATGACATTTGAACTGGTCAGGTGCAAGTGTTACAAGTACTTTGCTTATATAGCTGTGACACTTTTAGATGCAACATTCTCACACTAGATACAAAATTTTATATGGTTAAATTTAAAGGCACCTTGTAAAATGGGATGAATTATTCACAACCAAATTCTCTGTAGATTTAATTTAATGCAGCCTAAGGCGCCCCAACAGTCTCCCAACATATTTTAGAAATCAAAAGGTATAGCAAGAACAATGGTCAAGGATATAAGCTAATATTCATATGATGCAGAAAAGTACATTTTAACATGCAACATTTTCAAAATATTACCAGGTTTTTAACATAATACAATTTGTCCTAGTCAGTATAAGTCTGTTATTCAAGAATGGACAGGAAAACAAGAGGGAGGAGGTGGAGATGACTTGTACCCAAAGTCACTCAAGCGAAATTTGTAGCTGACAACATAATATGGCAGAGTAAAGACCTGCTACCCGACCCAAACCCGACAGGAACCGACGACATTTTTCGAGTTCGGGTTGGGTTGGGTCGCTCTTCTGGGTCCGGCTTTCAGGCTCAGGTCGGGCCAGGGCCGGGTCAGGGTCATAGAGTCATAGAATTTTACAGCACAGAAACAGGCCCTTCGGCCCAACGCGCTTGCGCCGACCATCAAGCACCCATCCAATCCAATCCCATTTTCCTGCACTTGGTAAGTATTGCATTTTGCTCTGCTGGTAAGTGTTAAAAGTTGAAAGGCCTATCTGAGCTGGGAGTCTGGGACGTCAAGGAAGGAAACTCTGAGTCTGTGCAGTAAGCAAGTGAGCGTCTCTATGACGTCATCACGATCATGCTGCAGCTTCCTGCAGATTCGGAGTTGCAAGGTAGGTAAAGGGAACATTCGGTGGTCGGGTTGGGCTCGGGACAGATCAGGTCAGGTTGGGCTTGGGTCGGGTTGGGCACAGGAAAATATGGGAGGACTCGGGCTGGGTCAGGCTCGAGTCCGATGTGGTTCTGTTGGGTTAGGGTCGGGTTTTTTTTTCTCTGACCTGAGCATGCCTTTAAAGCAGAGTCTCTATTGAACAACTATGCATGACACATTGGGAAGAAGAAATAAAAAGGATTAAGAGGACATAAAATCTCCCTTCCAATTTTCAGGAGCAATTGTCTCAATGGAAATATGAGAAAGCAGGAGCTGTAGGAGAACACAGGAAGGCTTTTTAAAAAATGGACAAAGCATATAAAAGCAAAATATTGCAGATGCTGGAAATCTGAAATAAAAACAGAAAATGCTAGAAATACTCAGCAGGTCAGGTAGCATCTGTGGGGAGAGAGGCAGAGTTAATGTTTCAGGTCAGTGACCTTTCATCTGAAACATTAACTCGGCTTCTCTCTCCACAGATGCTGTCTGACCTGCTGAGTATTTCCAGCACTTTGTTTTTATTTGGACAAAGCATATATTTGTTAGAATTGGTCACTAACCGACAGGAGGTCTCTAATGGAGTGGATCCATTTGCTACCAGCTTTGTGTGGAAGCAGTTGGTCTCTGCGTAGATTGGTCCACTGTCATGGTGAGCATGATAGTGCCCACCTTGATCGTACTTCACCACCTGCAGTGGCTCACTGTGCTCTACTATCTCTGGAGGTAACTGTGTCAATCTTATTACCCTAACAAGAGAAAATATTTAAAGATGGTCATACAGTGAGAAATTAAGTAACCCTGACAGACCTCTGCCTTCTCCCATGAGGTAATTAGATTTGGAAGAAGAAAGGCCTGCAGCCCATATCAATCTTAGAGAAAGGAAATACTTGCCACAGATTATAACCCTGAATTTGGGTTCTTTTGTCTTGTTGCTTTTGGGTATCTGAAAGTATCGTTCCCACCTTACTTTCTCAGTTTAGGATCTTATATACTTCTATAAAGGTCCCTTGAGAAACATCTCCTTTCAGGACTGAAGAGTCTCAACTTGTCAAGTACTTCTTTGTAGCTCACCCCTGTAACACCAGGGATCGGTCTTATGACCCTCATCTGCATTATCATGGGAGTGCAATACAGATTCACCAGAATTATACCAGGGCTAAAAGAGTTAAATTATGAGGACAGGTTGCATTGACTAGGTTTGTATTCTCTTGAGTATAGAAGATTAATGGGTGATCTAATCGAGGTATTTCAGCTGATTAAGGGATTTGATAGTTTCTATCTATCCCATTTCGTCTGGTGGGGGGTAGCCCAGAACAAAAGGCATAACCTTAAAAATTTGAACTAGGCCATGTCAGGAAGCACTTCTGCTCACAAAGGATAGTGGAAATCTGGAACACTCTCCCCAAAAAAAGCTGTTGTGGCTAGGTCAATTGAAAACTTCCAAATGAAAATTGATAAGAATTTTATTCGGGAAGGGTATGACAGGGTATGGAACTAGGTTGGTAAATGGAGTTAAGGTACAGATCAGCCACAATTTAATTGAATGGTGGATCAGGCTCAAGAGGCTGAATGGCCTACTGCTGTTCCTACGAGGGCCTACTGCCAATTCTAATTTTGCTCCCTTTTATCCCTCCTTTCTTGAAAGCTCCAACGCATGCTGTAATTGTCAATCCATAGGCCAAAGTGATTATTCCTAATGTGCAAGTTTGGACAGAGCACCACAGTCCATCTTAGCCAAACCCAAAACTCTCTACACCCAATATACACTTTCCGCAAGTAATCATGAATGCAAACCCCAGTTGCTCAGCTCAGGGATGCTCAGACCAATTTCAGTGGTAATCTAATTGAGGTGTTTAAGATGATCAAAGGATATCAATTAATCAATTACAACTGGAGCAGCAAAAGCAAGAAAAGAAAGCTGGAACCTTTTTAATGTGTATGGCTCAGCATCACACAACACTGTGCATTAAGTCACCAGGGGCTTCCAGGATTGGTTTGTGGACGGTAGTCAACCACTACCTTGAGGTGGGATATTTTGCTCGCAGCTGGAATCACAGTTAAACTGCCTTTAGCACCTCTAAGCTGGGGGGGGGGGGAATATTCATTCAGAGCAACCCTCCTGGATGCTTTGCTGTGCTGGAAAATGCTTGTGCATAGGATTGTGGTCAGCTGAGATGGAGAGAGAGGTGCCAGTGCCTATGGAATTGTATACAAGCATATGTCAACAAAATTAGGTGAGGAGTTGAGAAAAGGTAGGAAAATCATAATAAAATTGCCACTTCGGCCCAGTGAGTTCAACAGAAATCATAGTCTTCCGGTTGAAGATCATAAAAATCTATGACTAAACTGTCCTTCTGGTTCATTCAAAAAATTTGCAAAGCCCAACTAATGATCCCTTTACCTTACTGATTAAATCAACGAGAGCTCAAAAGATCTCCATGCACTGTTCTATTGAATGCAAGTCTGTTGGAAGTAGCTTTGTAACAACATGTGCCTGGAATTTATGCTTAGCCAGTTGTATGTGCCTTATGTCTGCATCTTGATGCCACTTCATGGCAAAACGAGCATATAGCCCAAAGTCCATAGAATTGATGCCAAGTGTTCTGCAGTCCAAATTGGAGACACCTTTCTAGGCTTACAATGCTGTTGGGTCTCCAGAGAGCACCTGTTTAATATTTTATTAATGACAGTCATGTAGTCCTTTCACTGTCACTGATGGTACGCACCAATAATACCTTAAAACAATTACTTGGCACAGTACATTTAACTAATTAAATACTATATTCAAGGAAAATAACCTGATTCTGTTTGCATGTCAAAGAAATTACCTATAATCTCAATGTGCCACAGTGTAAGAAAACAATCAGATAGTCACTTTGCATAACCATGGCCTCCCTTCCAACTGTATTTGCATTTACTCAGGTCTTAATTCTATCTACTGTGACTTTTCAATTCGCATCCCCTTATCAATGGAGCTGAACTAAGGGGACATGGTTGCATTTGTAAAGTTCTGTAATGGGAGCATAACACTAATCTCACTTTACTTTATGGACTGTTTCCATTGGAGGACCTTCTGTAATATTAAGGCTGTTTGTCTCTAGTTTATCCAGTTTACTCTGAAGAGCAGATTTTGGAATACTAGCAGAAACACTGAAGCATAAACTTGCAAATGTGCAGTTGCTTCCCAATCACTTTTATGACAAGTTTCTGACAATGAACCTACCCAACATTGGGAGAAGGTCCATACAAGTCAGCAAAAGGTAAAGCCACATTATTCCACTATCATGAGTGGCACTCACTTACATTCATGTTGGCAGCAGAGAGAGACACACCTTGACATAGCTTACAATTGTTTAATGTATGAGTGCTGCCTCATTTATAAATACTCTGGCAATAGTGCCATGGTACAAATGTAGCATTAGCACCAAACAACTGGGAATGATTTCAGCAAATTCAACTCAAGTAAAGTATTCCAGTAAGCTAGTCAAATAATACTGTGGTTGCATGGTCAGGAAGTTGTTAAAGACAACTAAATACATTCTTTGGGGGAAAAGAACTCCACTTAAATTCCTGGCTTGCATGTCACCCCAGTTAGAATAGCAATCTTGGCAAATACAAGAGAACCCAATACATTTATCTCAATTTCATTTGGAAGCTCACCTACGTCGAACAGTTCTCAGGATCTGGTGTGCCCCTTCACCTTGGTACAGCCACGTGTGCTTGCTGTTGCGAACCAACTCGGTCTTCTGCACCCCGCGCTGTCGCAGGTATGTTTTGAAAGCATTTGTGTTAAGTTTCTTAAACTCCTCCAGGCTTAGCAAACCTGAAACACAACATCACTTTTATTCCTTCCCATTTTCTAACCCCAATTTTCTCCTCTATTGAAGGCAGCGGCTCTTGCTGAAGTACAGTTATATAGGAACATTAAGCCATTCAGCCCCTCGAGCCTGCACCACCATTCAATCAGATCAGATTATGACAGATCTGTATCTGAAGTCAATGGGAATCAGATGGAAAACTCTCCACAGGTTGGAATCATACCCAGCACAAAAGAAGATAGTTGTCGTTGTTGAAGGCCAATCATCTCAGCCCCAGAAGGTCGTAAGGGCAGTGTCCGAGGCTCAAACATCTTCAGTTGCTTCAATGACCTACCCTCCATCATAAGATCTGAAGTGGGGATGTTCGCTGATGATTGCACAATGCTCAGTACCATTCGCAACTCCCCAGATAATGAAGCAGTCCATGCCCGCGTGCAGCATGGCCTAGATACCGGTCAGACTTGGGTTGATAAGCGGCAAGTAACATTTGCGCCACACAAATGCCAGACAATATCTATCTCCAACAAGAGAGAATCTAACCATCGGCCCTTGACATTCAATGACATCACTACCGCTGAATCCCCCAACATCAACATCCTGGAGGTTACCAGTCACTAGAAACTTAACTGGGCCAGCCATATAAATACTCTGGTTACAAGAGCAGGTCAGAGGCTGGGAATTCTGCACCGAATAACTCACCTCCTGGTTCCCCAACGCCTGTCCACCATCTACAAGGCACAAGTCAGGAATGTGTTGCAATACTCTCCACTTGCCTGGCTGAGTGCAGCTCCAACACCACTCCGGAAGCTCAACACCATCCAGGACAAAGCAGCCCTCTTTATTGGCACCCCATCCACCATCTTAAACCATTTAGTTCTTCCACCATCGGCGCACAGTGGCAGCAATGTGTACCATCTACAAGATGCACTGCAGCAACTCACCAAGGCTCCTTTGTTAGCACCTTCCAAACCCGCGACTTCCATCATCTAGAAGGGCAGCGGATGCATGGGAACACCACCACCTGCAAGTTCCCCTCCAAGTCACAGACCATCCTGACTTGGAACTATATCATGTTCCTTCACTGTTGCTGGGTCAAAATCTTGAAACTCCCTTCCTAACAGCACTGTGGGTGTACCTATACCACATGAACTGCAGTGCTTCAAGAAGGTAGATCACCACCAGCTGCTCAAGGGCAATTAGGGATTGGCAATAAATGCTGGTCTTGTCAGCGACACTCAAATCTCAAGAATAAAAAAAATTTGTCCACCTGTGCAGCATATCCTTTTGATGCCCTTAGCTAACAATAATCTATCTATAAAGAAAGAACTTACATTGATATGGTGCTTTTCACAAGCTCAGGATATCTCAAAGTGTTGTCCAGTTAATGAAGCAATTTTTAAGTGTAGCCCCTGTTGTATTATGGGAAACTCAGCAGCCAATTTGTGAACAGCAAGGTCCCACAAACAGGAAGGAGATAAATGACCACGTAATTTGTTTCAGTGATGTTAGTTGAGCAGTCAATATTGACCAGGACACCGGGAGAAGTCTCTTGCTCTTCTCCAAATAGTACCATGGGATCTTTTACACTCACCGGAGAAGGTCGACAGGGCCTTGGTTTAACATCCCATCCGAAAGACAGCACTTCCTACAGTGAAGCACTTCGTCAGCGCTGCACTAAATGTCAACCTTGACTATGTGCTCAAGTCTCTGGAGTCTTGAAAGTCGTAAACTTCCACTAATATGAGCCGACTTTCTATATCTCATCTGAGTAACCATTCTTCCTACAAGAGGCTAGACAGCAAGTGTCGGAAACATTGTGAGGGACATTGCATTTTAGCTCAATCCTGTTTACACAAATAAGTGTTCTGGCAAGAGTCAATTGTTAGAGATCAGGGAACTTGGCTATTTTTCCGTCTGTAGCTCAGGGTATACTGTCCCATTCTGTGCTAAATCAGATTACCTCAGCTTTGGCAGGCTTGTGTATGCAGTCTAATGGTCCAACAGCACTCATTCCCTATGAGCACAGGGTGCAGTAAAGAAAGGGAGCTTGCTTAACTGCACCTCAGTGCAAGTTACTCTTTAAAAAAATTAGGAGAAAATTTTTGGTGTGGGGAAGGGAGAGGGGACATTACATCTTAAAAAAAGAAAGGTTAGCAAAATGTCTCCTGTAAATTGCAACACTCCAAAAAAAAGGTAATCAGCGGCTAATTATCTGAAACCCAGCAGATAAGAAGTCACAGCAGCGGATTAAGACAAGCTAGCAGTGGGAGGTACGCCCTCCCTCAGTGAAAAGAAAAGTGGATGTGCAAAATGGCATAATGGATGTACTACACCCTGAGGCTGTAACTCACTATGGGGGCTTAAAGCTCAATGTACACCATCAATTCCACCTAATACTTTCTTTACATTATCTGCTCTGCATGACTATTCAGCTGAGGTGAGGATCATTAACACTGAATAGGATCTCTGGTTTTCAAACTTTTCTGTGCAGCGGACCCCTTGCAAATATTGGCACGATCCTGATGACACCCTGTCCTAACATCCGAAAGAACTATCCAAAGGAAAAACAATATGGAAAACAGTTTTATTACTATACAGCAACAGAAAAGTAAGTCAACAATTTCAGCAAGAAATGTAGAAATCCAATAACAGGTGGACCCAAATCTGATGACCTTGAATATTCATTCCACACAACAGACTCCGCTTATGGACCCTTGAGGGTCTGGGAATCCTTGCTCCAAGTCACTACATATGCTAAATAAATTCATGCAAAATCAACTATCAAAAGTTTTGATGAGGTTACATGCTCAAGGAAGAGTTTAAAGATGTCATGCTGTTGACAGATGCACACTACTCCTGTGTCCAAGGCACTCTGATATAAATAACTTGACTTCTGTACAGCAGACAGTGTTTCTCTGGGTATTGTGGGCCAAAGACTTGCAGGTGATAGGTAAATTGGCTGTTATAAATTGCCCCTAGTGTAGGTAGGTGGTAGGGCATATGGGATTACTGTGGGGTTAGTATAGATGGGTGGTTGTTGGTCGGCACAGACATGGTGGGCCGAAGGGCCTGTTTTAGTGCTGTATCTCTAAATAAAAATAAAATAAAAATTGCGAGCTAATGTCAAGTATATCCCTCCTTAAATAAGGAGACAAAAATTGTACACAGTAGTCTAGGTGTGGTCTCACCAACACCCTGTACAGCTGTAGCAAGACTTCCCTACTTTTTTGGGGAAGGAATGAAGAGTGAGTATATGCAAGGAAAACTAAGGTGAGTGGTGGAGAGGAGGTTCTTTGTTATAGGAAGGTGGACTGTATAGCTGTGACCAAAATCTCAATGATATATCTTTGAAGTAATGTTTAGCTAGTCTAAGCAAATGTTTATATCATAGTGTGCTCTTTTCCAGTTTTACTATCTGTTAGATTTACTCCAGTTAGTGTGTAACAATAGTCCAAAACTAATGTCTGACCAGGAAATTATCATACTGCCTTGGTCCTACAGAAAGGCAGATTCATAAATTAATTCTGTCATTTCCATTCACTAATTGCGGATGTAAAACTGAAGGAGCTTGTTTAATTGGGACCACAATGAATCCTGGTGTTCCTGCATTGCTGGTACTGGAGAATGGTACTATTGTCAACTTAATATGACTGCTTTTACAAATTTTCTATTTGTGTTATTCAGTGGAGAAAATACTTCCGAAGTGAGTGAATGCAAGTTTAGTTGTAAACAACCGTTCAGCAAACTGCATTCCACTGTCTAATTCAAAACATTCTCACCCACGCTTTTCCCAGATCAGTCTTGGCATTGCCATTACTATCAGCCATTTATAGTCTATTGTTTTATTCTCCAAATTAGCAACTGATGGCACTGATCAGGACCCTCAATGTGAGGAGGTATGATTTTATGCAATGTGAAAGCCTGGGCTTTCCATTCTATGTATTTAATTTTTGTTTAGGATCCATTCATACATGCAGCATAGCTCTTGAACGGATATCTTGTTGTAAAGTGCGAAAGATGTATGCATACTGTATATTATTTATTTCATACTTGCATCCCACGCTATGGACCATTTCATGACCAGGAGTGACTCACTGCATGGTCTTTGCTTTTTCTAAAGATAGAGAAAACAGGAAACAGCGGGATCTGAAAGAGAAATGTAGGTTAGCATATTAGGTGGGACACATCATCAAAGTTTAAGTTCAATCAGAGGCTTTCTCTTTAAAAGTGGGGTCTGAAGTACATTGTTAGGGCATGCTAGAGGGAGCTGTGGTCAATATTTTGTAGTGGAAATGGAAAGGTTAGAGTGGTCCTGGGAACAGTCTTCAAATTGACCTTCATATGTTACTTTCCACTATTTGCTTATATGCATCCCTGATCCTAATCCTCGCTGTGAGTGCAGTGACCAGGGGTATCTGGCTCTGTGCGTTTACCTTTAACTGGGATATACTTGCGTACTTGACATTAGCTCGCAATACCCACAGAAACACTGTCTGCTGTACAGAAGTCAAGTTATTTATATCAGAGTGCCTTTGACACAGGAGTACTGTGCCTCTGTCAACAGCATTACATCTTTAAACTCTTCCTTGAGCATGTAACCTCATCAAAACTTTTGATAGTTGATTTTGCATGAATTTATTTAGCATATGTAGTAACTTGGAGCAAGGATTCCCAGACCCTCAAGGGTCCATAAGCGGAGTCTGTTGTGTGGAATGAATATTCAAGGTCATCAGATTTGGGTCCACCTGTTATTGGTTTTCAATATTTCTTGCTGAAATTGTTGACTTACTTTTCTGTTGCTGTATCGTAATAAAACTGTTTTCCATATTGTTGTTCCTTTGGATAGTTCTTTCAGACATCAGGACAGGGCGTCATCAGGATCGTGCCAATATTTGCAAGGGGTCCGCTGCACAGAAATGTTTGAAAACCAGAGATCCTATTCAGTGTTAATGATCCTCACCTCAGCTGAATAGTCATGCAGAGCAGATAATGTAAGAAGGTATTATCCTATAACAAAGAACCTCCTCTCCACCTCTCACCTTAGTTTCCCTCTTCATCTTCATACTCACTCTTCATCCCTTCCCCAACAAAGTAGGGAAGTCTTGCTATAACTGTGCAGGTTGTTGGTGAGACCACACCTAGAGTACTGTGTACAATTTTTGTCTTCTTATTTAAGGAGGGATATACTTGCATGGGAGGCAATTCAGAGAAGGTTCACTAGGTTGATTCCTGGGATGAAGGGATTGTCTTGAGGAAAGGTTGAGCAGGTTGGGCCTATATTCATTGGAGTTCAGAAGAATAAGAGGTGACCTTATTGAAAGATAGAAGATTCTGAGGGGGGCTTGACAGGGTAGATGTTCAGAGGATATTTCCCCTTATGGGGAAATCTGGAACAAGGTGGCACTGTTTTAGAATAAGGGGTCTTCTATTTATGGCAGAGATGAGGAGGAATTTCTTCTCTCAAAGGGTCATTAGTTTTTGGAATTCTCTTCTCCAGAGAGCAGTGGAGGTTGGGTCATTGAATATATTCAAGGCTGAGTTGGACAGATTTTTGATCTACAAGGGATCAAGGGTTATGGGGAGCAGGCAGAAAAGTGGAGTCGAGGCCATGATCAAAAAAGCCATGATCTTATTGAATGGTGGAGCAAGCTCGAGGGGGTGAATGGCCTACTCCTGCTTCTATTTCTTATATTCTTATGTTTTTATGATCACTTGCACAATTGACTCTTAATGTGAGCCAAATAAAGCAGGCCAATCCAGATTGGGTAGGGGTGGCAGGTTCACTTCCCTATTGGACACAAGTGAACTAGTTGGGTTTGTACAATATTCTGACAGTTGTCATGGTCATTTTGTTTTCTGGTACAAACCTACAAATTATCAGATTTATTGGCTGTTATTTCATAATTTACCATGGTGGGATTTAATCTCAAAGTGACTAGTCCAGTACCGTAATACTACATTATTATACCCACTAGCAGTGAGCCATTATTTACATGTGAACCTAGAATGAAAGTCTGTGGACTATTTAAGCGCTGAGGGTATCACATACATATGCAATTTCCAGCAAGGCTCACTGGACAGCAATCAAGATGAGGTTCTCTAGCTGATCCTCCCATCTTGAACCTGGATCCACAGTGGCAGCTGCAATCCTCCTAAAATCAGCTAACTCTGAAGAGCCCAAGCATCCAATTTGGGAACTTCCAAGACTCTATTTCTCAGATACTCTCTGGCTGAACTTGCTGAGGTATCAGCAAGTCCTGGGGACTAGAATCTACGAATCCAATGAAGATGAGCTCCTCATATGCCTGTTTGCAAAATGTTTTTAAATCTGTCATAAGGTTATCAGATAAAGTTACTCATCTTTAGTCAGAAACATATAAACTGTAAGAATTTTATGATAATATAGAATCATACAGATAACAACTCTCTCCTGGTTATTTTGCCAATTAAGTTAAATCTGTGCCCTCTGAATACCAACTCGCCTGCCAGTGGAAACAGTTTCTCCCCATCGACTCTATCAAAACCCTTCAGAATTTAGAAGGCCTTGATTAAATCTCCCCTTAGCCTTCTCTAATCTAAGAATAATGATCCCAGTTTCTCTAGTCTCTGCACCAGCTTAAAAGTTTCTCACCATTTCCATCAGGGTCAGCCTTGAGCCCCATGTAGATCTCTCGTATATTTTCAGGAGTAATCCAGACATCATCACCAAAACGTGTATGTGTCAAAACCTGTCATTAGAAATAAATGTTTTGTTCAGAAACAATCTTCAACATGTTGTACAGTACTACATAATTGGCCAAGCAGAAAGATAAACAGGTAGGGGAGTACAAATCTGATCAGATTACTATATAGTAAGCTAATGTGAACCACTACTCTTTCTGACTAATATCTGAAGTTAGTACAAGTAATTTTTTTCATATTTTCAAACAACCTTCTAGTCTGTTCACTTAAACTCTTCATGTCTGGTTGCACTGCCACTAAGCATCGGTCTCAATCCACACCACAAAATAAAACTGGCTAATATTTTCCTCTGCCTTCGTACCCAGTTTCCCTTTTGACCTAACTGAGTGGATGGGGAACTCTACTCAGGCTGAGGTAACAAGGCATCCTCAGCATAAGTGAAGGAAACAGTGCACTGAGGATAGGGAACGTTTTATGAAGGCAGTGGATGAATGAAACCAAGGGGGATTGGAAGTACACGCAGGGGAAGTCTGAAGCAAATAAATTCTGGAAGGATAGGGGAACCTGGGAGATGCCAAGTGTGAAGGGTACAGGATCCAACAATACCAGGAAGACACAAATCTGTATTGATTAGTAACTGCTTTTTAAAAAAAAAAGACTTGTCTATCCACTTTTTCGCCTTTTCACATATTCAACAACAACTTGCAATTATGCAACGCCTTTAACAAAAAAATCCCAAGCACTTCACAGGAGTGTAAACATTCAAATAAAAGCAAAATACTGCAGATGCTGGAAATCTGAAATAAAAACAAGAAATGCTGGAAATACTCAGCAGGTCTGGCAGCATCTGTGGAGAGAAAAGCAGAGTTAACGTTTCAGGTCAGTGACCCTTCATCAGAACTGGCAGAGCCAGAAACGTAATAGGTTTTAAGCAAGTAAAGTGAGGGTGGGGCAAGAGATAACAAAAGAGGTGTTGCTAGGATATGGTCACAGAGAATAACTGACCAGAAGGTCATGGAGCAAAGGCAAACGGTATGTTAATGGTGTGGTGAAAGACAAAGCATTAGTACAGAAAGGGTGTTAATTGACAGCCTGGCCCCAAGCACAAACATGAAAAAAACAGTGAGTAGGCACAGTAGAAACAAACTGAAATAAAATAAACACATAAAAAAGAAAAAAAAAGAAAAAAAACCTAAAAATGAAAATGAAAAGGGGGTCCCGTCATGCTCTGAAATTATTGAACTCAATGTACAGTTCGGCAGGCTGTAGCATGCCTAATCGGTAAATGAGATGCTGTACCTCGAGCTTGCCTTGAAGTTCACTGGAACACTGCAGCAATCCCAGAAACAGAGATGTGGGCATGAGAGCAGGGGGGAATTTTGTAATGGCCAGCAACCGGAAGCTCTGGGTCATGCTTTTGGACTAAGCGGAGGTGTTCCGCAAAGCGATCACCCAGTCTGCGTTTGGTCTCCCCAATGTAGCGGAAACCACATTGTGAGCAGCAAATACAGTATACTAAATTGAAAGAAGTACAGGTAAATCGCTGCTTCACCGGAAAGGAGTGTTTGGGGCCTTGGATAGTGAGGACAGAGGAGGTAAATGTGCAGGTATTACAACTCCTGTGATTGCGCGGGAAGATGCCGTGGGAAGGGGACGAGGTGGTGGGGGTAATGGAGGAGTGGACCAGGGTGTCACGGAGGGAACGATCCCTTCAGAATGCTGACAGGGGAGGGGAGGGGAAGATGCATTTGGTAGTAAACATTCAAACCTTGAAACCAAGCCAAAAGGACAACATATTGGGAGGGGTGACTAAAAGTTTGTTGAAAGTAGTAATATTTAAGGATGTTTTAAAAGGAGAGATAGGTAAGAGGGGTAGAGAGGTTTAGGGAGGAAATTCCAGAGATTAGGGCCTAGACAGCTGAAGGCACGGCCACCAATGGTATGGGGGAGTTCCTGCTTTCTAATAATAATAATAATAATAATAAAAAATGACTAAAAAATATTTTTACATATAAAGTTGGATAAAGGGGGTATACTTTCTGCTGTTTACATCAGTAATATCCGCACAAGTACAGCAAACAATTAGGAAGTCAAATGGTATGTTAGCAAGGGGGTTGGAGTACACGAGTAAGGAAGTCTTTCTGCAATTACAAAGGGCTCTGGTGAGACCACACTTGGAGTACTGGGTATAGTTGTGGTCTCCTTACCCAAAGAAGGATACACTTGCTTTAGAGGAGGTGCAATGAAGATTCACTAGGTTGATTCCTGGAATGAGTGGGATGTCCTATGGAGAGAAATTGAGTAGAATGGGCCTATATTCTTTCTAATTTAGAGGAATGAGACGTGATCTCATTGAAACATATAAAATTCTTAGAGGGATTGACAGGGTAGATGCTGAGAGGGTGTTTCCCCTGGTTGAAGAGTCTAGAACTAGAGGTCATAGTCTCAGAATAAAGAGATGCCCATTTCGCACAGAGATGAGGAGCAATTTCTTTGTTCAGAGGGTTGTGTATCTTTGGAATTCTCTACCCTAGAAAGCTGTGGATGCTCAGCATATTTAAGACAGAGATCGATAGATTCTTGGGCACTAAGGAAATCAAGGGATATGAGGATAGGGTGGGAAAGTGGAGTTGATGTAGAAGTTCAGACATGATCTTATTGAAAGGCAGAGCAGACTCGAGAGGTCGCATGAACTGCTCCTGCTCCTATTTCTAATGTTCTTATCTGGGCGGAATTGGTCAAACCAGTGCAAAAGATCGGGAAATTTTAAAAACAGAAATGAGTTAGGCACAAAAACACTTATGTTTGTGTTTTGCACTGGTTCAAGGTTCAATTTGCCTTGAATCAGACCCCACCCACAAAACAGACTTCGCCGACTGCCTTGGTTTGGGAAGGATCTTCAAATTGCGCTCATTTTCTCTGGTGCGCAGGCAATAATATGCACATCTTAAAAGATTTTCATATTAAAAAAAAGTAATTTATTATGAAACTGACTAACGCATACCAATGAAATTATTAAATGTTTCAGTATAGCTTTTCTTCGAAAAAAAAAGTCATTTTCAGGGATTTTAAAATCAGGTTACTCACAGGTGGAGGACTGGACACCTTTATTAAAAATGCTTACTTTGGTGATAAATCCATTTTCCACTGCATTAATAAAGCTGCATCAGGTTACCACTCAAATACATCAACAAATACTTCTTAATGGTGTTATGAAGGTGCTTCCATTTTTGATATTTTTTGAGGACTTGTGTTCAAAAGCCTGTAGAAATATCTGAGCAGATGCTGGACTTTTTTTTTAAAAAACAGGGTCACTGGAAGGACACATGGAACTTTATTTTTTTTAAAAACACCTACTGGAAGTCACATGTCTTAAGTCAAGCAAACAGCAAGAGCATTGCTGGCTATCGGAGTTATTTGCAGAGAAGTGACATGTCCAGATTTATGGTGGTCAAGAGTTGGTTTCATTTTTGGATATTGTTTAGAGTTCAGTTAGGGTGTCAGCCTGCTGAGAGACAGAGGCTACCAGCTCAACCTGTTCCACCTCTCTGATAAACCTCGCGAATCTAGTGTGAGAACTGGAGAAACTGATGCAGTATTTCTCCTGAGAAGCTTCTGCAAGACTATCGCTCAACATATCCTGAACGAGCAGCTTCTGAAAAGATCACAGTGACCACCGCATGTGTCTAGCAACAACCATCTGCATGTACCTGGACACCAGACCATAGAACCATCTGGAACAATCCATATCTTATCCTTTTTCTTCAAGAATTACGTAGTATTTGGCCAAAGTACTTTTTTTTTGTAAAGTTGATCTCTGCAGAGAAAGCTTCTTTATTTTTGTCTTTAACCCAGTGTGTAAGCACACGTGTGTGTTGGGCTACTTGGAAGGAAATATATTTATATTTTCATATTTCAACCTGAGTGTTAATAGGTTTGCATTCTTATTGAATGCGACTTGTTTTATAATAAGTTAACAATTTTGTCATTTATTAAAGAAACCTGGTTACCGGATTTTTATTCTGAAACTAGAATAAAGAATATAATAGGCCATATTGGTAACTGGGTAAAGAGAAAGACAGTGCACTCCTCCATCCTCAGTCACAACATACAATTGGAGGCTCGGTCCGGGATAACCCAAAGCCAATGAAATGCAATTGTAAGCAGGGTAATAATATTGAAAAGGGGTAAAAGAAAAACGCCAGGTTTCTTGTATATTAGAGCAAAGCATACACTACCAAAATGGTTACTTTTAATGCAATTGTGTCTGTGCAGCAGTCTGGAATAGATTATGATTCTTTAAAGGCATTGCCCATTGATGAGCGGTCAAGCATGGCGGCGCATTTGAAGTTGGATATCAGACTGAAAGCTAGGAGGGCTGAAATCCAGAGCCTAGTGGCCAGACAGCTGAAGATTGAAGTGAAAGAGCCAGAGGGACGAGTAGAATCAGAAGAAGACAAGGTAACACTGGCACAGATTCAGTTAGACATGAAGAGGTTAGAGCTAGAATTTCAGGACAGAGAAAGGGAGTGAGAAAAAGGAAGAAAGAGAGGAAAGGGCAAGAGAAAGAGAGGAAAGGGCAAGAGAAAGAGAGGAAAGGGCAAGAGAAAGAGAGGAAAGGGCAAGAGAAAGAGAGGAAAGGGCAAGAGAAAGAGAGGAAAGGGCAAGAGAAAGAGAGGAAAGGGCAAGAGAAAGAGAGGAAAGGGCAAGAGAAAGAGAGGAAAGGGCAAGAGAAAGAGAGGAAAGGGCAAGAGAAAGAGAGGAAAGGGCAAGAGAAAGAGAGGAAAAGGAAAAAGACAGCACATTTCAAAGGGTGCAAGCAGAGTGGCAGGAGAGAGAAAGGGCGAGAGAAAGAGAAGAAAGAAAGAGGAAAAAGAGAAAGATAAGAAAGTTGGAAATAGAAAAAAGGATGCCCTTGACTGCATTGAAAATTCGGGTGGAGAAAGACTTGACTCCAACCCAGGATCCAGTGGCGAGCTATTTAAATTTGTGCAAGCCCTCCTTGAGGAAAGGGACATAGAGGCATTTTTCACTTCTTTTGAAAAGCTAGCTAAACAGATGAGGTGGCCGACTGGACACTGCTCATGCAAAGAAGGTTGATTGGCAGAGCTCATGTAGTTTATGCCATGCTTTCTGAGGAGGCTTCTGAAGATTATGAGATGGCAAAAAAGGCTATTCTTGCTGTTTATGAGTTGGTCCCTAAAGCTTACAGGCAGAAATTTCCAAACCTCCAGAAACAGCCTGGGCAGACTTATATAGAATTCGAGAGAGTAAAGCAAATTAACTTTGGTAGTTGGATGCGGACACTAAAGGTAGAGGGCACATATGAGACCCTTAGGGGAAGAATTTAAAAATTCACTCCCTCCGGTATTAAGAATCCATATAGAGAACCAGAAGGTTTCAACAGCCAGACAGGGAGCTGAGATCGCTGATGATTACAAACTTGTTTACAAGCCCAAACCCTTTTCTGTCACCCCCACAAACCCGGGAAGAATAGAAGGTGGGAGGGTGAAAGGAAGGCAAGCAGCCAGAGACAAGAAGGGACAGCCGGGAACATACCGGGATCTCCTCCTCATGCCAGAAAGGAAGTTGCTGAGAGTGAAAGTGAGGTCCGAAAGCCTAAGTGTTTCCATTGCCACAAGGTGAGACAACTTCATGCAGCTTGCTGGAATTTGCAGGGTAAACCCATGGGGCTTATTGGGGTACACAAGGCCAATGCAGAGAAAGGGACCCTGACCAGGAGTACAACAGAGCAAGCTGTAGCTCTGACTGCAGCTATAAGGTCAAGTATAAACACCACTGAGAGTGCGGGGAAGGTGAACAAGGTACCTGAGAGCTACAGGGAATTCTTGTTAAAAGGAAAAGTAACTTTCTATCCCTCAAGTGAGGCAGGTAAATATATAGTTATACTTAGGGATACAGGAGCCATCCAAACTCTTTTGCTGGGGAAAGGCATGACTTTTCGACCAGCGAGCGCATCGAATGCCAAGGTTTTAGTGAATGGTATTGGCGGGGAGTATATAGCCATACCTTTGTATTGGGTGACCCAGGAGTGTAACCTAATGTCTGGAACTGGAACTGTAGGAGTTGTCCATAGTTTGCCTGTAGACAGAGTTGGCCTACTCCTGGGGAATGATGTGGCCCAAGCGAAGGTAGTACCTTCTCCAGTAGTCACGGAAAGACCAAATGAAATCAAGGAGACAGAGCAGTTGCAAGAAAAGGTTCCAGGATTTTTTTCTTCATGTGTAGTGACCCGAGCAATGGCTAAACAAGTACCATTGTCAAATTGGCACCACAGACAGATATTCGGCTATCAGAAACTTTCTTTGGGGATTTGGATAATCCGAAGGAAATGTTCAGTAAGACAAAATTATACAGTTCAATTTAATCCTAACATTTATACTGCTCCCTTTTCACCACTTATTTGTTTAACAGAGGAAGCTATTGGTTGAACCTTAGCCATGTGACTTTCAAACACTGGCTTCATTCTGTGGAACAATTCACACAAGAGGAAGTAAGTATTATTTATGCAAGATGTATATATCTAATTCTGAGTTTTCATACAATTGGACCCATCATATCGGAGTCATAATGGGCCGAATGGACTCCTTCTTTCTGTTGAGTCCATGCCGGCTCTCAGTAGAGTAATCCAATCAGTCTCATTCCCCCAGTGTATCCCTGTAGCGCTGCAAGTTTATTTCCCTCAAGTGCCCATCCAATTTCCTTTTGAAGTCATTCATCATCTCCACTTCCATCACCCTCGTAGGCAGTGAGTTCCAGGTCATTAAAACTCACTGCTTAAAAAGGTTCTTCCTCACATACCCCTCCATCTCTTGCCCAAGATCTTAAATTTGTGTCTCCTAGTCCTTGTACCATCAGCTAAACGGAACAGCTACTCTTTGTCTACTTTATCTAAACCTGTCAATCTTGTACACCTCTATCAAATCTCCCTGCAATTTCCTTTGTTCCAAGGAAAACACCACCAGCTTCTGCAGCCTAACCTTGTAGCTAAAATCCCTCATCCCTGGAACCATTCTGGTAAATCTCCTTTGCACCCTCTCAAAGACCCTCATATCCTTCCTAAAGCATGGTGACCAGAACTAGATGCAATAGTCTAGTTGTGGCCTAACCAGAGCTTTATAAAGGTTCAGCATACCTTCCCTGCTTTTGTACCAAATACTTCTAATTATGAAGCCCAAGATCCCGTATGATTTGCTAACTACTCTCTCAGTATGTCGTGCCACCTTCAAAGATCTATGAGTATGAACCCCCAGGTCCCTCTGTCCTTGTACAATTAGTCTATATTGCCTTCTGCCAAAATGCATCACCTCACACATCTCTAAGAAATTCCATCTGCCCATTCTGCTGGCCTATCTATGTCCTGTTGCAGACGATTGGTATCATCCTCACTCCACGTTTGACATCACTGGCAAACTTTGAAATTTTACTTTGTATTCCAATATCCAAATCATTTATATATAATCACAAAAAGCAGTGGTCCTAGGATAGAACCAAGGAGAACACCACTGCCTACCATCCTCCAGTTTGAAAAACAACCATTTACCATGATTCGCTGTTTTCTGTCCTTAAGCCAATTTTTTATCCAAGCTGACACTGACCCTCCTATTCCATGAGCCTCAATTTTGGTAACCAGCCTGTTATGTGGTACTTTTCAAACGCTTTCTTAAAATTCATATAGGCAACATCCATTGATTTCCCTTCCTCAAACTTCTCCATCACTCCATCAAAAAATTCAATTAGATTAGTCAAGCACGATCTGCCTTTTACAAATCTGTGCTGGCTCTCCTTAATTAACTCAAACTTCTCCAACAGCCTGTTGATTTTTTCTCTGATTATTGTTTCCAAAACCTTGCCCACCACTGATGTTAAACTGACCAGCCTGTAGTTACTAAGAATGTCCTTTCACCTTTTTTGAAAAAGGGTGTTGCATTTGCCAGTCTCAAATCCTCAGCCACCTTCCCCGTATCCAGGAAGATTGGCAAGACCTTCCGTGATCTCCACTCCCACTTCCTTTAGTGATCTGGGATGCAAGCCATCCAGACAAGGAGACTTATCCACTGTACAGGTAGCCAGCCTTTCCAGTACATCTTTCCTATCAATTTTCATCCCATCCATTACCTCTAACATCTCTGCTTCTACCGATATTTTGTCCGCATCCACTTCCTCAGTGAACACCAATACAAAGTATTCATTACATGTTCTAGCCTTGTTCTGCGCCTCTAAGCATATATCACCCTCTTTTTCTCTAATAGGCCCACCCCACCTTTTACGACCTGCTGATAGAAGATTTTTGTGTTTCCTTTTATGTTAACTGGTATTCTGTTCTCATATTCTCTCTTTGCCAGTCTTATTTTCCTCTTCACTTCCCCTCTCAACTTACTGTATTTGGCCTGGTTCTCACTTGGAGAATTCACCTGATATGCATCATACACTCTTTTTTTTTGTTTCATTATATTCTCAATTGCCCTCGTCATCCAAGAGCCTTGTCTTTGGTTCTCTTACCTTTCATCATTGTTGGAATCTACGTAGCTGAAACATCTCCTCCTTACCATTTTTCCTGTCAATCTTTTGTTCCATTTTACCCTGGCTAGATCCCCTCCTCATCCCATTGAAGTCAGCCCTCTTCCAATTTAGAAGCTCTCCTTTAGATTGTTCTGTTCTCTTCTCCATAACTAATCCAAACCTTATGATATGATGATCACTCTTACCAAAGTGTTCCCCCACAGAGACTTGGTCCACTTGGCCCACCTCATTCCCCAGCACAAGATTTAGTAATGTCTCCTTCATAGTTGGACCAAAGAACATACTGTTCAAGGACGTTCTCCTGAACACGTTTCAGAATTCCACCCCCTCCTTACCCTTTACTCTAAAATTATCCCGATCGATAGTTAGGTAATTAAAGTGCCCCAATATCACCACTCTATAGTTCTTGCACATCTCTTGTGATTTCCCTGCAGATTTGCTCCTCTCTCTCTCACACTATTTGGACGCCTATAAAATACGCCTAGTAGGGTGATCGTACCCTTTTTTGCAACTCTAACCAAATGGATTTTGTCTTTGCACCCTAAAGGACATCCTCCCTTTCTAACACTACAATGTTTTCCCTAATGGCTCCTGCCACTCAACCTCCCTTTTCTCCTTCTTTTCTATCTTTTCTGAGCGTTTTGTATTCTTATGTGCTCAATCCTCACCATTTTTAAGACACGCTTCCATTATTGTCACATCTTATTCCCACACAGCTATTTGTAATTGTAGCTCATCAACCTTATTCACCACACGTTTTGTATTTACATACATGCATTCTAAACCTGTCTTTGTATTCCTTGTAGTCCTTCTTGGTCTGCTCCTATCTAATATGGTACTACTTTCTTCTCTAGTACCATCCAACATTCTCACTCTTTTATGCACCTTATTCCTCTTTTCTACTTCTATATGCTGGTGCCCATCCCCCTGCCAATTTAGTTTAAACCCTCCCCAAATACACTAGTGAACCTCCCCATGAACACAATGGTTCCAGTGCTGTTGAGGTGCAACCTGTCCCTTTTAAATATTTGCCTCCTGCCCCAGAGCTGTTCCCAATGTTCCATTATTAAGGAAGAAATAGCAGGACATTTAGAAAAACATAATGCAAACAGAGTCAACATGGTTTTATGAAAGGGAAATAATGTTTGACAAATTTGTTAGAGTTCTTTGAAGATATAACAAGTAGAGTGGATAAAGGGGAACCAGTAGATGTAGTGTCTTTGGATTTTCAGAAGGCGTTTGATAAGGTGCCACATAAAAGGTTATTGCACAAAATAAGTGCTCAGGGTATTAGGGGTAATGTGTTGGCATGGATCGAGGATTGGCTAACACACAGAAAGCAGAGAGTCGGGATCAATGGGTCTTTTTCAGGTTGGAAAGTCGTAACTAGTGGGGTGCCACAAAGATCGGTCCTACGGCCTCAACTTTTTTTTTTTGAGATACAGCACTGAAACAGGCCCTTCGGCCCACCGAGTCTGTGCCAACCAACAACCACCCATTTATACTAATCCTACATTAATCCCATATTCCCTACCACATCACCACCATTCTCCTACCACCTACCTACACTAGGGGCTATTTACAATGGCCAATTTACCTATCAACCTGCAAGTCTTTGGCTTTCCTATCTATATTAATGACTTAGAGGAAGGGACAGAATGTAGATCCAAATTTGCTATTAATACAAAAATATGTGGGAAGGCATGTTGTGATGAGGACACAAAGACTCTGCAAAGGGATATAGATAGGTTAAGTGAGTGGGCAAAAACTTGGCAGATGGGGTTTAAAGTGGGAAAGTGTGAAGTCATCCACTTTGGCAGGAAGAATAAAAAAGCAGATTATTTAGCTTAGAGATACAGCACTGAAACAGGCCCTTCAGCCCACCGAGTCTGTGCCGAACATCAACCACACATTTATACTAATCCTACACTAATCCCATATTCCTACCAAACATCCCCACCTGTCCCTATATTTCCCTACCACCTACCTATACTAGTGACAATTTATAATGGCCAATTTACCTATCAACCTGCAAGTCTTTTGGCTTGTGGGAGGAAACCGGAGCACCCGGAGAAAACCCACACAGACACAGGGAGAACTTGCAAACTCCACACAGGCAGTACCCGGAATCGAACCCGGGTCCCTGGAGCTGTGAGGCTGCGGTGCTAACCACTGCGCCACTGTGCCGCCCCTGGAGAAAGACTACAAAATACTGCAGTACAGAGGGAGCTGGGTGTTGTTGTGCATGAAACACAAAAGGTTAGCATGCAGGTGCAGCAAGTAATTAGGAAGGCAAATGGAATTTTGGCCTTTATTGCTAGGGGGTTAGAGTTTAGAAACAGGGAAGTCTTGTTACAACTGTACAGGGTGTTGGTGAGGCCACACCTGGAGTACTGCGTACAGTTTTGGTCTCCGTATTTACAGAAGGATGTACTATCATTGGAGGCAGTTCAGAAAAGGCTCACCAGGCTGATTCCTGGAAGGAAGAGATTGTCTTATCAAGAAAGGCTAAACAGATTAGGCCTTTATTCATTGGAGTTTAGAAGAATGAGAGGTGATCTTATAGAAACATATAAGATTTTAAGGGGGCTTGACAGGGTAGATTTGAGAAAATGTTTCCACTAGTAGGGGAATCTTGAACTAGGGAACATAGTTACAGAATAAGGGGGAACACATTTAAAACTGAGATGCAAAGGAATTTCTTCTCTCAGAGTGTGGTGACTTCTGGAATTCTCTGCCTCAGAGAGTTGTGGAGGCTAGATCACTAAATGTATTTAAGGAGGAGGTAGATAGATTTTTGAAATCTTGGGGAGTCGAGGGTTAGGCGGAGCAGGCCCGAAAGGGGAGTTGAGGCCTGGGACAGATCAGCCATGATCTTATTGAATGGCGGGGCAGGCTTGAGGGGCTGAATGGCCTATTCCTGCTCCTATTTCTTATGTTCAATGTCCCAAGAACCTGAAGCCCTCCCTCCTGCACCATGCCTCAAACCACACACTGATCTTCCCTATCTTTGTATTTCTACTCTCGCTAGCGCATGGCACTGGCAGTAATCCAGAGATTACTACCTTCAAGGTCCTACTCTTTAACTTCATTCCTAGCTCCTGAAAATCTGACTGTAGGACCTCAATACCTGTTCCCTCTATGTCGTTGGTACCGACAAGTACCACAACTTAAAGCTCACTCCCTTCCTCCTGCAGAATATTCTGCACCCTTCCCTAATTATCCTGGCACTAGGGAAGCAACACATCATGCAGGACTCAGGACGACAGTTAAAGAAATGCTCATCTATCCCCCTAACCATGTATCAGAATGTTAGAAATATGACATTGTTACACCCTTAGACTGAGTAAAAATGTAGCCCTCACTCCAGTGATAAAGGTCTCCTGTTTGTGTCTGCTACAAAAGTCCTTTGTAAAGTGGGTTTGACTAGTGTCAATACAGTTCCAAGGGGCCTAAATGGCAAACTTACTCAGAGGCCCACCGGATGGCTGATGTGGGAAATGGAAAATGGTAGGGAATTCTCTTGTGAGATATGGCGAGAGCTTTGTCTTGTACCTGATCAATGTTATACCTACTCAGTCATAGAGTTATACAGCGCAGAAACAGGCCCTTCAGCCATCGTGTCCATGCCAACCTATCTAATCCCATTTTCCAGCACTTGGCCCGTAGCCTTGTATGCTATGGTGTTTCAAGTGCTCATCTAAATACTTCTTAAATGTTGTGAGGATTCCTGCCTCTACCACCCCTCCAGGCAGTGTGTTCCAGATTCCAACCACCCTCTGGGTGAAAAATGTTTTCCTCAAATCCCCTCTAAACCTTCTGCCCCTTACCTTAAATCTATGTCCCCTGGTTATTGACACCTCTGCTAAGCGAAAATGTTTCTTCTTATCTACCCTATCTATACCCCTCATAATTTTGTATACTGGGAGTACATAATGCTGACTCTGACTACTTCCAGCACAAGTAGCCTGGAACTTGATAAGCAAAAGTTCACCAATAGCTCGGAGCTATAAATTACTTTAAAAGCCACAATACCTACAGAACAGTGAGGTACCGTCCCTGAATAAATTTATATACCTCTTTCATCTGTAGCTGTCCATCTTGATTGTAGTCAAGCAAGTTGAAGATTTCCTCCTTGCTGATATCCATCTCATCAATGGCCTCCTGCTGAAGGTCAGAAGGCATAATCTGACTCTCCTGGAGACCCTTCAACTTTGCGAGATGGATAACCAGTTTACATTCTTCCTCTGAAAGGAAGTTTTCTATTTCTGAAGGAAAAATAATAAATGATACACAAATAACCGGGAATACAAAGGGCTTGCAATATGCAGAAAAAATATCAAGCTACAGCTATAATTGTCTACTTTGATCATTTCTTAAGGTCATCAGTTCAAATTCTACTTCAGAGACTTGAACCCATAATCTAGTCTGAAACTTCAATGCAATACTGAGCACATTACAGTAATGACAACACATGGCTTTGGGATATTCTGAGATTGTGTAATGTGCTACATGAATGCAAATTCTTTGTATTCTAAGGCTATTTATAAAACCCCAAATTCTGTGGCCTTTTTATGTATTATTTAACAGGATTCACATTTTTAGGGAATTATATATTTGAACGGCTAGGTGTCTCTGGCCCTCCACTTTCAAAATTCCTGAACTCCTCCAATTGTGACCTCTTGCATATCTCTTAATTTTAATCCGCCACCATTATTAAAGGCATTATATAAATGCAAGACGTCACTGTACATAGAACAGTGTAGGAGATCATGGTAGGGAACAGAAGCGAGAGTTAAATGTTGAGATTATCACAGAATCATAGAAACTTACAGCACAGAAAGAGGCCATTCAGGTCTTTGTACCCATACTGGGCTTTGAAAGAGTAATCATGCTTAGTCTCACACCCACACTCATAAAACAATCAGGAATGTAACAGGGGAAGAGGCCATGGAGGAGGTCCCACAATGTCTTCCAGCTATACCTGTCTCTGTAGAACATGTGGGACTCCCTTGGATTCCTTTAGCAATGGCTTTGATCTGGAGAGAGTGAGTAGACTTAAAGGGAGTTGTCGTCCCAGGTGAGAATGATCCCAGCCAGGTGTAGGAGTGTGGGCAGGGACAGGATAGGCTGCTTTTTGGGGAGAATCAAAGGGCCTGCATTCCATCTTGGCAAGGGATGGAGGTGCAGAGGGAGAGAATTTCCAGTGCTTTCTCAGTAAGTCTATACTCCATTTCCTTGTTTCTAGTCCCACCCACCCGCGACCTGACAAAAGGTCATTGACCTGAAATGTTAACTGTTAACATTTATGTTAAATGTTAAGGGGAGATGGTGGTGTAGTGGGAATGTCACTGGACTAGTAATCCAGAGCCCAGGTTACTGCTTTGGGAACATGGGTTCGGATCCCACCATGGCAGATGGTGAAATTTGAATTCAATTAATAAAACTGGAATTAAAAACTAGTCTAATGGTGACCACAAAACCATTGTCGATTGTTGTAAAAACCCATCTGGTTCACGAATGTTCTTTAGGGAAGGAAATCTGCTGTCCTTACCTGGTCTGGCCTACATGTGACTCCAGACCCACAGCAATGTGGTTGACTCTTAAATGCCCTCTGAAATGGCCTAGCAAGCCACTCAGTTAAGGGCAATTAGGAATGGGCAATAAATGCTGGCCTAGCCAGTGACACCCACATTCCACAAAAAGAAATTTTTAAAAACTCCTTTTCTTTCCCTACAGATGCAGCCTAACTGGCTGAGTATTTGCAGTATTTTCTGTTGATATTTCAGATTTCTGTCAACCATAATATTTTGTCTTTCTATCACTTTTTTCAAACAACATTTAGAATACCGCCGGAGAACGCTTCCCTTAGGATTAGGGAGCTGGGATTTAGTAGTGTAAATGCAGGTGGCTCACAGTTGCTGATCTACCAGAATCGGAATTAAATGTGTCCCAGTATTAAAACTGGGAATGGTAGCATAGTGGTAATGTTACTGGACTAGTAATCCAGAAGCCCAGACAATGATCTGCAGACACTCGAGTTCGAATTCCAGACCCATGGCAACGTGATTGTCTTGCTCGGCCATTTCAGAAGACAGTTAAGCGGCAATCAGTTGAAACAAATCGCTATAGAAAAGTCGAAGAATAAAACTGGGCAGACCACTCAGCACTGACCTAGGCACTGGAAGGGACGAAGGCACATCCTGCCCAGTCAACCCTGCAAAAGTCCTCCTCACTAACATTTTGGGGACTTGTGCCAAAATTGGGAGAGCTGTCTCACAGACCAGTCAAGAATAGTCATACTCACAGAATCATACTTCATAGCCAATGTTCCAGGCTCCTTCATCACTGTCCCTGGTATGCCCTGCAGCACATACCCACCAGAGGTGGCGGCACAGTGGCATACAGTTAAGAGGGGGGAGGGACTGGGAGACCGCAACATTGATTCCAGATCCATGAAATCTCATGGCATCAGTTCAAACATGAGTAAGGAAACCTCCCGCCTACTGCCCTCCTTTAACTGCTGAATCAGTGCTCCTTCATGTTGAACACCACTTGGAAGAAGCACCGAGAACAGCAAGGCCACAGAAAGTACTCTAGGTGGAGGACTTCAATGACCATCACCAAGAGTGGCTTGGTAGCAGCACTACTGGCCAAGCCCTGAAGGATATATCTGCCACTGCAAAAAAACAAGGCTGAAGCATTTACAACCATCTTCAGCCGAGTTGATGATCAATCTCAGCCTCCTTCTGATGTTCCCAACATCACAGATGCCAGTAATCAGCCAATTCGATTCACTCCATGTGATATCAAGAAACAGCTGAACGCACTGGATACAAAAAAGGCTATGGGCCCTGACAACATCCCAGCTGTACTACAGAAAACTTGCGCTCCAGAATCATCTGCACCCTTAGCCAAGTTGTTCCAGTACAGCTGCAACACTGGCATCTACCTGACAATGTGGAAAATTACCCAGGTATATCCTGTCAACAAAAAGCAGGATAAATCCAATCCAGCCACTTACCACCCCATCAGTCTACTCCCAATCTTCAAAACAATGGAAGGTGTCATTCTCAGTGCTTTCAAGTAGCACTTACTCAGCAATAACCTGCTCAGTTTAGGTTCTGCCAGGGCCACTTGGCTCCAGACATCATTGCAGCCTTATTCCAAACTTGGACAAAAGAGTTGAATTCCAGAGGTAGGCGTGTGTAACTGCTCTTGACATCCAGACACTATTTGACTAAGTGCTTTCAAGGAGCCCTAGCAAAATTGAAGTCAATGGGAATCAGGGGGTAAATCTCTCCACTGGTTGAGTCATACCCAGCACAAAAGGAAGGTGGCTGTAGTTGTGAGAGGCCAATCATCTCAGCCCCAGGACATCACTGCAGGTGTTCCTCAGGATAGTGTCCTAGGCCCAACCATCTTCAGCTGCTTCATTAGTAACCTTCCCTCATTCATAAGGTCAGAAGAGGGGATGTTTGCTGATGATTCAACAGTGTTCAGTTTCATTCGCAACTCCTCAGATACTGAAGCAGTCAGTGCTCCCTTGCAGCAAGATCTGGACAACATGCAGGCTTGGGCTGATAAGTGGCAAGTAACATTCACACCACACAAGTGTCAGGCAATGACCATCTCCAACAACAGAAAATCTAATCATCCACCCTTGATGTTCAACAGCATTATCATTGCTGAATCCCCCCCCCCCCACCCCCCCCCCCCCCCACCCGCCCGCCCCAACATCCTGGTGATTACCACTGACCAGAAACTTAACTGGATCAGCCACATTCTGTGGCTACAAGAGCAGGTCAGAGGCTGGGAATTCTGCGGCGAGTAACTCACTTCCCGACTCTGCAAAGCCTGACTGCAATCTACAAATAACAAGTCAGGAGTGTGATGGAATACTCTCCACTTGTCTGAATGAGTCCAGCTCCAACAACACTCAAGAAGCTCGATACCATCAAGGACAAAGCAGCCCGCTTCATTGGCACCCTATCCATCACCAGCACACAGTGGCAACAGTGAGATCTACAAGATGCACTGCAGCAACTCACCAAGGTTTCTTCGACAGCACCTTCCAAACCCGCAACCTCTACCACCCAGAAGAACAACGGCATCAGGCGCATGGTAACACCACCATCTGCAAGTTCCCCAAGTCACACACCATCCTGACTTGGAACTGTGTCGCTGTCCCTTCATTGTCGCTGGGTCAAAATCCTGGAACTCCCTCCCTAACAGCACTGTTGGTGTACCTGTACCACATGGACTGCAGCAGTTCAAGAAGGCGGCTCACCACCACCTTCTCGAGGGCAATGAGGAATGGACAATAAATGCTGGCCTAGCCAGCGACACCCATATCTAATGCACAAATTTAAATAAACGCTATTTCATTGTCAACTTTAAGATTCTCATTTAAGCATTCAGAAAAGTAAATGGCATCTCTTTCCCCAATAAAAAAGGAAAAGATTTGTGCCATGATTTTTTTAAACTTCTCTTTTAAAAAGGTTGCTTCATTAAATGCTGTTTTACACCAAAGGCATCCTTTTCACAGAATTACAGCACTGTGGATCATTCCTACAAATATTAGTTACATGGCCTTCATACAACAGAACTGTTAAATAAATGCAGGAAAACTGGCGCCAAGCATATATTTAAGAACGGGAAAGAAAGCAGCACAAATTGGTGACATAAAATGACGCGATGCCAGAGTTGCTCGACTGTAAACTCCCGATTTCCATTATAATTTAAAAAAATGGAAACCTAACTTTCTCAATCGCTCATATTCAGAATTCATTCCGGAGTTTGCAGGGAGGCCCCCTTTTGTTCGACAATTGTTAACAGCAGGGGCCAGTCCCTCAATTACTGTCAAAAAATTAAAATGACTAAAGAATTTTTTTTTCTCACTGCATTGCTTTTCCCCTCGCAAACATCGGTCTGGTTAGAAAGTGGGATTTGTACTTTCCGGAAGAAATCTTGTTGCTTCCGTGGAGAACAACAAAACAAATAAATACATTGTGTTAGTCAATTATCACAATAAAACCATCATTACAGAAAGCGAATTGTACCAGCAACTAAGCAAACTTTTAATATCCACATCTACATGGAGATTTGGAATACATTTGGAATACAAATTACTTTATTTGGGCTGTTGTTTTAGTTTTACTTGCAACAAAAAAAAAACTATGTTTTGTCAAGTGAGAATTGAGAATTCTCCCCAGAAAGAAACATCTGAACTATAGCTCAAGAACGCAGTGAAATGTAACTTTCTCAAAAAAAATGTAACATGTTAATAGACTGTCCAATTTTCTGCGGTGCGGACACGTCTTGGTCTTGTAAATCGATCAACCATAAAGCTGAGTGGAGTCTGCAGATCGCCGAATGCCCAACTTTCAAAACATATTAAAGTAAAAGAAAGCAGCCCTTCCTTGCCACAAGTTACACACGCTCGTTGAAAAACAAGTCCCAAACAGTAAGTGAGATTTAATAGCTTCACTAGACAGGTGTAACACTAACTATGGTTGCAACTCGGTTTAACCCAAGTTTACTATTTGCGTGGTTCACTGCACAAAATAAACAAGTCTTCTAATTTGATTTCCTCCCCACACAAACAGATGTACAGATGTAACATTTCACTGCCTGATAATTACCGAGCAGCATATGGAGGGGGCCAAGACAGAGAACAATCTCCAACTGCTTCGACATGAGGAGTAAAACTGATTTAATAATTCCAAGGCACGTACAATAGCAGCCCCCCTCCTGCTCTCATTAAGGTACCTGCTGGTCTCAGCTTCAGCCCCTTGAAAACTCCAAACAATAAGATTAATTTGTAAATAAAACTATGGCATTGTCCTTGCTCGACCTAATGAGCAGGGATTAGGCAGAGTTACTTTCCTATAAATGGTCCATGGAAAGTTGGGAACAGCCAACACACCACTTAGTCAGAAAACCGGATCCACTTAGTGCATTTTTTTTTGGTCTGACCCGTGTCACATAGAAGCAAAAAAGCTGAGATGGGCTTCGGTGCAATTGGAAGTCCCATCAAGCCCAAGCTGCAGAGTTTATCCTTCGTTGTAACCTACTTGCTTCCTGTGGCTTCTCACGGGTTGTCTGTAAGCCTGGGCAGTTCCACCAGATGCTTGCATATCCCGAAGGCGATGGCCCTGTGCTATGACATTGGCTACGCGGAGATGAGAATCCCTAACATACTGGAACATGAAACACTCGCTGAAATTATCCAGCAGTCCACTAGCTGGTTACCTTTACTGGCCAGAGAATGTCATCCAGATGCTAGGATCTTCCTTTGTTCTCTTATCGCACCCATTTGCTTAGACAGGTAAGGAGCGTTAAATGCTATTGCTCATCAATCCGCTTTGCAAAAACCGAAAAAGTTTGAGCATATTGAAATCAAAATGACATTTATTAAATATCATTCAAAAATAAATATAAAAGTTGCTCTGTGAAATGCTTTGCTTCGAGTTTGTTCCAACTTTACCTGCCCAATACCAAATGTAATAAAAGGGTATGAGCAAATATTTAAAGTAATACCGCGTGAAAGTGATATTTTTGTCAATTCACAATTTGGGAATGAAGTAAATATTAGTCCAATGCGAGTTGTTTGTGTGATAAAAGTACATTTTTGTTTAAACGACGTGTTAGTCTAAAATCGCTTAATGGTTTTATTTTCTGAAAGCGAGACAAATACGATTATTCCGTTGTACTAGTTTACAAGATCGTTGCCTCCAGTTACGAGACCGACAGTTTTCAGTTGATTCTATTTGTAAAGTTCCCAGGTTATTCTGGAACACGTTTTTTCATTCCCCTCGTTTCTCTTCACCGTCCCCGCCCCGCTCCCAACCCAACATCCGTGGTTCAATCAAGTCTGTTCGGTTTCCACACACCAGCAACATTCTGGTACCTTACCCAACTGGTTTTCTTTCCTGTAGAAACTTGAAGTTCCGTGTTCTCACTGAACATCTAGAGTCTCGCATTTTCCAATAAGGAGTCACTAAGCTGAGCTCAAGAACAGTAACTCTGGCAGATTTTGTCCTCTCGAGCAATTATAGTATCCTAAGTACCTGTCCCATTGAAATCAGCCAGGTGTGTGCAGAGTAGGGATTGAGGTTGACACCTTCCTGGTCTGTGTGGCTCAGTTCCATATTGAGCAATGCACTTACCAACTCACCCAAGGGATACTGCACAAAAGTTCACTGGTAAATGCGATCAGATTTCTAACATTATAAATGTATTTTAGTGTCTATAAAATATTACACACACACACACTTGAAAGCTCACTAATCTCAGTAACAGGAGTTACATTTACACAGCATGTTTATTGATTAGCTGGCTTGTATACTCAGAGGTATGAGCTGGATCACATTGCATTATCCAGAGTATCTGATTCCTTTTATTTTGATTGAATATTGATTTGTTTTGGCAAAGTAAACATGGCCATTGCCCTTCTGCCTCAAGAAGTTCTGTGCGAGTGGAAATTTCCTTCAGCTCAATGTTAGCATACTGAAGCCACTCTCTTGGGCTTGTGCCTGCCCCTGTATATAATTGCTTCAACTCTATCTACCTCCCTTACTGCCCATTTAGGTTGAACCAGGTGGTGCAGAGCTTTGGTGATCTGGGTTCAACCCAAAGCTGTCCACCTGATCACATACCCAGTCAGCAACAAAAACAACTTTTTCCCCCACATCTGTAACAATGCTCACTTCCTAACAGCACTGTGGCTGTACCTACACCAAATGGGCTGCAGTGGTTCAAGGCAGTGGCTCACCACCTCCTTCTCAAAGGCAATTAGGGATGGGCAATAAATAAATCAAAGAATAAATTTAAAAAATTGTGCCCGAGCTTATCCCTCTTTTACTGAACCACAACCCATATTTTCATAACCTCCAGGATTGATTTTTAAATGCTCTCCTCACTGCTTTCCTCTTCTCCATCCTTCAAACTTCAGTTAATCCAGAATTGGTGACCTATGTCTTCTATCACATTGACATTACAAGCACTAGTGACAACATAGAACAGTACCACACATCCATCTGACCAGTGATCTTATGCACAAATCCCAACCTGCACCAGGCATTTTTGTGTCTATTCCTCTTTTTTTTTTAATTCGTTTCATGGGATGAGAGAATCACTGGCAAGCCAACATTTGTTCTCTATTCCTAATTGCCCTTAAGAAGGTGGTGGTGATCTACCTTCTTGAACTGCTGCTTGACATCCTCAGAGATCGAACTTGCAGGCATCACACTCCTGCTCTGGAATTTTGTTTCAAGATCACAATGCCTCACCATCTCTCTCCCTCCTCTTAAAGCCTCATCAGAGATCAGAAATGTGCAGGTACTCACTCAGTGATACAGCATATGGGACAATGAGGCACGGCAAGACACTTCTTATCTTAGTTAAGAGCTTTATTTGAACTATTAGTAAGAAATCTGATGCTGCTGGTAGTTTATATAGAACTGTCTCGCTACATCTTGGCTGTCAGTGCTATGGAATTCACCCGGTTTGCTGTGTCATCCTACAATTGTTAAATAGGGCAACACAGTTATTTAAAAGTCACAATCTTTAATTCAAAGAACAAAGAACAGTACAGCACAGGAACAGGCCATTCGGCCCTCCAAGCCTGCGCCGATCTTGATGCCTGCCTAAACTAAAACCTTCTGCACTTCCGGGGACCATATCCTTCTATTCCCATCCTATTCATGTATTTGTCAAGATGCCTCTTAAACATCGCTATCGTACCTGCTTCCACCACCTCCCCCGGCAGCAAGTTCCAGGCACTCACCACCCTCTGTGTAAAGAACTTGCCTCGCACATCCCCTCTAAACTTTGCCCCTCCCACCTTAAACCTATGTCACCTAGTAACTGACTCTTCCACCCTGGGAAAAAACCTCTGACTATCCACTCTGTCCATGCCGCTCATAACTTTGTAAACCTCTATCATGTTGCCCCTCCATCTCCGTCGTTCCAGTGAAAACAATCCGAGTTTATCCAACCGCTCCTCATAGCTAATGCCCTCCAGGCCAGGCAACATCCTGGTAAATTCCTGAGTCATGGACCTTTGCGTAACACAGGGAAACCCCCAGCGCTATCCAACATGAATGGTTGATCACTTATGCTGGAGGTGGCTCTAACTTACTTTACAATGTCTGAGTTTGGAGCGGGTGGGGGGGGGGGGGCGGGGGTGGGGAGGGGTGCCGTGCCGCTAGTACTGTTAAATTAACATAGCATTAAATGCAGCAAGGCATTCCAGAACACTCAACACATGGGTGCTATTAAAGATATTCCTTCAGTGAAGAACAGCATTATCAATGCGTAGTGTTTTTTAGCATCTGATTAGGATGTAGTTTTCTCCTGGGGTCATGAGAACATTCAAATGGGGTTTACTGATGGCTTGTTCTAGCCATAGTCCCAAAGGACAATAGGCATCTCTCCCCATTAGAGAGATAGTTGGTGATGTATAGCTTGAGGTTCACCACCCCTCATGGAGCAAGGTGAGGAGGCAGGCATCCATAAACTACCACAGCCGGTTTGAACCCGTGTTATTGACATCTTTCGGTATCATACACTAGCCGTCTAACCAACCGAACTAACCGACCCCTGTTTTACTGATTATGACACAAGTAATTCATGTAGGTTGAAAAACAATTTAAGTTTGATTAGAGAAATTGTAGGGGAAAACTCCTGAGTGAGAAACACGAAAATTATGGTTTTTCTCCCTAAATAACATGCTAATGAAATCACAGAACACACAGCTTTGAAATGTATCATGAGTGTGAGATTTTGTAACAGGTCAGCAACTTGGAAAAAACAGACATTCTCCCTTTTTTTAAATTAAGAGAAAACTTCACCCCTTAATGTCCAATATATATTACACTGTGTGCAGGGTCTCAGAATAAGGGATCAGCCATTTAGGTCTGAGATGAGGAGAAATTTCTTCACTCACAGGTTTGTGAACCTTTGGAATTCTCAACAACACAGAAGTTGTAGGTGCTCAATTGTTGAATATATTTAAGTCAGAGATTGAAAGATTTTTGGAAGCTAAGGGAGTCAAGTGATATGGATATAGTGCAAGAGGCGTAGCTGAGGTACAGGATCAGCCAAGATCTTACTGAAACATGGAGCAGGCACGAGGGGCCGAATGGCCTGCTCAAGCTACTATTTATGTTATGATGTTATAAATCCATTAAGGCATAAAATAATGTATTAAGTCTCAGAAGAATCAGTTGTGGACTTCCAACTTGCATGCATTGGAAGGAAGAAAATTTATTGTGGACGAGTAATACAGGAATTAACATCACATCCTCTTGATTTTTGCCCCTTTTAAAGGTTTATATACCCTTGTCGCAGCCTGTGTGTAGCAGTGAGAAACAGCTGTGCCCCCATCATGGCCTGCTATGGCTACCCATGGCCAGAAATACTGAACTGCAACAAGTTCCCTGCTGACCACGGCATGTGCATCTCCCCTATCAGCAACAAGACAGCATCACACAGAAGGAGTAAGTGGTTTTGATTGAACAGTGCATTTCATATGATGGCATATCAGTAAACAAAACCACACACAATATATTCAGATCAAGCCTCAATACTTTACCAGTTGTAACTTTCAAACCATTTTAATCTAGTTTCTAGTACCCTGTTAAAATTACTAAGGAGATAAGGAGACACAAGATGCAAAAAAAAGTTACCAGGATCATCCAGCCTGTTGCTTTGGAAGAACTTCATAATGCATGCACTGCTCTTTGCACATAAGCACTAAGCCACAGAGTGTTACCATACCAATTCACTTGCAATTCTCCACATGATACATTCTGTCAGGTTGAGACAGTGAGCAGAAATAATGAGCATCTTTAAGAGGAGGAAAAAGATTAAAATAATTCATGTTGCTCTTCTGCTGTCCTTACATTCCATTCGAGATCTGGAAGCAATTTATCTTCCCACCTTCTTGCCAGGAAATAAGGTATTAAGCAGGAGGATTCTCAAATTCAGAGAGCAGTTATAGAAACCCAACAGACACCCTGGCTGATCAGGTAACAGCACAAATTGGTGATCAAATCTGGAATTCCTGGTGGCCACTCTCTGGGTAAACTCACTACACCACTGTCACGATTTTAATTTCAGACAAGTGCAGTATATCTTACTAATTTACCAGACAACACATATAGTTAAATGCAGTGTAGTGGTTATACAACGGTACTAATAATCCAGAGGCCTGGATTTATAATACTGAGTTCAGATCCTACCACAGCAGTTTGAGAATTTAAATTCCATTTTTAAAATCTGGAAATGAACAGCAGGCATCAGTAAACAGTGATTGGAACCTGTTAGATTGTTGTAAAAACCTAATTGGTTTGTCAATGTCTTTAAGGAAGGTCCATCCTTATCCGGTATGACTTATACATGACTACAGTCCCACTCCAACTTCATTCACTCCTCACTGAAGTGGCATAGCAAGCCACACAGCTGTATCACCAACTTCTCAGGGCAAATAGGGACGGGCAATAGACGCTGCTCGTCAGTGACACCCACATGCTGAAATTCATTTTAAAAAATACAGCTTCGCCCTCCATGCTCTACATCACTATTGTCTCCAACATTTAATATTAATGGTATTTACAATGTGAACTTTTTACAACAAAGATGTAGTTGCAGTAAATAACAGGAATACCATAAACATGGCCAACATTACACTATATTTTTATCTCTCAGTGGGCCTTTTTATCCCCTCTTAAATGCCAGTATGACAATTCAGGTCTACATAAGCATTTATGGGATCAGCATTTCAATAGGTTCACTTTGCACAGAGACAGAATGTACAGTAAACCAAAACAATGCTGAATAATGGAAACCAAGCTTGATCTTTTCCTTATCCACTATCCATGCAGGCATACTTTCCAGTAGGGCTCATTAGACAGTGGAAGACATGGCAATTGGCCCCCCCCACCCCCCCCACCCCCACCCCCAGGCCAGTTGTAGTAGTATGGTTGTTTCAAAGGTTGAGATCATGCATCTCAATACAGACCAGAGATTGACCATGGAACCTTAATTCTGTTGAATCAGTACCGTACATCTGCCCACTAAATCATTGGGGTGTCGCAAATCATATTTTTCCCCAGTCTTCTCATCAATAAATTGCACTCTCTTTTTGTTTCAACCCAATCAATTTCAGGTTAAGCAGGCATAGCAGCCTAACTTTGTGTTAAACTGATTCTGCATTCCATAGCATTACAATCCAATTACATAATCTAGGCTGACACTTAGATGTAGCACTGATAGAGTGCTGATCTGTTGGAAATGTTATTTACCTTTTGTATAAAACATTAAACTGAGGCTCTGTCTGCCTATTCAGGTGGATTTGGAAGATCTGTTGACACTTTTTCCAACAAGAAGCATGCAGTCCTCAGAGTACTAGTCAATATTCACCTCTTAAGCAGCACCACCGAGACACACGATCTCATTTGCTGTTCCTGGGACCATGCTATGTGCACAATGACGGCCATATTTGACTAAAAAACAATGATTACACTTTGAAAAAAGGAATTAATTGACTGTGACATACTTTGAAATGTTCGCAGAATATGAAATGTGTTGTATAAATGGAAGCTCCTTTTTTTCTAAACACACTATAAACAATGCCACAGAAGAATGTTGGTCTTGTTTTTTCTTTAAGAAAACAAGCTACTCCAGGCCATGCTTGTAATTCTCTCCACAGATGGATCAACAGCAGAGTCAACAAAGACCTAAAATAAATATTAATTCCCCCCCCAACCCCTCCCAAAGGTAGAAATGACAGTCAGTTCATCGTACAGCCTTATATCTGTACTGCCTGCATCTAATAAATCTAACTGCATTTCCGTTTACTACACAGCGGTGCCCCAAGCAAGCTGTCGAGACTGTGAATTGGAAGAAACCACCTCAGCAAAAGAAATACTCAATACATTTTGCTCACATGACTTTGGTAAGTACAAGGAGATAATGAAGACACCTATTGATTCACAAAACCTCTTCTTGCATGAAGCTGCTTTATCTAGTAGAAATATTTTGTCATTTTGACGAGCCTATCAAGGGCGTTGTTTGCAGCTTTTGACTGAATCGTCAAAACCAGAATGAAATTTTGCGGTATCATGGGTGGCAGAACATGCTGAACCTCTTGATGTGGAGAGTTTTCTGCAGTCTACCTTCTTTCTGTTCAATGAAAATTGCTCAAAAAAGGTCAGATATTTATTTGAGGAGGACAATAGCGTAGAAGTTACGATAACAGACTAGCAGCTCAGAGCATACGAGCTCCAATTGTACCAAAATGAGTTATGAAAATATATACAATAAATGTAGTTATTTGTAAGCTGGTGCCAGAAAAGTGACCACAAAACCTGCTGTTTGGTCATAAACACCCCAACTGGTTGACTAATGCTCTTCAGGGAAGGCAACCCTCTCACCCGAACCTTGTACAAGGTCCACACTATGTAGTTAACTCAATATTTGTTGAAGTGGCCTTGCAAGATACTCAACTGTAAAACCAATCACTAGAAGGCCCACCACCAATTTCTCAGAGCAACTTGGATGGAAATGCGGCCGACAGTAATGCCCCCATCCCAAAAGCAAATTAAAAAGCATATAAAGCTCTGCCCACTTCCGTGCTGGTCTCCTTGAAAGATTTTCAACAGCTACATTACTATTCATCAGTAATGATCAAAATAGCTCATTGCAGGTCAGTTATTGCATTACAACAAAAAGGCTGGGGTAAAATAAGGAAGAGTTTTAGATAATGTTTAATCATAAAGTATATCAAGAGCTCATAGTAGTTCTGTTTAGGATCAGAGAGTTTGATATTTGAGTGGGTTGTCTGGACTAATCTTATAAACTTACAATACCGAAGCTGAAGGAATTTAAACCTAACCTCATCCCCGCTCTCCCAATAGCCTGATATCTTCTTCCTCTACTTCAAATATTTATCCACTGTTTCCTATATGGAGCAGTGGTCTCTGCTTCATCTACGCCCTTCAACAAAGCATTCAATGCTCCAACTCTCTGCATAGCAAAATCTCTCTCCTCACTCCCTTAGTGATAATTTTATACTGATAACTTTTAATCACCAACTTCTGTAATGTAAACTAGTGATGAAAACTGTTTTAAAATTTAATTTTCCACTTACTAATTTGTCTCAATGAGGAGGCATTAATTATTAAGGTTTTCAATGAACTTTCAACAGCAGAAAAATAAACCTCAGAATTCATGTTCCTATCTCACCCTCTATCCAGTTTATTTGGGAAAAGGTAGCAAACTAATTGCCAGTTAATTTAAGGTAGCAATTCAGTGTTCTGCATTTCATAATCTAGGTTGTCTGCTATCTTGTAGATGGATCAATTTTCTATTTAGTGCTAAAGACATGAAGGAGGCAGAAACCCTATAGATTGTACACAAGAAACTCTCATTATATCATAACTCCAGTATATCAGTTACACAATGTAAAAGTCACACTTGCAGTTGGTAAAAACAGGATTTTCCTTCTCTCAATTTTCTTCTCTTCTCTAATAAACATACAAGCCCAGATTATTTCAATCACCATTATTTTTAACTTTTATTTAGAATAGCTTATAGGCAGTGTTAAAATAACACCGATTGGAAAATCCAGGCCACAAATTCTTGCTGGGGTATAACTCCACAAATACAGAAAGCCCTCCAGCAACTCATCCAAGTGGTCAGTACTCATCTGAGCCTGGATGGATACACCGAGAACTGGGCAGAGCACCACAGCTGAGGTCAATCTTGCCCTCCCAGACATTCACAAAACACACTTTCTGGCAGAAATCACTGGACTGCAATCAACAGTGGGAAACCGTGCTTGTTTTTCCACTTCCTAATTCAGGTGTGCCAAGACCTGTGGTAGCATTCCTACTGCTGCTCTGGTTGAGATTAAGAGACTCGGCGCAGACCAAGATTCATAGATGGGATACCTAGTCTGTATGACATAGTGCTACACTGGGCAGTACCTCTTTATAGATAGGTTGTGAGTGGGCACAAATTTGGCAGATGGAGTATAATGTGGGGAAATATGAGGTATCCACTTGGTAGGAAGAATAGAAAAGCAAAATATTATTTAAATGGAGGGAGACTGCAGAATGCTACAACCAGGTAAGCAATTAGGAAGACAAATGAAATGTTGGCTTTTATTGTAAGGGGGATGGAATATAAAAGTAGGGAAGTCTTGCTACAACTGTATAGGACATTAATGAGACTGCACCTAGAGTACTGCATACAGTTTTGGTCTCCTTGTTTAAGGAAAGATATACCTGCATAGGAGGCATTTCAGAGAAGATTCACTGAGTTGATTCCTGGAATGAAGGGGTTGTCTTATGAGGAAAAGTTGAGCCTATACTCACTGGCATTTAGAAGAATGAGAGGTGATCTTATTGAAACGCAAGATTCGGAGGAGGCTTGACAGGGTACATGCTGAGAGGATGTTTCCCCTCATGGGGTCTCTAGAACTTGGGGGCATATTTTCAGAATAAAGGGATTGCCCACTTAAGACAGAGATGAGGAGGAATTTCTTCTCTGAGGGTCATGAATCGTTGGAATTCTCTTCCCTAGAGAGTTGTGGAGGCTGAGTCATAGAGAGATACAGCACCGAAACAGGCCCATTGACCCACCGAGTCCACACTGACCATCAACCACCCATTTATACCAATCTTACATTAATCCTATTTTCCCTCTCACATCCCCACCTTCCCTCAATTTTCCTACCACCTACCTACTACGCTAGGGGCAATTTTTACAATGGTCAATTTACCCATCAACCTGCAAGTTTTTGGCAAGTGGGAGGAAACCTGAGCACCCGGACAAAACCCACGCAGTCACGGAGAACTTGCAAACTCCGCACAGGCAGTACCCAGAACCGAACCCGTGTCGCTGGAGCTGTGTGGCTGCGGTGCTAACCACTGTGCCACCCCTGAATATAATCAAGGCTGAGATAGACACTGATTCTTGAACTGTAGGGGAGTCAAGGATTATGGGGAACAGGCAGAAAAGTGGGAGTTGAGGCCAAGATCAGATCAGCCATGATCTTACTGAATGGCGGAGCAGGCCGTATGGTCTAGTCCTGCTCCTATTCCTTATGTTCTTATGTTTACCCAATTGGGGAAGTTTGATTAAAAATCAATTTCCCAGGTTCACCATAAGTCACACCCAGTGCAAACCTGTTTGACCCAAATATCAGATTTTACAGGGCATGAACACACCATGCTAGGAAGAGCATGGGAAAGACATTACCCAAATAAAACGGCCATTATTGTCTTTGCAATTTTAAAAAATTCCTCAAAAAATTGTTTGCTTTCTGCAATTTAAAAAAAAACGATCATGCCAAGGATCAGCAGTCTCTGCCATTTCAAATAAATGTCAGGAAGAAAATGATCATCACAATTTCAGCAAGTTGAAAGGAGATTTTGCATTCACTGGAAAGCCTTCATTCATTTTATTCCCTTTTTCGTTTGCCTCTTCAGAAGTCCCCCGCTTGCTGTAGTTTGGTTCTGTGAGCTTTTGTAGCTCTCCAGTGCCTCACATAAGTGAGTGAGGATTCTTTATGTGAGACACAATGTTGGTGAGCTGTTTGACAACTAGGTCATCAAAGCTGAACCCAATCCTGTTCTCACCCAATGTCTGTACAAGTGTGCTTTCTAGCAGGGGCAGTTGGATATCAATCAGGAATGAGAATGCTGACTGACTGCCTTTATCCTCCCAAGCCCAGGGGTACCAGGGCCAATTGCTACTGGGTAGGAGTTGAAAATAGAACCATCTGGGTTATGCTTTTTGTTGTTACACTAGGTACTGTTGTAATAAGATTATAACATTTCTGCAAACTCCATCTGTCTGCCACAATTATTTGTATATTACACAGGCTGCTCTATGTCACAGAAGATTCTCATATTTTTGGATTTTCAGGAAGTTTTTTATGAATTCTGAATGATATACTGAAAAATGACTCCTCAAAATATTATTGTACCTCCCACAGCAGTGAAAATCAGAATTTCAAAGAGAAACACAAGTTTTTCCCGGATCTCAGATTTCGAGATGGACAGCAAGCTGGAGGTCTTCAAGCATGGGCCCCTCCTCAAGACAGAGATCCATCCCAAGCTTCAGCACTGGCTTGACTTGGATGCCACTTGTGTCCAGAACATGACACGAGGCAACCGTGCAGGGACTTTTGTAATTGTAGGCCGGATCCAGAATGGCAAAATTGCAGTGAACAAGGTGTACTTATGGCAAAGGCGTGACAAAAATCTCATGCTCGCCGTCAGAAAGTGGAAATACTACAGGTGCCGTACGCAATACTGAGATTGAAAATTATATATTTGTAAATATATGTATTATGCAAGTGTAAAGATCCTATAAAGTACTTTATCTTTTTCAATGCTGATGTCTATTCTTAATAGCAAATTTAAATCAAGAATCAGAAATTTAGAAGTTAGCCAAACAGTGATCTTTATGAAAGCAAGTGTATTTCTACACAGGTACCACATGGTCAGACTAGATGGAGTATTTTGAAACTGATATGAAGTGGGCAGTATTTCCTTACTTGTCAATTCCTATTAAATACCTGCTTATTCACAGCTATCATGAATAGCAGACAGACTATGACAACCATGAGTACAAAAGCAAAATGTAAATGCTAAACTACAGAAATCACTGGTCAGGTTAAACTACATTAAATGAGTTTTGTGCTAAATTACAATTATGTCTTAACTAACATAATGTAAACATTTTGGTGCTGGGCTTTGCATGCTCCAAAAGATTTGTCAATATTGTATTTCCCCCACCCCCAATAAGAATTGGCCAGTGGCTGCTCCAGTTCTGATTTGACACCATGTTGCTTGCCGATTAGTCAAATGACTTTTGCAGGAAATTTTGGAATAAGTTTGCAACACTGAGATCAGTGTGCAAAAGGGTGCAATTTGTAAAGTACATTGCCAATCTTGTCATTTCAGGAAATTCTGCACTATGTTTGCAGTTCTTGGGCACCTTACTATTGGAGCCAAGGAAAGGGTATAGTGAAGATTTAATAGGGTAATGCCAGAAATGAGGAGTGATAAAGAAAAGCTTGAAATATTGGAACTTAAAAGGTTAAAGAGCAAATCTAATAGAGATTTTCAAAATTCTCAAAGATTTCAGAGGAGTAATTAGTGAAAACTGCTCCACCATTTGGTGAATCAGTAAAAAAAGGGACACAGACGCCAGATTAGAATCAAAGAAGGAAGCTATTCGGCCTATCATGCCTGTGCCATTCTTGGTCGACTCCCCTGCTCTTTCACAAATTATTCCTTTTCAATGATTATCAATGAAAAAGGGCAAAGCCAGAACTTTTTTCAATGTTGTTAGAACATGGAGTGCTTTCCCACGACTACTGAGGTAGATACTTTATTTTATTGAAAAAGAATGGATAAACGTTTGAAAAGGAAATATATAAAAATTCGGAGCGTCTCCTGAAAATGCAGCCAGGCGCCAACGTCATCATTGTGGTCCAAACTGCGCACATGCGCAGAATGCCTTCATCCTTGAGCACACGCAAAGTGCACTTGGCTTTGCCAGCGCTAATGCTTGCATGCGCACGAATACATCATCACGCAAAGGGACGTCAGCCTGCAGCGTGAGATTTAGAAAGCAGCCTTAATCGCTGCTTCTCTTCCCCACTCCCACCCGCAATCAGCGCCTCAATTGCTGCTTCTCTTCCTCGCTCCCTCCCGTCGTTCTCTCCTGCACCCGCCTGCCCGCTGTTCCATTTCACTGTTCCCAACTGGTTACCGCTCCATCCCGCCACTCACTTCCCGTCTCGCTGCCAGCACCCAGCTTGCTCCCCCTCCCTCCCCCACCAACCCACTGCTTCTCCAGGCGGGAAGCAAGCTGCAGAGGGAACGGTGACCAGTCGGGTGCGGGAGAGGACGGAGGGATGGAGCAGCAAGCAGTGTGAAGTGGCGGGAGGGAGCGGCGAGAAGGCGAGCAGGAAACTGAATGCGGTGGTGATGGCAGGAGGGAGCAGGGAACCGAAGCGGCAATCATGAGAGGGTACTGTTGGCAGGGTGGATGAGGGGTGGGGGGGGGGGTGGAGGGTGGAAGCAGCGATCACAGCCATTGAAGGGCGAGGGGGTTTGGGTTCAATTCATTTTTTGTGTTAAATGGAGCTGCGCCATCTTTATTACTGGCAGCTGCCTGAGATGTTGCAGACAATGACATTTCTGTCGATGAGGCTGCATTTGTGCATGTGTCAGTATGGTGCCACTTAGTGGTTGTGTTGTCAGCAAATGCAGCCATAAAAATTACAGGAAAATGGGATTAGTGTATATAGTTCCTGTTGAACTAGTGCCAGCAAGCGTTAAGAGCTCAGTGCCTTTATCTGTATTGTAAATTCTATGCTTCAACTTTTCTTAACAGTTCATTAATTGATATTAATACCTCATTGCAAAGCATGAGCACACAAGAACTACCAACCTATAATAAAAATGTTCTAAATTAAAAATAAATATATTTGATGCACTTCATTAACTTAGTTGAGGTGTATTGGCAGTGTGGACTGAGTTATACAGAATCGGAAGACCAAAGTACATTCCTTGAACTGTTCTGAATTAAATGACTTCAGCTTCAATGGTAGTAGGATCTCTACCATTGGATCTACTTCCCTTTTTCAAGGAATTAGGAAATTAAACAGATTCCCTGCACCTCATGGCTACCCAATAACTCCTTCTGAAATGCACATGCATGAATACTGGACAAGGACAGGATCAGGCTTGACTGTCATGCTCCCAAAGGCCATATAACCTGTCAGCACTTACTTTCTTGATTCACACATGATGAACAGCACATCAGCAGTTTCAGTGAAACCTTACAGCAGCAGTGTTCAATATCTTCAGAACAGGAGAGAAAGTTCGACAAAAACTAAAAGCAAAAATTGTTTGTGATAGGTTTAGCTTGTTTTGTAATGATCACTTGTCAGTAACAATTTTCTTATTTGGAGGAACAAATGTTTGTAGAAGTTGATTCATTTCATGTTACTACCTTTACCACCACTCTCCCCACCCCACTCCATACACTGAATTTGATATTCTACAACAATGGAATTCTCACACCTCAGGGAATGATTTGGACTTGCACGCAGAAAAGCTGCTAGCTGGTGACATCAGGACATTATTACTTTGTCCCCAGTGCCCTGCAGTAGCAGACACATTAAAAGACTGGATTTTCAAGGCACCAATTCTACAGTGACTCTGGGCTGTAACAGTTGCCACTTGTGTTAAAGCTTTCATTCTGGATTCTGACTTCAAACAGAGTAAGACAAAGATTCAAATTCCAATTATCCAAGATAATTGAAAGCTCCGTTCAGATCCTTACCAAATAGAAGTGGTTTTAGGCTCAGCGTTTTCAAATAGTGTACTTTGTTAGGGACAAGATCCACTTTTTGCATGTGGCCAACCTGCAAAGACAGAAAAAAGTCACATGACAGCAATAATGTAAAATGACACAAATATGGATATTAAGGGCTGAATTTTACCGGCCCCTCAACGCCATGGGTCGCAGCACGGGGACGAAAAAATTCTGCGGAGAGAGGCCCACCTTGACCCGCGACGTAGAAACGGGTCCACCACATATTACCAGCGGCGGGGGGACCTCAGAGTGCCCCCCCCCCCCCACCCCAGCTGGTGTGGGCCCTTCATCTCCATATGTAGATTGACATTAAATATATTCAAATGAACTTACCTGCAATTCCACGCCGATTTTACAGCCTCCGTTCGGCTTGCATGCACATTCGGAACTCCGCATGGAGTTCTGAGGTGAGAACCTGGTGGGAGGGGGGAGTAATAAAAATTTCAGGCAGGGAGGGGTGGAGGAGCGGGGAAATCAATTTTTATTGGATGTGGGGATGCTGGGAAGGGGTTGAAGGGGAAAAGATTGAAGGTTGGGGGGGGGGGGGCGGTTGGGGAAGGGCCTCCATCACTTAAGTTTATATTTAATAAAAATCACTAATGATTTTCCTTTAAAAATTAAAATTAATTGTAAGGGCTTAAAGCCCTTTAAAAATGGTGCTGGCACCTGCACGGCGGCACGCGAATAAATTTCAGGCCTGAGGATGGAAATTCAGGCTACAGAACCAGTGACTGATGAGCCAATGTAACAGAAAATAAATGTGTCCTAATAGAAGCATCTTACGGTCAAGAAATGATGAGCTTTTCAATTGGAATATAATGTGGGAAAATGTGAAATTGTCCATTTTGGCAGGAAGAATGAAGAAGCATAATATCTAAATGGTGAGAGATTGCAGAGCTCCGACATGCAGGTACAGCAAGTAATTAGGCAAGCTAATAGAATGTTATCGTTTATTGCGAGGGGGAATTGAATACAAAAGTAGGGAGGTTATGCTTCAGTTATACAGGGCATTGGTGAGACCACATCTGGAATACTGTGTACAGTATTGGTCTCCTTATCTCAGGAAGGTGTAACTGGATTGGAAGCAGTTCAGAGAAGGTTTACTAGACAAATACCTGGAATGGGCAGGTTGTCTTATGAGGAAAGGTTGGACAGGCTAGACTTGTATTCGCTGGAATTTAGAAGAGTAAGAGGTGACTTGATTGAAACATATAAGATTCTGAGGAAAAGCTGTTTCCTCTTGTGCGAGAATCTAGAACTAGGGGCCACTGTTTAAAAATAAGGGGTTGCCCATTTAAGGCAGAGATGAGGAGAATTTTTTTCTCTCAGAGGGTCATGAGTCTTTGTAACTCTTCCTCAAAAGGCGCTGGAAGCAGAGTCTTTGAATATTTTTAAGGCACAAGTAGATAGATTCTTGATAAGCAAGGAGGTGGAAGGTTATCAGCAGTAGGTGGAAATGTGGAGCTGAGGTTACAATAAGATCAGCCATGATCTTGTTGAAAGGCGGAGCAGGCTTGAGGGGCCTAGTGGCCTACTCCTGCTCCTAATTCGTATGTTCATATGTATGTTCGTATTAGTGACCCTCCCACTAGCACTGTGATTATTCCCGATACCTTCCTTGTATTCTGATCAAGATAGAAGGACGCAAAACCCATGATTAATCTTCTCTCACCTCAAATCTCCAACTTCCCTATGCACTACAACCTTTCTTGTTTCTATTTTATCAATACTATTATGGTTCCTCTGAACTTCCCTCTCATGTTTCTCCTGAGCTCCAAATATGCTATTTCACATTTTTCCTCCTGCTCCTTCCATTATCACAAAATTGCAATGAAGACCCATCACACTGTCTCGTACTCTAATTCACTCTTTGCAATAAACAGCTCTGGAACTCCTAATCTCCCTCAGTCTTTCTTTCCTCCTACAACCTACAGGTTTTTAAAATCCAAACCCAATATCACCAACGCTCCTCAAGAAACCTCACCCAATCTTGGTCAATTACTGTACCATGGTCTTGGGTCCTTCACTAAGGTTTTCCAAAAGAAATAAACGTCTATATCCTTTGTGCAGTGGATCAATCCCCCACACGACACCTCTCATACCATTCATTCATTCTTAACTAAGCAGATGGGTAAGCAACCTGTTTCCAAGTTTTTGCCAGGACCCTTTAGTAATTAGTAGTTAGGTGCCATATTAAAGCTGTCATGGCCATCTGACCCTCTAAATTTCCATTTTGTTCACTGAGAAAACAATTAGTTTCACTCAGGTTGCAACCCCACCAAGATGCAGCTCAGATCACAAGCTTACATATCAGAAATGAACAATTATGAGTCCCCATCTTGCCATTCCATGACACAGTAAGCTGATATTCTGCCATACTGTTCTCCAGCGCATTGCCATAGCAGATTATTGATGTTTTATGTGGCTGTTCCCTCATCCTTTCAGGACTTTGTTTCTGCTCACATTCTTATTGTGCAAATCAAATTCCTGCAAAGCTACAGTTGGAAAGCAATTGTTTCAAAACAAATCCCATTACTTTCACTGGAAAATTTTAAGTGCTTGAGCAAAAACAGTGAAATTAGGTGTTAGGTGCAAACCCAGTCTCAATGATCATCATATCAAGCAAACTGCAGGAAGATGGATAAATGTAGGCAGTTGAAGATTTGAATTTATTGTGAAAGAACTGTGCTGGGAATGCAAGATCCTCTTTCAGTATAACAGCATTTTCACTAAACTTTGATTCTGTAGCTCAAATCACAAGTAAACCGACAGGTTATAAGCCCCTGATCGCAATGATTTCTCCTTTCCCCAAGTCTTTGGTTTCAATGTTGTTAACCCTTCAATCTCCTAGTTTATCACTGAATTATACAGCACAGAAGGAGGCCATTCAGCTCAGCATGCCTATGCCAGCTCTTTGAAAGATCAAATTAGTCCCTCACTCCAGCTCTTTCCTCATAATGGTGCATATGTTTCCTTTAAATATTTATCAATTTCCCGCTTGAAAGTTACTGTTGAATTTGCTTCCATCAACCTTTCAGACAGTGCCCTCCAGATCATAACTTGCTGTATAGATTTCTCACCACTGCCTCCCCCATCAGCCCCATTTCTTTTGACAATTTCTTTAAATCTGTGTCCTCTAGTTACTGACTGACTCCCTGCCACTGGAAACAGTTTCTTGCTATTTACTCTATCAAAACTATGAGGGATTTTGAACACCTCAATTAAATCTCTCCTTAACCTCTACTCTAAGAACAACAATCCCACTTTCTCTAGGCTCTCCACATAACTGAAGTCCTTCATGGCTGGTGTCATTAGTAAATCTCCTCTGCGCCCTCTCCAAGGCCTTGACATCCTTACTAAAATGTGGTGCCAGAACTGGATACAGTACTCCAGCTGGATTTACCCAGTGATTCACAAAGGTTGAGCATAACCGCCTTGCTCTTGTACTGTATATCTCTATTAATAAAGCCAAAAATCTAGTACACTTTAAAAAAAAACAGCCTTAACAACTTTTTTTGCCACCTGCAAAGTTTTGTGCCCGTGAAGCACCAGGTCTCGCCAGTTCCCTTTAAAATTGTACCATTTAATATGTATCACCTCTCCTCATTCTTCCTTGTGAGATGCCTCACTTCGCACTTTCCTGCACTAAATTTCATCTGCCATCTGTACGCCTATTTCACCAGTATGCCCATGTCCTCCTGAAGTCTGCTAATACCTATAGACAATATATACGCTCATTCCTCCCTTCAGTGCTCAGCCAGTGTTATCAGCGTTTCTTCCCACTGCAAGTTCAGTTTCGCCATTTCCTCTCCTTAACACCACCCGCACCCCCAACCCCAGCTCCACCTCCCAAAGCTCGCTCAACCTTCTAACATTCCCACTCCCAGTTCCCCCCCCAGACCTGCCAGCCCCTGTTGTTAGCCAAATCCAACTGCTGTGGCCCCAGTGTTTCCCCCAAATCCCTGCTGTCAGACTCCAACCACCCTGGGGGAAATACAAGGACCAGAGAATGCCGACAACAGGGACCAACATTTCCTGCCCAGCCCCTGTTGTCAGTCTTCTCCAATGCCTTTGGTCCCAATGTTTAACCCCAACCAACAGCCCCTCCCTCACCCCCTGACACCACCCCAGTCCTCAACCCATCCCCCAACCCCCTGTCCTCAACCCATCCCATCCCCCCCCACCCCTCTGCAACCCTGCCCCAACTCAAGCCCCTCCCAATCCACCACCCCATGCCCCGCCCCATCTCCAAGCCCCGCCTCTCCAAGGGCCCTCACATGTCCCCCCATCCAACTCCCCGCCCCTCCCCCTTACCTTGATGCCCTCCAGGCGGTACAGGCGGCCGAACGCGCTGTTGTGCTGCAGAACGGGGACGGGCTCCGGCGGCAGGGGCGACGGCAGCAGCTGTCCGTGCGGCGGGCCCGGGCTCGGGCCCGCGCCCGCGCTCTCGCCAGCTGCCGGGAGCGCGCTGGTGTCGGGCTGCGAGTGCGCGCTGTCGCTGGTGTAGTAGACGTACAGCAGCAAGGCCATCACATTGAGGATGTAAACGTGAACAAACACCATGACAACCACGAAATAGGAACGCGAGCACACACTGTCCTTCTGGGACATCTTCAGCCGGCAAACATTTAAAAGATCCCGTTAGCCTGCCTCCGGTAAGCGGATCCGAGCGCCGCACCACCCTCCCCCTTCAGTTATTTCCCTCTCACTCCGCCCCTCCCCCCACTCGCCTGCCGCCCGCGTCCGTTATTTTCAAACCAGGGCTCGCGACCGAGAGCGTGAGGCACCGCCCCCGGACACGTCACCCGCGATGCTCCGCCCCGCCCCGCCCACGATAACAGCACATCAATCAAGAGGGAGAAGGCGGTGCAGCGGGGGGGGGGCGGGGCGTGAGTTGGCGGCAGAGGGTGGGATTTGGAGGGGTGGGGGCAGAGGGGGTGGGATTTGGGGGGGGTGGGGGCAGGGGTCAACTGAGAGGCTGGGATGGCGAGGCAGTGGAGGGTACAGCTGGGGGGATGACAGTAGAAGGATGGGCAGGAGAGAGAGGGAGCGCAGAGGTGGGAGGGGTCAGAGGGCGGGGCAGGGTGGAGGAGCATGTGGGGGCCAGAGCAGGTGGGCAGTGCGGGCAGGAGGGAGAGGGGGCAGAGGGGAAGTAGGGCGGCAGAGAGCGAGGAGAGGGGTTAGGGGAGGGAATGGGGAGAGGAGGTGTATCATATAATGGCTACAGTACAAGGGGAACATTTGGCCATGTCTCTGCTGGTTCACCCCTAGAGCCAAGGAGAACAGTTCCAGCCTCTCCAGTCTATCCACATAACTGAAGTTCCTCATGCCTGGAACCATTCTCACGAATCTTGCATTCTCATTCTGCACCCTCTCTAATGCCTTCGCATCCTTCTGACAGTGTGGTGCCCAGAATTGGACACAATATTCCATTTGAGGCCGAACTAGTGTTTTATACAGTTTATCATAACTTCCTTGCTTTTGTACCCAATGCCCCTGAGATCTGAGATTAAACCAATCTGTTGGCAACCTTGGTGTCATATTTAACCCCAAGATGAGCTTCTGACCTCGTATTCGTGTCATCACTAAGACTGCCTATTTCCACCTCCATAACAACGCCCGACTTCGCCCCTGTCTCAGCTCATCTGCTACTGAAACCCTCATTCATGTCTTTGTTACCTCTAGACTTGACTATTCCGACGCACTCCAGGCTGGTCTCCCATATTCTACCTTCTGTAAACTTGAGGTCATCCAAAACTCTACTGTCGGTGTCTTAACGCATACCAAATCCCATTCTGCTATCACCCCTGCGTTTGCTGAGCTACATCGGCTCCCGGTCAAGCAATGTCTTGATTTTAAAGTTCTCATCCTTGTTTTCGAATCCCTCCATTGACCCCCCCCCTCCCTCCCTCCCTTTTCCCTTCCCCTTCCCCATCCCCATCTCTGTAATCTCCTCCAGCCCCACAACCCTCCGAGATATCTGTGCTGCTCTAATTCTGGCCTCTTGAGCATCCTCTATTTTAATTGCTCCACCATTGGTGGCCACACCTTCAGTTGCCTGGGCCCCAAACTCTGGAATTCCCTTCCCACACCTTTCTGCCTCTCTAACCTGCTTTCCTGTAAGACACTGCTTAAAACCTATCTCTTCAACTGACCTATTATCTCCCTTTTTAGCTCAGTCAAATTTTTTTTCATAATGCTCCTGTGAAATGCCTTGAGATGATTATTACATCTAAGCTGCTATATGAATATAAGTCGTTGTCACCATTACCGATGCTAGCTTTTACTTGACTGAATTTAAATTCCCCAATTGCTGTGGTGGGTTTTGAGGGTTTGTCTTTGGATTATTATATCAGATCTCTGGATTACTAGTCCAGTAACATAACCACAATGCTATCCTACCCAATGTTTCACACTGCACTGTTGTTACTACTTAGTTATTACCCCACCCCCAAATCGTCCTCAGATCTAAACGGTCCTCTGATGTAGGTACTCACAGCAGCCACTGCTGTGTTAAAAGCCTATGCTTCAAAAGCTTCTCTTATCAGCAGTTTTGAGAATGGCTTTTGAGAACATAACAAGCAAAACAGGCTTTTTCAAGAACATGGTTCAAACAAATCCTTTCCATATTGTAGTTTTGTTGCTACTAAAACTACAGCAATGTAAAAACAAATCAATATTTTTGGTGTAGAGCATGTATTTTTTTAATTCATTCATGGGATGTGGGTGTCGGTGGCCAGGCCACCATTTATTGCCCATCCCCAATTGCCCTTGAGAAGGTGGTGGTGAGCTGCCTTCTTGAACCACTGCAGTTCATGTGGGGTAGGTACACCCACAGTGCTGTTAGGAAGGGAGTTCCAGGATTTTGACCCAGCGACAGTGAAGGAATGGCGATATAGTTCCAAGTCAGGATGGTGTGTGACTTGGAGGGGAACTTGCAGGTGGTGGAGTTCCCATGCATTTGCTGCCCTTGTCCTTCTAGTTGGTAGAGGTTGCGGGTTTGGAAGGTGCGTTCAAAGGACCTTGATGCGTTGCTGCAGTGCATCTTATAGATGGTACACACTGCTGCCATTGTGCGTCGGTGGTGGAAGGAGTGAATGTTTGTGGATGGGGTGCCAATCAAGCGGGCTGCTTTGTCTTGGATGATGTCGAGCTTCTTGAGTGTTGTTGGAGCTGCACCCATCCAGGCAAGTGGAGACTATTCCATCACACTCCTGACTTGTGCCTTGTAGATGGTGGACAGGCTTTGGGGAGTCAGGAGTCACTCACCACAGGATTCCTAGCCTCTGACCTGCTCTTGTAGCCACGGTATTTATATGGCTATTCCAGTTCAGTTTCTGGTCAATGGTAGCCCCTAGGATGTTGATAGTGGGGGATTCAGCGATGGTAATGCCATTGAATGTCAAAGGGTGATGGTTAGATTCTCTTGTTGGAATGTTCATTGCCTGGCTCTTGTGTGGCGCGCATGTTACTTGCCACCTATCAGCCCAAGCCTGGATATTGTCCAGGTCTTGCTGCATTTCTGCACGGGCTGCTTCAGTATCTGAGGAGTCGCGAATGGTGCTGAACATTGTGCAATCATCAGCGAACATCCCCACTTCTGACCTTATGATTGAAGGAAGGTCATTGATGAAGCAGCTGAAGATGGTTGGGCCTAGAACACTACCCTGAGGAACTCCTGCAGTGATGTCCTGGAGCTCAGATGATTGACCTCCAACAACCACAACCATCCTCCTTTGTGCTAGGTATGACTCCAACCAGTGGTGAGTTTTCCCCCTGATTCCCATTGACTCCAGATTTGCTAGGGTTCCTTGATGCCATACTCTGTCAAATGCTGCCTTGATGTCAAGGGCAGTCACTCTCACCTCGCCTCATGAGTTCAGCTCTTTTGTCCATGTTGAACCAAGGCTGTAATGAGGTCAGGAGCTGAGTGGCCCTGGCGGAACCCAAACTGAGCGTCACTGAGCAGGTTATTGCAGAGCAAGTGCCTCTTGATGGCACTGTTGATGACACCTTCCATCACTTTACTGATGATTAAGAGTAGGCTGATGGGGCGGTAATTGACCGGGTTGGACATGTCCTGCTTTTTGTATACAGGACATACCTGGGCAATTTTCCACATTGCTGGGTAGATGCCAGTGTTGTAGCTGTACTGGCACAGCTTGGCTAGGGGCGCGGCAAGTTCTGGAGCACAGGTCTTCAGTACTATTGCTGGAATATTGTCAGGGCCCATAGCCTTTGCAGTGTGCAATGCCTTCAGTTGTTTCTTGATATAACCCGGAGTGAATCGAATTGGCTGAAGTCTGGCATCTGTGATGCTGGGGACTTCAGGAGGAGGCTGAGATGGATCATCAATTCGGCACTTCTGGCTGAAGATTGTTGCAAGTGCTTCAGCCTTATCTTTTGCACTGATGTGCTGGGCTCCCCCATCATTGAGGATGGGGATATTTGTGGAGCCACCTCCTCCAGTTAGTTGTTTAATTGTCCACCACGATTCATGGCTGGATGTGGCAGGACTGCAGAGCTTAGATCTGAACCATTGGTTATGGGATCGCTTAGCTCTGTCTATCGCATGCTGCTTACGCAGTTTGGCACGCAAGTAGTCCTCGTTGTAGCTTCACCAGATTGACACCTCCTGGCATGTCCTCAGGCACTCTTCATTTAATCAGGGTTGGTCTCCTGGCTTGACTGTCATGGTAGAGTGGGGGACATGCCGGGCCATGTATCCAGTGTGTGTGTGGAGTGTGCATGCAGTGTTACAGACACAATATGCATATGCAAGCTGCTTATTAGGAATTGATCTTTCTTTTAAGCACCAGTTATTAAATCTGTACCAGAGGTTAGAACATCTTCAATCTACTGCATTGCAATGTTTTATTCTTGTGAAATGTTTAGATCAAAGCAGCATGACCTGGAATAATTCCAACATTTTTCTTTCCAGATCCCACTGAAACTGCATTCATTGTATTTTACTTAAGTTCTATTTATGGCGGGGTGGGGGGGGGGGGTGGGGTTGGTCCCTTTATTCCTTTTTCATGGCAATTGTCTCCCCTCCATCCTGTCCTAGATGATGGCTCTTTATTGAGGTGCATGTTTGACAGTTGCCCTCCAGTGTCTTGCACTAGTAGCTGTTAGTGTTGTGCGAGTCCTGATGTGACTGAAGGCAGGGGAGATTGCAGCATGCCCAATTCTATCCTGATGTTAAACAGATTATTGGGGTTTGATTTATCTATATTCCTTGGAATATTGAATCTCTTGCAGCATTTTATTCCGTCGTCATTCTTTAAATTTATGGATGTCAATCCTAGGTGTCCATCTTCAGCCTGGTGCTGAGTGGATGATCCATATCAGCCTCCTCCTGAGGTCCCCAGCATCAGAGATGCCAGTCTTAAGCCAATTAGATTCACTCCATGTGACATCAAGAAACGGCTGAAGGCACTGGATACAGCAAAGGCTATGGGCCCTGACAACATCCTGACTGTAGTACTGAAGACGTGCCCCAGAACTAGCCTCACCCCTAGTCAAGCTGCTCTAGTACAGCCACTACATGGGCATCTAATAAAGGCCCCCTCGACATAATATACATAAAAGAGGCCTGGGGTATAAAGGCCACCTTATATAAAAAAAGGAAACAAAATCAGGGTTAGATACAGAGTAAGGCTCTCTCAAAAAAAAAAATGGGCATCTACCCAACAATGTGGAAAATTGCCCAGCTATGTCCTGTCCACAAAAAGCAGGACAAATCCAATCCGACCAATCACTGCCCCATCAGTCTACTCTCAATCATCAACAAAGTGATGGAAGGTATCATTGACAGTGCTATCAAGCAGCACTTACTCAGCGATAACCTGCTCACCGATGCTCAGTTTGAGTTCCAGCAGGGCCATTTGGCTCCTGACTTCATTACAGCCTTGGTCCAAACATGGACAAAAGAGCTGGATTCTAGAAGTGAGGTGAGAGTGACTGCCCTTGGCATCAGGCAGCGTTTGACTAAGTGTGGTATCGGGGAGCCCTAGCAAAATTGAAGTCACTGGGAATCAGGGGGAAAACTCTCCACAGGTTGGAGTCATACCTAGCACAAAGGAAGATGGTTGTGGTTGTTGGAGGCCAATCATCTCAGCTCCAGGACATTGCAGCTGGAGTCCTTTAGGGTAGTGTCATAGGTCCAACCATCTTCAGCTGTTTCATCAATGTCCTTCCCTTCCTCGTAAGGTCAGAAATGGGGATGCTCACTGCTGATTGCACAGTGTTCAGTACCATTCAGGACTCCTCAGATAGTGAAGCAGTCCAAGCCCGCATGCAGCAAGACCAGGACAACATTCAGTCTTGGGCTGATGAGTGACAAGTAACATCCGTGCCACACAGGTACCAGGCAATATCCATCTCCAACAAGAGAGAATATATCTCCCCTTGACGTTCAACGATATTACCATTTCTGAATCCACCATCACCAACATCCTGGGAGGTTAACATTGACCAGAAACTTAACTGCACCAGCCATATAAATATTGTGGCTGCGAGAGCAGGTCAGAGGCTGGGAATTCTGTGGCAAGTAACTCACTTCCTGACTCCCCAAAGCCAGTCCACCATCTACAAGGCACAAGTCAGGAGTGAGATGGAATACTCTCCACTTGCCTGGATGAGTGCAGTTCTAAAAAGACTCAAGAAGCTCGACACCATCCAGGACAAAGCAGTATGCTTGATCGGCACCCCATCCACCACCTTAAACATTCACTCCTTCCACCATCGGTGCACAGTGGTAGCAGTGTGTACCATCTACAAGATGCAATGTAGTAACTCGCCAAGGTTCCTTCAACAGCATCTTCCAAACCCCTGAACTCTACCACCTAGAAGAATATGGGCAACAGTTGCAACGGAATATCACCACCTGCAAGTTCTCCTCCAAGTCACACAGCATTCTAACTTGGAACTATATCACTGTTCTTCACCGTCACTGGGTCAAAAACCTGGAACTCCCTTCCCAACAGCACTGTGGGTGTACCTACTGGACTGCAGTGGTTCAAGAAGGCGGCCACCTCCTCAAGTGCAATTAGGCATGATCAAACAATGCTGGCCTTGCCAGCGACGCTCACATCCCATGAAAGAATAAAATAAAAATCCTTTTCTGGCTCAGTACAAGTCAGGTTATGTTACTATTGCCAACACATGGCCAGTACCTCTCCAGTAGCTGGGACTGTTTATGCTACACTCCCAAATCAGACCACCAGAGAGCGCCAGAGACATATAGAAGAGTGGCCACTGACAGCATGTGTTGTCTGCACCACAAGCGTCGAATATCTTCAGTCTACTGCATTACAGTGTTTTTTTTTGGATAAGGTCCAAGATGTTTGGATCAAAACATGATGACCAGAAAGAATTCTAGCTGTTCTCTTTACAGATGCTGCTGACCCCACTAGAGATATGCAGCATTTTACCAGTGGAGGTACTATTTACTGGTGTTAATGAGTGCCCTGGCAATGCAGAAGTGTACCTCTCCCTTGATGCCTGGGTCAATATGTTCCCCAACACTAACCGGCAGGGTAAGGTAACACTGTGACAGGTAGTGGTTGGAGTTGGCGCCCTGATTCTTTTCTTAGTATTCATTCAACATCTTGGGGCTTACCATTGACCAGAAACTGAACTTGTGCAGCTACATAAATACTGTGACTACAAGAGCAGGTCAGAGGCTAGGAATCCTGTGGCGAGTAACTCACCTCTTAACTCCCCAAAGCCTGTTCACCATCTACAAGGCACAAATCAGGAGTGTGATGGAGTACTCTCCACTTGTCTGGATGAGTGCAGCTCTAACAACACTCAGGAATCTCAACACCATCCAGGACAAAGCAGCCCCGCTTGATCGGCACCCCATCCACCACCTTAAACATTCACTCCCTCCACCACCGACGCACAGTGGCAGCAGTGTGTACCATATACAAGATTCACTGCAACAACTTGTCAAGCCTCCTTTGACAGCACCTTCTAAACCCGCAACATCTTCCACCTAGTAGAACAAGGGCAGCAGATGCATGGGAACACCACCACCTGCAAGTTCCCCTCCAAGTCACACACCATCCTGACTTGGAACTATATCGCCATTCCCTCACTGTCGCTGGGTCAAAATCCTGGAACTCCCTTTCTAACAGCACTGTGGGTGTACCTACCCCACATGGACTGCAGCGGTTCAAGAAGGCAGCTCACCACCACCTTCTCAAGGGCAATTAGAGATGGGCAACAAATGCTGGCCTAGCCAGTGACGCCCACATCCCATGAAATGAATAAAAAGCAAAATCCCAGGATGTGGATGTCGCTGGGAAGCGACCATCCCATAGTTGCCCTGGTACAAAAGGCCACTTCAGAGAGCAGTTAAGAGTCAACCACGCTAGTATGGGGACTGGCATCGTATATATGAGCAACAAGGGCAGACTCCCTTCTGTAAAGGACATTAATTCTTAATATCAGCTATAAAGAAAGAAAGACTTGCATTTATATAGCGCCTTTCCCAACCTCCCAAAGCATTTTACAACCTCATGAAGAAATTTTGAAGTGTAGTCACATGTTAGCTAATTTGTGCAGAGCAAACTCTCATAAACAGCTAGGCGATAATGGCCAGATGATCTGGGTTTTTTTTTAAAGTGGTTTGTCGAGAGATAAATATTGGCCAGGTCATGGGGGAGAGCTCTCGAGCTTGGCTTTGAATGGTGCTGGGGGACCTTTTATGTCCAGCTCAGAAGTTGGCTGGCACCTCGGTTTAACATCTTGTAAAAAAAACGGCATCTCTGACGGTGCAGCACTCCCTCGGTACTGCACTGGAGTATGAGATTAGATCCTGATTTTAGCTAATCCCGATCCATGCCCGAAACCCCATCATTGATTTTTACAGCCGCTGACAGTCCCGCCGTGTAATTTCCGGACTTTCAGTTTTTATTTCGGATTCCCGACATTTGCCATTTTTTTTCCTCTAAGCTCAGCAATCAATCTGACGTCATTTCCCATTATAACGATTTCAAAAGACATTCATTCTCTCCACTTTTATGATATTGCCTAACAGAGAAAGTGAATGCATGGAAGCCGGAAATGAGTTTCAGTAAATGCTCCTATGCTTTACACACAAGCTCGCCCAGCCTGTGTACTCTGGGAGCCTGCTACACGGTCTGTGCTCAGCCCCAGCTATTCACTGATGCCAGTATCAGTGAAACAATCAACAATTGCATTCACATACTGTCGTTCATATCAAAATGTCTCATAGCATCTTACACAGTTGATGTTAAGTGGGCAGACGAAGGCATTTTCCTCGGGAATATGATTGAGATACTGTACTCATTGTCCTGTTCATATTTTATTTAAATCTTCACACGTGCACAGAGACAGACTCACACACAGGTAGACATACGCAGGCATACACACACACAATCATGCATGTACATACCTACATTCACGATGACACCTCTGCAGACTCCCACACGCAAACACAGATAAATAACATGCATCCAACATACACAAAAAAATAGGATCACAGTCACACATATAAACACACAGAAATACTCATACATAGGATCCACTAAAGTAATAACACAGGAATAGAAAGAGGAGTAAACAGAGAAAACCTAGAACGTAGGAACAGGAGTAGGCCATTCAGCCCCTCGAGCCTGTTCCACCATTCAATGAGATCATGTCTGATCTGTATCTCAAATGCATTTACCCGCTTTCGTTCTGTATCCCTTGATACCCTTGCCTAACAAGAATCAATTGATCTCAGTCTTCAAAGCTTCAATTTACCCCGAGCAGCTGCAGCCTTTTGATGCAGTGGGGGGAGATTTCCAAATTTCTACTACCTTTTGTGTGAATAAAAAATGTTTCACAATTTTCTTAAATGGCCTAGCACTAATTTTAAGATTATGTGCCTTTCTTCTTGATTCTCCCACCAGAGAAAATAGTTTCTTTAACATAAAACAGCTCCATCAGGGGAGATTTAATTGAGGTGTATAACATTATGAGGGGCCTAGATATTGTGGATAGGAAGGACCTATTTCCCTTAGCAGACAGACCAATAACCAGAGGGCATAGGTTTAAAGTAATTGGCAGAAGAATTAGAGGGGAGTAGAGAATTTTTTTCACCCAGAGGGTGGTGGGGGTATGGAACTCACTGCCTGAAAATGTGGTCATGACAGAAAACCTCAATGCATGTAAAAAAAAAACTTCGATATGCACTTGAAGAGCTGTAACCTACAGGGCTACGGACCGAGAGGGGGAAAGTGGGTTGAGGCTGAATAGCTCTTTTTTCAGCCACAACAGGCACAATGGGCCGAATGGCCTCCCCTATGCCATAAATTTTCTGTGTTTCTATTAATAGCATACAGTTCTGGTCACCATACAATAGCAACCCATGGAAGAAACCAAACAAGTGCTATAGTGAAGAGCCTGGGATATGGGGACAAATTAATGGAGGGTCAAATTTAACGGGGCTATTTGCCAGCAGGCTGAAAGACAAGGGAAGGCACGCAGATTTTTAGATTTAACTATTTTATGCAGAAGAAGGCGAACATGTGGAACAGACTCAGCGAAGGCAGGAAGTGGGGAAAAATTAAGGAACAATTGCATAAAAATTTATGAGAGTGGGCAATTGAGAGGGATTAATTTTGGGACTGGCTTTATGTATTACAGTGTTCTCTGTGGCTTATACTTTCCTATGTTCCACCTAATTAATATCATTTGTAGGGAATTAAAGCATCAAGTTGCAGACTAACTGAGATTCATTGGGAGATCTGGATATTCCACGACTTTCAAGTGCATCTTAGAATAATAATAACAGGATTCAAAATTGAGTTTTGACCGTTTCAAAATATACCTAAAAAGCTAATGCAGCCCAGACTCAAAACATTATCTGATTGGAGCTTCTTCTGTGGTTCTTACTTGGGTTCTGCATTGGATTAACTCAATCTGTAGAGAAATTGAAATTGCCGTAGATAGTGTGGGGGAAGCAGATGTAACAGAAAGAAAAAGGAGTGACACGAAATGCAGAGAAGAGGGAGCTGAAGGAAAGAGGGAGGAAAGAAAGATGCAGGGAAAGTGAGAGAAAGGTGAGGGGGAGAGAAGTGGGGCAGGAGATAAACAGCAAGTGAGAGGATGTGAGAGACAGAAAGTGAGATGGGGTGGAAGAGGGAAACAGTCAAAGGGAGAGAAATGGGAGGCAAAAAGAGAGACAGAAAATGAGAGACGAGAGAGAAGCAGAGGGAATGAGACTTGTGGAGTGAGTTTTGATAGAACTGTTCAAAATCCTGAGGGGTCTACACAGAGTGGATAGGGAGAAACTATTCCTGTTGGTGGAAGGGTCGAGAACCAGAAGACACTGAAATAAGGCGATTGGCAAAAGATGCAGTGGTGACATGAAGGGAAACTTTTTCATGCAACGTGGTTAGGATCTGGAATGTACTACCTGAGACTGTGGTGGAGGCAGATTCAGCTGTGGCTTTCAAAAGGGAACTGGATGAGTACCTGAAGAGAAACAGACTGCTGGCCTATGGGTAAAGGGTGTGGGGTGGGACTAGCTTTTCTGCTCTTGCAGAAAGCTGGCTCAGACCCGACAGGGCCAGTCATAGAATGGTCACAGCACAGAAGGAGGCCATTCGACCTCCCATTTCTCTCCCTTTGACTGTTTCCCTCTTCCACCCCATCTGACGTTCTGTCTCTCACATCCTCTCCCTTGCTCTTTATCTCCTGCCCCATTTCTCTCCTTAGCCATGTGAGCCGCATGGAAGATGGCAGGATCCCCAAAGACACATTGTACAGCGAGCTCGCCACTGGTATCAGACCCACCAGCTGTCCATGTCTCCGCTTTAAAGACGTCTGCAAACACGACGTGAAGTCCTGTGACATTGATCACAAGTCGTGGGAGTCAGTTGCCAGCGATCGCCAGAGCTGGCGGGCAGCCATAAAGGCGGGGCTAAAATGTGGCGAGTCGAAGAGACTTAGCAGTTGGCAGGAAAAAAGACAGAAGCGCAAGGGGAGAGCCAACTGTGTAACAGCCCCGCCAACCAATTTTATCTGCAGCACCTATGGAAGAATCTGTCACTCTAGAATTGGCCTTTATAGCCACTCCAGATGCTGCTTCACAAACCACTGACCACCTCCAGGCGCTTACCCATTGTCTCCAGAGACAAGGAGGCCAAAGACTTCTCTCCCCCTCACCTTTCACTCACTTTCCCTGCATCTTTCTTTCCTCCCTCTTTCCTTCACTTACCTCTTCTTTGCATTTCGTGTCACTCCTTTTTCTTTCCCCTTTTCTCTGTTACATCTGCTTCCCCCACACCACCTACGGCAATTTCAATATTCTCTACAGATTGAGTTAATCCAACGCAGAACCCAATTAAGAACCACAGAAGTAGCTCCAAATCAGATAATAAATTAGAAAATAAAAGGAGAGCAGCTCTTATGTTTTAGCTCCTTAACAGCTGTAACCAGAGTTTGTGGAGCGATAACATTTGTGTTCTGCTGACTGCCCTAAATTTACCAGTTTGCTAATATTTTATGAGCGGGGAGTGGGAATTGCTTCTGCTGCAGTGGGAGTTTAAGATGATGTTAGGAGTAACCACATGACCCAGGCGAGTAAAGCCAAGGTTATGGTGCAGAGATTTTTTTGCTTTATGAAACAGTATAGCCTGGTGAGAGCATCAGCCTTACTGCAAGCAAGAAAATTATATAGTGTATATAGATTCTATCAGCATGGCAACAAATAGGTCTGCGGAAGAAGTGTTTTTCGTGTCTCTGTGGCGCAATCGGTTAGCGCGTTCGGCTGTTAACCGAAAGGTTGGTGGTTCGAGCCCACCCAGGGACGTAAATTTTATCAGTGATTGAATTGAAAATTATCAGAGAATAGCAACCGTTCTGTTTATCACATTTTTATTTTGCCTCAAACGTACTGGCACCGATTTTACTGCAGTCCGTTTCTAAACCCTTTTCGATTGCTTTAACCAGCAATCTTCTCACTTCGCCTCCTTTTCATATTTTTTGTAACAAAATATTTATTATCTTCAAACCTAGCCACTTCAAAACCAGAACTTATTAAATGTATCGTTTTTAAAGATATTACTTTCCTTCCACTGTTTATACCTTTCGAAAATACGTTTTAAGATAAAACATAGTTTGCAATTTAGTATAGTCCGATTGTTCATTGACAACTGCCCGAAGCACAGATTTTTATACAAACTTTCTGTTTAAACTGGTGCAAAGATGAAAGAAAGGATAAACGTTTTAGATATTTGGACAGAAAGTGATTTTAAAATAAATAGGCTCTAGTAGGTCTTTAAAAATCGATTTAACATTTTTTTTGTTAGCTAAAAATAATGTATGGAGTGTAAAAAGGATACATTGGTTGAAGAGTGGTCGGTAAGTATTAATGTATCTTTTTTTAGTGAGATCATTTGTTACAGTCAGAAGTTTCTATTTAACTCTCTCATGTTGGGAGTGTTTGAAGTGAGCCTGTCCCCCAGTAAAGACACTGAGTAGGTTGCGACAGAACAAAACATTCACAAAGAAACAAACCAAAATAAAAAAAGATTAAATGGGTGCATTACTGAGACAATGAAACAATTTTAAAGCGGAAGCCGAAATAGCTCAGTTGGGAGAGCGTTAGACTGAAGATCTAAAGGTCCCTGGTTCAATCCCGGGTTTCGGCAGATGTCAGTTTTGTTACACTAAAATTTACTGCACAGTGGAAAACATGCAGCAAGAAGCTTGGAGAGACAAGAGGACAAGTTGTCATCTTCTGACTCCTTGATTTAGTTTTGCCTCCTTAGCAATGTTAAGCGGCGGCTGCTGTCAGTGGTTGCTCATTATCTAGTAATTCAAAACGGGAAATGTATGGACTCGGTAGGGAGAGGGACAAAGAGGGACAGAGGGAATGACAGGATCGTGGATTTGGCCACAGCAGGGACGATAGTGCAAGGAGGTGGAAGCAAAATGAACGATCACATTCTCCTGCCGAAACCCGGGATTGAACCAGGGACCTTTAGATCTTCAGTCTAACGCTCTCCCAACTGAGCTATTTCGGCTGCGACACAAAAGTAATCCAGAATTAGGTATGTAGATGTGAGCAGGGCTTTGAGGCAGCTTTTGGTCATAAAAGGTGCAACGCTTTTTCACTCATACTGAAACGTGGAACAAAAAGTTTGGATGAAAGTAGTCACAATTATCCTAATTGTTATAGTTTCTGTAACTTTGCCTCTTAAAAATACTGGAGGCTTAACTAATTATGCAGGAAATTAGAACAGAAGTTACTGGACATGCTCAAGTTGGGAGACGGACAAAAGTTCTGTGACAGCATAGGAGTGATCAAACAACAAGAGAAATCACAAGTGTAAAATAAAAGGAGGTAATAATAATTTGGTATTCATTTTGGATCGGGTTTGGTATTCATTCTGAATTCTGTGATACAATCATGGAAGTAAAAATTTTAACCACCCTCCTTGCCGAAACCCGGGATTGAACCAGGGACCTTTAGATCTTCAGTCTAACGCTCTCCCAACTGAGCTATTTCGGCTGGTAAAGACAATTATTTTGGCTGTCCTCCACTCTATCACTTTTCATTGAAAAACTTTTCATTCTTAATATCTTCCAGTTCTCATGAAACATTAATCTGAAACATTGACCTGTTTCTCTCTCCACGGATGCTGCCTGACCAGCTGAGTATTTGCAGCATTTTCTGTTTTGTTTCAGATTTCCAGCATCCCCAGTATTTTGCTTGTATTGCTCTCATCAATCAGTGTACTCAGGGGTATGCAAATTAATTTTTACTCAAAAACTATTTATCTCCAATATCTACATGTATATTTTGCAGACTGCACCCACCCTCAACTCCTATATCCTCTTTAACTAGCATCTCTCCTCACCTTTTCTCTCCAAGGCATCCCAAATCCATGCCCACTTCTCCCAAAATCATAGAAAGTTTAAGGCACAGAAAGAGGCCACGGCCCTTTGTGTCTGTGCCGGCCGAAAATCGATCCACCTATTCTAATCCCACCTTCCAGCATTTGGTCCGTAGCCCTGCAGCTTATGGCACTTGAGGTGCATATCCAGACTCCTTTTGAATGTGTTGAGGGTTTCTGCCTCAACTCCACGACCCTTTCAGGCGGTGAGTTCCAGACCATAACCACCCTCTGGGTGAAAAAAACTTTTCCTCATCTCCCCTCTACTTTTTCTACTAATCACTTTAAATCTATGCCCCCTCGTCACTGACCTCTCTGCTAAGGTGAATAGGCCCTTCACCTCCACTCTATCCAGGCCCTTCAAAATTTTGTACATTTCAATCAGATCTCCCCTCAGCCTTCTCTGTTCCAAGGAGAATAACCTCAGTCTATCCAATCTTAGAACATAGAACAGTACAGCACAGTCTTGCCTCATAGCTGCATTTTTCCAGACATAAAAACAAGAAATGTTGGAAATACTCAGCAGGTCTGGCAGCATCTGTGGAGAGAGAAGCATTTTTCCAGTCCTGGCAACATCCTCATAAATCATTTCTGTACCTTCTTTAGTGCAATTCCATCCTTTCTGTAATGAGGTGACCAGAACTGCACACAGTACTCAAGTTGTGGCCTAACCAATGAGTTATACAATTCCAGCATAACCTCCCTGCTCTTATATTTTAAAATATCCTGTTTGAATTTCCTCCAATCTGATTTCCACCTTTCCAACAGCACTAAAATGGCCCAAAGCAAAGCCATGAATTGCATTCTGTGTGACTGTGATCATGGCAGGTTATTGCTTATTGTCCTGCCTGATATCTCTTCATCCTTTGATGTGATCTATCACATCTCCCTTCCCTCGGCTACTGCAAGCTGAACCAGATTGTTTGCAATCTTGGCATCCTGTTCCTTCCTGAGCTGAGTTTCCAACCATATGGCTTCTCCATCACAAAGACTGTCTACTCCCACCTCCATGGTAACACCCACCTCTGCCACTACTTCAGCTCGTCTGCTGCTGAAACCCTCACCAATGCTTTTGTCACCTCCAGACTTGATTACTCCAGGGTCCTCCTGGCCGGCCTCCCGTTCAGCACCCTCTGTAAACTTCAGGTCCTCCAAAACTCTGCTGCATTGACACACTCACCCATCACTCGTATCACTACTGATCTATGCTGATGTTTCATATTTAAAATTCTCACCTCCACAGCCTTGCTCCTCCCTAGTTCATTAACCTCCTTCAGTGCTACAACCCAATCCTACACACTCCACATCAAATCCTATGGCCTCTTGTACATCCCTCCTACTTCATTCTTCCCCACTGTGAGAATAAGAAATACTGAAATGTTGTTTCTACAGCTTGTGGAAAGTTACCAAGAAGTCATTTGTACTCAACATAATGAAATCACTGAAAAAGAGAACTGATAAAGGTATGTAAGCAGGGACCTTAAGACAGTACATCACTGACAAAGAGAACTGATAAGGGTATGTAAGTGGAGACCTTAAGACAGTACATCACTGAAAAAGAGAACTGATAAGGGTATGTAAGTACAGACCTTGGGACAGTACATCACTTAAAAATTGTGCTTAAGCAGATAAAAGAGAAACAGCAAGAGTTAGAACAAAGGATGTAGTGAATAAGAAACTGCCCCACTAAGATAAAGGCTGACAGCTGCAAGTTAAAGCACACAATGGAGAGCCAAATAAGGTAAAACAAAAACAAGAGTTAGGGGCTAGAAAGTTAGAGTAGGGGGAGAAGTAAACAGAGGAGGAGACTGTAGCAACCATAGGATAGGTTAGTGTCATAATACGTTATAACCAATAATGTAAAATAAAGGCGTGGACAAATGGATTTGTATTGTATAAACATGAACTGAATATGTTGATCGGGGTGCCTGCTTGTAGGACACCCGATCTTGCAAGAACGTTAAATAAACTTACTTCTTCAGAGTTTGACTTGGTGTAAATTATTATCAAGTGGGCTACATTTCTCACACCACCATCAGTAACTGTGCTTTCAAACTCCTAGGCTCTGGAATTCCCTTCCTAAACACTTCCATCTTTGACCTCCTCCTTTAAGACATTTCACAAAACCCACCTCTTTGAACAAGCTTTTTGGCCACCACTCCCCAACATTTCCCTCTTTGGCTACTATTCATTTTTCCTTCTGCCAATGTCTCCCTTTTATAAATATCACCCTAGTTGCACCCATGTCCCACCTGCTTCGTGACATCACCCATCCTTTGCATCCTGCCACCTCCCTATCCCCCATGTTCAGTGGGTAACACCCTCACCTGAGTCAGAAGATTGTGGGTTCCAATCCCATTCCAGGGCTTGAGCACATAAATCTAGACTGACACTCCAGTGTAGTGCTGAGGGAGTGCTGGACTGTTGAAGGTGCCATCTTTCAGATTAAATATTAAACCAATGCCTCGGCTGACTTCTCAGGCAGACATAAATAATCCAAACCCTCTATTTCTGGGGAATTCTCCCCAGTGCCCTGGCCAATATTTATCCCTCAACCAACATTATTGAAACAGCTTATCTGATCATTTTCACATTGCTGTTTGTGGGAGCTTGCTGTGTGTAAATTGCCTGCCATGTTTCCTACATTATAACAACGACTACACTTTAAAAGTAATTCATTGGCTGTAAAACACTTTGAGATGTGCTAAGATCTAGAGTAAGACTTGAATCCACAACTTTCTGGTAAGAGTGCTACCTACTGAGTCACAGCTGATTGCTATGACAAAAGATGAAGGGGAGTGGGACTAATTGGATAGGTCTTTCAAAGAGCCAGCATGATTGGTCAAATGGCCCCTTCCGTGATTCAAGGACTGAACTGGGTGAGCAGATAAGGGGGCAGAAGATTGGGGGTAGGGATTTTGAGACTCCAGGATGGTAGGAGATTATTTGTTGCAGTTTAGTAAGACCAGGCTACAGCAGCTGATTAGCAACCACAAGCATGTGTGTAGGAGGGTGGGTGGTTATCAGTTGCCGGTAGTGTCTGAAATTATAAATTTGTTATGTCAGCTTGGTTCTGCTGAAAGCAGACTCAACTCCATAACGAGTTCAATTTCCACTCCTGACTCGTGCATAAAACCTAAGCTGACACTCTAATGTGGCACTGTACACGTGCCTGTTCACTAGGCCTACTTAGCAGATTAACACCATTATGCTATAGAAAAAAAAAATTATACACTTGTCAATAGTATGCCAATTTTTTTCTTGTGTGAAGCAAGGGGGCAAACCTATACCCACCAGTCTAATGCTGCACAGCTCAAAATACTTTTGCCAAACACAACCCGAGTCTGAAAGGGTGAAATCTGTAAATGTTCAGCTGGTTTGTTCTTCGCCGTTCAAGCAGACATGATATGAAAATTTTACACCCCCACCATTAGGCTCTCTTGAGATCTCGATTACAGCAGAGGCTGCCACACACCCATTATTCCTAATCCAATCACACTGCTTCACCACACTGCTGACTGGTCTATATTCAAACTCGCTTGTAAGGCAAATCAGCCTCATTTATTCTGCCCTCGAGGGGCCATGGTAACACCTAACATGATATCAGCCAATCACACAAATTCCTTGTAGCAGCACCAAAGCCTACTTTTCAGCCCCTGTTAGTGCCCTGGGGAAGCAGGGAGGTGGTACATAGGGAGCTGCAATAACCTAAAGGCTTGCCTTTATACATGGATTGTAAAATGGTGAAAATTCTATAGCTGCTATGGAAAAAGTGATAAATAGATCCCAGATAAACAGCCACATTGCTAAACGGTTTCTGCAACCATCACTGTAAAGCTTCAATCAGCTCCTTCTACCTTGCTTCATGAGTGACTGCACCCTCTGCACCTGATCCTGTCGATATGGGCACATTAAGTTGATGCAATACCAGCTCAGGAAGCAGCATGTTCTTTCAATCATTGACACAAGCCAAGTTATCGAGGTTTTTTTCCCCAAAAATATACTTTATTCATAAAATTTGTTAAAAAGAATTACATCATAATTTATATTGGACATTTCAGAAAGTGCAACAGAGATCAGATCCTATCAACACAGAACATGAGGTGTCTCACAATCTTACCATTCCATTTTATATACAATGCACATTTACATTATGTAGCAAAAACATTCTCTGGTGTATACAGCCCGAGGGGTTTTACACGGGTTCGAGCCCCTCATTATACTACGGCAGGAGAACATTACACAGTGGCCTTTCCCCATTGAGCCTTAGCGGCAGCTGCCCCAGGCTTTAGTGCATCCCTCAGTACATAGTCCTGAACCTTGGAATGTGCCAGTCTGCAACACTCGGTTGTGGACAACTCTTTGCACTGGAAGACCAGCACGTTTCGGGCAGACCAAAGAGCGTCTTTCACCGAATTGATGGTCCAAGCCACGTTTTTTTTCCAAAAATAAACTTTATTCATAAAAATCTGTAATAAAAATACATTACAAAACAGTTCCATGTTGACAGTCCAGAAAGTGCAAAAGAAATCAATTTTAAAAAAAAAGAACGTCAGTTGCCTCACAACCCTTCCAATCCATTTTACATTCAATGTACATTTGCATTACACAGCAAAACCATATTTGGTGTATACAGCCCGAGGGGCTTTACAGACATTCCACCCCCTCAGTTCACTATGGCGGGAGGACCTTACTCAGTGACCTTTCCCCATTGAGCCTTTGCTGCGGCTGCCCCAAGATTTAGTGCGTCCCTCAATACGTAGTCCTGGACCTTGGAATGTGCCAGTCTGCGACACTCAGTCGTGGACAACTCTTTGCACAGGAAGAACAGCAAGTTTCAGGCAGACCAAAGAGTGTCTTTCACCGAGTTGATAGTCCTGCAGCAGCAGCTGATGTTTATCTCAGTGTGTGTCTCTGGGTACATGCCCGTAGAACACAGACTCCTGTGTTACAGAGCTGCTTGGGATGAACCTTGACAAAAACCACTGCATCTCTTTCCAGACCTGCTTTGCAAAAGCACATTCCAGAAGGAGGTGGGCAACAGTCTCTTCCCCACCACAGCCACCTCGAGGGCAGCGTGCGGAGGCGGTGAGATTCCGGGCGTGCAGGAAGGATCTGAGGGGAAGGACCCTTCTCACCACCAGCCAAGCTGGACTACGTTTTGGTGCTTGTTTGAAAGTTCTGGCGATGAGGCATTCTGCATTGAGAAGGGCTGCCAATTTCTGATTTCTGCCCTCTCTCCCTTCCGCTTGTTGATGAGGGTGGTGATGTCTTTCCTCATGGATTCTGACATGCTGCCGGCCAGAAGCATACTCTCATACACTTCCAACAGGTCAGGGCTGATCCAGTCCCACAGAGTCGAATACAGCTCAACCGGTAAGGTTGCTTCTGGGAGTTTTACTCGTCTCGAGGGACCTGACGACCTTTGTCAGCTCGTCCAGAGTTAGCTGTTTGTCCAGTCTCTCCCTCCTGCTGTCATCTAAATCCTCCATGATGGATGAAAGGAAGGACTGGGAGGCCGTGCTGTCCATGGGCATCACGTCGTACAGTCAGGCATAAAAGGATTTTCTGATCCTTAATATGTTGGACTGTGATGACATTACCGAGCCATCCTCTTCCTTCAGGCTGCTGATCACAGAGCTCTCTCTGTCTACCTTTTGGAAGAAGTAACGCGAGCATGTCTCATCCTGCTCAACGGAACGGACTCTGGACTAGAAGATGATCTTGGAGGCCTCCTTGGCAAAGAGCGAGGCCTGCTGGCTCTTCACCTCTTGGAGATCCTCCTTGACCTCGACCCCCATCGACTGAAGCTGGAGCAGATTTTGCATACTTTTCTGGAGTCGGAACATTTCCCCCTGTCTCTCTCTCTCTCACCCTCTGAACACCTTTGAAGATAAAGACCCTCTTGATGTTCTCCTTGATCGCTTCCCACCAGTGCACCGGAGACTCAAAGAGGGGTTTCACGGTTCTCCAACCATTGTAATCCCTTTTGAGTTCCTCAATGACCTCTGGGGTTAGCAGTGTAACATTCAGCTTCCATGTCCCCATGCCAACCCGCTGGTCATCCTGTAAGTGACAGTCAGCCAGTAGGAGGCAGTGGTCAGAGAACAGCATCTGCTTGGCGTTGGTGGATCTGACCGTGACAGCATGGGACACAAACAGGAAGTCAATCGTGGAAAGGGCAGACCCGTCCGTTTTTGACCATGTGTATCTACGCTGCGCTCCGTCTGCAGGTTTGCTGAAGACATAGTGCAGCTTGGCATCTTTTACTGTTTCCATTAGGAATCTGGACGTAGCGTCCAGTTTGCTGTCGTCACTGCCGGATCATCCAGCTGCATCAATAATGCAGTTGACGTCACCGCCTAGAATGACCGGCCTGGATGTCGCCAGCAGCAGTGAGAGCTGTTCACTGTATTGAACCGGGGGCGTACACGTTGATTAACCGGAGTGGAGCATTGTTGTACATTACGTCTGCTACGAGGAGGTGACCGCCCACCACCTCCTAAACTTCGGAGATGGTGAAGTTGCTTCTCCGCAGCAGAATACTCAGGCCGGAGGAACGGGAATCATTTCCCCCTGACCAGATCAATGGCCCTTGGGACCACCATCGCGACCATCGCCTGTGAGTGCTGAGGTGCGGTATCCCACACTCCTGCAGAAACAGTAGGTCGGCTTTGACCTTGGCAAGGTAATCCAAGGTGGAAACACATTGCATAGTGGATTTAACGCTACGCATGTTAATAAAAGCAATCTTTATACCCATTTAAAAATGGATGTTGCTTACCACATCAGGTGTCCTTACTCGTCCCAGTCGTTGGGTATTTTCCTGCATACCCAAAGCGTGCACAAGCTGTTTTACATTTGTTGGGTTCAGAAACCGCTCCTGGTTACTCATGAGGGGGGTTTGTTCCACTGGGGTGATATCGGGGGGGTCTTGTAGGCAGCAAGGCTTGGGCTGTCCTCTGCTGATAGTGTCTTTCCCCTTTGTCGCTCCCCGAAGACATAACTGCTCCCGGCTTCCCGGTGCTGGAGTGCGCTAGACGCTTCGTTGCTCTCGGTGTCCCGGAGGGAGGGTGCGCTGGGCATCTCACTGGGTTTGGCGCTTTGGGTTTGGGGCGCACTGGGCCCATCGCTGCCTCCAGTGCCCTGGAGCTTGGGGACTTTATCTTCCAGCTCCTTTGAGTTCTGCCGCTTCTTTTGCAGGTGTCATCTTTCTGGTCCTTCCTCGTCCAATGAGGAGGAGCTGCCATTATCTGTCTCAGACGGTAGCCTCCTCTTGCCACTGGTTTGGGTGGTGACCTGTTCCTTTTTTGGAGGTTTCTTCTTTGTGGTTTTCCTTTTTACCACTTGCCACTGACCAGTTTGTCCATCTGCTGCCTCCTGCTCCATTGATTCTGTCTGTAGAGGAGGAGTTTCCGGGCACGGGGTAGGTGTTGGGTCGCTGGTTGCAGCTGCCTCCTCTTTCTTCTCTTTCTCAGATGGACTTTCCTCGCTGCAGAGAGGAGTGTTTGTCTCCTTCCCAGCACCAGAGGTGTTCACTGTTCCTTCTCCCAGCCTTTCCTTGGACCTTGCCGCCTTGCATAACTGAGGCAGAGTTTGGGGCAGATTTTGTAGAGGGGGCCTGCCTCACCGCACAGGTTGCAGCACTTACTCTGTTTACAGTCCTTGGTGTGATGGCCTTACTCCTTGCAGTTCTTGCAGATGATTGTGCTGCAGTTGGCCACCACATGACCAGATTTGCCACAAGTACGACAAATGATGGGCTGCCCCGCATAGACCAAGAAGCCTCGACTTCCCCCGATAGCGAAGCCGGCCACCTCAACGTACCTGGCGAGGAAGGTGAGTACATCCACCACAGGAACATGGGGGTTGTAGAGGTGAATTGTCACCACCCGGTCACGCTGTGATGGCAGTGTGAAGAGTGGCTCCACTGTGAGGATCGACAGCGGTGCCCGAGTTCCGTTCTCCTTGAACACCTTCAGGAACTTGCATCCCGCCACATTCTTGAACGTCACATCGAAATATCCACTGCTGGGGAAGTCCTGCAGGCAGACGATATCTGCAGCTTGGAATCCACAGCAATCAATAAGGGTTTTCTTTATGAAGAAGGTGCAGTCAACCAGTGCACCTCCTTCATTATCCTTCAGAACCACCCGAACGGTGTTACGCACTCTCTGGCCTGAAGCTCTAGAATTGGTTACAGCTATTTTGCTCAAAACTTACCTGGAACAGGATCAAAGGCCAATGATCATGGTCTCTCCCCTGCCAAGTAAATATCAAGTTATCAAGTTTCCTTTTTCAAAAATATACTTCATTCATAACAATCTGTAAAAAAATACGTTACAAAACAGTTCAAAACAGCACCAAGTTGACATTCCAGAAAGTGCAGAGGAAATCAGTTTTCTTCAATACAGGAGTGAGTTGCCTCACAACCCTTCCATTCCATTTTACATGAAATATATATTTTACAGCAAAACCATATTTGGTGTATACAGCCCGAGGGGTTTTCCATGGTTCCAGCCCCTCGGTTCACTATGGTGGGAGGACCTTACACAGTGGTCTTTCCCCATTGAGCCTTTGCTGTGGCTGCCCCAAGATTTAGTGCGTCCCTCAACACGTAGTCCTGGACCTTGGAATGTGCCAGTCTGCAACTCTCGGTCGTGGACAACTCTTTGCACTGCAAGGCCAGCAAGTTTTGGGTAGATCAAAGAGCGTCTTTCACCGAGTTGATGGTCCTGTAGCAGCAGTTGATGTTTATCTTGGTGTGCGTCCGTGGGAACAGACTGTAGAGTACAGAGTCCTGTGTTACAGAGCTGCTTGGGATGAACCTTGACAAAAACCACTGCATCTCTTTCCACACCTGCTTTGCAAAGGCACATTCCAGAAGGAGGTGGGCAACAGTCTCTTCCCCACCACAGCCACCTCAAGGGCAGCGTGTGGAGGCGGTGAGATTTTGGGCATGCAGGAGTCTGCGATGCTGAAGGAACAGCGAGATAGTTCCAAGTCAGGATGATTAGTGACTTGGAGGGGAACTTGGCGATGGTGGTGTTCCCTTGCGCTTGCTGCCCTTGTTCTTATAGGTGGTGGAGGTTGGGGGTTGGTTGAAGAAGCTTTGGTGAGTGGTTTGTTTACAGCACTTAAGTCCCCTCTGGTACCTTCTGTAATATCCTGGGTTTGTTAAATGCTGCAAAATCCCTTCTACCTGCTGTTAAAATGGAGGCATTAGCTGAGTCTGCTTGAGAACCAAACCAGTGTCCTCACCACTTCCAGGATTTCCCACCTAAAGTCAAGGGGGGGGGGGGGGTGGTGGTGGCGTGTTGCATAGTTATGGCAGAAGATTGAGAGAAGCCCATGGAAATTCAAGGCCTCAGTGAGCATGTTCACACATGTTGAATGGCCACTTGGGTTGAGGTACCAGGGTCTCCAGCCCCTCCATGCTGAGACACTGTTAAAATCTCTCAAGGCCTCAATGATTAGATCATGGACCAGTGTCAAATTTGGCCATAAGCATCCAGAGACAAATCTATAAACCCATGCTCTCATTTAGGATTGGAAAAAATATTCTTTGCTTGATAATTACTGGCAAGGGGAATAATCCACTATCAGAATTTGATAGCCAGCTTCTACTGCTTTAGTCCACACTGGCCAAGTAGCAACCACGTACATCAAGAACAGTGTTGATATCACATGAGGGTTACCAACTCTGATTGGATGTATTCCTGCAGGTTTCATCACATGATCTCCCACCTCCAACTGCTCCGCCCCACTCTCCTGCCATTGGCCACCCAACACATCCATCCTCATATCGCTCTGCCTTCCTACGACCAATCAGAAAGAAAAAATACTCTTCCTTACCCTATTGGATGATTCTTGACTTTCAGTCAAACAGCCTTTCTTACCAGCTCCAATATTTTTGTAACTAATAAACAGAAGTGTTCAAAAAAAATGATTTAAAAAAACACATTTTTAATGCCCCGATGATTTCTTCCCAGGTGTTTTGCTCACAGCAGTGTTCTGGGGATTAATCCTCAATTCCTGGAGACTCAAGGCCATTCCTGGAAGGTTGACAATGCTACAATTGCACAGCTGTGCTGATGATTTGGGTTTAACACATACATAAAATGGTTGGCTTCTTTTTTAGGTCAAGTAGATTATATCAGTATATTTATCTTGGTCTCGTGTATTTAAGGGATTAATAGCCACTTGTAGAGATTCCCCTATATCTGTAGCTTGTTTACGGCACTTAAGTACCCTGCGCTGCCTTCTGTAATACCCTGGGTTTGCCAAATGCTACAAAATCCCTTCTACCTGCTATTAAAACAGAGGCACATACATTGGCTGAGTCAGCCTGAGAACAAAACCAATGTCCTCATCACTTCCAGGATTTCCTGCCTAAAGTCAAGGAGGCGGGGGGAGTGAGAGTGGGGTGGTGATATTAAGCAGGGTACATATTCAAATGCTATGCAAATAACAGAAACATGTCTCACAGTGTTATTTACATAATTTGGTCTCTAGCAACACCTGAAGTAAAGTATACACCTATGCATTTGTTATGTAAAGCATTGCTATGGGCAGCAGGCAGGCCATTTAAAAATTGAAGGTCTGGAAAGACTATACAATTGACAAAAGATATGGCACAAAGTGCTTCCTTTAAAAAAAACATGTGCTTGAAGAGCATTAATTTGCAGGGTTATGGGGAAAATTCTGGGGTGTGCAACTAAATTGGACAGCTCTTTCAAAGAGCTAGCACAAGCATGATGGGCCAAACGGCCTCCTTCTGTGCTGTAAGATACTATGATTCTATCATGCCCGGTCCAGGAGTGCACTGACAGCTCATCACTGCCCTCTTCTCATTAAAAAAAATGATGATTTGGTCATTATCATGTTGCTGTTTGTGGGACCTCATTGTGTACAAGTTGGCTGCTGTGTTTCACTACATTACAACAGTGACTGCACTTCAAAAGTACTTAGTTGACTGTAAAGTCCCTTGGAAAGTCCTGAGTATGTGAAAAGCACTATATAAATGCAAGACTGTCTTTCTCCCTTTCTTTATAACCCAGCAGGATCCTGCCAAACTTAATTAATTGAACTAAAATAAAAGCAAAATACTTCAGATGCTGGAAATCTGAAATAAAAACAAGAAAATGCTGGAAATACCCAGCAAGTCTGGCAGCATCTGTGGAGAGAGAAGCAGAGTCATCATGAAGGGTCACTGACCTGAAACGTTAACTCTGCTTCTCTCTCCACAGATGCTGCCAGACGTGCTGAGTATTTCCAGCATTTTCTTGTTTTTAATTAATTGACCCTTTGGCCAGGAGATTGGCTAAGACATCATTGCATGGGTGGATGTCTGGCCTCATTAGCTTCCACTAGCTTAGGTCCTCTGCTGTTGTTATGTCACTGGACGCGTGGTGGTGCCAGACTTTCGCCTCACCCCCATTCAATGACTAGACTAGGCTACTGCCGTCATTGGAACAGGAGTAGGCCATTCAGCTTGTCTGCTGTGGCTCAGCAGGTAGCACTTCTTGCCTCTGAAACAGAAGGTTATGACTTCACATTTCATTCCAGAGACTTGAGCATGTGATTCAATTTAACACTCCCATGCAGTACTGAGGGAATGCTGTGCTGTGAGATGTTAAACCAAGGCCCTGTCTACCCTTTCAGGTGGGCATAAAAGATCTCATTGTTATGTTTTTACTGGTTTTGCTGGATATTTTAGTATCTAATTTATCTCAAAACAATGCACATATGACACTAATTCTAAATCAACAACAGGTTTATTTACAGTACTTTAAAAAATCACAGCGCTTACAAGATTTCAGTACAATGTCTTCTTCAGAACACTCTTGTGGTTACCAAAACTTTTCAGCTCTCTCTAGTTTCAGTTTCAAACTAGGCTAAAGTAATCAAGCACAGTGAACACAGACAGAGTAATACAATCAAACCCAGATCAATCAATCCATTGAACACTACACTCATAGTACATTTTCAAAGTAGGAAAGGGGGGGGGGGCTCTTCCTGGTGTCCTGCCCTGACTTCAATCAATATCACTAAAATCAGATAATCTAGTCATTATCACATTGCTTTTTGTGGGAGCTTGCACTGCGCAAATTGGCTGCTGCATTTCCTATATTACAATAGTGACTACACTTCAAAGTACTTGATTGGCTGTAAAGCAATTTAAGATGTTGTGAAAGGTACTATATAAATGCAAGTCTATGTTTCTATCCTAGCTTCTATCCTATCTTGTCCAATCGACACCTCTTTTGTTATCTCTTGCCCTACCCCTGCTTTACTTGCTTAAAATCTTTTATATTTCTAATATCTGCCAGTTCTGATGAAAGGTCACTGACCCGAAATGTTAACTCTGCTTCTCTCTCCACAGATGCTGCCAGACCTGCTGAGTATTTCCAGCATTTCTTGTTTGTGTTTCAGATTTCCAGCATCTGCAGTATTTTGCTTTTATTTCTATGTTTCTTTTCTTGTTTTCTTTCTGGCCTAAAATATGCTTCCTAACCCCAATCCTCTTGTGTCAGTCCCTTTTTCCATCTCTCACTGTCGTCATTCGTAGTCAAATTGTTTTACTGACATGTTATGGGGCAGTTTGAGGGCCCACCAGACACCTGGTGGTAATTGAATTCCTTTAGGATTCTAAAGTAGAATCAGAAAATATTTCAAACCCTAGAAAATATTTTGACTCGAAATAGCCAATACCCTTTTGTATTACTCACAGGTAGTCTGAAAGCTGTCGGATTGTCATAAAAACCCAACTGGTTCACTGATATCCTTTAGGAAATGAAACCTGCCGTCCTTACCTGGGCTGGCCTATACGTGACTCCAATCCCACACCGACATGGTTGACTCTGAAGTGGGCTAGGAAGCCATTCATGTGTATCAAACTACTACAAACTACAGAGGTTCAAAAAGAAGGCCGACTGCCACCTTCTCAGGGCAACAGGGGATGGGTAATGAATGCTGGGACTTGTTATTGATGCCTACCTCCTGGGAATGAATTTATAATAAAGGTCTGGAGAAGTGTTGTGATGTTTAGTTGTATGAAGCCTGGCCTGTCCCTCGTCGCTTCGGAACTTCCTTTGGGGAGTGGTCTAAGTAGTCAAATCCTGAAATCAATTACAAACTAATTGTTATTGCTTGGGGAGTGGCTAGGTTATCTGAAGGTCAGACAAAAAAAGAAGTCAGCAAGAAATGACTGACTTTCTTATTTTGATATTAGCTACCGCAGTGCAGACTGGGGAACAAGTTCCTGGGGTCATTTAATGAAATTGAGTTCCCAGTTTAGAGCTTTATCCAACGGGAATGTGAATCAGGAATTCAGATGCATGTTTCCCACGGGTTTTTCTCCGTTGTGAGGGGGTGGGGGTTGGGAGTTGATGGTATGAGGTAGCTCTGAAGATTTCATTACACGACCTCTCACCTCCAAATGCCCCGACTCCACAATCATCTGCTATTGGTCGCCCAACACGTCCATCCTTATGGGGCACCACCATCCTGCAGCCAATTAGAAAGCGAATAGACAGTTCATTATCTAATTTGATGATGCTTCCAATTCAGTCAAACAGCTTTTCCTACCCATCTCCAATATTTTTATAACTAATAAACCAAAGTGTTCAAAGTAAGTGGAAAAAAATCTTCTATGTTCCTCACAGCAACGACCAGGAGATTAATCTTTAATTCCTGAAAACTCCAGGACAATCCAGGAGGATTACATAGAGTTTACAGCACAGTAACAAACCATTTGACCTAACAGGTCTATGCTGGTGTTTATACTCCACAGCTGCCTCCTCCCATCGCTCTTTATCTAACCCCATCGACATATCTTTCTATTCCTTTCTCCCTCATGTACTTATCTGGCTTCCCCTTCAATCCACCTTTGCTATTCATCTCAACCATTCCCTGTGGCATCAAGTTTCCACATTCCCGCCAATCTCCAGGTAAGAAGATTTTCCTGAATTTCTTGTTGGATGTATTGGTAACTATCTTATATTTATGTCCCCTAATTGTGGTCTCCCTGAAAGCAACTTTTCGACAAACCCATTCATAATTTGAAAGGCCACCTCTCAGTCTATTGGAGGAAAGATGCCCAGACTGTCAGTCTTTTCTGATAGTGTTCCTAGTTCTTGACAATATTCCTGATAATTTATTAAGCTGAAGGGCTCATTGGAGATCCTAGGAGTAGAGACCTGAATTCTCAACCAGGAAGCCCCAGTCTTGTAACATTACCTCTGAAATCTTATTAACGTTCAGAAATTATTTCATTGCATTGATTCCACTTTGCGGGTTAGTCCTGAACAAGTTGGTGGGGGTGGGTGGGAGACGGGAGCTGCGGGGGAGGGGCATAAATACAAGATCGCCACTAACAGATCAAATAAAGAATTATGGAATAATTTCTTTTATGTGTAGAATGGGCAGAAAGTGGAACGGGCTTCCACATAGAGTGGTTGAAGCAGGTAGCATTGATGCAGTCAAGGGTAGATACATGATGAGGAAGGGAACAGAGCGGTATAGGAAGCAGGGTGAGGAGAGAGATTATGAGAGTGGAAGGAGGGCCGTGTGAAGCATAAACACCAGCATGGGCCAGTTGGGCCGAATGGCCTGTTGCTGTGCTGTGGACTGTTATTCTATTATTCATGTAGAGTTCTCTGTTGAATGACTTCAACAAGTTATTCCAATAATCTCTGGAATTTCAACAGATGACTTAATGTGCAGACACCACCTACACTTAATGATCTAGAAAAAAAGACACATATACAGATAAACGCTCCACTCTATTCTGTTTCCTCCTTTCCCTGAAAAGCAGTTTATTTTTTTAATTTGTTTGACTTATTTTTGGGGTTAGCCATTTTTAGTTCTCCTGAAGTGTGGAATTGGAGTCATTTATACACCAATGAGGGTCGGGGTGTGTGGAGGTGGAGTGGGTGGTTGATTTCTATGCCTGATATTGTAACTAATTGGGTTTTGATAATTACCCAGTTTTTCCTAGACATCAGCAGGTTTTTAAAGTTCAATTATTGCAGGTTGCTACAGTAGGATTTTCATGACTTGTATTCTGGCCAGGATGTGCTCTCCTGTCTACAAGTACAGTACGGCTCGTACAATGCATGAGGGTCGAGTGATTCTTTTTGATATTTTAACCCCCAATATCTTAATTTCTGTAACCATACAACTTTAGTTTGCCATAGAAATCTCCATTGGATACAAAATTGAACAGATGGAGGGGTGTTGTAAAGAGAAAGAGAAGGAATAGAAAGACTTGCTTTTCTATAGCGCTCTTCATGGTCTCAGGACATCCCAAAGCAACAACTTTTGAAGTGTCGTCACTGTCATGGGAAACGCCATGGCAAGCTGTGCACAGCAAGCTCCCACAAACAGCAATGTGATAATGACCAGGTTATCTGTTTTTGTGATGTTGGTTGAGGGAGAACTCACCCACTCTTCAAAGTTATAACATGGGATCATCGACAGCCACCTGAGAGAGCAGACAGGGTCTCGGTTTAACATCTCATCCAAAAGACGGCACCTCTGACAGTGCAGCATTCCCTCAGTACTACACTGGGAATATCAGCCTAGATTTTGTGCTCAAGACTCTGGAGTGGGACTCATACCACAGCCTTCAACTCAGAAGCATGAGTGCTATCCTCTGAACCACAGCTATCAGCCGGGTAAATTGATAAATATGGGCAGATTAACAAGGTGCAAAGAACTTATTGAACTTCCTGAACTAGCCAACCCGCTTAATGCATTTGTAGTCAACTCCTCATAGACAGCTGCCAGTGATAAGCATGGGTGGTGTACATGCAGGATGACAATACTTTAAACATTCACTCCCAGCAGGAACTGGGGGCCACAATAGGTATAAACATTCCAGAGACTTTGCTGAATGTCTCTGGGGGAAGTTACTTCAACATCGGGCTACGGTTCAACTGCTCGGACCCATGCAGAGAGTCTCTGAGGCAGCTGAGCTGTTGGAGAGTTCAAGAAGAAATTGACTCAATGGTTTTAAAGTGCCTCGGGAATTTGTTATTGCGTTAAAGCTGCTATATGAATGCAAGCTGCTGCTGTTTCTCGAATTACTTGGTCAAGGTTGGGAAAGTGTTCTCCGTTTCTCCACACTGAGCTCAGCCAGCCAATAGGACGGCAGAGAGTTGGTGTGTTGTCAGTTCGTTGTCAGTGATGCTTTGAAAGTAACTGCTAAGTCCAGGATAGTGACCCTGGGATGTCTCTCTCTCTCTGTCTCTCACTGTTTATCTGGAGGTAAGTTTATCTCTGGATAATGGTGTAAAATGGGCAATATCAAATTGGCCGCCCATTATTCTCGCCAAGCAATCTTTCTTCCACTTCAGTAGAATACTGGACGTGGTGTTTAATAACGGTAAATTCTTTCTCTCCCATTCTACATCAGCACTGCAAGTTAAAATGGCCCTTCTCTCCACTACAACAGTGACTACATTTCAAAGTAGTTCATTAGCTGTAAAGTACCATAGGACATCCTGAGATCATGAAAGGTGCTATATAAATGCAAGTTCTTTCTTCCTTATTTTCTCCCTGCTATTTGGGAAGCTCCTGGCCTCTCTCCCCATGTAGGCACAGCTGAAGTCAGCCAAGTTAAGCACCGGGTCCAACCACTTTGTGCAGAAGGCGTGGCTCCCGGCACTGGGTCGAAAAGGCAGGGGGAACCCCCTCTTAGCATTTTTCAGCCCCCCACTCCCATCCCCCCCATCCCCACTGGTCTTTTGGGGTCAAAGTTTAAGGAAGCAGGATCCCCATCTCTTTAAATACTTAACAGGTATGGGGATCCCACCCTCAATAGCTACCGGCCAATCATAGGGCTGACAGCTCAGCAGTATCGACAGTACCACTGGGAGCGGTGGCCACTGCCGGTACTGCAGAGGCCTCGGACCGAGGCCCAGCACTGGAGGTAGGTGAAGCGAGGATGCTGGGGCCAATCCAGAAGGCCCCTGGCGGTGTGTGGTGGAGGGGTGGGTGTTCAGTCCAGGGAGAGAGGGTTCCCGAGGGGTGAATTGGTGTCATCTGTGGGCTACAAATTTCCCATGAAGGAGGGATCCCCCCAAGCCCGCAGGGAGGGCAACTCATTTTCCTAGGCATCCTCCCCGCACAGCGGAGGCCCCCACCGCCGCTAGTAAGAGTGGCAGGAAGAGGCTCTTAAATGGCTGCTAATAGGCCACTTAAGAGCCTCAACTGTTCTCTGGGCAGGAAGGCTGTAGTCAGCCTATCCCGCCCCTGGGAGAATCAGAACTGGGAATCTTCTCATTAGGTTCTGTGGTGGGCAATTTTGCCCCGATTGTCTGCACCACCCCCCCCCCACGACCCCGCCACGAAACCCATCGTTGGGAGGGCAACAAGACCCAGCCCATTTGTCTCCTCCAGATAGTGCTGTGAAGGCTGGACAACAGCACACACTCAGAATGCTAGGACAACTCATTAACAATCAACTTAGCTCATGCTGGTGTTGTCAACTCTGGGTGGACATATTCCCGGAGGCTTTATCTCATAAACTCCAACCTTCAACCAGCCATCCTGGTCAAACAGACTTGTTTTTCACATCTGTAATATTTTTATTATATCTAATAAATGAAAGTGAAAAGGAAACACACAATTTCTTTAACGCCTTAATAAAAGCAAAATACTGCGGATGCTGGAAATCTGAAATAAAAACAAGAAATGCTGGAACCACTCAGCAGGTCTGGCAGCATCTGTGAAAAGAGAAGCAGAGTTAACGTTTCGGGTCAGTGACCCTTCTTCCGAAGGCCTGCTGAGTGGTTCCAGCATTTCTTGTTTTTATTTCTTTAACACCTCAATGTTTTGTTTCCTCCCAGGTTTTCCCTCAAGGCAGTATCCACCATCTTTAATTCCTGGAGACTCCAGGGCAATCCTAGAGGGTTGGCAACCCTACATTAACCCATCTCTTCTCTCTCAAATGCTGATGCAGCGGCTGTGTAATTCAAGCATCTTAAATTCCCATGTTATTTTTTTCTTTTTAACTCAATTGGCTAAGTATTTCTCCTAATATCTGCTCCTCCCGTCACTCACGTACAGGGTTGCCAACCCTCCAGGATTGCCAACCCTCCAGGATTGTCCTGGAGTTTACACGAATTGCAGATTAATCTCTTGAAACAGAGAAAAATCACAAGGGACTTTAAAAATAGGGTGTTTTATTGTCCTTTTCTTTGAACATGTTTACCAGCTATAAAAAATATAGGAGATGGGAGAAAATAGTCTGATTGAACATGTGGTATGTTTGGAGGCTGGAGGCCTTGTGATGGAATTTCCAAGAATATATCCAACTAGAGTTGGCAACTGGAATGGGAGGAGACTTATGTAGATTATAAACACCAGCACAGACTAGTTGGGCCAAATGGCTTGTTTCTGTGCTGTATATTCTATGTAATTCTACTCCACACCCATCTCCTCCTCCGTCCAAACATGCTGACATGATATAGTCCTACTATATGGACTAGTCAGGGAGGCTTAGATTTTCCAAAATGCCATTTAACATTGGGAATAACCCACTTAAATCTGAAAACCTTAGTCTAGGTTGAGATATTCAACCATGAAGAGCATCAGAGTTGAGCCTAATCCTGGCCTTGCCCAACATGCCCCAGGGCCGAGAGGCTCGTCTGGGCAGAGAGGCCACTTAGAGTCATAGAGTTATACAGCAGAGAAACAGGCCCTTCAGCCCATCGTGTCCATGCCGGCCATCAAGCACCTATCTATTCTAAAAATGGCACTTGGCCACCAAATTATCTCAGGAAAAGCAAAATATTGAAGACATTTGGAAATCTGAATTTAAAACAGAAAAGGCTGGAATGTTAGCAGGTCTGGCAGCATCTGTGGAGAGATGGAGGTTGTTTTAGCGTTTGGTGTCAATGACTTTTCATCAAAACTGGAAGGTGTTCGAGATGAACAGCTTTTAAGCAAAAGCAAAATGCTGCAGCTGCTGGAAATCTGAAATAGAAACAGAAAATACTGGGAACACTGAGCGGGTCTGGCAGCATTTCAGATTGCTGACCTTTCGTCAGAATTCAGTGGGGAAAGGCGAGTGAGTAATGGGACCAGTTCTGATGAAAGATCATCAACTTGAAACGCTAACTCTGGCTCTCTTTCCACAGATGCTGTCTGCTTTGAAGCAAGTGCAGGGCCAAGGGAAAAATGGAGATGGGGCTAGGGAAGGAATGAAAGGGAAATGCCCATGATGGAGAGGAGAGTGCAACTTATCAGGAATCTTTCCATCTATCTTTTAAATGCCAGCTGAAACTCAGTTGGGAGAGTTCCACATATGGTCCCTGATTCAATCCTGGCTTTCAGCAGGGTTTATGACCCACGCTTAATGCAATACCACCACCTGTTGCCTTGCACCATCGTCCCTTTTGTTATTAATCTCTCCGTCACTGCATCCTATCCCTTTTGATCCCTTCCCTGCTGAATGCTTCTAACGTTTCCCATTTTAATATCCTGGATAATAAACACCTGGATGTTTGGGATGAGCAGCTTTTCAGGAACTTCAGAGCCAGGGTAAAGGTGGGGGAGCCAGCATAAAGAACAAAAGGGAAGGTCTGTGATAGGGTGAAGGGCAGGAGAGATTAAATGACAAAAGGGATGATGGCGCAAAGCAAAAGAGGGTGGGAAATGGGAGAAGTAAAGAAACAAGAGAGGGGTCCAGAGGAAGTGTAAATGGTTGTCAAGTACGAATAACCCAACAAAACTCTGATGTTATCGACCAGAAACATTAACTCTGTTTCTCTCTCCACAAATGCTGTCTGACCCGCTGAGTATTACCAGCATTTTTGGTTCTTATTTCAGATTTCCTGCATCTGCAGCATTTTGCTTTATACTCAGACTCAGGAATTATGCCAACCTGCACTTTCCCTGTCTATTAAAATGAACAGCCAGTGCATTCCAGCCTCACAGGCTAGCTGCTGGAGCTTATTCAGAATTATACCTCAACAAGATGCATGCAGAAAACAACAACAACAATGTGCAATTATATAGTTGTCCCCCAGGGTTAGGACAGAGAGTGGGAGCTGAATTTGAAATTCACTGATGCCATCACATGTGCCTTCTCCAAAGCGAATCGTAACATGAAACGCAGATAACAAATTCCCAGTGGCACTGACCCACAGTACACTGTAACACCATCGACAAACTGACGCTCTCCGAGGTATAACTAACCTGCTCCCAGTTCCCCTGACCCTTGATGTACTCAGTCACCCAGGCAACGTGGAAAGAGCAACAGAGAACCATTTTCAGAATGGCTGCCTATAGTTCGAAGGATCTGCATCTCAGATATTAACATTTAATGGCTTCACCAGATGGCTGAGTCTTGTATCCAGATCTTTGGGCATGGTGCCAATCTGCTCTATACTCCAAAGAACTAGAATTCAAGCTAAATGGATTCATCTTAACCCTTTGGTGACTGTGCTGCCATGTTTGGTTGTATTTTACCTATCTAGTTTCAATAACATCACCCAACTCCACACCTCTCTCAGCCCACCTGCCACTGAAACCTTCATCCATGCCTTTACTAAATTCGGACTCGTTTATTCCAGTGCTCTCCTGGCCAACCTCCCACCTTTCACCCTCCATAAACGTGAGCTCACCTAAAACTCTGCCCGTGGCCTAATCCCCAGGTCATTGCTACGTGCAAAAACCCGGAAAAAATCATGGGAGAGGAGGAACATTAAAAAAAAAACTGATCTTTTTCATTTTCTTTAAACGCTTTTCTTTATAGCCATAAACATACTGAAGTTGGCAAAATAAAGGCTGTTTGACTGGGGTGGGAGGTTGTAAATGAGAGGTCAGGTGATGAAACCTCCCAGACTACGTCCAAACAAAGTTGGCAATCCTATTAGTCTGCTCTGAGACATTACTACAGCAAAAGAACATATTCCAAAACAGGGTGGTGCAGTGGTTAGCACCGCAGCCTCACAGCTCCATTGACCTGGGTTCGGTTCTGGGTACTGCCTGTACGAAGTTTGCAAGTTCTCCCTGTGACTGTGTGGGTTTCTGCTGGGTGCTCTGGTTTCCTCCCACAGCCAAAGACTTGCAGGTTGATAAGTAAATTGGCCATTGTAAATTGCCCCTAGTGTAGGTAGGTGGTAGGAAAATTGAGGGAAGGTGGGGATGTGGTAGGGAATATAGGATTAGTATAAATGGGTGGTTGATGGTCAGCACAGACTCAATGGGCCGAAGGGCCTGTTTCAGTGCTGTATCTCTCCCTAACAGGTTAGACAGCAGGAGGATGTTTCTCCTGGTTGGAGAGTCTAGAACTAAACATCTCAGAATAAGGACTCGGAGATGAGGAGAAATTTCTTCACTCAGTGGGTTGTGAATCGTTGGAATTCTTTGACTCAGAGAGCTGTGGATGCTCAGTCATTGAGTACATTTGACTGAGATAGTTGATGTTTGGATACTAAAGGACTTGGGGATAGGGTGGGAAAGTGGAGTTGAGCCTTGTCAAGCGACACCTCGATTTTAAAATTCTCATTCTTGTTTCAAGTCCCTCTATGGCCTCACCCCTCCCTATCTCTGTCATCTTCTCCAGCCCCACAACCCTCCGAGATATCTGCGCTCCTCTAATTCTGGCCTCTTGATCATCCCTGATTTTAATTGCTCCACCATTGGTGGCGACACTTCCAGTAGCCTGGGTCCTAAGCTCTGGAATTCCCTCCCGAAACCTCTCTGCCTCTCTACCTCACTTTCCTCCTTTAAAACACTTCTTAAAACCTACATCTTTGCCCAAGCTTTGATGATCTGCTGGGTCCCCTGCTTTTGTGGTATATATTAACGATTTGGACGTAAATGTAGGGGGCATGATCAAGACATTTGCAGATGACACAAAAATTGGCCATGTGGTTCAAAGCAAGGAAGATAGCTGTAGACTGCAGGAAGATATCAATAGACTGGTCAAATGGGCAGAAAGTTGGCAAATGGAATTCAGCTCAGAGAAGTGTGAGGTGATGCATTTGGGGAGGTCAAACAAGGCAAAGGAATACACAATTAATTGGAGAATACTGAGAAGTGTAAAGGAAGTGAGGGACCTTGGAGTGAATGTCCACAGATTCCTGAAGGTAGCAGAACAGGTCAATAAGGTGTTAAGAAGGCATATGGAATCCTTTATGGGATTTTCGTTTGTCTCTTTTACCTTGTTCACCTTCATTGCTTTCTATTTCCCTCCTGGTGTTCGATAAGGTATCTACCAAAACTCGTTTTCACAGCCACATCTCCTTCCTCAGTGACTGTCTCCGGCTCCAACTTATTCCACGTGGATTCCAACTGCAGTTTCACCCATCATGCTTTGAAACCACCCAGGATCACAGGTATCTCCGAGAAATACAACGTTCCTCGGACTGCTACTCTCGCCGCATCCTGAGATCCACACTCAGTGCTATGCGCCGCCACATGCACACACTGGACCTCTCTCTCCAGCAGCACCGTCTCACCTTATCTCAAAGCTGTTCTACTCCGCAGTTTCATTTCATCTTTCGTTTCATCCGACGCATTAACAAAAAACTTTTTTTCTTCCTTTCAGGTGTTAAGGAACGCAAGCTCCAGCAGCTGATGGGGACGAATGCTCCTCCAGATCCTCCTTCCGCTTCACTTCCCTCTGACCCCACCCCTTCTGATCTGACCCCTTGCCGTGTATTCACTATACCCTCTGACCTCCCCCTCTCTGATGCTGAGCGTTCTGTACTCAGCAAAAGTCTCAGTTTTATCCCCTTACGCCCCCACCTCAATGAATTTCGCGCTCGGCATGACGTTGAGCTCTTCTTCCATTGCCTCCGCCTCCGGGCTCACTTCTTTGACCAGGAGTCCTCCCCCCGACCAGCAGACCCATTCACCCGCCTCCAGCATTCTCCCTCTACCTGGCCCCCTCTACCTGGCCTCTTACCCGCTCTTGATCTCTTCATTGAAAACTGTCGGCGAGACATTGGTCATCTCAATTTCTCTGCCCCCCTCACTCACTCTAACCTGTCCCCCTCTGAACTTGAGGCACTCCTTTCTCTCAGGTCTAACCCCGACATGGTCATCAAACCTGCAGACAAGGGTGGTGCTGTTGTCGTATGGTGTACCGACCTCTACCTTGCAGAAGCTCAATGCCAAATCACTACCTCCCTCTGGACCATGACCCCACCACCGAACATCAAGCCACCGTCCAAAGGACTGTCACTGACCTCATCTCCTCTGGAGATCTTCCCTCTACAGCTTCCAACCTCATAGTCCCACAACCCCGGACAGCCCGCTTCTACCTCCTTCCCAAAATCCACAAACGGGACTGTCCCGGCAGACCCATTGTGTCAGCCTGCTCCTGCCCAACTGAACTTATTTCTTCCTATCTAGACTCTATCTTTTCTCCGCTGGTCCAGTCTCTTCCCACCTACATCCATGACTCTTCTGACGCCCTACGTCATTTTGACATTTTCCAGTTTCCTGGTCCCAACCGCCTCCTCTTCACTATGGACATCCAATCGCTCTACACCTCCATCCCCCACCAGAATGGTTTGAGGGCTCTCCGCTTCTTCCTGAAACAGAGGCCCAACCAGTCCCCATCCACCACCACCCTCCTCCGCCTGGCTGAACTTGTTCTCACATTGAACAACTTCTCCTTCAACTCCACGCACTTCCTTCAAGTAAAAGGTGTCGGCATGGGTCCTAGTTATGCCTGTCTTTTTGTGGGACATGTCGAGCATTCTTTGTTCCAGTCCTACTCAGGCCCCCTCCCCCAACTCTTTTTCCGGTACATTGATGACTGTATCGGTGCCGTTTCCTGCTCCCGCCCCGAACTGGAAAACTTTATCAACTTTGCTTCCAATTTCCACCCTTCTCTCACCTTTACATGGTCCATCTCTGACACTTCCCTTCCCTTCCTCGACTTCTCTGTCTCCATCTCTGGGGATAGGTTGTCTACTAATATCCATTATAAGCCCACCGACTCCCACAGCTACCTCGACTACACCTCTTCACACCCTACCTCCTGCAAGGACTCCATTCCATTCTCCCAGTTTCTCCGTCTCCGACACATCTGCTCTGATGATGCTACCTTCCATGACGGTGCTTCTGATATGACCTCCTTTTTCCTCAACCGAGGATTTCCCCCCACTGTGGTTGACAGGGCCTTCAACCGTGTTCGGCCCATTCCCCGCACCTCTACCCTCACCCCTTCCCCTCCCTCCCAGAACCGTGACAGGGTTTCCCTTGTCCTCACTTTTCACCCCATCATCCTCCATATCCAAAGGATCATCCTCCGCCATTTCCGCCACCTCCAGCGTGATGCCATTACCAGTCGCATCTTCCCCTCCCTTCCCCTGTCAGCATTCCAAAGGGATCGTTCCCTCCGCGACACCTTGGTCCACTCCTCCATTACCCCCACCACCTCGTCCCCGTCCCATGGCACCTTCCCCTGCAATCGCAGGAGGTGTAATACCTGCCCATTTACCTCCTCAGTCCTCACTATCCCAGGCCCAGAACACTCCTTTCAGGTGAAGCAGCGATTTACTTGTACTTCTTTCAATGTAGTATACTGTATTCGCTGCTCACAGTGTGGTCTCCTCTACATTGGGGAGACCAAGCGCAGACTGGGTGACCGCTTTGCGGAACATCTCCGCTCAGTCCGCAAGCAGGAGCCCGAGCTTCCGGTTGCTTGCCATTTCAACACTCCCCCCTGCTCTCATGCTCACATCTCTGTCCTGGGATTGCTGCAGTGTTCCAGTGAACATCAACGCAAGCTCGAGGAACAGCATCTCATTTATCGATTAGGCACACTACAGCCTGCCGGACTGAACATTGAGTTCAATAATTTCAGAGCATGACAGCCCCCCATTTTACTTTCATTTTTAGTTATTTTTTCTTCCTTTTTTTTTTACATTCTTTTTTACATTTTTTACCATCTTATTTTTTGCATTTATTTCATTTCATCTAGTTTGTTCAGTTTGCTTACCCACTGTTTTTTTTCAGGTTTGCACTTGCTGCTGTTCAATATTCAGTATATTAACACCTAATCTGTACTAATGCTTTGTCTTTCAACACACCATTAACATATTGTTTGCCTTTGCTCCGTGACCTTTTGGTCAGCTATGTGGCCTGGTCCAATCTAAACCTCCTTTGTTATCTCTTGCCCCACCCCCACCTCACTTGCTTATAACCTGTGACTTTTCTAATATTTGTCAGTCCCGAAGAAGGGTCACTGACCCGAAACGTTAACTCTGCTTCTCTTTTCACAGATGCTGCCAGACCTGCTGAGTGGTTCCAGCATTTCTTGTTTTTATTTTATATTATATATTATATGGAATCCTTTCCTTTATTAACCGAGGTATAGAATATATGAGCAGAGAGGTTATGCTGGAACTTGAGTAGTGTGTGCAGTTCTGGTCACCTCATTACAGAAAGGATGTAATTGTACTAGAGAGGGTACAGAGAAGGTTTATGAGGATGTTGCCAGGACTGGAAAAATGCAACTATGAGGAAAGATTGGATAGGCTGGGGACAGAGGAGGCTGAGGAGAGATTTGATTGAGATGTGCAAAATTTTGAGGGGCCTGGATAAAGTGGGGGTGAAGGGCCTATTTACCCTTGCAGAGAGGTCAGTGACGAGGGGGCATAGATTTAAAGTGATTGGTAGAAAGATTAGAGGGGAGATGAGGAAAAGCTTTTTCACCCAGAGGATGGTGGGGGTCTGGAACTCACTTCCTGAAAGGGTAGTAGAGGCAGAGACCTGCAATTCATTTAAAAGGTGTCTGGATGTGCACCTCAAGTGCCGTAACCTGCAGGGCGACGGACCAAATGCCAGAAGGTGGCATTAGGCTGGGTGGCTCGTTTTTCGGCCAGCGCAGATGCAATGGGCCAAGTGGCCTCTTTCTGTGCTGTAAACTTTCTATGATTCTATGATCTGGCATAATATTGCCTTATGTGGCTCGGTGTTTAATCTTGCTTTCTAACTCTCCTGTGAAGTACCTTGGGACATTATATTACATTAAAGGCTCTATATTAATATAAGCTGTTCCTGTTGTTGAGGTAGAAGCTCAGCCATGTTCTTATTGAATGGCGGAGTGGGCTTGAAGTGCCGAATGGCCTACTCCTGCTCCAATTTATTATGTTCTTATTAAAAGAGCCTAGCCTGCAAATTTCAGGAATGTGGTGACAACTTTGAACCTGTAACTGGAACAGAGAGTGTTTTACAGGCCTGTAATGCTGCAATAAAGATTAATTGAACAGTCACAGGACAAAGACTGGTTTCCTTATAGGGGATGGTCGGCTAAATAGTCTACGTCAGCCTGATGGCATTTTTGCAACGAGCCAGTATTGACTGTTTTCACTCCATGCAGTCTGGAGAAAGTGCCAATTACATTTCTGCAATGCTCAAGCTAATTATAGTGACACAACCCACCCACCCCCCCCCCCCCCCCCCACCGATAGCTAACCTGCTGTGCGGGAATCAAATGCTGCTTCGTTCACACTTCGCACCTCTTAGTTTTGAAAATTGTCTGACAATTTTTATTAAAATCGCAAACATGACTGATTTCTTCCATTGCGAGTGTTTCTGATCATTGAGACCTGTCAGATCAGATATGTTGTCACCTCCACATCTGGGAGTAGATATTTTATGCTGGTCTTGCTACCTGGTGAAGTTGGGGGTGGGGGGTGGTAGTAATTAGAGGCTTTCTGTGTTGGAAGGGAAGGATGTTGACTCGGCAGTTTGGGCTGCACTGGCAGGGTGCCTGGAGAAGCAGTCTGTGAAAAGACAACCCTGTGGATTCTAGGCTCTCAGTTGGGGAGCAAAACAGTCGCACGCAAAGTGATTTTAACAGATCAACCTTAGGCAGCGCGCACTGAACGAAATAAAAATGCGCGCCCCAGTCTAAACCTAACCCACCAGCCAGGTTCGGCTCCCTTGCCCATTTTGCAACCCTTGCCCTGAAATTACGCTCAATTAAAATGGACGTCGTACCCTGAACCCTGGTCGAGCGGATCTTGTCAGGCAGGTTAGGTTAGGATTGGGGAAGGGACTTACGTAACATTTCCCCAGATGAAACCAGAGCACGCTGCCTCCGATGACAAAAGTTAAGCAGCAGGGTGTCCAGTTCCTGTTGAAGGCATACCATTGTGTGACTCAGGTCACAAGACGTCAAAATGCATCTGGACGACAGGCATTCAGTCATGTGGCGGACTCAAAGGCCCAGTGGCATAATTCAGGCGGGGCTTTTCATTTTCGGACTCGTTAAAGTACTGCCATTACAAACAGTCCCCGCAACTCCCCACACCCCCTGAGCCCCCACTCCTCTCTGTCTGTGATCCTACGATGAGGCAGGACTGAAGGACTGCTTTGAGTGTGGTCCATTTTGTCCAATTTAGTGCTACCCAGTAGCAATCACTGAATAGCCACAGATTTTATTATGGCAACACCACTTTAGCCACACATGCTAATTTTAGTAGAAAAAACCTTAAATACAATCAGGCAAATGTGCATAAAACTAGGCTCAGTCAATTACACTCTTGCCATGGAGTCAGAGGTTTGTGGGTTCAAGGTCCACTCTAGAGACTTGAGCAAAGAAATCAATGCTGACACTCTATTGCAATACAGATAAGAGTGCTGTTGAATGTGCTGTCATTTGGATTAGATGTTAAACCAAGGCCCTTTCTTCCCTCTCAGGTGGATGTAAAAGGTTCTGTGGTACTATTTCAAGGGAGTTACCTCTGGTATCCTGGCTAATATTTATCCCTCAATCAATATCACAAAATCAAACCAGTAACCTGGTCATTATCAAATTGCTGTTTGTGGGAGCTTGCTGTGCGCAAATTGGCTGCTGCATTTCCTGCTTTGTAGATTTTTTTCCTTCAGGGAAAGTTTTAAAAATAAAAGGAAGCCATTAAAGGGGAAAGCTCTTGCAAAGAATTTTTGCAGGCAAGGAATTTGGCACCACAATCACCAAACACCCATCAATGAACTGGAAAGTTCAAGATCTCCTCCACGAGTTCCAGCTCTTAAAGCAATGCATGGAGTTGTGCTTTTTGGGTCTTGCTGTCACAGAGCTTGACAAGCAAGAGATCAAGATAAAAATCACATTTGGTTATGCGGGATTCCATTGCATTAACTCCTCTGGACTGACCGAAGCCGACCAGAAGGACCCAGCGAAACTCTGGACTACATTAGAAGACCAGCTGAAAGATTAATTTTAGGATCCATCGTCTGGAACTGATGGCATACAGACAGCAGTCTAAAGAGACTGTTGATCAATTTGTTAGCCGATGCACGAGAAAGAAAAAGTCTGTGATTTTTCGGGTGCAGGATTATCTGAAAGGATAATGGAGTTAGTAATTGTGTTACCCCGATAGAAGCATTTCAAAAAGACCTGCTGGACAAAGAAAAAGGATGCGATACTGAAAGGCTCCTGAGGGAAGGCAGGAAGTATAAAGGCAAAGCTGCCAGCAGGCAGTGTATACGAGCACTTGGAGCAACAACAATAGGCAAGGTAACCAAGACACCTCAACAGGGCAAGGTGTTGTAATCTCTGGATTACTCCCTGTGCCACGTGCCAGTGAGGCTAGAAATAGGAAGATAGTGCAGCTAAACACGTGGCTGAGCAGCTGGTGTAGAAGGGAGGGTTTCAGATATCTGGACCATTGGGCTCTCTTCAGGGACAGATGGGACCTGTACAAGAAGGACGGGTTGCATCTAAACTGGAAGGGCACTAATATCCAGGCTGCAAGGTTTGCTAGCGTCACTCGGAGGGTTTAAACTAGTGTGGCAAGGGGGTGGGAACCAGAGCAGTAGGACAGCTAGTGAAGTAAATGAGAAGGGCATAGTAAATAAGGCCAGTAGGACTAAAAGGAAGAGCAGGCAGGGAGATGTTGCTGAGCACAGCGGGACTGGTGGTCTGAAGTGCATTTGTTTCAATGCGAGAAGTATAACAGGTAAGGCAGATGAACTTAGAGCTTGGATTAGTACTTGGAAATATGATGTTGTTGCTATTACAGAGACTTGGTTGAGGGAAGGGCAGGATTGGTAGCTAAATGTTCCAGGCTTTAGAAGCTTCAGGCGGGATAGAGGGGGATGTAAAAAGGGTGGGGGAGAAGGAGAATATCACAGCTGTACTGCGGGAGGACACCTCAGAGGGGTCATGCAGCGAGGCAATATGGGTGGAGCTCAGGAATAGGAAGGGTGCAGTCACGATGTTGGGGGTTTACTACAGGCCTCCCAACAGCCAGCGGGAGGTAGAGGAGCAGATATGTAGACAGATTTTGGAAAGATGTAAAGGTAACAGGGTTGTAGTGGTGGGTGATTTTAACTTCCCCAATATTGACTGGGACTCACTTAGTGCTAGGGGCTTGGATGGGGCAGAATTTGTGAGGAGCATCCAGGAGGGCTTCTTGAAACAATATGTAGATAGTCCAACTAGGGATGGGGCCATTCTGGACATGGTATTGAGGAATGAGCCCGGCCAGGTAGTCGAAGTTTCAGTGGGGGAGCATTTCGGGACCATAATTCCATACGTTTTAAGGTACTTGTGGATAAGGATAAGAGTAGTCCTCGGGTGAAGGTGCTAAATTGGGAGAAGGCTAATTATAACAATGTTAGGCAGGAACTGAAGAATTTAGATTGGGAGCGGCTGTTTGAGGGTAAATCAACATCTGACATGTGGAAGTCTTTCAAACGTCAGCTGATTAGAATCCAGGACCAGCAGGTTCCTGTGAGGAAGAAAGACAAGTTTGGCAAGTTTCGGGAAGCTTGGATAACACAGGATATTGTGAGCCTAGTCAAAAAGAAAAAGGAAGCATTTGTAAGGACTGGAAGGCTAGGAACAGATGAAGTACTTGAGGAATATAAAGACAGTAGGAAGGAACTTAAGCAAGGAGTTAGGAGGGCTAAAAGGGGTCATGAAAAGTCATTGGCAAACAGGATTAAGGAAAATCCCAAGGCTTTTTATACATATATAAAGAGCAAGAGGGTAACCAGGGAAAGGGTTGGCCCACTCAAGGACAGAGATGGGAATCTATGCGTGGAGCCAGAGGAAATGGGCGAGGTGCTAAATGAGTACTTTGCATCAGTATTCACCAAGGAGAGGGACTTGGTGGATGATGAGCCTAGGGAAGGGAGTGCGGATAGTCTCAGTCATCTCATTATCAAAAAGGAGGAGGTGTTGGGTGTCTTGCAAAGCATTAAGGTAGATAAGTCCCCAGGGCCTGATGGGATCTACCCTAGAATACTGAGGGAGGCAAGGGAAGAAATTGCTGGGGCCTTGACAGAAATCTTTGCATCCTCATTGGCTACAGGTGAGGTCCCAGAGGACTGGAGAATATCCAATGTTGTTCCTTTGTTTAAGAAGGGTGGCAAGGATAATCCAGGAAATTATAGGCCGGTGAGCCTTACGTCAGTGGTAGGGAAATTATTGGAGAGGATTATTTGGGACAGGATTTACTCCCATTTGGAAACAAACAAACTTATTGGCGAGAGACAGCATGGTTTTGTGAAGGGGAGGTCGTGTCTTACTAATTTGATTGAGTTTTTTGAGGAAGTGGCGAAGATGATTGATGAGGGAAGGGCGATGGATGTTGTCTATATGGACTTTAGTAAAGCCTTTGACAAGGTCTCGCATGGCAGACTGGTGCAAAAGGTGAAGTCACACGGGATCAGAGGTGAGCTGGCAAGATGGATACAGAACTGGCTCGCTCACAGAAGACAGAGTGTAACAGTGGATGGGTGTTTTTCTGAATGGAGGGATGTGACTAGTGGTGTTCCACAGGGATCAGTGCTGGGACCTTTGCTGTTTGTAGTATATATAAATGATTTGGAGGAAAATGTAGCTGGTCTGATTAGTAAGTTTGCGGACGACACAAAGGTTGGTGGAGTTACGGATAATGATGAGGATTGTCAGAGGATACAGCAGGATATAAATCGGTTGGAGACGTGGGCGGAGAAATGGCAGATGGAGTTTAATCCAGACAAATGTGAGATAATGCATTTTGGAAGGTATAATGCAGATGGGAGGTATACAGTAAATGGCAGAACCCTTAGGAGTATTGACACCAGAGAGATCTGGGCGTACAGGTCCACAGGTCACTGAAAGTGGCAACGCAGGTGGATAAGGTAGTCAAGAAGGCATTCGGCATGCTTGCCTTCATCGGTCGGGGCATAGAGTATAAAACTGGCAAGTCATGTTGCAGCTGTACAGAACCTTAGTTAGGCCACACTTAGAATATTGCGTGCAATTCTGGTCGCCACACTACCAGAAGGACGTGGAGGCTTTGGAGAGGGTACAGAGGAGGTTTACCAGGATGTTGCCTGGTCTGGAGGGCATTAGCTATGAGGAGAGGTTGGAAAAACTCGAATTGTTTTCACTGGAACGACGGAGGTGGAGGAGCGACATGATAGAGGTTTACAAAGTTATGAGCGGCATGGACAGAGTGGATAGTCAGAAGCTTTTTCCCAGGGTGGAAGAGTCAGTTACTAGGGGACATAGGTTTAAGGTGCGATTGGCAAAGTTTAGAGGGGATGTGCGAGGCAAGTTTTTTACACAGAGGGTGGTGAGTGCCTGGAACGTGCTGCCAGGGGAGGTGGTGGAAGCAGATACGATAACGACATTTAAGAGACATCTTGACAAATATATGAATAGGAAGGGAATAGAGGGATATGGGCCCCGGAAGTGCAGAAGGTGTTAGTTTCGGCAGGCATCAAGATCGGCGCAGGCTTGGAGGGCCGAATGACCTGTTCCTGTGCTGTACTGTTCTTTGTTTGTTTGTTTGTGTGTGGCAAGTGCGGTCTGATGCACCAGCCAAGAAATTGTCCTGCTTCCAGGGATACCTGCAAGGCCTGTGGTAAAAAGGGGCACTGGGCAAGACTGTGCAGAAGGTCTGGCAATGGAGAAGTAGCCAGAAGCCACAGCTCAAGAAGAAACGAACACCACCTAGTGGGAAAAACAGGAATGAATTCGCCAAATACCAGTTCAAACGCAAGCATGCCCATGAGATAGACAAGGACCCTTAAAACAGAGAAGGCACCAAAGGCAGACAAGCCTTCCACACGCTAACAGTTGCACACTAGATGGATGCAGTTACACAGCAGGAAGCATTCAGTACAATTGATAGCATATGCCCAGAAAAGAGTGACAAGCACAAGCTTCAATTAAAGGTGATACAGGGGCAAGTGCAAACATTTTGGCTCTGAGAACACTAAAGAATATGTACCTGGCAAGATGAGAAGCCATGATACAACCTACAAGAGCCAGACTCACTGCGTACAATGGTTCACCAATCAACTGCTGCGGAGCACTAACGTTGGAGTACAGTTATGGGAATTCTGCACGTCTTCTGCATTGTTGACACCAGTGGTAGCAGGACTACCAGCAAGTAGTGAACTCCAGATCATGACAATCATGAGATCAGCAGTGTACCACGGATACACAATCAAGACAGATGTGACCCCATTAAATCCATTCAGGATTTGCAATGAAGGTACCCAGACAGATTTCAAAAGAGATGCTGTTCTTCATTTGAGGAATAATGCAGTTCCAGCATAGAGCTATCAAGGAAATGCAGTCTTCACATCAAGGACAAGCTGAAAGTTGAGCTGGATACAATGGAACATGAAGGGATTATTCGGCGTGTTCAGCAACATGCGGATTGGTGCAACTCTACTACAGTTGTGATCAAAAAATACGGCACAATCAGACTACGTCTAGACCCTAGAAGGTTAAACCGAGCATTTCCTTAGAGCAGAGAAGGATGAGGGGGAACCTGATTGAGGTATACAAAATTATGAGGGGCATAGATAAGGTAGATAGGAAGAAACTTTTTCCCTTAGCGGAGGTGTCAATATCCAGGGGGCATAGATTTAAGGTAAAGGGCAGGAGGTTTAGAGGGGATTTGAGGAAAAATGTTTTCACCCAGAGGGTGGTTGGAATCTGGAACACACTGCCTGAAGTGGTGGTAGAGGCAGGAACCCTCACAACATCTAAGAAGTATTTAGATGAGCACTTGAAATGCCATAGCATACAAGGCTACGGGCCAAGTGCTGGAAAATGGGATTAGAATAGATAGGTGCTTGATGGCTGGCACAGACACGATGGGCCGAAGGGCCTGTTTCTGTGATGTATAACTCTATGACTCTATGACTCTAAAAAGATGTCCTCATAAAATCCTCACTTTGGAAGCTTTAAATCCAAGGTTTGCAAGAGCCAAATTTTTCTCAAAGTTAGATGCAAAACACGGACACTGGTCGGTCCATCTTTCTGAAGGTTCACAAGAGCTAACAACTTTCAGAACTCCATTTGGAAGATATTGTTTTTTGCACTTACCAATTGGTTTGTCAGTAAGCCAACGTCTATTTCAACAGCATGTGGATCGTATCACTGAAAATGTTCCTGGGTATGTCTGCTTTGCAGATGACATTGCAGTCATGGGCAGCATTAAAGAACAGCATGACAGGAATCTTCATTTCTTAATGGAAACAGCCAGAAAAGAAGGCCTTGTCTTCAACAGCAAAATGCCACATCAACTTTTTCGGCTCTATCTATTCTGATACAGGCATTAGACCAGATCCCAGCAAGATAAAGGCTATTCAGTCCATGCCAAGTCCACAAGACAAGGAAGATTTACCGAGATGTTTAGGTTTAGTCAACTTTCCAGCTCCATACATCTCAATTTTTCCAGGAAGGCATCATCTCTGTGTTAGCTCCTGAAGAATGATACATCTCGCCTGTGGCACGAGGATCATTAGCATGCAGTCATTATGCTGAAGCAGTCCCTGTCAACAGAAGCATGTTTGCAGTATTATGATCCAAAGAAAGAAACCGTATTTGAGGTAGATGCTTCACAGAACGGTCTTGGAGCATGTCTATTACAAGATGGTAAACCAATTGCTTTTGGTTCCAAAGGTTTGTTGCCCACATAGGCCAACTATTCAAATATAGAATGGGAAACACAAGCACTTGGTATTACTAGATTTCACACATATCTTTTTGGGAAATATTTCTAGTCAAGATAGATCACAAACTGTTGGCGGTGATTTGGCAAAAACCACTCACCAGCATGCCACCTCAACTACAAAAACTATTGTTATGACCAGGTGGGAAAGGGGTCTAGGGGTTCCCTCTCAGCCTTTTGCTGGTTTGACCATAACAGGGTTTAATTTTTAAAACACCGTGTTTTTAGCTTCCCCTCAGTGAATCCTTTTAGTTTAGTTTAGAGATACAGCACTGAAACAGGCCCTCCGGCCCACCGAGTCTGTGCCGACCATCAACCATCCATTTATACTAATCCTACACTAATTCCATATTCCTACCACATCCCCACCTGTCCCTACCCACCTACCTATACTAGGGGCAATTTACCTATCAACCTGCAAGTCTTTGGCATGTGGGAGGAAACCGGAGCACCCAGAGGAAACCCACGCAGACACAGGGAGAACTTGCAAATTCCACACAGGCAGTACCCAGAATTGAACCCGGGTCGCTGGAGCTGTGAGGCTGCGGTGCTAACCACTGTGCCACCCTTGTTCACTGTGCTCCAATTGAAATGGCAAAGAAATCAATCAGACAGGTTTTCTTAGCTTTAAACAAGAAAGGTGTACGTTTATTAATCTTAAAACTCTAATTCAGTTAAAATGACTAAATATACGCGACGCGATCACGCGAGCACGCATACGCGATAAACACACATGCAGATAGAGACAGAAAAGGAGAAAGAATCAGGAAAGGTTTGAAGCTATAGCTGGAGTTCATTTGCTGTCTTCTGAGTTTGATCTCAAGTCTTTGGTTGCAGTTAAACTTGCCATCTCGTTGGGGCCCAGTCCACTCTTTCAAAATTGTTTTGATGGTTTTCTGTCTTCTTGAAATCCAGTTGCAGTTTCTTCTTTTTATGTGAGAGAGAGAGAGAGACAGGAGATGCTGTCTTCCTTCAAATTCAGTTGCTGTCTGACTTCAAACTGTTCTGTGAGTACAATTCAAAACTCCAAGTTGGCCAGCAGGTTAGTCATGTGACTAACCCCTTATTTGGAAGAACCGCTCCTACGGTTTGTGGATTGTCCATCTCAGCAGACACCCTCAGTGGGGTGGGGGGGGGGAGGGGAATGGAATGCTCACTTTTTATACATTCAGTGTCTGGTCATCAAAATCCATTTGGATTAATTGGATCAGGGAGCAGTTCCATTGTCTTCTCCAGGCAACTGTCTCTTAGAATGCAAATGTTTCCAGCCACTGCTGTGATCTCTTTAAACAAGTCATCTTTTCAGTCCAGCAACAGTTTAAAATTAATGTTCCATATGAGGAAATTAATATGCCTCATTCTTGGCAGGCAGGGTTTCCATCACACTATTAATCAAAGTGCAAGCATATAACTCTGAGGTTAGATATAAGCTTGGAAACATGATGGTTACATCTGACACACTAAGTGGATTACCCAATCCGAGCAAATGAGAAAACTAGACATCCAAGTAGACAAAATTGACGTAGAGCTAGAAGATGTCTACAGATAGACATGATGTGTTTTAGCCAGAGGAAACGTGAAGAACTGCAGGAAGAGACTTCCAAAGATCCTGTTCTAAAGACAACTTATTATCAATGGATGGCTTAACACAATACAAGAGATTCCCACAGATCTCAGAGATCTTTGGTCATATTGTGACGAGTTGAGAATATCCAGTGGCATTATTTTTAAAGGAAGGCAAGTGTTAATTCCACAAATGCTTTGCCTTGACATTCTTTCACAGCTGCATCAAGGTCACATGGGCGTTGAGAAGTGCAGAAGATTTGCATGAGAAACAGTCTGTTGGCCAGGAATCAACAGTGACATTGAGTGAATAGTGAGGATGTGTGATCCATGCCAAGAGCTCAACCAAGCCAACACAAAGAGCCACTTCATCCTCATGATGATCCGTCACATCCTTGGTCAAGGATAGACGCTGACCTGTTCTCCTTCAAAGGTGATGATTATCTGATGATAACCAACTACTTCGCCAAGTTCCGCATCATCCATCAATTGAGGGACACATCAAGCGCGTCAGCAGCAAACACTATGAGCGCAATCTTTAGCTTATTCGGTTCCCCAGTGGAGGTAGTGTCAGACAATAGACCACAATACAACAGCATTTGAAGACACGTGTGTGAATTAGGCTGTGAGTCATGTAACATCCCTAGGGCAAACAGCCTAACAGAAAGAATGGTACGCACAGTCAAGTCATTGATTGTGAAGTGCAGAGAAACTAACCAAGATCTCCACATAGCCATGTTGTACTTCAGGGCAACACCCCTCAACACAGGATTACCATCACCTGCAGAAATCATGTTCGGAAGGCAAGTCAAGACAACTCTTCCGAGATATCACTTAATGAAATCTTTGTTAATCCAAGTCAAACTATTAGCAAAATAAGAAAGGATGAAAGTTACACATGATAAGCATGCGGGTGTGGAACGACCACCTTTATAGTTCAAACAGAAGGTCAGAGTGATCCATTTGCAAGAGAAGACATGGTTCCCTGTGGAAGTGTCCAAAATCCGCAATGAGCCAAGGTCAACCGCAGTAACCACCCAAAATGGAGTGACATTAATAAGGAACAGATGTCGACTGAGAGAATTGGCGAACAACATGGTGCCTGACAACCCGATTGCATTGAGAACATGTTCACATTCGAGTCCTAAGAATGTAACGAAGAAAAGTGACACGTACAATGCTCAAGCACAGGACTGTTGATAGTGGGGGATTCAGCGATCGTAATGCCATTGAATGTCAAGGGGAGATGGTTAGTGTTGTTGGAGCTGCACCCATCCAGGCAAGTGGAGAGCATTCCATCATACTCCTGACTTGTACCTTGTAGATGATGGACAGGCTTTGGGGAGTCAGGAGGTGAGTTACTCGCCTCAGGATTCCTAACCTTTGACGTGCTCTTGTAGCCACGGTATTTATATGGCTACTCCAGTTCAATTTCTGGTCAATGGTAACCCCCAGGATGTTGATAATGGGGAATTCAGCAATCGTAATGCCATTGAATGTCAAGCGGAGATGGTTAGAATCTCTCTTGTTGGAGATGGTCATTGCCTGGCACTTGTGTAGCGCGAATGTTACTTGCCACTAGTACATAGTTTATAATTTGTGACATTTCCATTTAAGGAAAGCATGATGTTGTGATATTATTTTAAGTGCATGAGCATAGTATGCATCATCACAGGAAGTGATGTCAACCAGCATGTGACATAGTAGTTAGAGTAATGTTAGTCTACAGTCAACACATGTATTACAGAGATTTTTTGTAAATAGGTTACTTTGCAATAAAGAACTCTTCATTCAACTTACCATTCAGCCTAAGATTGCTTGGTACCTTATTACCGAGAAAGCAATAACACTTTCCCCAGCATTTCTTGTTTTTATTATTGCTCTTATCTCTGCTGGATAAATACACCTTTTCTCTGCTGGATAAAAACACCTTTTCTCTGCTGGATATATACCCCAACCCCCTTTTCTCTCCTTGATAAACAGCCCCACTTTCTTTGCTGGATAAACACAGAGCACGACCATTCACGACTAGATGTGGCATGACTGCAGAGCTTAGGTCTGACCCGTTGGTTGTGGGATGACTTAGCTCTGTCTATCGCATGCTGCTTACACTGTTTGGCACACAAGTAGACCTGGTTTGTAGCTAGACCAGGTTGACACCACATTTTGAAGTATGCCTGGTGCTACTCCTGGCATGCCCTCCTGCACTCTTCATTGAATCAAGGTTGATCCTCCGGCTTGATGATAATGGTAGAGTGGGGATATGCCGGGCCATGAGGTTACAGATTGTGGTTGAGTACAATTCTGCTGCTGATGATGATCCACAGTGCCTCGTGGATGCCCAGTTTTGCATTGCTAGATCTGTTCGAAATCTATACCATTTAGCACACTGGTAGTGCCACACAACACAATGGAGGGTATCCTCAATGTGAAGACGGGACTTCGTCTCTACAAGGACTGTGCGGTGGTCACTCCTACCAATACTGTCATGGACAGATGCATCTGTGGCAGGCAGATTAGTGAGGATGAGGCCAACTATGTTTTTCCCTCTTGTTGGTTCCATCACCAACTGCCGCATACCCAGTCTAGCAGCTATGTCTTTTAGGACTCGGCCAGCTCGGTCAGTAGTAGTGCGACTGAGCCACTCTTGGTGATGGGCATTGAAGTATCCCACCCAGAGTACATCCTGCACCCTTGCCACCCTCAATGCTTCCTCCAAGTGGTGTTCAACATGGAGGAGCACTGATTCATCAGCTGAGATGGGGGGGTGGTAGGCGGTAATCAGCAGGAGATATCATTGCCCATGTTTGACCTGATGCCATGAGACTTCATGGGGTCTGGAGTCAATGTCTCAGGGCACCTCGCTCCCAACTGTATACCACTGTGCCACCGCCTCTGCTGGGGCTGTCCTGCCGGTGGACAGGACATACCCAGGGATGGTGATGGCAGTGTCTGGGACATTGTCTGTAAGGTATGATTCCATGAGTATGACTATGTCAGGCTGTTGCTTGACTGGTCTGTGGGACAGCTCTCCCACATTTGGCACAAGCCCCCAGATGTTAGTAAGGAGGACTTTGCAGGGTCAACAGGGCTAGGTTTGCCGTTGTTGTTTCCGGTGCCTCGGTCAATGCCAGGTGGTCCATCTGGTTTCATTCCATATTGACTTTTTAAGCTGTTAGGTACAGCTGAGTGGTTTACTAGGCCTTTTCAGAGGGCATTTTAAGAGTCAATCACATTGCTGTGGGTCTGGAGTTACATGTAGGCCAGACCAGGTAAGAACAGCAGATTTCCTTTCCGAATGAACATTAGTGAACCAGATGGGTTTTTGTGGCAATTGTTTCATGGCCATCATTAAACTAGCTTTCTCATCCCAGATTTTTTTTTTAATTAATTGAATTCACATTCCACTTTCTGTCTTGGTGGGATTCAAACCCATGGCCCCCAGGGGAATACACTGGGTCTCTGGGTTACTAATCCAGTGTCAATACTACTATGCCTCCCCATCTGGTCATTATCACATTGCTGTTTGTGAGAGCTCGCTGTGCACAAATTGGCTGCCGCATTTCTTACATTACAGCACTGACTACACTTCAAAAGTACCTCATTGGCTGTAAAGTGCTTTGGGACATCCTGAGGTCATAACAGGCGCTATAAAAATGCAAGTCCGTTCCCTTCCCACAGGAGCAGAGTTCCACTGATACCAGCCTTCCAACTCATTGTCCATTCTTCACTTGTGATTTCACGCCATGAGTGTCAGCAGGGGATGGGAGTGGGCGAGTGGGGCAACATCAGAATCGTGCTCAATGCACTTGCAGATCTTTCAGCAGTGGGGAGGGGAGGGGTCATGCGATAGCAACTGGGGTCAGTTCCCTCAACTGATAATGCTTCTCTCTCTCCCTAGCTCAGTGATGCAGAGGCCAATTGTAGCAATCCCTGTGCCAATATCTGTGTAGACTAGGGACTGAATGTGGGATCTTCCTACTCTGCAAGGCACATTGCGTGCCATGTCCTGAACAACGAAGTCACGTCCTGATCAGTTATTTTGGAGAATGTTCACACAGGCACAGTTAAAACAATGCCCCTTGTGACAGTCTCAATGAGGTTGAAGTTGTGGATCGTGATACTGATGGTTAAAGAAACAATATAGGATCACAGCTGCAGGGAATAAACACACTTTTCACTTACAAGCCAGTGAAATGCTTTGTTCTCCAACTCAATCAAAGCTGCAAAGTAACTGAACCTTAACTGGCTTGCGAGTGGAATGTTCCAATCCTGCCCTGAACATACTAATATAGAGGAACACACAGTGGGACATAGACGGAAAGGCAGTGGGATACAGAGGGAGTGGCAGTAGGATGTAGAGGGAGAGGCTGTGGAATATAGAGGGAGTGGTAGTATGATATAGAGGGAGATGCAGCAGCATACGAAGGGAGAGGCTGTGGGATATAGAGGGCCAGGTGGTGAGATGTAAAGGGAGAGGCAGTGGAATATAGAGGGAGAGGGAGTGGGATATACAGGGTAAGGGAGCATGGCGTAGAGGGAATGGCAGTGGGAAATAGACAGGCAGTGGGATATAGAGGGAGTGGCAGTAGGATATAAAGAGAGAGGCTGTGGGCTATAAAGAGCAGGGCGCTGGGATATAGAGGGCAAGGCTTTGGGATATAGAGAGAGAGGCTGTGGGATATAAACAGCCAGACAGTGGGGATTAAATTGTACAACTCCCCTCTCTCCACAACTCACACACTACACATACATGGCAGTGCAGTATACTGCTCAGTACTTGTGTCAACAAACTTCTCGAACCAATAAATTTCTGTGACAAATAACCATTGAACGTACAATCTGAGGAAAATGTTATGATGGCAATGAATCATCAGGTGTTTGTAAACACTTGTCAAGATTATAAAACTACTTTTGAAACAATGAAATTGGTGCAAATTCACAATGGGACACGTAATTGCACTCCTTGTGCTTGAGCATATCGTTGACAGTACAAGCTACTTCTCTCTTCCTCTCTTTCCAATCAACATTGAACATACCAAACTTCTGTTTGTAAGAAGATATTGCCCCTTTAATTATTGAGAAGTGCATTAATTGTAACAGGGGCTGCACATGATGGAGTTTGGTGTCAATGTCCATCCCTTCTCTTGATTTATACACCTTGGGCTTCAAATCCTTAGGTTCTCTTAATAAGTGGTAACAGTTGGAGAGAAATAAGCAGCGAGGAGAAGAGCTCAGCTCAATCTAGCAACGAACAAAAGACTCTGGTCAAACACATTTTGTTTGTGGTATCTTGCTGTGTGCAAATTGGCTACTCCATTCATCTACACGACAACAATAACTAATTGAATGTGAAATCCTCTGAGATATTCTGAGGATCTGGTAGGGTTTTAATATAAATGCAAGTTCTTTATTTAATATGAATTGCAAGTGGCTCATCAGATTGTGTCAGGGTTCCAGCTGGTTTAACCATCTCTAATGTTTAACAGGAGAAAGAATCTCCAATTGTACCCTTGAGTATCAATGAGGCTCTCTAGTCACTTATAAATTTGGATACTTGGGTCATAGTCGATGAGACAATGACAACATTGTACAGGAAGTGGTTGATGACTTTGCTGTATCTGACGCATTTTCTAAAGGTCTTGGTTTGATCAGAATGTTTCTGTGGTGTTTGGCTACTGTTGTCATTAGGATGTCATGGCTTCCTTCCTTCCTTTCTTGACGATAATGGGAGAACAGCATCAGAAACATGCCTACCATCTACATACCCATCGACCTCCCCCCCCACCCCCACCTCTGTACCAGCTGCCCTTGAGTGGTTCCCAAGAGACCTGCTTTGGTGTTACTGAGGACAGAGACATGCTGTCTTGTCTTCTCACAATCCTTAATTTCAGGTAAAATTGACCTCACAAGATTTCAGCTCAGGTCATCTCAGCACCGTCAGGCCTTCCAACCCATGGAAAATTCTGTGAGGTGAAGATTCAGCCAAGTGCCAATCACACAGTGTGTAGCCAAATTTACCGGGGGGAATTCAGGGCCTGTTCTGCATTCCCAGAATCTTCAGGCTGTTACAAAATCTCCATACAAGGACATAAGAACACAAGAAATAGGAGCAGGAGTAGACCATTTGGCCCCTCAAATCTGCTCTGCCATTCAATACAATCATGGCTGCCTCAACTCTACTTTCCCACCCACTCCCCATATCCCTTGATTCCAAGAGACCAAAAATCTGTCTATCCCATCCTTCGATATATTCAACGATGCAACATCCACAGCCCTCTGGGGCAGAGAATTCCAAAGATTCACAACCCTTTGGGTGAAGATATATCCGGTTGAATTATATCCATATGTTCAATTTGATGTAAAATACATCAGCTTTCGGCCCTATGAAGAACTTTGTGTTATTTTACTTTGTTGAAGACAATGTAAATGCACATTGCTGTAATGAGATAGCATAATTTAAAAAAGTGAGGACATCACCCTTGAAATAGGAGTGGGATGGAAGGTCAGATTTCATTGTTGATAGATATTTTTAAAATCTTGCATTTATAAAGCACCTTTCATGACCCCAGTATTCCCCAAAGCACTTTGTGACCAACAAAGTACCTTTTTGAAGCGTAATCACTGTTGTAATGTAGGAAATCTGGCAGCTATTTTGTGTATAGTAAGCTCTCACAGCCAGCAATGAGATAATGACTGGGTCGTTTTTACTGATATTTGTTGAGGGATTAATATTGGTCGGGGGGGCGGGGGGGGTGGCGGTTCAGGGAGGGCCGAGAACTCCCTTGCTCTTCTTCAAAACAGTGCCATGGGATCTGTTACATCCACCTGAGTAGGCAGTCAGGATGTAACCTCGGTTTAACGTCTCATCAGAAAATGAGAACCTCTGACAGTTCAGCTCTCCTTCTAGATTATGCATTCAAGTCTCTCAAAATGGCATCTGCAGTTAATGTGAGGGATATAATGGCCCAGATTTTGTTGGAGTGGGGCATTTCACGGTGGACCCCATGAGTTCAACTTTTTCCTGCACCCTTCAGCTCAAAACAGTTTCTCATTGTAACTTGCTGGAAGTGTGAGCTGATAATGACAGAGCGAGGGTAATGGGGCAGCTGGGACCACAGTGAACCGTTGGACAAACGTTGAGATTTAAGGACTGAGAAATAAAACGAGTGAAAGATAGATTGGATTAAGAGAGAGAAAAAAGAGACAGAAATGAAAAGTAGGAAAAAAACTTCAAAACTGAAATCTGGCACTTAACAATCTCGAACAACAATTTACTTCCTCTAGGAATAGGATTGAACAATTTAACTTGTTTCCATTCTGGGCTAGAGAGGTTGATTGATATCGCATTAATAATTAGCATATTGTTCTTAATGTATTTACACTCTTAATCACCAGCAAGTCTAATGGGCAAGTAATGTGCAAATCTAGAAAGTTCTTAAAAATAACAGGGAGGGCTGAGGGTGAGCTGCCGCTTATGTGAAGCAAATGGTGGAGCAGCCTAATTTGACCAGCAATGCACAGCGCATCTCTTCATCCCCTCAACTTCTTGACCGATTTTCCCATTAATAATGATGCAGGTCTTTCCAGCAACACCAGGCTCGTAACTTCATCCCAGCACAACCTCCAAAATCTGGTTTTGCCTCACCCTTCATCCCACCAAAAATAAACATTGGACTCCTTCATGGGACCTTTCATGTTGGGTCATACATACTCAACTCAAATAGGGCAACACTGGTCTGATTGCCCGGTCCTGTACCAGAAGAAATAAACCCGTGGTGAATATTCCCATCAGGGAAAAAATGAAGCCAAGGCAGAGAATTATTAAGATGAAAGAATACTTTAAAAACAGTTAAACTTTCTCGACCTGTCTGCAGCCTTTGACATGGTTGACCACTCTATCCTCCTCCAACACCTCTCCACTGTCATCCAGCTGGGTGGGACTGCTCTCACCTGGTTCCATTCTTATCTATCTAATCGTGGCCAGAGTATCACTTGCAATAGCTTCTCTTCCTGCTCCCGCACTGTTATCTCTGCTGTCCTCCAAGGTTCTATCCTTGGCCTCCTCCTATTTCTCATCTATGTGCTGCCCCTTGGCGACATCATCCAAAAGCAGATCATTAGTTTTCACATGTATGCTGACGACACTCAGCTCCATCTCACCACCACCTCTCTCGATACCTCCATTGTTGCTAAATTAGCAGATTGCTTATCCGACATCCAGTAATGGATGAGCAGAAATTTCCTCAAATTAAATATTGGGAACACTGAAGCCATTGCTTTTGGTCCTTGCTACAAACTCCATTCCCTAGCTACCGACTCCATCCCTCTCCCTGGCAACAGTCTGAAACTAAACCAGATTGTTCATAATCTTGGTGAGCATCTGATCCCGAAATGAGCTTCCAACCTCATATTCGTGCCATCACTAAGACGGCCTATTTCCACCTCTGTAACATCACCCGCGCCCCTGCCTCAGCTCATCTGCTGCTGAAACCCTCATTCATGCTTTCATTACCTCAAGACTTGACTATTCCAACGTACTCCTGGCTGGTCTCCCACATTCTACCTTCCGTAAGCTCGAGGTCATCCAAAACTCTGCTGTCCACGTCTTAACTCTCACACCAAGTTCCGTTGACCTATCACCCCTGTGCTCGGTGACCTACATTGGCTCCTGGTCAAGCAACATCTTGATTTTAAAATTCTCATCCTTGTTTTCAAATTCCTCGCCCCTCCCTAGCTCTGTAATCTCCTCCAGCTGCACAACCCTCGGAGATATCTGCGCTTCTATAATTCTTGCCTTTTGAGCATCCCTGACTTTAATCGCTCCATTGGTGGCTGTGCCTTCACTTGCCTCGGCCCCAAGCTCTGGAATACCCTCCCTAAACCTCTCCACCTCTCCACTTTGCTTTCCTCCTTTAAAACACTCCTTAAAACCTATCTCTTTGGCCCAGCTTTTGGTCACCTGTCTTATTATCTCCTTATGTAGCCCGGTGTCATGTTTTGTTTTATTACCCTCCTGTGGAGCACCTTGAGACGTTTTATTACATTAAAGGCACTACATAAATATAAGTAGTTGTTGTTCTTGTTGTTAAAGCCTGTGCTTGTGTCATTGGAATGACGCCCAACTTGATTCAGACCCACCTGGCATTTATTAAGCTCAACCTATCCCAAGCCAACAAACAAAAGAGATTTTGTTTCAACGCATTGTATCGAAATAATTAGCTCAGGCAGGTAACGGACCTCCAGCTGAGGCAAAGTAGAAATCATCCTTGAAGCCTCAATTATTGATGTCAGTTGAGGCTCAGCTGGTAGCACTCTGGACTCTGAAGGTTGTGGCTTCACACATAATGCAGGTTGGCACTTAGCAGTACTGAGTGGGTGCTGAGGTCCTGTTTGAAATCTCAGGTGCACATTAAAGGTCCCATTATGTTATTTGAAATGACTGGTCAACAGTTATCCCTCAACAAATGTTAAAACAAATGAACTGGTCATTTTGCTATTTGTGGAAGCTTGCTGTGCACAAATTGGCTGCGCATTTCCTACATTTCAACAGTGACTTCATTTCAAAAGTACTTAATTCACTGTTTCTTTGGCCTCCTTGTCTCGAGAGACAATGGGTAAGCGCCTGGAGGTGATCAGTGGTGTGTGGAGCAGCACCTGGAGTGGCTATAAAGGCCAATTCTAGAGTGACAGGCTCTTCCACAGGTGCTGCAGAAAAATTTGTTTGTCGGGGCTGTTACACAGTTGGCTCTCCCCTTGCGCCTCTGTCTTTTTTCCTGCCAACTACTAAGTCTCTTCGACTCTTAATTCACTGTGAGCTCGTGAAATGTGCTGTAAAAAAGATTTCCTTGCTTAGAAATTATTGTTTAATAAATGCCAGCTGAGTTTGACTTCCCGGGGTAGAATTGCTGATTTGTAGAGTACTGGGATAAATGCCCAATGCTCTTGGATTATGCTGCTATCAGCATTGGTTCTATATGGTTTAAGAAAAAGGGTTGCTGCTAGCAGGTTGGACACAAACGTTACTTCAAGTCTGCACAACTGTGTGTCTCATTTCCTTGTTCTCGGACCACTTTCTCACCTGTAGAGGGAGGGGAGCTTTCCATTTCCATCCTTAACCCAGTGATACAGGGGGTTCTACAATAAGAATCTCCTGGGCTAGGGAGGGAAAGATTGAGCAGGGTTTCCACTGCTAGAATCATAGAACACAATTGGAAGCTATTTGGTCCATCATGCCTCTGCCAGCTCCCAATTAGTCCCACTCCCTGTCCTTTCTTCATCGCCCTGAAAATATTTCCCACTTCAAATATTTATCCAATTTCCTTTTCAAAGTTACTACTGATTCTGCTTCCACCACCCTTTCAGGCCGTGCGTTCCAGATCACAATGCGCAGCAGAAAAAAACATTCTCCTCATCTCGCCTTTGGTTCTTTTGCCAATTATCTTAAATCTGTGTCCTTTGGTTAACGACTCACCGGCCACTGGGAAGAATTTCTCTGTAGTGACTGTCAAATTTCTTCATGTCTTTGAACACCTCTACTAAATCTCCCCTTAATCTTCCCAGTTCTAAGGGGAATCAGCTCACATAGTCTCTCCACAGAACTCAAGTCCCACATCCCTGGTATCACTCCAGCCATTCCTGCCTATCGAATGACGCAGCATCGGAAAAGCAGCAGCCACCTGTGCACTTCAGGTGGGGTCAGGATTGGACTTGCATGACCGAAAGTCCGCCAACACTCAACGTGGGGCGAGGGACTAGAGAGTCAGTGACCATGGAACTCGTACCCCAGTGCGAGGTATTTAGGAGAAGAAAGAACAAAACAATCAGCAGGTTCTATGTAGTTTGTCTGTGCAGGAAAACAAAACTGCCAACGATGCATTGGAGTATGTGACTGACGAATAGATTAATTTGCCTAATGCTTGCATGTTCAGGATATTTTGCATATCTGAATGTTGCCAAGCTCCTACACTACAATGAAAGCTGGTGCCTTTTATTTGTGTATTGGGTCATGATGGATTGACGGAGAATAAGCAACAAAATCTAATATACAGAAAAGAAAAGTTTTGCATTTCTATAGCACCTTTAACAATGTCAGGACATCCCAAAGCACTTTCCAGTCTATTCATAGAATGGTTACAGTGCAGAAGGAGGCCATTTGACCCATCATGTCCATGCTCTCTGCAAGAGCAACTCAGCTAGTCCCACTCCCCCACTCTTCCCAGTAACCCTGCTAATTTTCTTTCTTCAGGTGCTTATCCAATTCCTCTTTGAGAGCCACCATTGACTCTGCCTCCACTATACTCTCAGGCTGTGCATTTCAGAGCCTAACAACTCATTGCATAAAAAGGTTTTTCCTCACGTTGCCGTTGGTTCTTTTGCCAATCACCTTTTGGATTTCTTTTTATGTTAGCTGCCAGGCTCTTCTCATACTCTCTCTTTGCCTCTCTTATTTTCTTTTTCACTTCCCCTCTGAACTTTCTATATTCAGCCTGATTTTCACTTGTATTATCACTGACATCTGTCATACGCATCCTTTTTCTTCTTTATCTTACTCTCTATCTCTTTTGTCATGCAGGGAGCTCTGGCTTTGCTTGCCCTACTTTTCCCCTCGTGGGAATGTACCTCGACTGTACCCGAACCATCTCCTCTTTAAAGGCAACCCATTGTTTCGTAACAGTTTCTCCTGCCAATCTATGATTCTAGTTTACCTGGGACATATCTGTTCTCACCCCATTGAAATTGGTTCTCCTTCAATTAAATATTTTTGCTATAGATTGCTCCTTGTCCTTTTCTATGGCTAACCTAAACCTTATGATCACTGTTCCCTGAATTTTCCCTGCTAACACTTGATCCATTTGACCCACATCATTCCTCAGAACCAGATCTAGCAATATCTCCTTCCTCGTTGGGCCAGAAGCATATTGATCAAGAAAATTCTCGAACACACTTCAAAAACTCTTTCCCCTCTCTGGCCTTTACACTATTACTGTCCCAGTCTATATTAAGATAATTAAATATTTTTGAAGGGCAGCCACAGCTATAATCAAGGGGAGGTGTTGGCATAGTGGTGATGACACTAGAGTAGGAGCCCAGAGCCTCTTGCTTATGTTTTGGGAACATGGGCTCAAATCTCACCACAGCAGATGGTGCAATTTAAATTCAATAAATAAATCTGGAATTAAAAATCTGGTCTAGTGGTGACTTTGAAATCATTGTCAATTGTTGTAAAAACCCATTTGGTTCACCACTGCCCTTTATGGAAGGAAATCTGCCGTCCTTACCTGGTCTGGCCTTTAATTCGAGGGCAATTAGGGATGAGCAATAAATGCTGGCCTAGCCAGCAATGTCCACATCCCATGAATGAATAAAAAAAAGTAGGAAACATAGTAATCAGTTTGTGCACAGCAAGCTTCCACAGATAGCATATAAGATGAAGAGCAATAGGGGATCCTTTATGTTCACCTGAGAGGACAGACAGGGCTTCAGTTAAGGTCTCATTGGAAAAATGGCACCTACAACAGTGCAGCACTCTCTCAGTCCTACACTGGGAGTGTCAGCATAGATTTGATAGATTCGATATTCAAGTCCCACGAACATCTGGCTTGGAGGCATGAATGCGACCCACTGTGCCATGGCTAGGATTTAGGGCTCATCGCAGAAAAATAACCACGATATAAAGCATAAATAAAGCGACAGAAGACTTCCAGTGCATATGGAAGCATAGAGCACCAAAGAAATAAAAGGAGGAAAATTAAGTAGCAGTGCCATGAGTAATCCAGCAGCACATGGCCAGAGAATGGAGCAAGCGGGTGGGAAGTGAAGGAAGAGGCAAAACACCACACAATCTAGCAGCAGTCAAGCCAGTCATGCTGGGAGTCAACATGTGACAAGGCTTCTGACGGGAGAGGGGTGGTTTTAGAAGGAACTTTGGGTTGGCCACAACAGAGAGGTTTTTTGGGGGAATTTGATTGGCCTGTGGTGTCACGTGGCTAGTATGGACCAATCAGAAATGTCACAGTATTACGGATGTTTACTGCTTTCTTATTCAAATTCGTTTTGTCACCTTAAATAACAGAGTACACACACACACTTGTACACACACTCGTACACATGCACATATATTCATATAGACACACATACACAGGTACACACACTCACACACATACACTCGTACACACACACATACTCGTACACACACTCACACGAATGCAAACATACACGCACAGTTGTAAACAATTCGAGAGCAGGTCTTTATTGAAACACCGTACTCAAGATTTCCGGTGGACTCTCGTTCCCACAGCCAACACATGTGCACAAAGTTTTTTAATAAATTATTTTTAACAAGAAATTTTCATATCATGAATAAAATTAATTTGTGGAGTAGGAGCAGCCAATGGGAGGGATACCAACTTGTTGAGAAGCTTAAACATCCAATAGAGGTCAGTTTAGCACAGCTTACTGCAATGCAAAGGCATGCTGGGATATAAATGAGATGGTATCTGTACTCAAGGGGACAAGAACACCCACCTTGGAATGTGGTTTCATCACCGACACCGGATGCAGAACATCATGAGGGGCAAACATAAATGAATACTCCAAGGGTTAAATCACAAGGAGAGATTATACAAACCAGGGTTGCATTCCCTGGAATTTAGAAGATCAAGGGTGATCTGATCGAAGCTGTCAAGGGGGAACTAGACAAACTATTTCCCAATGGTTGGGGAGTCTAGGATTAGCGGATAGTCTAAAAATTAGAGCCAGACCGTTCAGGAGTGAAATTAGGAAACACTTCTATACACAAAAGGTGATAGGGGGTTGGAACTCTCTTCCACAAACAGGAGTTGGTGCTAGATCAATTAATTTTAAATCTGAGATTTTTGTTAACCAAAGGTATTAAAGGAAATGGGGCAAAGGCAGTTATATGGAGTTAGTTCGCAGATCAGTCATAGAGTTATACAGCACAGAAACAGGCCTGTCGGCCCATCGTGTCCGTGCCGGCCATCAAGCACCTGTCTATTCTAACCCCCATTTTCCAGCACTTGACCCGTAGCCTTGTATGCTATGGCATTTCAAGTGCTCATCTAAATACTTCTTAAATGTTGTGAGGGTTCCTGCCTTTACCACCCCTTCAGGTAGTGTGTTCTAGATTCCAACCACCCTCTGGGTGAAAAATGATTTCCTCAGTCATGATCTCATTGAGCGGCAGAACAGACTTGAGGGTCTAAATGGCCTTCTCCTGATCGTAAGTTCCTATTTGTATCTTAAGACTCTAGTATAGCTATGGTCCACCACTTGATGACTATTTATCTGAACAACTTCCTGTCTGACCCTACTTGATATAGTTTCCTCTCTTTCCCTTCAACTCAAGGTTGCAGGGCAAACTCAGAGTCCCACACTTGGAACCCCCTCAATGTAAACTAGGAGGCCCACCAAGCTTGGGCCCGAGCCAGTGTCAGTACAGTGTCATTGCAAAGCAAAACTGACCAAGTTTAAGATTAACTTCGCTGAATAAACAATCAATCATTGTTAGGAAAATAAACACGGTGACTGGTGCTTTAAGGGCCCTTTTTTCCTGTGTGTGTGTGCATTGTCAGGTTAGCAGTGCAGAAGTACACTGGTTGCCTGGAAACACCTTCGCCTCATCATACCAAGTGAGTTCCTCCTGCATCTTTTGCAGTTTCCAAGATGTACTAGAGAGTGACCTCAATGTGGGTAAATCTACTGTAATTCAGAGTGGAATAGCAAGCATGTAGATAATGGGTAGGTGTCGATTAGCAAAGTTACAAAAGGTTTCAGGTGGGTTTATTGACCGTTCAGTAAACCGATTCAGTCAATTTTATCAGAAAAGTGAGTGGCATGCAAATAATGGAAACATCTCAATCGCGTTTGGACATGTGTCAAGGCAAGTTGTTTTAACCCTGTATAAATAAGGATAATTGTGAGTACCTCATTGTTCAGCTAGGTTAATCTTAAACCTGAGTCATTCTTTGTGTTGTAATGCTGTACTGGCACTGATTTTTGAGATAAACTCCTTTAAATTCAACATTTCCAAAGGTGGAAAAGTTCCAAAACTTTCCTGGCTTACACTATGCACTGAGCTAAAAGGGAAGATTTGGAGAAACTTGTGGCTAAAAATTCACGTGCCCCATTTTTTGGGCGCAGGAATCATGATTTATGACCTGCCGATGCCGGTTCTGATCAAGTTCAGTGCACCCACCTTATCGGCATGATTGTAGTGTGTGGCCAAGCGGGTCCTGAGTTGCTACCCTATTCTTCATGCTGCTGGCTACCTCGGCGCTCAGCAGGAGGCCGATCAGCGTTGTGCAGATACCATGTGGTGCAGCCAGCCTGCTCTTCTTAAAGGCATTAGTAGTGGAGTTGGGTAGGAGGAGAGTTGCCATGGTTCCACGGTGGGGGGGAGGGGGAGGTGGGGAGCCAGGGCACCATCAAGGACCACCCTGAGAAGTGAATGGGAGCAGGTGGCTAGGAAGGTCAAAGCCCAGCGTCTGGACCTGAGGACCTGGCAGCAGCGCCACAAGAAGTCTAATGACCTCACGTGGGTCGTCAAGGTCAGTGAATGCATCCTACCCACCACAACACTAATCTCTCACACTGCTCAATGCACTACCCCCTCGTCACTCACCCATCAGCATTCCCTGGCACTCAAGACACATCCAGATACTCCACCTCACCCTCATACATCTACCCTTGCTGCCAGCCTCACATCTTCCTCTCGCTGCTCCCACGTGCCTCCAGCTATTCAACTATCACATCACCCAAACACAGCTCTGCACAGTCACTAACACTCTGCCCTCTCCCTTACAGGACAAGGTGGCACACAATCAGAACCGTCAGGGGACAGGCACACCTCCATCTCCTGAGTCCTACAGAGGAGATGGTTCGAAGCATCATGGGACCGGCTGCGACAAAGCCCATGGCATCTGGTGTCGCTGGGAACATTAAAGATGCTGGTACGTTCCTGCCTTATGACCCTTCTCAACTCCCAATACACCCTCCTCCTGCTATCAGGATGATGAGAAAGCTGTTGATGGTGTGACCGTGAACCTCTTGTTTCCCACCTCACCACCCTTCCCTCACTCCAACCCTTTCTGATTTCCTGCTTTCAGACGTCCATGAGATGCCGCCTGCCCGGACACAGCACACCCGGGAGGGGGAGAGAAAGCAACAGCACAGCACCAATGAAAAGGCCCCGTCACTTGATCTGACACTCACAGCCACCATCTCAGATATTGGGCACTGCACAGACCTTGGAGGCTAGAACTAAGTTGGGATCGGCACATGGTGAGTCATGCGGTATGAGTGGGCTGCAACCAGGCCAGGGGTAAAGTATGGTACATTTGTCAGTTCTCCGGAGGGCGAGGTTGAAGACGCGTTCTGCTGCAGAGGACTCAGATGAGGACCTCAATGGGACAGCATACAGGAGAGCGCTGACGGGCATGCACACTGAGATGCTGGGTGCAATGGCTGGCCTGCCAGACAGCCTCTTGTCACTGTCAAGAGCTTACCCTCTCCGTAGTCTCTGCTCCATCCCGCCTGTCATGCTGCAAACCCAGAAGCACTGCCTCTCTTGCCCCCATACCATTGAAGCCATCGTCTGGCTAGGTAACCAAATCCTCTATACTCCTTGTCAGGATGCAGCAACACTCTCTGGCAAATCCAGGAACCCACCACAGCACCTCCAAAAACACTCCAGAGTACTTCCGGACATTTTGCAATCTTAAAAATCTTAAGTTCTTAAAAATTACCTTTTCAATTCGATTCACTCCATGTGATATCTAGGAACGACTGAAGGCACTGGATACAGCAAAGGCTATGGGCCCTGACAACATCCTAGCTATAGTACTAAAGACCTATGCTCCAGAACTTGCCGCGCCCCTAGCCAAGCTGTTCCAGTACAGCTACAACACTGGCATCTACCCGGCAATGTGGAAAATTGCCCAGGTATGTCCTGTACACAAAAAGCAGGACAAGTCCAACCCAGCCAATTACCGCCCCATCAGTCTACTCTCAATCATCAGCAAAGTGATGGAAGGGGTCGTCGACAGTACTGTCAAGCGGCACTTACATAGCAATAACCTGTTCACTGATGCTCAGTTTAGGTTCCGCCAGGACCACTCAGCTCCTGACCTCTTAACAGCCTTGGTCCAAAGATGGACAAAAGAGCAGAGCTCCAGAGGTGACATGTGAGTGACTGCCCTTGACATCAAGGCAGCATTTGATTGAGTATGGCATCAAGGAATAAAATAAAAACAGAAAGTGCTGGAAATACTCAGCAGGTCTGGCCGCACCTGTGGAGAGAGAAGCAGAATTAATGTTTCAGAACTGATGAAAGGTCACAGACCTGAAATGTTAACTCTGCTTCTCTCCACAGATGCTGCCTGACCTGCTGAGTATTTCTAGCACTTTCTGCTTTTATTTCAGATTTCCAGCATCTGCAGAATTTTGCTTTTATTATTATGGCATCAAGGAGCCAGAGCAAAACTGGAGTCAATGGGAATCAAGGGAAAACTCTCCACTGGTTGGAGTATTACCTAGCACAAGGGAAGATGGTTGTGGTTGTCAGAGGTCAATTATCTCAGTCCCAGGACATCACTGCAGGAGTTCCTCAGGGTAGTGTCCTAGGCCCAACTATCTTCAACTGCTTCATCAATGACTTTCCCTCCAACATAAGGTCAGAAATGGGGATGTTCATTGATGATTGCACAATGTTCAGCACCATTTGCAACGCCTCAGAAACTGAAGCAGTCCATGTCCATATGCAGCAAGACCTGGACAACATTCAGATAAGTGGCAAGTTACATTCATGCCACACAAGTGCCAGACAATGACCATCTCAAACAAGAGAAAATCTAACCATTTCCCCTTGATGTTCAATGGCATTACCATTGCTGAAACCCCCACTATCAACATCCTGGGGGTTACCATTGACCAGAATCTGAACTGGAGTAGCCATATAAATACCATGGCTACTAGAGCAGGTCAGAGTCTGAGAATTCTGCAGCGAGTAACTCACCTCCTGACTCCCCAAAGCCTGTCCACCATCTACAAGGCACAAGTCAGGAGCGTGATGGAATGCTCTCCACTTGCCTGGATGAGTGCAGCTCCAACAACACTCAAGAAGCTTGACACCATCCAGGACAAAGCAGCCCGCTTGATTGGCACATCCACCACATTCACTTGCTCCACCATCTACAAGATGCACTGCAGCAATTCACCAAGGCTCCTCTGACAGCAACTTCCAAACCCACGACCCCTCCCACCTAGAAGGACAAGGGCAGCAGATGCATGGGAACACCACCACCTGCAGGTTCCCCTCCAAGTCACACACCATCCTGACTTGGAACTATATCGCCGTTCCTTCACTGTCGCTGGGTCAAAATCCTGGAACTCCCTTCCTAACAGCACTGTGGGTGTACCTAACCCACGTGGACTGCAGAGGTTCAAGAAGGCAGCTCATCATCACCTTTTCAAGGGATTAGGGATGGGCAATAAATGCTGGCCTAGCCAGTGATGCTCACATCCCGTGAAAGAATAAAAAGAAAACTTTCAATTTGGTCGATGGCCCTTTAAGTTTAAGGAATGCTTGTCCAGGGTCCATCTTGCAACTCTGTTCCTGTTGTTTACAGTGTTTTGTTTTATTCATTCATGGGATGTAAGCATCACTGACATGGCCAGCATTTGCTGCTCATCCCTAATACAACTGAGTGACTTGCTAGGCCATTTCAGAGAACAGTTAAGAATCAACCACATTATTGTGGCTCTGGAGTCACATGTAGACCAAATTGGGTAAGGTTGGCAGATGGGGTTTTATGACAATCTGGTAGTTTCATGGTTCATCGTCGGCTGACCCTCGAAATCGAGGATGACGTCTACTCCAGGTCACAAGTTTTTGCCATGGATCTTCATGTGACTGAACAGACCGATTTGTGACCCACAGCTCTTTGGGCACATGGGGCAGGACATCCCACGAGGTACTGAGATCCGGAGTACAGGATTTGCTTCCTTTTCTTTCCTTCTCTGCCGCCGCTCTACCTCATCGTTAAGGCGTTTGGACTCGAAGCACGATGGACAAGTTGTCATCATTTTGAATGATTGGTAACAAGCTCCTCCCAGTCATTAAGGTCAATGCTGCCGTGCTTCAAGGAGAGCCGTTGAAGTGTTTTCTTTGTCCTCCTCTGGAATGCTGGCCATTTGAGAAAACAGGACCTGGCGGGGGAGACTGTTTTTGGCCATCCGGACACAGTGTCCAGTCCATTGAAGTTGCTTTTGCAGGAGTTTTGCCTGAATGCTTGTGGAGCTGGCTTCAAGAAGGACACTAGCATTTGTTAGACGGTCCTCCTCTTGAATCTGGAGGATGCGGCAGAGACATTGCTGATGGAATTTCTCTAGTGCTCTTATGTTTCGCTGATACACAGTCCAAGTCTCACTGCAGTATCGGAGAGTGGTGACAACAACTGCTCTGTACACTAGGACTTTTGTTGACTTGCGGAGGTCTTTGTTGTCAAACACTAGCGGCACAGTGGCGCAGTGGTTAGCACCGCAGCCTCGCAGCTCCAGCGACCCGGGTTCAATTCTGGGTACTGCCTGTGTGGAGTTTGCAAGTTCTCCCTGTGTCTGCGTGGGTTTCCTCCGGGTGCTCCGGTTTCCTCCCACATGCCAAAGACTTGCTGGTTGATAGGTTAATTGGCCATTATAAATTGACCCTAGTGTAGGTAGGTGGTAGGGAAATATAGGGACAGGTGGGGATGTGGTAGGAATATGGGATTAGTGTAGGATTAGTATAATATGGGTGGTTGATGGTCGGCACAGACTCGGTGGGCCGAAGGGCCTGTTTCAGTGCTGTATCTCTAAAACTGCTGTAGTTTGTAGAAGGCTGAGCTGGCACAGCTGATTCAGTGTTGGATCTCCTTGTCAATGGTGGCCTTTTGAGAGAGGTGGCTGCCAAGGTACGGTAAGTGCTCAACATATTCCAAAGCCTCTCCTTCAACATATATGGCAGGTGGAATATTTGGCTGACCAGTTGTGAGTTGATATGAGTTTTGTTTAGGAGACATTCAAGGGCACACTGCTCTCAATCTCTTCAATAGGTTTCATGGTTACCATTATTGCAACTAGCTTTTCATTCCAGATTTACTGAATTTAAATTCCATGAGCTGCCATGTGAACTCTTATCACCAGAGCATTAGCTTTTAAACCTAGCAACTTACCACTATGCCACCATTCCTAAGAGTAAAGTGTGAATACATTACCTGGACCTGCATGGTCCAAATTAGGTATCTGGGCATTCTATCAGCCAGTTGGGCAGTGAAACATCAGGATATGTCGATTCACAGCCTTCTGCTGCAGAAGGCATGCGTCCTTTTCTTGTTGGAACGCTGCGCAAGAAGTGGCCGGCGGCACATTGCAGCCAAGCAAAGCGCCACTAGGGGAATGAATTTCACACCCTTGGACTCTTCAGACTTGGCAGGAGATGTCAGAGAGAGAACCTCATAGAGATATTATAAGATAATAAGATGCCTGTTGGCATCCTTCCATCTATGAAAGATAATGGACACACAGCAAACAATCCAGTGCAAGATCCAAGGTAGCAGAATTTGCTAATCATTTCAGGAGCATGGAGAAGAAGATGCCAAACAGAGTGGGTGCGAGGATACAACCCTGTTTCACTCCATTCTTCACTCCAAAACATTGGAGGTGGAGCCATCAAACAGTACAGTGCAGTGCATGTTGTCATGGAAGGAGCAGATGAGACAGGAGCTTCTGTGGACAGCCAATTTTTCCTAAAATCTTGCAGAGCCCTGCTCTGCTGACAGTGTCAAATGCTTTAGTGAGATCTACGAAAGTAAGGTGAAGGGGTATACCCTGTTCCCTACACTCCTTGTAGCTGGCATCAGGAGAAGACCATGTCCACAGTAGATTTGCCGGCATGGAAACCACACTGTGCTTCCGGGTACACTCGGTCTGCAAGTAAATGGTGTCTTTTAAGTATGACCCTAGAAAAGGCCTTCCCCATGACACTGAGGAGTGAGAAGCCCCTGTAGTTGTTGCAGTTTCCTCTATCGCCTTTGTTTTTCTATAGTGTGATGACATTGGTGTCACGCATCTTTTGTGGAACAGAGCCTACTTTCCAGCAGAGAAGGAGAAGGTCATAAAGGTTTGGCAATAGAAGGAACATTCCGTGCTTGAGCAGTTCGGCTGGGTGCCCTTCTGTTCGCTAGGCGGTCTATGGCCTTCTCGAGCTCCAGTCATAGAGTCATAGAGTCATAGAGAGATACAACACTGAAACAGGCCCTTCGGCCTACCGAGAGTGATGAGGTTCTTCATCCAACTCATCCATGACAGGAAATTGTGGGACAGTGCCAAGCACAGACTGATAATATATAACATGATAATATATATAATAAGATAATAGATCGGATGAAATGTTAATTAGAGGGGTACAATAATCCTGTATTCTGTTGGCAAATTCACAAGTGCAGCAAAACGCACTAATAACAAAACATTTACAGCACAGAAACAGGCCATTTGCCCAACTATGATAGTGTTTATGCTCCACATAAGCCTCTTCCGAGCCTATTTCATCTCACCCTATCAACATATCCTATTCCTTCCGCCTTCATACATCTTTCTAATTTCCCCTTAAAAACATCTATGCTATTCACCAGAACTACTCCTTGTGGTAGTGAATTCCACATTCTCACCATTCTCTGGCTAAAGACGTTTTTTCCTAAGTTCTTCATTGGATTTATTATCTTATATTTATGGCCCCTTGTTTTTGCACTCCCCATAAGTGGAATCATCTTCTCTACCTCTACCCTAACAAATATAGCAAATATAGCAAAGCAAAATGCACCAATGGAATCAGATATAGTGCAGAAGATTGGAAGAGGAGTTTAGGGACCAAGGGTTTTGTCAAGGTGAAAGGTTTTTGAGGAGGTTTTTAAATATATGGAAAGATGCAATAAAGTGGAGGGAAGAGAATTCCAGGGTGCAGGGGCAGAATTGGAAGAGTGGAGGGTTCGAGCCAAGAAGTAGGGCTGGAAGGGGTAGAGAGGGGTACTGCCATGCAAAGGTTTGTAAAGGAGGGGAAAGATTTTGAAAGCAGTGGGCCTGCAGAAGTAGTGGAGGTTGGTATGGCCAGAGGTAATAGGTTATCAGAGTTTTGCATGGGAATAGGATGCAGGCGGTGAATTTCTGGATCCATTTTGAACTTGTGTAGGGTGGAGCGTGAGAAACCAACAAAGGAAATATTGGAGAATTCAAGCCTGGACGTGAATAAGAGACGGATGTGCATCTCAGTAATGTTGCAGGTGAAAACCTGCAGTCTTGGACCGGATATATGGTTTGTGGCTCATTTTAGAGTCAAATGGGACTGGAATGAAAGAATAAAGGAAAGCAAAACATTGCAGATGATGGAACTCTGATATAAAAGCAGGGAATGCTGCAAAACGGTCAGCAGGTCAATCCGATGAGGTGCTATTCCTCGTGCTTACATGAGCTTCATTGGAACAGTGTAGAAGGCCGAGGACAGAGAGGTCAGAGTGGGAGTAGATGGAGAATTAAAATGACAGGCAATCAGAGGCTCAGGATCATGCTTACGGACTGAGTGGGGGGGGGGGGTGTTCTGAAAAGTAGTCACCCAGTCTGTGTCTGTGTTGCGGAGACTATGTCACGAGCACTGAATACAGTATACTGAATTGAAAGACAAACAAGTAAATCACTGAAAGGAGTGTTTGGGGTTTTGGATGATGAAAAAGGTGGAGGTAAAGGGGCAGGTGTTGCATCCTCTACCCTTGCATGGAAAGGTGCTATGGGAAGGGGAGGGGGATTTTGGGGAATGATTGAAGAGGGAATGGTCCCGTGACCTGAAATGTTAACTCTGTTTCTCTTTCCACAGATGCTGCCTGACCTGCTGAGCATTTCCAGCATTTTCTTTCAGATTTCCAACAGCTGCAGCATAATGCTTTTGTAACCTTTTTGGGTTGCTGTCCTTTCACTAGGACTGAAAAAGTTTGGGATTTAACAGTTTTTAAGCAAGTACAGAGGCAGGGAAGAAGGGGACAGGATAAAAAGCTGCTGTCCGAGAAAATGCGATAGCGATGATCCACCCAAAGACATCTCATGCTTAAAGATCACAATGGCAGTAATCTAGGGTTAGAAACATCTTTTACTGAAGCACGCAGGCAAAATATATCAGAAGGAGTTGTAATGGGATCTCTCCTTCATCATCTGACTACATGCCAGCTGACCACAGTATAAATCAGAACAGGATGTAAGGCAGCCTCGCTCTTTACTTAAACGTAGTACATAATAACGTCAGGCTGTGTGGCGATGATTCCCGAACATTGCATATTAGGATTTTAGCCTTCACTGCTGATCTGTTGACTGAAATATGATGAAATACAAACTGCCATCTGTCCTGTACTTTGTTCGGTTGCATATCTGACATTACAACAACTCTGAACTTGATATCATAAATAAGTTTTGAAAAGGAATTAAAACCACCATCCCTTTCCAAAGATTTGCAATAGTCAGCAGCTTCATAGAAATGAATATTAGTCACAAAACTTTTGAAAAACATATGTGAAAAACTTTTATTCTCTATATTTTAATGCAGTTCTATGACTTGGGTTTTCTGACTTGTGCACTATGGAGAAAATAAATAACAAAACTTTAGTTGAGGCAGCAGATTAAAGATCAGAAATGTTGTACTAAATACGTGTTGAGAACTGTTGAAGTAGGGACATGATCCCAGTCTGTCAAATACTGGATAATATAGATGTAAACAAGATTTTTAAAATTAACTTAAACTGTAGGAACGTAGGAACAGGAATAGGCCATTTAGCCCTTCGAGTCTGTTTTGCCATTCAATAACTCCATATATCTGCCTTTGCCCCATACCCTTAATACCTTTCGTGAGTAATAATCTATCAATCTCTGATTAAAATTAGCCATTGACCTAGAGAGTTCCAAACTTCTACCACTCTTCATGTGTATAACTGATTACTAACTTCACTCCTGAAAGGTCTGGCTTTAATTTTTAAACTATTGCTCCTAATCCTAGACTCCCAAACCATCAGAAATAGTTTCTCAATATCTACCCTATTAGTTCCCCTTAATACCTTTAAAAGGTCAATTAAATCATCCCTTAACCTTCTAAATTCCTGGGAATACAACCCTAATTTGTGTATTCTCTCCTCATAACTTAGAGTCCAGGTAACATTCTGGTAAATCTGCACTGCAGTCCCTCCAAGGCCAATATATCCTTACTTAGGTGTGGTGCTCAGAACTGCTCACGTTACTCAGGTGTCATTTAACCAGGGCAATGTATAGCTGTAATAAAAACAAGAAATGCTGGAACCACTCAGCAGGTCTGGCAGCATCTGTGAAAAGGGAAGCAGAGTTAACGTTTCGGGTCAGTGACCCTTCTTTGGAACTGACAAATATTAGAAAAGTCACAGGTTATAAGCAAGTGAGGTGGGGGTGGGGCAAAAGATAACAAAGGAGGTCTAGATTGGACCAGGCCACATAGCTGACCAAAGGGTCTGGTCCAATCTAAACCTCCTTTGTTATCTTTTGCCCCACCCCCACCTCACTTGCTTATAACCTGTGACTTTTCTAATATTTGTCAGTTCCGAAGAAGGGTCACTGACCCGAAACGTTAACTCTGCTTCTCTTTCCACAGATGCTGCCAGACCTGCTGAGTGGTTCCAGCATTTCTTGTTTTTATTTCAGATTTCCAGCATCCGCAGTATTTTGCTTTTATTTCAATGTATAGCTGTATCCCCTTGTACTCTAGTCCTCTAGACTAGAGGTTCCCAAACATTACTTATTGCATAACTCCTTCCAGGGCTAGCAGCTGCCTGTGTACCCATTCCATCATACATTTTAACCCCTTTAATGCCCAAGTATTGTACAAAATGGACAAATTATAATAAACAACTTAAACAATGTTGTTAGTAGTACATGTCACGAATGTGAGGAATGAGGTTGTTTGTTCAAGAATATGTGCATAATGTTTGGAGTGATAGGTGATGGTTTGAGTCATTAAGTTGTCTACACAAAGGCACTGTTGATGCATTGATTTCATTCCAGTGAATGATGAAAATGCACTTTCACATGGTTAAGTTGTAGCAAACGGTATCAAAACCTTGAGAATCCTGTCTGACAATTCAGGGAACTCTGCTTTCATTTGGACCCAAAACTCAGTCAAATGCTTTTTTTGGAACCAGTGTTCAATCTGCGTGTGTACATGGTCGTGCAGAGGTCTGGAAGGTACCAAGCAGGCCTTGTTCCATTTAAAGGGGCTGCGCATTGCAAATACTGGCCATTCACAAGAACAGGGAGATATTGGTTGGAGCTCAATCATGAGTCTGCCGACTGTTACGATGTCCAGGCATAGATACTGCAGAAAAATTTGTGAAAGGGTAGCAGACCCAGCTGTTTGCGTTTCATTGGGCACAGTACGAATCTCTCCTTTCAGTTTCATCTAAATCTAGAATTACAGACCCATCAATTTAACTTAAATTTACCATTAATAATTAAGGCACCACTCTAATTTTGACCATTTCTTCCAATCTGACATTTCCTGGAAACATTTTCAGATACTTCAAAGTTCAAGAATGAGATGGGTTTTTTCCCAGAAGCAAACTTACCTGATGCCAGTTTTAGTAAATACAACTCTCAGCACTGGGAATCAATCTGTCTTGTAGTCACTGTACCTGCAAATTACAACATGAAAACTTTGGAAGTAAACTTTTCCTCCAGACGCATTATTTTTATCTATTGTACTTAACATCAAACACATCCACAGCTAGGATTGCTGAAGCGGTTGCTTTGAATATTTCGTTTCCTCTAAGTATTAATATTTTAGACTAAAATGTTTCACATGTCATTGGTGCTGTGCTTCTTAGTCAAGTTATGTGTTTCAGATTAAAACTGGGACTGGTGCTTACTTAATAAAAATCATCATTTTTGCAAAGAGAAGTTGGTGAAAATAAATCAAGATTTTCTCGATAAAATGACTGCTTTTCAAAACATTAAATACTTTGAATTCCTCCCCAAAAAACGAGTATAAAAGTCAAAACTAGCACCTTGAAAGATAGGGGAAAGGGCACTACAAAGGAGGAGAAAATCTGAGGAAACAAGCAAAGATATTTTTTAAAAGCTGAACATATTAACCCAAGGAGTATTCCAGAACGTTTGCCACCTGCCTCCACCACCTCCTGTAATGTCTGGACAGTGGTGACTGTGGTAATATTCTTAATTGCAAGTCTTTCTGGCAGCAAACCCCGAAGACACTTTTATTTAACCGTCCATAGGGCCATCAACATCAGTGATTGAGAGTCTGCAGCTCCTAATTTAATGCAAATCGCAACAAGTTACAGCAAATGGGAGAAAACAAAGGGAGCGTGTGAGAGTATGAGTGGAGGATGCACGCAAGAGGATCCGCAATTAGACAATTTTTCCCGTGTACCTCCCAAGATGTCTCGCGTACCCCCAAGGCTGCACGTACCGTTCCGAAGAAGGGTCACTGACCCGAAACGTTAACTCTGCTTCTCTTTCCACAGATGTTGCCAGACCTGCTGAGTGGTTCCATCATTTCTTGTTTTTATTGCATGTACCATTGCCTGGATGGGTGCAGCTCCAACAACACTTGAGAAGCTCGACATCATCCAGGACAAAACAGCCGCTTGATTGGCACCCCATCCACCACCTTAAATATTTCATTAGCACAACTAGACGGCATAAGTACAAAATCAGCAAACCCAACATTTCCCAGGGGCAGTGGATAAGTTAGACATACTCCCAACAGAAATAGTTACAGTTTCCTCTATTATTTGCTATAAATAGGAGCTGGACAAACGCCAGTTTGATCATTGAAGGTTATAAGGATAAAGATAGGCAGAGATCTTCAATGACACCATTGAACTTGATGGTTCCTTTCTTGTGGGGAGCTGTGAAAACTTTAACAGTGGAATGCAATGGTTGAGCTAAGTGGAATTCAATGTTAGACTGATACCCGGAGTTTGGACATGATTGTCTTCAGGAAGAAATTTCAGGGAGGTGCTTATCCCTGAGCTTGTTTGTTTCTCTCAGGACAATAGTCAGGAAGAGACTTTGATAAGACAGGTTGGAGATGGTCTGTTGATGGGCTGAAAAACCTTTCCTCAATCCATACTTTTTTTTCAATTGTTCCATTAAGGTATAGTCTTAGGTTTAATCCTTGATCTGCACTGATCTCAGCTGGGGGGCACAGCAGGGTTGTCTAATACGTTAACCACTAGCCACATGTGACGATTTGGGAATCTAGATGCGGCTAATTGCATTTCCATAATAGACATTGTCGTTGGGCATGGGATCTCAACATTCCTATTTGCATGGTGTATGCATGTGAACTTTAACCTTTCTGCATGTCTGTTGGTAAAATGATGAGACTAAAAGCCGAGTGTTTTTTGATCGTCGTGAACACTTTACTTCTTCAATGGTGGTGGATGCTTGTAAAGTAAATATAAGGGGGTGAAGTAGGTTCACCTGGATTGTGTGAGAGTGTGTGCAATGTTTTCTACGTAAACTGGTCCATGAGGCTAATGTGGTGCCATCATAAGCATACTTGTGACTAGTCAGCAATTGCTATTGGACAACACTGGCCCTAGAGGTACTGCCAATGGCTGCAATGTCCCAGTTGAGGGAGCGGAAACATTCACCAGGTGTCCGCCTCCTAATCACTGGCAAGTGTGAGTGTTCAGAGACCGGGTGAGGGCAGGATTTGGCTCAATGCAATGCCACCCACAGGTCAAATATTCTGCTGACAATCATTATCTTCTATAACAAGAGTATCCAGACTACAGGTCATGGACTACACAGGGCTCCCAAACCCTGACATTCCAACCACGCTTAGGAATTATCTGCAATTATTTCTTAGTCAGTGGTTAGTCCTGTTTGGATTTTATGGGCCGTCAGCTTTGAAAAGGGCTGTTTTTAGTACCATTGCCTTGTTGGTTGCTAAATCCTAAATCAGAATGTTGAGATCTGTTACAATGGGCAGCTTGAGATGCATGCCAAATAATCAGAATTTGGATTCAAACGCCATATATAGCATTTAAAATATTTTTTTTCAAAGTGCACCATTATGTAAATACAAGACGCTGGAGTGCTGTGTCCAGTTTTGGTTCCCCCAAATGCTGGGTGATATAGTGGCCTTGGGAAAGGTCCAAAGAAGAGCTACAAGAACGATTCCTAGCTTAGAGAACTGCAGCTACTCAGATAGGCTCAAGGTCCTGGGTATATTTACTTCAGAGCAGCATAGACTTGAAGGCGACCAGATTTGACCTGTCAAATTGTTAAAGGGTGGATGAGTCTCTGTTGATAGCTTATTCCACTCTGACAGATTGGGAAGGACCAGGGGACATGAATTTGAACTATGTAAGAGTAGGAATAGATTGGACGTTGGGCGGTTCTTTTCTTTTCCCAGGGAGTAGTGAGTCTCTGGAATATGCTACCAGCTGGTGTGGCGGCTGCTGACTCTCTCCAAGCCTTCAAGAGGGAGCTGAACCGGTTCCTGACTGAGGCAGAGATTGCATCATGTAGAAGGCAAGTGTATTTATAGATAACACTTAGTCCCTGTGATCTCTTGGACTGTGATCGCCTGAGGGGCCCTAGGTTTTTCTGTTTTTTGCCTCTTCAAGGAGATTATACATCTAAAGGGAGGAGTTGTGGTGTGGGATTTGAGGATTGAAAGGAGAGGTGGGTAGGGTTGGTCTAGTCATGGTGCTCTAGCCATCATGGTGTGTCATAGAGTCATAGAGTTATACAGCACAGAAACAGGCCCTTCGGCCCATTGTGTCTGTGCCAGCCATCAAGCACCTACCTATTCTAATCCCATATTCCTGCACTTGGCCCGTAGCCTTGTATGCTATGGCGTTTCAAGTACTCATCTAAATACTTCTTAAATGTTGTGAGGGTTCCTGCCTCTACGATCTCTTCAGGCAGTGCGTTCCAAATTCCAACCACCCTCTGGGTGAAAAATTGTTTCCTCAAATCCCCTCTAAACCTCCTGCACCTTACCTGGTTATTGAACCCTCCGCTAAGGGAAATAGTTTCTTCCTATCTATTCTATCAATGCCCCTCATAATTTTGTATACCTCAATCATGTCCCCTCTCAGCCTTCTCTGCTCCAAGGAAAACAATCCCAGCCTTTTCAGTCTCTCTTCATAGCTGAAATGCTCCAGCCCAGGCAACATCCTGGTGAATCTCCTCTGCACCCTCTCCAGTGCAATCACATCCTTCCTATAGTGTGGTGCCCACAACCGTACACAGTACTCCAGCTGTGGCCTAACTAGCGTTTTATACAGCTCCATCATATCCTCCCTGCTCTTATATTCTGTGCCTCGGCTGTTAAAGGCAAGTATCCCATATGCCTTCCTAACCACCTTACCTACCTGTGCTGCTGCCTTCAATGATTTATGGACAATACACCAAGGCTCCTCTGACACTCTGTACTTCCTAGGATCCTACCCTCCATTGTATATTCCCTTGCCTTGTTAGTCCTCCCAAAATGCATCACCTCACACTTCTCAGGATTAAATTCCATTTGCCACTGCTCCACCCATCTTACCAGCCCATCTATATCGTCCTGTAATCTAAGGCTTTCCTCCTCACTATTTACGACACCACCAATTTTTGTGTCATCTGCGAACTTACTGATCATACCTCCTATCCTCACGTCTAAATCATTAATGTACACTTCAAACAACAAGGGTCCCAGCACCGATCCCTGCGATACACCACTGGTCACAGGCTTCCACTCGCAAAAACAACCCTTGACCATCACCCTCTGCCTCCTACCACTAAGCCAATTTTGGATCCAATTTGCCAAATTGCCCTGGATCGCATGGGCTCTTACCTTCTTAACCAATCTCCCATGTGGGACCTTATCAAAAGCTTTACCGAGTCCATATAGACTACATCAACTGCTTTACCCTCATCTACACATTTTGTCACTGCCTCAAAAAATTCAATCAAGTTAGTCAGACACGATCTCTCCCTGACAAAGCCATGCTGACTATCCCTGATTAATTCCTGCCTCTCCAAGTGGAGATTAATCCTGTCCCTCAGAATTTTTTCCAATGTTTTCCCTACCACTAATGTTGGACTCACCGGCCTGTAGTTATCGGGTTTATCCCTGCTACCCATCTTAAATAATGGTACCACATTCGCTGTCCTCCAGTCCTCTGGTACCTCTCCTGTGGCCAGAGAGGATTTGAAAATTTGCGTCAGAGCCCCTGCTAATACCTCCCTTGCCTCACATAACAGCCTGGGATCCATCTCATCTGGGCCTGGGATTTATCCACTTTTAAGCCTGCTAAAACAACTAATACTGCCTCCCTTTCAATGCTAATATGTTCAAGTATATCACAATCCCCCTCCCTGATCTCTACACCTACATCGTCCTTCTCCATAGTGAACACAGATGAAAATCATCTAAAACCTCACCTCTGTCCTCCAGCTCCACACACAGATTGCCACTTCGGTCCCTAATGGGCCTTACTCTTTCCCTGGTTATCCTCTTGCCCTTAATACACTTATAAAATACCTTAGGATTTTCCTTTATCTTGCCCGCCAGTGTTTTTTCATGTTCCCTCGTCGCTCTCCTAATTACTTTTTTAAGTACCCCCCTACACTTTCTATACTCCTCTAGTGCCTCCACTGTTTTCAGCGCTCTGAATCTGCCATAAGACTCCTTTTTTTTCCTGATCCAATCCTCTATATCCCTTGACATCCAGGGTTCCCTGGACTTGTTGGTCCTACCCTTCACCTTAACGGGTACATGTTGGCTCTGAGCTCTCACAATTTCCTCTTTGACTGACTCCCAATGATCTGATGTCGACATTCCTACCAGTAGTTGCTCCCAGTCCACTTTGGCCAGATCCTGTTTTATCATCTTAAAATCGGCCTTCCCCCAATTCAGTACCTTTATTTTCGGTCCATCTTTGTCCTTTTTCATAACTACCTTAAATCTTACAGAGTTATGGTCACTATCCCCGAAATGTTCCCCCACTGACACTTCTACCACTTGTCCGCCTTCATTCCCTAGGATTAGGTCCAGTGCTGCCCCTTCTCTTGTTGGACTTTCTACATACTGGCTCAAAAGGCTCTCCTGTATGCATTTTAAGAATTCCGCCCCCTTTAAGCCTTTTGCACTAAGACTATCCCAGTTGATATTGGGGAAGTTGAAATCCCCTACTATTATTACCCTATTATTTTTACACCTCTCTGAGATTTACCTACATATCTGCTCCTCTATCTCTCCCTGACTGTTTGGCAGCCTGCAGTACACACCCAACCAAGTGATTGCCCCCTTTTTGTTTTTAGGTTCTACCCATATGGCCTCATTTGAGGAATCTTCTAAGATATCATCCCTCCTTACTGCAGTAATTGACTCCTTGATCAACAGTGCAATGCCACTTCCTCTTTTAACCCCTCCCCTGCCACGCCTGAAGATTCTATACCCTGGAATATTGAGCTGCCAGTCCTGCCCCTCCCTCAACCATGTCTCTGTGATAGCAATAATCTCATATTCCCATGTGCTAATCAATGGCCTCAATTCATCTGCCTTACTAGTAAGACTGCTTGCATTAAAATAGATGCAATCCAGCCTTGCATTTTCACTTATGCCTTAACAGGTCTATATTTGCTCTGCCTTCCAGATTGACTCATTTTCTCTTCTATATTTGACGGTGCATCACCCCCTACTGTAACTCCACTCTGTATCCCATCCCCCTGCCAAATTAGTTTAACCCCCCTCCCCCCAACAGCACTAGCAAACCTCCCAGCAAGGATGTTGGTCCCGTTCCAGTTCAGGTGCAACCCGTCAAACTTGGACAAGTGTCACCTTTGCCAGAAACAGACCCAGTGATCCAGGAAACTAAAGCCTTCCCTCCTGCACCACCTCCTCAGCCACGCATTCATCTGCTCTATCCTCCTATTTCTATACTCACTAGCACGTGGCACTGGGAGTAACCCAGGGATTACAAAATTTGAGGTTCTGCTTTATAATCTGCTACCTAGCTCCCTAAATTCTTGTTGCGGGACCTCATCCCTCTTTCTACCTACGTCGTTGGTACCAATGTGTACCACGACCTCTGACTGTTCACCTTCTCCCTTCAGAATGTCCTGCAGCCACTCCGAGAATCCTTGACCCAAGCACCAGGGAGGCAACATACCATCCTGGAATCTCATTTGAGGCCATAGAAACGCTTGTCTGTTCCCCTTACAATTGAATCCCTTATCAGTATGACCACCTCACTAAATGTGCTATCCATGGCGTCCTCAGCATCGCAGATGCTCCACAGTGAGTCCATCCGCAGCTCCAGCTGTGCAATCCGGTCAGCCAGTAGCTGCATCTGGACACACTTCCTGCACACATGGTCGCCAGGGACACTGGAAGTGTCCCTGATTTCCCACATAGCGCAGGAGGAGCATGTCATGGGTGCGAGCTCTCCCTCCATGACTTAGCCTTAGACTAAGCTCCTTAGTTACTCCCTTTAATTTAGAATACTAATTACGATAGGGACCTTATTCTACTCCAAACACTATCTACCTAAATTCCCTACCTTTACTTTTACTTCGGCTATTGAAAGTAGTAAAAAAGGGTAGAAATACTGACCTGTTCCCACTCACCAATCAGCTGCCTCCCCTTGCAACACATCACTGTCTGAACTGTGACGTCAGTCCTGAAACTCTCTCGCTGTCCCTTTAAGAGTCTGTGAGAGTATGCCTTGCTGGAACTCCCGCTCGCCGGTGCCTGTCTCCTCGCAGGTCCACTCGGTCTCGCCTGTGTGGGGCAGGCTTGATGGACCAGCTGGTCTTTTCCTGCCCTTCAATCTCGTATGCTCATGCATTCCCCTCCATTCTCCTCTCTTGCCTTCTGTAGGTGCTGGCACTCACTGGGATACAGCTCCACCATTGCTGGGGCCCTCTGAATCCCCACCAAAGGAATGAATCTAAACTATGGGTGACACAGCTGAGACCAGCCCTGCCCTGACTCAGTGTCCACAAACACACACATAGATTTTGTAACAGGGGCCACTGGATAGCAATTAAGAGAGAAGTCTGGTTGATGTTTTTCCTTTGCCCTGGGACAGATAAACCAAATGTGTCACTTTTGGATACAGTATATGAGTAATTTGAGACGTGGCATGTGGTGAATGTCGCTTGCTTCGGAGGAACAGGTGAGTTTGACGCATGGTTCCCCAAGCTCTCCACCACTGGGGGTTTTCCTCACCTTATGCCTGGGTCTGTTGTAGATAGCGATCAATTGCTGTGATTAGTCAACAACTCCATTATCATTGCATCATGCGACTATCAGGATGCTAGAATGGGAACTAGATGGAGCCTGGTTTTTATTTGCCTGGTAATTCCTATGTCCCTATGGAAGAAATGCAATGGTATTCCCACTAAGTGTTTCACGGTTCCTGATCATGATGGACGGGTTTGCAATTCCTATGCGTGTGTCAGCCCACACCACCCTGCCTCCAATCAGCTAACTCAGCTCAGACTCGGGGATAAAATAATGACCTTAAGTTGCTAACACACTCTGAGCTTTGTCACCGGGGAATTTGGTCGATTTACACCTTAAAGTTTAATTAACTGTTCAGTTTGTTCCATGCACTTACTTCAGAAACTACACTTAGCATTAGATTCGAGATCAACAACATTTCCAATTTCAGTGTCTCGTAAATAGTTGCTCTGAACCTGTGACATCTACAGTAAGGAATGAGGTCTGGAAACAATCACAGATGCAGTATCTCACAGGAAACATTCAATTTGATTTTGGCATAAACACGGTATTTTCTTTTGTTTACACAGAGCAGCTTTACCTCAGTTGGAACATTCAGTCAATTCTAGCTATTCTCAGAAATCTCAATTCCTGTTTACTGCATATTTCCAGCTCTCCCCCCAACTCCCCCACAAATTCCTATTCTCTTTTTGATCCAGATGAAGTGCTTTTGTTCTGGTTGCAATTTTGATGGGCACACGCTCCACGCTGGTTATTTTTAGACCCATGCAGATAATAATAGGCCTGTTAAAAATAGTGGATACTGTTGCATTGTTGGGTTTGTATTAGTAGCATTGTAGGGCCTGCTACAGAAAATCTTAGACTCTGGTAAAGGTTAACTAACAACTCTTTATTATTTATAGTTACTACATACACTCTCCGCAAGCCACCTAATCTAGCATCCTTCGTGCTGCTATACCTTCTTCTTCTCAAGTCTCTCATGTGACTGTTACATCATCAGTAGGATGGGTCTCTCTCAGTGTCTTCAGTATTAACCCTTTACATCATTATGCTACATCTACAATAGTGACATGAAGGCAGGTTCATGTTTGAAATCACTCACATTGACTGCAATGTTGACTTGAATCTAGACTGACAATTCAGCGCAATACTGAAGGAGAGCTGCACTATCTGAGGTGTCATCTTTCCAATGACATTAAACTGAGGTTACACCCCGTTTGATCTCTAAGGTGGACATAAAAGATCCCACGCCTCTATTTTGAAGAGCAGGGGGTTTCTCATCGGAGTCCTGGCCTATGCTTATACCTCAATTAATATCACTAAAAATATTATCTGGCTATTATTTCAAAGCTGCAGTGGCACCGTAAATTAGCTCCCATATTCCCCTGCACATCAGAAAAGTGCATCAATGGATTTGGGACATCCTGAGGGTGTGAAAGGCACTATAGAAATGCAAGTTCTTCCTTTATGTATCTTCTGAGATGTATAGCAACAGGGTCTATATTGAGAGCCTGATTTCTGTCTGTCTCTCAAGACTCCGTGGACTTTTGGTTGGTTTCCAATTCTGAGACAATGAAGTTGATTTCAGTGATCCTTGTACAAGTATTTTCAATTGTTTTGAGTTAACTCCTCCTCCTCCTCATCATCACTCAATCTGATCTAAACTCCACTGCTTCTGTTGGATGTTTCATTCGCTAGCACTGTAGCAGTACGTTGACCATTGAGAAAAGGATAGTGACCTCTATAGTTGGACAGATAGTGAGATGGGCTCTTCTTTTCCTTATAATAGAAAAAGAAAATTCTGGAAAACACTCAGGCAACATCTACGGAGAGAGAAACACAGCGAACGCTTCATATCCATGACCTTTAATCAAAACTCCTGTAAGTTGGAATTCATATGGAAAAAGTCGGAGCCAGAGACAGCTGCCGAGAAAAGAGATGTGGCTGTGTATTAATGGTCCATTATCCAGATGGTGGATATCTGATCAAACACAAGAAGGGAAACAGAAAGTAATGAAGGTGAACAAGGTAAAAGAGACAAATAGAACTTCTTCACAGTGGGCATTCCTGGAAGAGAAGTGGCAGTGAATTAAACACTAATTCAAAAGCAAAATACTGTGGATGCTGGAAATCAGAAATACAAACAGAGAATGCTGGAAATACTCAGCAGGTCTGGCAGCATCTGTGGCGAGAGAAACAGAGTTAACATTTCAGGCCGATGACCTTTCATCAGAACTTCGTTTTTTAATGCTTAATACCGAGATCACTTGAACTCAGGTGTATAGGAGCCCTTTGGGCTCAGTAAGGAATGGCACTTTACCTACGGTGTGCCTTTAGAAACATACAAAGGTTATCTGGTTCTGTATTGGCAGCTGCAGCTACATCTCCGCAAATTTGCTCCCTTTGCCTGCTCATGCAGCTTCCCTAGAAGATCTAATATGCGTAGTTAGGCCTGCATAAGGACAAGACTCAGTGGACAACAGAATGCATTTCTATAAAGTTACAAAGTATTTACAGGACAGTAACAGGCCATTCAGCCCATCAGGTCCATGCTGGGGTTTATGCTCCACATGAGATACAAGAAAGTAGATTGCATTTCTACTCTAAGGTCACCAAAAGCAACAACAGCAACCTGCCTTTATGGATAATGGATAATCTTTAATGGATAATCTTTATGAATATCTTTAATGATATTTTAGGACAGATGACCAAAAATGTGATCAAAGAGGAAGGTTAGGAAGATTTCAAGGATTGTCTTAAAGGAGGAGAGCACGGTAGAGAGGCAAAGAGGTTTGGGGAAGGAATTCCAGAGCTTTAGGCCCAGGCAGTCTAAAGAATGGCCACCAATGGTGGAGGACAGGAGGTCAGGGATGTGCAAGAGGCCACAACTGGAGGAGCACAGAGGGTTGTAGGAGGGTTGTAGGACTGGAGATTACAGAGATGGGATGGGAGAGGCCATGGAGGGATTTGAGTTCAAGGATGAGAATTTTTAACTCAAGACATTGATGGAGCAGGAGCCAGTGTAGGTCAGCAAGCACAGCAGTGATGTACAAATGGGACTCGGTGTGAGTTAGGATACGGGGAGCAGACTTTTGGATGAGCTCAAATTTAGGGAGGGTGAAAGATGGGATGCCGGCCGGGAGAGAGTTAGAATAGTCAGGTCTGGTGGTAATAAAGGCATGAATGAGGGTTTCAGCAGCAGATGGGCTGATGCGGGACAAAGTCAGAAGAGGTTACAGACAAAAGAGAGTTGTTAAAGTAATTTAGGGCATTTGCAGTGTCATAGTACAAGAAATGCAAACTTAAAATTGTCAAACCAAGAAGACCATTTGCATTCAGTAGTCTGACAGTTAAACCTCGCACTTTTAGATGTTTTCTTTAATATATTATGCTGTGTTTGCTTGCATTGGTGAGGGACCAAGGTTCAGACTCTAGGACAACACTGACATTCAGAAGAAAAAAATTGGATAAATTAACAGGTGGTGATCAAACACCAAACTTGGACTTTGGATTGTAAGGGAAGATAACTCTACTATTACACCAACAACTTGCATTTACATAGCACCTTTACAGGCGCTTCACAGGAACAGGACCCTCTCAAATTCACGGGCAAATTTTACAAATTTCACAGTCATAGCATTTTAAGAATCGTGAAGTTCACGATTTCACATATTTAAATCATAAACAACAAACCATGAAAATGATCTATGTAAAACAAAAAAAGGACAAAGGAGGTTTCCGGTTTCAAATGGCATTTATTGTATACTCAAAAACTATTGTAAAACGCTGACTATAAACTGGCCACATTCTTTACTCACTGAAGTCAGTAGTTGAATGTGAGTATGGAGCAACCTGCAACTGTCTCATTCTTCATTCCCTGTTTCTGCACTGTGAACTCCTGTCCGTGTTTAGACACAGCTCACTCCCCATGCTCAGTGTTTATTGGAATTATCAGACAACACCGTGCTAGCTTTGCAAGATAGGGGATTCTGCATTCCACAGAGTTCCAAAACTGCAGCACAAAGTACAATCTGCTTCTTTTGCAATGCTTTTATAATTAGAATCTCCAGTCTACAGTTCATCAAATCCACCATTAACAGGTGTATTTGTGCAGGATCAAAGATACGCACAGCTTTCAGGAACATCGCAGAAAGTTGCTGACACCTCTAAATTGCTTTTTCTTCACCACTTGACTCTTCCCCGCAGCAGTAATATTGTTTGAGCTTCTTTGCCATGCAAGAAAACACCTGTTGAGGCCAGGCATTTAATTCAGCATCTTCAGAGTATTATCCATTTGACTGTGCTTCAGCCCAGAAGAGTAAACCCTTTACTTTATTGTAAGCTTTGTCGATTGTGATGTGTCGAGATTCAAACCAAGTGATTAAATCTCTCAGTTGTGCTGCATTCTTGGCAACAAACTGAACCTCCTCATTAAGTCGAGCATTGTTTAGAAGGGTTACAATGCTGTTAAAACCTATGTTTTTGGTGTCAGGGAGAGCTCTTCTGAGAGGAAGTCTGAGTAGTATTTCAGGTGACCTGCATGATTCTGTACTGCCTGAAACCAAGAATTCAAATGTGTCGTTACTGGCGCTGGAGGAAAGGCGATGTTCTGTTCCCCAATTCCAGCCATTTCAGCCGCATTTACAATGTGTTGCCTGTATCAAAGCTTGCGGCGAGGGCAGTGTTTGAAGATCTTATTATTGTAACAGACCAGTTTGTCAACTTTACCAAACTCACATTTCCACAGCTCACTGATGTGCATTACATATAATATGGACAGTCTTAGACATTACACCTTGGAGCACAGATTTGAAAGATTTTGTCATGTACGTTCCATAGTCCCTAATGAAAGCAGTTTGTTGAAATCTGCACCATATTTTGAAACGTTTTTGATTATTGCTTGGAAAACTGTGGTGTAATTAATAGCTTTGAAGTGGATACAGTCTGTGAGTACTGTTGTTAGCTTTCCTGACTGTATCTCTTCAGCCTTACAGACATAAAATCAAACAAAACATGCAGCACATAGTTGTCTTGCTCATCGGTGGATTCATCACAAATAATTGCAAAAGACTCACATGCGTTAATCTGAGACTTCATCTCCTCACAATGTGTAGCAAAAACCTTCAGTACGTGGTCCTATCGTAGTTTATTTGCACTTGGCAGGCAATCACCATTTTGCACATTACGTTGAATGAATTCCCGCAGCTTTGGGCGATCAAGTTTTCCCAATGGTCGACACTTGCAAAAACATCCACAAGTTCCATTGTAACCAACTGACAATTTTTGGAGCTCCCTGTCGACTTCTTGAAATGAGATGAAATTGTTGCTTTTTTTTTTGCATGTTCATTTTCCAGCAGTGCAGTGTTGGATGCTCTCTTTCTGCTGCTTTCGGACTAGTGGTGCTGAACCGTTGCCCACTGTGTGATCCAATGAAACATTGCAGCTTGTCCAAAACAGTATTCCACCATCGGCATGCGGAATTTGGCTTCCAAATTCTTTCACTCGATGTGCTGCAGTAATGGTTGTGGCTGTTTTTGATTTGCTTATTCTGGCATTCTCACATGTCTGCTAACACTTGAGACTGTTTCTCCCAAAACTGCACCAGCGGCCAAACCTCATCTACCAAACAGCGAGCTGAGCCTTTTGTCAATCACTAAAACTTGCGATGTTTGTAACACGCCCAGCAATCAGCAAGGTGAGCCCTGTGTCAATGAATAAAACCAGCAAAGTTCGCAAAATGGCCGATTTCACGGCGGACCCTAGATTTCACGGTCCACGAAGCATATCTTATGGCTGTGAATTTGGTAGGGCCCTATACATAGAACACACACCACAGGAACAGGCCATTTGGCCCAATCAAATAAACTGAAAATATTGGTGGGAGCTTATTTTTGAAAACAAAACAAATTCCTGAAATGGGGTAAGGAATTCTCAACATGTCTGAAACTCCAAGCACTTAAAATAGGTGAACAATCGTTAACAGTTATAAAAGTCAGGCTCCAGTTTTGCAATGTCTCCTGAGGAGGCAAATTTTAGAAAGGGAAATGCTGTTCAAAATCGCTGACTCAACCACATAACTATTGAGGAATGCAGCTTTTTCCCAGGGTGGAAGAGTCAGTTACTAGGGGACATAGGTTTAAGGAGCGAGGGGCAAAGTTTAGAAGGGATGTGCGAGGCAAGTTTTTTTACACAGAGGGTGGTGAGTGCCTGGAATTTGCTGCCAGGGGAGGTGGTGGAAGCAGATACGATAGCGATGTCTAAGAGACATCTTGACAAATATATGAATAGGATGGGAATAGAGGGAAATGGGCCCCGGAAGTGCAGAAGGTGTTAGTTTAGGCAGGCATCAAGATCGGCGCAGGTTTGGAGGGCCGAATGGCCTGTTCCTGTGCTGTACTGTTCTTTGTTCTTTGTTCTTATGAAAATGACGCAACATAATTTTAATTCTAGGTTAATAATTGACGTGAATTTACAGCGCGTATGTGCTTAACAATTAAAGCTTATCAAAACCCTTCATGATTTTGAACACCACTATCAAATCTCCCGTTAACCTTCTCTGCTCCAAGGGGAACAATCTCAGCTTCTCCAGTCTCTCCACATAACTAAAGTCTTTCATCCCTGGTACCTTTCTAGTAAATCTCCTCTGCACCCTCTCCAAGGCCTTGATATCCTTCCTAAAATATGGTGTCCAGAATTCAACACAAGTTAAGCTGGAGCCTAACCAGTGTTTTATTACAGTTTAGCATAACTTCCTTGCTTTTGTACTCCAGGCCTCTATTTATAAAGCCAAGAATTCTGTATGAATCATCGGATAATGATCAAAGAGCAGGGACCCTGGCTGCTTTGTGTCCCCTCCAGAGCCTATGGGGACTGTAGTGCTCTGATTCCTATAATGAGTGAGATCAGCTAAACTCAGCAGAGATAGGAACCAAATCTCAGACCTTTATTCTGCAATGGATCAATATTATACCTCCTGGGCTATCAGGGGAGCTACCCTGACTGTTATTAATCTAAAATATTTTCAGCACAGTCATACATCATTGACTTGATTCCAATTCACAACAAACCACATGGAATTATTCGGAGATTCTTGACAAACTTTCCTCGTCCTGTAGCTATTTGACAGAATCTTAGATTCAGCCGGGTGTGCATTGGGAATAGGAACATAGGAACAGGTGTAGGCCATTCAGCCCTTCAAGCCTGTTCCTCCATTCAGTGAGACCATGGCTGATTGGTACCTTAACTCCTCCCACCTGCCTTGGTTCCATATCCCATTAGACCCTAGACTAGCAAAATGAAATCTTCCCAGGTGCCAAAATTTTCAGATCACAGAGATGATGAAAAAGGGAAAAGGGGTGACCCTCACTAATTAAACTATAGAAAGGGATGTTTTCATTGGCGTTGCTACTCTGTGAAGGAATCTGTGGCCATATTGTGGGTGCATTACAGACCAGTTCAGAGTTGAAAACAAGGGCGAGGTTCGTAGGCAATTTAGAAAGGTTTATAGTACTAACTTCAACTGTATGAGGGAATGTAACTATTGCTGAGGTCGACTGGGATCTGATTAAGAACATAGTTAAAATGGGAAATGGTTCGTCAGAAATATCCAGGATTGTGGGACTAAAAATTATACCAATGAATCTGGAGGTGATGAAAATTAGCACCCAGAGAAAAGTTTGGAGTTGGAACATGAAAATGGGATTAGAATAGATAGGTGTTTGATGGCTGGCACAGACACAATGGGCCGAAGGGGCTGTTTCTGTACCGTATAACTCTATGACTGTGCATAGACTTCCAATCCCACAGCTTCCATTTGCTTTTACTTTTGCCTTGCCTTTTTGCTATAGAGTGCACATTCCTACTGAAAACAATTAAACTGTAAAGCATTCTATTCTTGAATGCTCTCTGAGACCAGCCAGGATTAAACATTTCCATATTCAGTTAATTGAATGTCTATCAAGGAAGAACTAAATGCTAGACCTGATCCTTGGTAATGAAGCAGCCCAAGTGAGTGATAGGAGAACACATGGGAAACAGTGATCTAATTAATTTTATATGAAAATAGATAAAAGTATTGGGCTGGGAATTAACTAATTTCACCTTGACTGCGTGGCACTCCCTCAGGACTAGCCCTGAAGCATCATCCTAGATTTTGTGCTCAGGTCTCTGGAGCGACACATGGACCTACATCCTTCAGACTTGAGAGGGGAGAGTGAATCCCACTAACTCAGAGCTGCCCCTTTCTTCCTTTCCAGGGTGGGGACCACTTCCTCTAAGGTTCTTGGATGGAAGGAATACGGATTTCAATACATGTCAGTTGGCTACCCTCTGGATAAGGGGTTGAGAGACTGTTACACCACTCAAGGAGGATTCTGCACTAGCTCTTACAAGGAGCAATCCAGTTAGACCCACTCTGCTACTCTTTCCCCTTAGCCCTGCAATGTTTTCTCCTTCAATATTTATGCAATTCCCTCTTGAAAGATACTATAAGATATGTTTCCAACACCCTATCAGGCAGTGTATTCCAGGTCCTAACCACTCTTCCTTTACCAATCACATCAGATCTATGTCCTCTGGTCCCCTATCAGCCATTTGAAACGGTTTCTCTTTATTTACTTTTTTCTCTCTCTCTCTCTCCAGAATGATTCCACAGATGGGGGATTTTAGTTACAAGGATAGGTTGGAAAAGCTGGCACAAAGGAGATTGAGGGGAGATTTGACAGAGATGTACAAGATTATAACGGGCTTAGATAAGGTAGACACGGAAAAAATGTTACCCATTAAATGATGACACAAAGACTAGGGGACATAGTTTGAAGGTTTTGGGCAAAAGATTCAGGGGGGATGCGAGGAAGAATTTTTTTATCCAACGAGTGATATTGACCTGAAACTCGGTGTCCACGAGGGTGGTGGAAGCAGAGACAACCAATGATTTCAAAAGGAAATTGGATGGGCACTTGAAGGAAACAAACTTGCAGAGTTATGGGGATTGAGCTGGGTTGTGGGACTGACTGGATTCTTCCGCAGAGAGCTGGCACAGACTCGAGGGGCAGAATGGCCCCCTCCTAGACCGGTAAATGACTCGAAACCCCTTATGATTTTAAGCACCTCTATCAAATCTCCTCTTAGCCTTCTCTGCTCTAAGGAGAACAACCCTCAGCTTTTCTAGTCTATCCATGTAGCTCTAATCCCTCGTCCCTGAAACCATTTTAGTAAATCTCTTCTGTACCCTCTCCATAGGCAACATCTCTCTGTTAATTTTAAGAATTGTACAGGTTCATTCAATGGACACGTTTATTTTTAACAACTTCATACTGGCCCACCACAATTGCATAAATCAGTTGCTGCCTCTTTTGCACAGGCCTAATCTACTACAAGAGTCAGATCTTCCTCTCACTGTCATCAACTAAACATTAAAGTCTCAAAAGGAAAGGATTGGGAAAGAGAGGGACTTTTAAACTCAGTGATGAATATGCTTGACATCTGGGAAATCTTTCTGTCAAGGTGTTTTGACACAAATTTGTTAGAGTGGTAACGTCAAAATAGCCACTTCAAAACTTCCCAAACTGTGAAGTGCCTCCATTTTAAAATTTTCATCTGCATTTTCAAATCCCTCCATGTCCCTCCCTATCCACATAATCTCCTCCAGCCCTACAACCCTCCATGATCTCTCCACTCCTCTAATTCTGGTCTCTTGCGCATCCCTGATTTTAATCTCTCCGCCATTAGTGGCTGTGCCTTCAGCTGCCTGGGCCCGAGCTCTGGAATTCTCTCTCTAAACCTCTCTTTCCTCCTTTAAGATGCTCCCTTAAAACCTGACCAAATATCTCCTTATGTGGCTCAGTGCCAATTTTTTTTCTCCTGTGAAGCACCTTCGGGATGTTTTAGTACAATAAAGGTGCCACATAACACAAGTCGTTATTGTTGATAGCCCAAAAATCTTGTTTCATCAACAATGTTTACTCAAGTTAGAGGGCACATTCACTTTTCTAACTTAAGTGATGAATGCTGATGAGTAAAGTTGCTCAGTGACGCCTATAAGAGTCCATAATAATTTCAGACTTGTAATAAACTACGTCCTGGTTTAACAGGAACACACTTTTCCCCAGCCAAATTTTGCAATTTAATAATAAAGTTGAATGAGAAGGATGTGCCTTGTGCTATCAGATTTCAGCAGCTCAGGATTAGGGATGAGTTTGGGGAAGCAAAAAAGAGGAACAGAAATAGAAAACGTACTACGTCAAACCATTTTTCCCAATTGCCCATAGACAGAACATTTAAAGTGATAAGGATTCCATATACATTTTTTTTCAACACATTTCTGCACTTTATATTCCACTACCCAGCCAGTCTCACTTTTAGAGACAGGAATACATGTGATTTCAATGCAATATCAAGAACAGTATGAGTCACAGCTGGATAAGGATTAAGATGTGACATTTCCTGACTGCAGTAAACATGCTCCCTGGACTTTGCAATCAATCCACTGAAGTATGATTGGACGGGGAACATAAACGAGTCAGTTTCCTGGTAATAATGCATAGTAGAAATGTGTTGAAAAAAATGTATATGGAATCTTAATACCAAGGTGAGGAAGCCTTGTCTGCCAAGAGTGCATACTAGGAAATTGCAGGCAGTGTCTCCACGATTTCTCCATAGACAGGGTTGGCTAATGAGCCTACACCCTGGCAATACTCAGATAATTGGCCCTATTTTCCCTTCAATGGTTTATAGAATAAAAGACTTGCACTTATATAAGCATCAAAACACTTCACAATCAAGGATGTACTTTTGAAGTGCAATTGCTGTTGTAATGTTGCGAAATACAGCAGCTAATTTTGTGCACAGCAAGCTCCCATAAATGGAAATGAGATGCACGACCAGATTGTCTGTTATGGTGATGGTGGTTGAGGGATAAATGTTGTCCAGGACACTGTTATTAGAGCCTTGAAACTGGACAAGGCAACAAGCAACTGAGCACTCTAACTTGAAGAAAAGCACTGGATCAGAATACTTGAAAAGACTTGCATTTATACATCACCTCCACAAAACGTTTCAAAGCACATTATCAATATAAAGAATGGATTTGCATTTATATTGTGCCTTTTACAACCTCAGGACACCCCAAATGCCAATGAAACATAATCAGTTCTAATATAGGGAACAATTTGTACACTGCAAGGCCCCACAAACAGTAATGAGATAAAGACCAGATAATCTGGCTTAGTGATGTTGTTTGAGGAATAAGTATTTGCCAGGACACTGGGAAGACCTTCCCCCCAACCTATTTCAAAGAGCAAGGGAGTTCTCCAGTGCCATGGGATCTTTTATATCCACCTGAAAAGATAGACAGGACCCCAGTTTAACGACTCATCTAAAAGACAAACAGTGCAGCACCCCCTCAGAACTACACTTAAGCACACAATCTAGGCTGACACTTAAGTCTGTGGTGTGGGATTCAAACCCAAATAAGAGTGCTACAAGAGCCATAGCAGTTATTATTGAAGTACCATCACTTTTATAGTCAAATGTGACACATACTCCCACAAACAGCAAATAGATGAACTAAAAATATTGGCCAGTATACCAGAATTTTTTAAATAAGAGCAAAATACTGCAGATGTTTGAACTCAAATGAGAGCAGAAAGTGTCAGAAATACTCGACAGGTCTGGCAGCATCGGTGTAGAAACAGCCACGATATATTTTATGTTCCCCTGAATGGGTAGATGAGACCACAGCTCTAACAACACAGCACTTACTCAGTATTGCACTGAAGCATCAGCCTAGATTTTGTGCTCAAGTCCCATAGGCAGGACTTGAACCTTTTGATTCAGAGATGAGCCGAAGTGACACTGGAAAAAGTTAATGCAGAACATGATGCAACTTTTACAGGCCCTCTGGAGGTAAACAACCTAAAATTACATTTTCTGATTTACAGTCAGGCTTTGAGCTTGTTTGTGTACACCAGAACTGAAATATTGGGATTCTCTTTGCCTGGATCAGATTTGAATGTGAATTGCATTGCACAATTACACACCCTTTCTCAGCAACTTGTTTGCTGCCTCAAACACGACACATGCAATTATCCCACAAGGCTAGTTCAAGTGCTTCCAACACATTATCCTAGCCTTTGGTGAACACGGTACTTCATGAGGAAGAAAATGTTAGCTCACTTGCAGACTAATCGCAAAGAAATTCCATTTCTAATAGAGAGCATTGATACTGTCGTGGATATTACGACGAAGTGCACGTTTGTTATCTGAACCTTTGGACTATATTTTGCAGTTATAGTCTAATATTATCACAAGTGTATGCAAATATCTGCATTTCTGAAATGTACATTTAAAAAGTAGCACAGCCGGTGACATGGGTTCCAGTCTAGCCCAGATTGCGGAGCTGAATTTGGACAGTTGGAACTAATTTCCAATATTTCCTGCTCAAAATATTATCTAGAATTAAGAGTTTCAGAGAAGCCATAAGACATACCGGCAAACAAACTTGGTACTCTGGTACAAGTACAGGAGAGGTCCAAAGTTTTCCATTTTATCTTTATGAGCCACATAAGTATTGACAGAAAAAAAAGTCTGGAAATACTCAGCAGGTCTGACAGCATCTGTGGAGAGAAAGAATTAACTTTTCAGCTCTGAGGCCTGTATTCGTGACAACCTTGGCTCAGTGGTAGTACTCTCTCTTTACTGGTCAAAACACTGTGGATTCAAATCCCACTCTGGAGACTTGAGCGTAATATCTAGGTTGACACCCTGGACTGCAGCCCTGAGGGAGTGCTCCACTGTTGGAGGTGCCATCTTCTGGATGAGAAGTTAAACAAATGCCCTCTCAAGTGGACATAAAATATCCCATTAAACTATATTGAAGAGCAGGGGAGTTCTCTCCAGTGTCCTGGCAATATTTATCCCCCAAACAACATCACAAAAACAGATTATCTGATCATTAGCACATATTGTTGTTGGGGAGATCTGACAGTGTGCTAACTGGCTGCATGTTTTCTACATTACAACAGTGACTATACATCCAAAGTTCTTCATTGGAATGGAAGTGCTTTGGGAGATCCTGAGGTTGTAAAAGGCTATATAAATGCAATTTCTTTCCTTTTCCGCTGGAGCACAGAAGCATAAATCCCTGCCTAATGTTTAAATCCATATTCCCATTAATCTGGATTTATACTTTCAAAAGAGAAAAATGCAAAACTATAGAGCTGTTCAGATTTGTCATGGATATCTCACCAATCACTTGCACTAGTTAAGATGAATCAGTGGAACAGATTAGAGGAAGCTTCATTGCATATCTGGTTCACAATACAATGCATTCTGCAACCTAAAACAAAAATGATCTATTCCCTATTCAAATATTTTTCACATTTTAAACCTTGCTTTCAAACTCTTAGATAAAATACATTTTGTTTTGCATCCTACACAAACCCAGAAATGTTACAGGTTCAATCCACCTTAACCAACCTCAACCCAGGCAGCAAAGTTACAATTGGCTTGTGGCTCCATTCTTTGTGGTAGGGTGGGGGAAGGAAGGGAGCGTAAAGATTTTGTTTTAAAAAGTCCACTGGATTCCCAATTTGAATCACTGTCGATCCACCTCGATTGGAGTCAGAGATCAGGCCAGTACTATGAGCTCTCTTCAGCCTTTCATTAAATTGTTTACCAATAATGGTCAAGATGGCTGCATGGACCAGCTGCAGTCATGCACCCAACATGAATCATTGGTTATAAGAAAGGGAAGAAATTTGGGAAAATATATGCAGTGAAAACACGGGTAATTCACAAATCAGAATGCTACATTAAAAGCTTCTTTAATGAATCAGTTAACACACAAATTTAGGGAATCTTGTAATGGTATGCAACAATTCATGCAGTTTCAGGAGAGTAACGTCTCTCTACTGCTTTTACATATAGCTTGGGAAACCAATGTCCCCAAGCTGTATTACTGTAACCATCTGTCATAACAGAATTGCAGATTAGATGGGATAAATTTATTTGGGGTGGAGAGAAAAAAAAAAGTGAAGGGAAAGTTTTGTTGCAACCATAATCAGCAACTTGCCCATTTGACTTGCAGTTACAGCTAAACAGAATTGATCCATTCAATTTCAAACACGGACAGGGGCAGTGGAGGGAATGCAGAACGGGTCATTAAAACTATCTACAACTTGCACTTATGTAGCACCTTTAATGTAGTAAAGCATCCCATGGCAATTCAGAGTCATTTTTTGTCTGATTACATACCCAAACCAAAAGGAAATAATAGGACAGGTCACCAAAAGCTTGGTCAAAGAGGTGGGTTTTAAGCAGCTCCTTAAAACAGGAGTGTTAGAAAAAGGGAATGTCCAAAGGTTAGGGCCTACATAGCTTAAGGCACAGCAACCAAGGAACTGCCTCAGAAGGTGGTGGAGGCAGGGTCATTGAATAATTTTAAGGCTGGGGTAGATAAGATTCTTGTTGGGCAAGGGAATCAAACATCATCAGGGGTAGATGGGAGTGTGGAATTCGAGACACAAACAGATCAGCTATTATCTTACTGAATGGCGGAACTGGCTAGAGGGGCCGAATGGCCTACTTCTGCTCCTAATTTGTATGTTCGTATGAAAGCACAACAGGCTAGAGTTAGAGGAACAGATTCTCAAGAGCTGTAAGTGGCTTTTGAGATGGGGAGGGGCAAAGGCCATGGAGGGATTTGAACACCAGGTAGGTGGACAGGAGTCAATGTAGGTCAGCGAGCACATTGGGTGAAAGGTGAACAGGACTTGGTGCAAGTTAGCACATAAAAACAAGCAATGATTTTTTTCTTTTAAAAAGATGGAATTAAGTCTCAGAAACCATTGATAAAAGTCTCAAAAGCCAATGGAAGCAGTGAACTTGATTTAGTCATCACAGATAGCTTAAAGCTGCTTTGAAATTGGGTAGTGTCGGGTGCTGGATTGTTGGCTCATCTCCTGGCAACACCAACACCATCCTCCTCCACTCAAAGTAAACTCCAAAAAAAAAAACTGGGTCTTTCCTGACATCACTTTGGGTTTACCACTGGCTGCAGGACAGCCCCACACATCAAGAAACAAATAGCAGCATAAACCATGCCAGAAACAGCTGCATATACTTTAAAAAAATCTCAGCTCAAATAACAATACCAGCACCACTGGATGACGAGACACTGATCTCAGCACACCCAGCGGCTGAGAGACTGGCCTGGTGATGGAGGAAAAGCCTACGACTACACTTTTCTCACTCAGTTAAGCAAATAGGTGGGCAGCCTTCTTCTCATTGCTCAAAGTCAGTAAATGGGGCTTGTCGTCATGCCACCGAACAAGAGAAGCCAGCTATACATATAAAAACTAGGGCTCGTTAATGCAGCCAATTTCAGCAGAACACACTTTGAAAAATTTGTTTAAAAAAAAAACAAACAAAAGCATGAGAACCTCTTACCACAAAACAAGATTTTATTTAATGAACAGTTACGCACAGGAATACAGAAGTATTTGACATCTCAAATAATATGGAATGTTTGTGAAATATTTAAAATAAATAGATATCTGCAAGTGCCTTTTTTCCAGCACCAATGTAGGAAATGCCCATTTTGTTAGTCTCCTGTCGATGAATGTCTACCACCAGGTCCACGAATGTCAAGACCTTGAGATTGGTCAGTCAATAATCTGACTACAAATAAAACCCATTCACAACAGCATTACGCTTTTCTAGTTTATTCATTGTTGTCATCTCTTATTTCTTTAATAATAGTTATTAAATTTTGAAGTCCAAAGATATAGCCAGTGTCCTGCCCCTCGTGGACCACACTGTCTTCACCAAAATACTTGCAGGTTGTGTGAGCAAAGTCAATTACGCGGACATCAACCATACTGCCGCTGGAGTTTGAGTAAGCGTAGGCTCCTGCAGACTCATCAGCCGACTCTTCAGAAAGGTCTTCAGAATATTCGGAATCAGAATCCATAGCAGACTCTTTGCCGTCGTAAATGATAAGCAGAGAACTAGAGTAGAAACGATATGACTCCTGTTTCTCCAGTACGGATTTGAGTTCAGACAGTTTCTTAAGGACAGGTTCAAACAGGTCCCTGCGCAAGTATTTCCCATTATTTAAAAACTGGTAAAGTGCTTCTTTAAACCCTTGTACAGAAAGCTTCCTTCCGTGATACTTGTTCATGAACATGAGTTGGCCAGAGTCCACTTGATATACCTAGAGAGAAAATATTGACATTGATCAAAAATACAATTTTGCCATTTTTTATAAACTGGCCTATATTTGAAAGAAAAAGCTTCAGAATTCTGCATTCGTACAGCACGTAGCATTAGCAACTGCCAAAGAACAACTTAAATTCCAGCACCAAAACCCAGTTTTAAACACAGCCCAACTGACTGGATGTTATTATCCATCCTTTCAAATGTGGGCACAGCCAACTTGGTGCTTGCACCATATCACAAATGCATGCCAATCTCTCTGCAATTTTGTTCAATATAGTACAAATCCATTTCCAGCAGAATTAGCCATTATACCTTTGAATTATGAAAATAAAATGGCCAAAGGTAATCCTATAATCAGCAGGACAATGTCATTTGTGCGGGGAAAGTAGCGGATTTCTACCAGCCATCCCTCAGGTCTACAATTATTTTGTCAGTTAAACTACTGAAATATATTTTAGTTACATAAAAGTGGCAAAGGGAGTACTGAATATAAAGACCTCAGTGTTGTTCTGAATAGCTACTAGAATGTTGAACAATTAAAGTGGACTGCAAAGGGGTGCCATTTTTGTCAAGACCACCAACTTTGGCAATGTTTATACAAGTCCCTTCCAACAACTTTCCTTGCTTGCTTTAGTAATTAATGCCAAAGGCTAGCAGGAAAGTTTATGCACTCTAGTTCTTAATGACAGTGTGCAGATTTTAAATCTCTGCTTAATCAAACACATTTTGGTTAAGTTAAAAAATCTCAGGGCTTAAAACTACACTTTCAATACTGAAGTACATGGTTCATTAACTGCTGAGACACTCTAGAAACTTAGCAGTACTGTACAACTGAAGAAATTATAATGGGAATAAGGAAATGGCAGAGATGTTAAATATTTTGCATCAGTTTTCATAGTTGAAGACAGAAAAAACAATAGTGGAGAACCAAGAGTCTACTGACAGGGAGGAACTTAAAAGTAAATATTAGTAAAGATAAAGCACTGGAGACATTAAATGAGACTAAAAGCCAACAAATCCCGTGAACGTCATAGAGTCAGAGATACAGCACTGAAACAGGCCCTTCGGCCCACCGAGTCTGTGCCAACCATCAACCACCAATTTATACTAATCCTACATTAATCCCATATTCCCTACCACATCCCCACCGTCCCACATTAGGGGCAATTTACACTGGCCAATTTACCTATCAACCTGCAAGTCTTTGGCTGTGGGAGGAAACCGGAGCACCCGGCAGAAACCCACGTGGTCACAGGTCACTTGCAAGCTCCGCACAGGCAGTACCTAGAACCGAACCCGGGTCTCTGGAGCTGTGAGTGCTAACCACTGCGCCGCCCCAAGTAATGATTTAAATCCTAGGGTTCTAAAAAAGAGGTGGCAGCAGAAAGTAATGGATGCACTGGTTGTGATCTTCCAAGATTCCCTTGATTCTGGAATGGTCCCAGTGGATTGGAAGGTAGCAAATGTAGTAGTGCTATTCAAAAAAGACTGACATCAATTATCAGGAAGGCTTAGAGTAATACTAGCATAGAAACACAGGAAGAATAAACAGGTCATTTTCAGTTTGGCAGGCTGTTGCTAATGGATTGTCACATAGATCAGTATTGGGACCTCAGCTATTTACAATCTATATCAATGACTTAGATGAAAAGGACCAAGTGTGATGTATCCAAATTTGCTGATAGTACAAAAAGTTAGGTAGGAAAAAAAAGCTGAGGAGGACTCTAGACAGGTCAAGGTGGCTGGGCAAGGTGGCAGATGGCCTATAACGTCAGGAAATGTGAGGTTATTCAATTTGATAGGAAGAATAGGAAAAAAGGAGGATTTTTTTTTTAAATGGTGAGAAATCATTAAATGTTGGTGTTGAGGAAGTTGGGTGCTTTTGTACGTGAAACAGCACAAAGGTACAGCATAAATTAGGAAGGCAAATGGTATGTTGGTCTTTATTGGGAGGGGGTTGGAGTACAAGATTAAGTAAGTTTTGCTACAATTGTGTAGGGCTTTTGGTGAGACAACACCTGGAGTACTGTATACAGTTTTCATTTCCATACCCAAGGAAGGAGATACTTGCTTTAGAGACAGTGCAACAAAAGGTTCTCTAGATGGGCTGAGTGGGTTTGTGCTATGAGGAGATTGAGTAGAATAGGTCTATGCTCCGGAGTCAAGAAGAATGAGGGAATCTCACTGAAAAATATGGTTGCGAGGGTTTGACAGGGTGGATACTGAAAGGCTGTTTCCCCAGACTGGAGGATTTCGAATTATTAGAGGGACATAGTCTCAGGGTAAAGATTGAGATGAGAAGAAATTTCTTCACTTGGAGGGTTGTGAATCTTTGGAATTCTCTTCCCCATTGGGCTGTGGATGTGCAGTTGCTGAGTATAGACAAGGCTGAGATAGTCAGATTTTTGGACACTAAGTGAATCATGGGAATTGGGTGAGAAAGTGGAGTTGAGATCAAAGTTCTGCCACGATCGCACTGAATGGCAGAGCAGGATCAAGGGGCTGCATGGCCTACTCCTGCTCCAATTTCTTATGTTTCCTACTTTCAATCTGCTACACCCAATATAGTTGTTCCGTAAAAGACTGAACACAGCCTCCTCCATTTCCACCCACCAATGTTCCCTTTAAGCTGCGCGGCCATGCAGCAACCTGAAAGTTCCCACACAGGGCACGCACAAGTCAGTGCCCTGTGTGCACAGCGCTACAAAAAAAAAAATTAGCTGCGTACTACAAAAAAAAGTACACTGACCAAACCGCCCCCACTTAAAATACAGCCTCGATATAGCAGTAAACACACCTGCATCCCACAGACTCGAACACCAATCACAGCTGAAGTGCTCTGCTGACATTTACGGATTTGGTTAGCCTTCTTTTCCTCAGACGCATCGTCCCCATGCTGGCGTGTTCCCATTTTCAAGTCCAGAACACATGGGACTTCATACCGGCAGGTTAAATTCTCCAGTAAAATAAATTCTGACAGCAGCGTTAAGGCAACACATTTTCAGAACAAAAAGTTAGTTAAAGTCTGGTTTGGGCCTATGCGCAGTTTCCAACTATGATGCAGACTGACTAACAATTTGTAGCTTTAGCATGCTATTACTTCTGTAACTTCACTAAACATACAAAATGAAACCAAATAGGTAAAAAATTAAGCCAGTTTTACAGCAGTTTACCAAAACAAACAAACACTTATGTCTGCAATAAAACTCGATAACGAGAAATCTTATGGATAGGAAATATCATCTTTCCCTTCCAAATCTCTTCAGAAGCTACAGAAATGTCTCCCAACCTGCCGAAGACTAAGACAAAACAAGTCACGTTCAGTTTCCGACTAAGTACCAAAGTCAGTCTGGGTTCATTCTTAGTGGTTCACTCAGCACAAACCACACCCATGAAAAGGCAACAAGACCAAAAGACATGATAGCCTATATGCAGGACTTTCTTCTCCTCCTCCCCTTCACAAACATACCCCGCTCACTCCACCCTCAGAAATCATATCAAGCAAATCACCTGCACTGCTCCCAGCAAAAACAGTCATACCAAAAAAAAGCTCAACCGCATCCAGAGACTCTCCAACAAGCAGATATCAAAATGTACAAATCTTTATAAAATGTGAATGCACACTTGTACAAATCGCATGCAAATGCACACTTTGAAAATTCAACTAAAAAAAATAGGGGAGTGGGGGGGGGGGGGGGGGGGGAAAGAACATGAGCATTGTTCATAGGCTACAGTGGATGAAAGGATACTGTATTGGTTTCTGTGTTTGGCATTATCCTTCATACGCTTCAGCTGTTGCTGGTGGCACTTCATGCTCCAAGGATTATGCTTTACCTTCCCCGACTTCTTTTCGATACTATAAAACAACACTTCAGACTTCTTTGATTCAAATTCCTCATCTAGTTTATGGCTACAAAAACAGAATCAAGAGAGTTCAGCTGTTAAATTCAGTCTCTGTTTGGAGAATTATTACACATGACAAAATTTTTTTTTTTAAAGATCAGTTCGTAATCTGTACACCACAAACAAAGCAGATCTCCTAAATCTGCATTTCCCTATTTGGTTAAATACAAAACCATGTTCAAGTATTTAAAAAGCAAAAAAGTGTATTTTTCTTTTTATTAAAATAAATTGCAATGGGTTACAGTATTGAAGTGACAGGTTGAAAAAAGTCAGAAGCTTCCATTTAACAAAAATGAGGAATGGTGAACGAAAGTTCCCATCCAAGCCTCACACCATTCTGACTTGGAACTATATCGCTGCTCCTTCACTGTCACTGGGTCAAAATCCTGGAACTCCCTAACAGCACTGTTGGTGTACCTACACCCCAAGGACTGCAGTGGTTCAAGAAGGCAGCTCACCACCACCTTCAAGGGCAATAAACGCTGACCTAGCTGACGAATAAAAAAAAATACTGAACTGTTCACTTCAAAAATTGCTCCCCAGATGATTTTTTTTTGGGGAAGAACTGGGACTCAGCTTCTTCCTATAGCAATTTTTGCCGAAACACAGCTACTTAACAGAAGTTTCAGCAAGGGATGCCATTAATTCCCTATTATTTAATGGAGTAGTAGTATCAAAAATTGAAGGCCGATAGGTTCTGCCTGTTTAACCCTTAAACTAATGAGATATAAAGAAAAGACAAAGTATTCTACTGTGGTGTAGATACATTAAGAGTAAGAGATTAAGTCCAACCAGTTATAGGTATTTGGGACAAACGAGTCCCATCCCAAATAGTTTAAAAAACACTGTTTAGTTATATGATGATGCATTTTTAAATTCTATGGAATTTAAATAAATCAACTGCTTCACTTCTGAAACCAACCTTTTCATTTTCTCTTCTTTCCTGTTTTGCCTGACCCGTTCTTTGCCGTAGTTGTCATTTTCTAGTAACACAGGTTTCTTATTACTCCATTTTATTAGCTTATTTTTAGGTTCACATTCGGAGTTATCTACATTTTCTAAATCAGCTTGGTCCCCTGATAATGGGTAGGCAATTAAGCACAGATTTCCTTCTTCATCTTCCTCAAAACTTACAGAAACGACTCCTATAAGAAGAACAGAAAAGGCACCAATTGTCAGATAGGCAGAAAGCAGACATAAAAACCTTAGCAACTAAATTAGTCACTTGATTAACAGAGTAACAGCGACAACAAAAACAGCCTGTTTGCTTACCCAAGCCTTCAGTTTTTATGCAGTTGTGCCGGCTTTCAACCTAACAAATCAAAAAAAAACTAGACAAATTCCAATTTATACAAAACAACCCACCCCAAACACTGCACATACATCAGCATATAATAAAATAGGAGTCAATAAAACAAGTGAGACAAATAGACTTGAGGAAGTTGTTTATTGGAACTGAAGTTATTTTTTGTGCAATTTATTGAGAAAATGTATGCAATAGAGCAACATGGAAAATACCATTTCATCCAAATCTTGGAGGGCAATGCACCATAGTTCTCCAATTATGAAACAGAGCATAGCAATGCAATTCATAAAGCCAAATGGTAAAGAGGCTGATGCAGAATAGTGAATACAAAGCTTGCTGCAACATTCTGACACAGTGAAATACAGAATCCTGTAAAGCTTTGTTAAACTCAGGTAAACTGCAATTATGAGACAGACAAGCCAGCACATAATCCCCCATAAGCTCTACATACAAACAATTACAAGGTTAACTCAAGAAGTATTACATTCCAATTTTTGCCAATTATGTAAAAATAAACACCAATTCATATTTCCATTTACTGTTCTGCAATTCATTGTAAATGTAGTGCATTCCACCAACCCCCTGCCCCACAGTCAATGACCTGTGCTTGCTGCTTTGCAAGTTCATTGAAGAGGTCTGTAAGTAAATCTGAGGCCAGTCTTTGGTTTGGCTCAATGTGTTTACAAAGAATTTGGTTCAGCTGTTGGTTGACTGCTGCTTCAATCCTAACTTCGTCTTTTTTTTTTGAACAATCCAACAGCAGTCTGAATGGGTCTTTTGTCATCCTGCACGACTGCCAGACAGAGCATTCTGGATGAAGGAACCCGTAGTTCAGATTCGTGCACTGAGCAGCTGGCCATGGAGTAAACATCAAGAATGGATCTAACCAGGGGATGGCGGAACCCAGGTTGTCCTTCAGACAGGCAGGGTTACCTAAGGGAAGCTAGGTTAAGGCCTAGGGCTTTATCCTGGAAAAAAAACATGAGGGGACAAAGAGGAGCTGTAAGCCCCACCTTCCCCAAAGCACAAGACAACACATCCCTAAAAAAATTCTAAATTTACATCAAGCACATGTGTTACATATTAACCTAAATTAGTTCTATTCTAAAACTTCATTTTACAGAATTCTCTTATCTAAAAAAATATTCATTGCAACAAAAGATTAAAAGCTATGTCTTTCTGAAAATACACAACTTAATATTTCACATTAAAGCATTCCAATGAATGTTATATGATTGGCATAAATTACTGTAAAGAAAAACTATACTGCATAACCCAGTACTAAAGTTAACCTATTCATTTTACATTATTTCATTGCTTCAAGTACTGATAGAAACTAAATCTGTGAACATATTTCCTCTACAGTTTGTGCACATTACTTTCTTCCCTCTTAAATTAAAACTGCGAGATTGTAATGTCCAGATGTTGTCACTTACTGTACTAGGAACTTCCCCAACTACAGCCTACAACAGAACTGGCTGACTCACACAACCTGGTGGAGCTAGTTGTTCCAGTCGATCCCGTTCCCTCTAGGTGAAGGGCGGCAGGCTCTGAATGCTGCTTTTCCAGCTCTTACCTCAACTTTAAAAAGCCTGCTAAAGCCTACTGAAATCGTTAGAGAGAGAAAAGCTCCAGCGGTTTCATTTATACTTCAATTTAATAAAAACATACAATTTTGCACACTGGCAAGTCTTTAGAAACTGCATTTATTTAAAATCTACTTCATGTTCAAGGTCAAAACCTGAAGAAAAAAAACTTTACAAATACTTAACATTTTATCCACCTTGGATGAACTTACCTCCATCAGCAGACCCACTAAAGCATAGTAGAATACAGGCTACTCAAGCGTCACGCAACTACACTGCGATCTAGTTGGCAACCACCTGTCAGATCACGGCTTTCATCTGATAAATTTGAAACAAAAACAAGAGACAAATATTCTTCTCCCCACCCTCCCAAGATAACCCAACACCAATCAGACTTTGTACAAGAGCAAAAAAGGAAAAAAAAACTAAAACACAGAACATTAATACATTTCCAGACTAGAAATGGGTTTTTGTACTTACCTTTATACTGTGGTGTAAACCGGCACATCTCTGGAGGCAGTGTTTCATAAAACTGGTGTTCCCGTTGAATGAGGGGTTTACAAATGGTCTTGTCATTAAAGCGGAGGACACATGAATGCCCTCCGACCTGATGAACAAATGGCTCTAGGAGGACTCCCTTTGCATAGTTCTCCACTTCCATTGCTCCTAGTGCTGGGCTCATCCTTAAAGCACATTAGACAAAACAAGTACAGCAGGCTGTATGAAGACGACGGCTACAACCAAGCTGGAGTTTCTTTTTCCTTGGCTGGTCAATATGCTACCAGGACCCTGCAACAACAATGAAATTCCCAGGGTTTAGGTTCTTTCAACAATATAGCCAATATAATCTCCTCTCAAAGTATGTCAGGCAAACATTCCAGTAAACAATCTCTTTGGTAAAAAGAGACAACTAAACTGAAACACTGGGAAGAGCAGTAAAATACTGAACTGTGAGATCACACACACAAAAATAACTGATCCAATTATATTCCTCCTACGTCATAAAGTGTGACCAATTGACAGCCACTTACTTTCAATGGGAAGGCAATGGCAGTGAGCCAAAAAAAGGGAATGAGGGTGGGAAGAGCTACAGAACAGCGCTGCCCTCAGCTGGTTTCCGTCCACTTCACAGCATTTCCTTATCATGAAAGGATCAAAGTGCAACATAAATGCACTGAAACAATGCACATAGATCAAAGCTATCCTTAAAAAAGCCAATAGCCTCAAGTCTTTTTATCAAGTTTAGTAAAAGATTAAAACATAGTTAAACGAAAAGACTACGAATACACTGATGCTTTCTCAAACATAGAAGCTTTAAGGAGAGATCAGCGAGCATAGATATTTAACACCAGTAATGCAGAGGGAACCTTGGAAATTAATTTTTTATGTCCATCGTCTCCCAGATGAGACTGACAAACATGGTTCTAATGGGACTGGAAAAGTTAGTTGAAACGGAATTGAAATCTACTCTTCTAGCCAGGAACCTGGTATTTCAGAGCTATAGCTACCACTTTCTGTTAGTTTGATACAAAAGACAATAATAACTGCAGAATTTCATTAATTACAGAATAAAAACAATGATGCGAAATGAAGAAAAAATGCCTTGTTATTCAGATTTTAACTGCTCTGATTATACAATTATTGGGAATTATTTTCAAATATCAGATTTTAATGACTTTATAACTAGCTGTACAAGTCAAGATGCCATAGCATGTCTCATTGTTTTTTGCAAAACTGCAACCAGCAATGTGTATTCTCACATTTGCTTCCAGTAAAATTACTGTAGCAAAAAGTTTAAACACAACAAAAATCAATTTCTAGGCATTCCACAAGCCAAGAAGAAATAATCCTCATCCAGAAAGACAAGTTAGAAAAAAAAGTACAAAATCTCAGGATAAAAGTACGGGTTCTACAACCAAAAATTCAGCTGTGTGGTTTAGTTACACATCTGTCTCCAATAGGTTCGCTCGTAAATGATCTACTTACAGCTGTGGATTTCTTGGGGGTGGGGTGGGGGAGCAAAGGGCAAAGAGTTATCACTCCACTTAGCAGTAAAGGATAAAAGACAATAAACTTTAGAATTTGGATTCAGTACAAGTCCAAGACAAAGGATTTCATAACTAGAATTTACAGGCACAAACAAGTAGTGCCATCTGCTGAGTGACAAGCTAATGAATCTCACTGGTGAATACTAATTAGGTGAAAACTAAAGGCCACTGCCATCTAGAAACACACCCTCGCAGCAAAAACAAGTCAGATTACACCCACGCCTCAGCGATGTAACTAACACAACCACAATCTGAACAAGATTAATGGGTACAAGGATAACCAAATGGCAGACAGAACACAATGGCCCCTGTGCTGCTGAATATATGCAGTGCAGCCAGTCAGAACGGATTGAGGGTTGCAAGAATGCTACATATTATTGAACTTTTGTTTCAATTAATTTGCACAGTATCAGAAATATTTCACAAGTTTTACATTCTTGGGAGGTTTTAGCTGTGGTTGGTTGCTTAACCTCTTTGAAATACAGAATCTACTAAACTCATTCCAACAGTGGACTGTGATTTAGTAGCCTTTTCATGACCCAGCAGTTTTACTGAAGACTCAAGACTAAAATATCAGATGGTATCCAGTTTGCTGCATGCCTGGACACCAGTGGACGCATATCACATCTCCACATTAAAGTCGTACAGTAACTTATGCCAATCCAACTTCAGCCCCACCCTAACTTGTCAAATAATCTAATTATTTACATGAACATTATCTCAAGTTTTCTCACTAATCGCAATCCTGCATTGACAGATTTCACTTAATACATAGGTAATTCATCACCAGGAACATTTTCCTTTAATGTTTTATACATTGTCTTTTAAGAGCTGATCTCATTGAAACCTACAAAATACTTAAAAAGGAATAGACAGTGCAGATGCAGTTAAGATGTTTCCCCTGGTGAGGAAGTCTAGAACCAGGCAACAATATTTCAAAATAAGGGGGAAGCCACTTAGGACAAAGATGAGGAGAAATTTCTTTACTCAGAGGGTTGTGAATCTTTGGAATTCTCTATCCCAGAAGGCTGTAGCTCAGTCATTTGAGTATGTTTAAAGCAGAGATTGGCAGATTTCTAAATACCAATGACATAAAGGGATATAGGGATAGTGTAGGAAAAAGGCATTGAAGTGGATAATCAGCCATGATTGTATTGAATGGCAGAGTAGGCTCGATGGGCTGAATTGCCTTCTCCTGCTATGTTCATACATCCAACCTTTTGCACAGTATTGCATGATGCTGACAAATGCAGCAAAGCATGCTTTCCACAATTGTTAATGTAGAGGACCACTAAATTAGTTGTCACCGACCCCTTTCTTCGAGCCAACTTTCCTTCTGAAAAGTTATTGCAGTTCGTTGACAGTGTAATGAACTCTGGTTGCCCTCTCGTACTTTGTCTAAGTCGACAATCTTCATACACAAGGGATCTAAGCAACCAACCTGACTGTTTTTGTCCTTCCTATTCTAATCCTACCTCATGTCACCTTAAAGCACAGATTGTGAATCAAAAACAGGCAGTGCCCATTTTCTTCATAACACTAGCATTATGCTACTATTGAAAGATAAAAGCCATTTACTCGGGTGAAGAATGAGGATAGTTATGCAGCATTAATAAATTTAACAGAATATGAAAAAGTGCATAATATATTGTTTGAAAAAATATACAATTTGTACAAGGAATTATGGCACGTTGTAAGGATATGCGTGAATACATGCAAACCCACAAAACCCATGTTTGTGTAGCCAAATTATCCAGAATTCAAAGCCAATATTAAAACTGCTTTCAACGAATGTCAAATGTGGTTGCAGTTCATGGCTTTAGGATGGAACATAACATTTCATAAGGTGAACAATTTTACAAATTATGATACTTAAAATGCTGTTTGAGTTCGTTTGAAACAACCTTGTGGTATGAGTGCACAAGGCTCTGGCAAATACAGCCAATTTACTAGTGCCACCTTGGTCACAAAACTGCTCTTTCCTTCTATACCCTCCTCTGATGTACTGGTGATGCCCAACTTGAAAAAAAAATGTTTAAAGCATTAAATGTGATAGCTTACCAACAGGGAAAACAAGAAACTTACAACCACCACTATTATTTCTCCTTCACACATCTTCTACTGGCTGCCATGATCAGTTACCAGCTAATGAAAGTGTTTCCCGACACTAGTTCTGAATATGCCTTACACCAGGTCCATCCTCCATTTTCCAGTAATGCAATGATGGTTTTATCTGCAACTGCGCTCTGAATATTTCCCATTTAGTAGGGTGGAAATTCTGATCTGCGATACATTGAATGTACTTGCACGGCATTTTTCGCGTGCACTATCACAAAGATGTTAACCCAAATGAAAATGTGTGTCAGCCATAGTGTTTCCATTAAGTCTCCAGTATGACAACTGGAAGCCACAAATTTCCAGACAAACAGCAAATGGAATCTTAAAATGATGTATTCTGCTATTGGCAAGAGATTAGGGAATGACTCAAGGTCACAAAGAAACATTTTAATACGAACATACCAATGGAGGAGCAAGAGTAGGCCACTTGGCTCATCAAGCCTGCTCCACCATGCAGTAAGTTCATGGCTGAACTGATTGCTCCACATTTCCACCTATCCCTGATTACCTTTCCCCCTTGCTCATCAAGTATCTATCTACCTCTGCCTTAAAAATATGCAAAGACTCTGCTTCCACCACCTTTTGAGGAAGAGAATTCCAAAGACTCACGACCCTCAAGAGGAAAAAATGCACCACACACTATACCATTGAAACCATGAATGGACTTGTATGAATGTTTTGCTATTTCTTGAGTGTATTTGGCTGCTGGGGAGTAAAATATGAAGTTATTTAACAGCCTCATTGTCTAACTATTCAGATTTTAATTTGCACTAGCAAATAAAGTAATTCTTTATCCCGTGGTAGTGACAAATTCTGTGATGCAAGTTTAAAAATTAGCCACAAACCTCCTTAGCACAAAACCTAATCATTAGTTGCTGCTATCAGCTAACTTTAACATATTACGGTATACCTCAGATACAAAATCTGGCATAAGAGCAAGTCAAAAGCTCGATCAGAAAAAGTGAACAGTCTGAAAAGGGAAAAAAATACACAATGCATAAACTATATGGAAGGAAAGCAAGGGTAAAAATAATTCGAAACAAAATAAAATGCTTAGCAATCCAGTAAAGAGACTTTTTGGTGTAGGAGACTATATAATAGGGGAGACAAACCAATACAGTAATTGTAGATGTGAAAATACAATTTCACACGTAATCAACCAAGAAGTGATTTCATTCCTGCAAGCAGACGATAATCACAGAAGGATTATAGAAATGCTTTCAAAAGTGCACATGTTGTGCTAAATGTTCAGTTAAGCACAAAGTCTAAATAGGCCCTGGTAATATGTACTGCTATTCCAAACTTTGGGTTTTTTTTTTGGTAGGGAGGGGATGACAGAACAGGGGCCCAGACATTAGTTGGGATGGGAGAATTCTTAACTTGTTTGGAAAAACTGCAATAGATTTAACATAATGGGTTTCTAAAATAGCTATAAATGGGTTTGAGTATTTAACAGAACATTCATTTATTCTATATATTTATTAAAAGCCAAAGGACAGCTTGTGATAAAACTTTGCGATTTGAATTTTACTAGCCGACTATCAGCAAAACAAATTTAAGCCAATCTCACATTTTATATTTCTTTGGATCTATAATTCAGCATTACCTTCAAAACGGAAGATACAAAGAACAGGATGCTGATGTAAAAGTCGACCAGCAACTAAATCAAACTATTTTAAACTGTCAAGTACAAGAGGAAATTTGAAATGTAAACAAGCTTTTGGGAGCTGAGAGCGCAATGTTTATCACCTGCTCACCATCTGTCAGCTTTATCCACGCAATGACAGGAGGTTCCTTTCATATGTATACTGAATTGCGTACTATTTTTACATTACACATGCCATCTAAGAAATGGTTGGGCATTGCTGGCTGTCTGTTAACAGTCAAACTAAAGCCTTAGGCAAACCACCTAAGAGAAGTTAAGTGTGCATATAACTTGGTCTATGCAGAAGAGGTATAAGTATTACCAGCTTTTTCATAAGCTACTGCTCTACCCTACAAATAAATCATCCTGCAGAATGTTAAACCAGTTTCCAGTATAAGAAAATTCAGCCAGTGGGAAAATTTGAATAGCAAAGCTCAAAGTAAACAGGGGAAAAAAATGTAATGAAAAGCAAGCCCCAACTTGTTTAGATTATATTTTGCCAGACATTAAAACAGGCCAACGAACAAAAGTTGAACACACAATTGTATCTTTTGAACGGATTACAAATTAATGCAATAATTCAATTTTAAGGTAACTTGCAAGTTAAAGTGCTGCATATCATTTGTAAAGCAACATTTTCCAGTAAATACATTTTCCTGTCAGCTGAGCATGCAACTATCATAAACTTGAAAAGCACATCTTTCATGTAGCAATATTATAAAAGTAAAACTATTTTTATACTAAAATAACAGTAAGTTGATAGAACTGGGAACACAACTTATATATGTTTGCAATGGAACACAAGGTATTCTGCCGACCCTGCCTTAAATTTAGCTTTTATCGTCTTATCAGCCATTTAAATTCCTGGTATGTTGCTGTCAACTTGCATTGGAGACAGTTCAGAGAAGGTTCACTAGATTGATTCCTGGGATGAAGGGGCTGTCTTATGAGGTAAGGTTGAGCAGCTTGGGCCTATAGTCATTGGAGTTTAGAAGAATGAGGGGGTGATCGTTTTGAAACAAGATTCGGAGGGGGCTTCAGATGCTGAGAGGATGTTTCCCCTTGTGGGGGAACCTAGAGCTAGGGGGTCACAGTTTCAGAATAAGGGGGTCGTCCATTTAAAGACGAAAATGAGGCATTTCTTCTTTCAAAGGGTTGCTAATGTTTGGAATTCTCTAACGCAGAGAGCAGTGGAGGCTGTGTCATTGAATATATTAAAGGCTGAGTTTGACAGATTTTTGATCTGCAAGGGAGTCTAGGGTTATCCAGGGTGGGGGGGGGCAGACAGGCAGGAAAGTGAGTTGAGGCCATAATCATATCAGTCATGATCTTGTTGAATGGAGCAGGTTTGAGGGGCCGAATGGCCACCTCCTGCTCCTAATTATGTTCTTCTAATATCTTGCCCCTTCTTCCAAATCACCTATCATTTACACTTGTGCATAATGCAGACAGGAATACTTTTGCTCAGCTGCAGAAAATATACTTTCCATCATTTGCAAATAATAATAATGGCTGTTTCATGTAGTCGGACAGCCTACGACACTTTCACACAATTTTTACATGGGTGGCTTATGACTCATTAAATATCATCCATCATAAATTTAATTGAAGACTAGCTTTTTTAAAAAACTAAAAAAAATTCAACTAACTGCAAAAGTGTAATTCAACATCTGTTCATGGAAAAAGATCCAACTTCATTCGTATACAATGATTGTAACAGCAAAATAAAGTTCCCTTTGAGATGCTGACAAACCTACAGTCTTTCCCATATTTTGCTCTTATACCAAAAATACCACCAAATACATACAGCAATGTCAGCTTTCTAATAATTTTGAAGGAAACAAAATGCTACAATCTAGAGTGTTAAAAATAGAAGTACAGAAGTTCAGCCACCCAGAAAAACCCTCAACAGGATTAACATCCTGATCAACTGGCCTTGTACATTTAAATATATTGGCAAATACATGATCTTGCAGGAATGCTAGTGCTATTAAAAATGAACAAGGGATATATAGCATAAAATTAAACAAGATAAAGTTTCTTAATATTCATCATCTAAAATAACCTGATAGAGGTCCTCAATCATTTGCACCACTGCAGTGAAACAACTGTTTTTAAGAAATTCTTATCAGGAACGGACCCAGAAGAAAACAGCAATGGGTTACATCCCATTTTCTTGCTTCAGACAAATTACTGAGCTTTGCTCACAGTTTTGACTGCATTTCCTTTTATTGAATTATCATTCCAGCAGCCTTTCTACATTGGTGCACACAAATTACAAACATAAAATACCCATAGATGTAGGGCACCTACAGATTAGAAACCATCATGAAGGCAGAATTCCCATCCTCTTCCAACTCAAACATCTGATATTAGAAACACCAAGCCAAACAATGTCGGAGAGGGGATGCAACTGATCTTCAATAGTAGAAGCACTAGAACGTGATCAATCAGGAAGCCTACTGACAAAAAAGATAATTTGAAAACTTATTTCCTCCAATTTTTCTTCTACCTATACTGTCAAAGATGCCACCATTCTCTAATACTTACCCTGACATTAACGTGGAAACCTGTTAAGTAATCAGAACGAACATGGAGAGAACCACATCCAAAGCCAGTTGCTCTTTCACACAACTTCCATAAGAGTTGATCCATGCTTGATTTCTTCCTAAACCCTTATGTGGATCACAGAGGCATGCAAGCTAATTGAAGCCAATCACCACCTTGGCCAAGGTCAAGTTACACAGCAAAGACCAACCATTAGTGTTCCCCTGTCTGATGTCTAATTTGTCTAATTGCTACAGTAACAAGGGAAACTGGTCTGCTGTACTGCGGATAGAATTGTATTGCTCATTCTGATGCCAAACTCTGACAGCATATGAACTATTTGGTAGACTTGTTTTGACTGTTCAATAACCCTTGCAAAGATTTTACATTATCCAAGAGTGCTAACGAGAACTGCAGAGACTGATGCACCAAGTCACTTTAGCCTCAAACTGCAGAATTTGCAAAACAAAACCGAAGTAGATTACTTGAGATATAGAAGCTGATCCGTGTAGAGCATCCTAAAATAGAAAGGCCTCGTATTGTTCTCCATCCACTAAAATATTTAAATAAAAGCAAAATACTGCAGATGCTGGAAATCTGAAATAAAAACAAGAAATCTTGTAAATATTCAGCAGGTCTGGCAGCATCTATGGAGGGAGAAGCAGAGTTAATGTTTCAGGTCAGTGACTCTTCATCAGAACTGGCAACGGTTAGAAATGTAATAGGTTTTAAGCAAATAAAGTGGGGGTGGTTTAAGATATAACCAAGGAGAAAGTGCTGATAGGACAGGGTCACAGAAAATATTTCCTTTAGCAAAAAAAAATTCATTAAAAAAAAAGATATTTCAGATTGCTCCAATTCACCCAGGCCAAAGAAACTAGATTCTCAGGTACATGCTTAATAAACAGTAGAAGTCAAATGTTGATAAAACCATAGGCTGAATTCTGGGATTAACTATAAACCTGAGCTTTGAAAGTGGTGCAGTCCAACATCTAACTTCTCCACTGGCTGCCAGTACATCCATTGCCCATGTACAGAAACCAAGACGCGAGAATGTAGTTTCCTGCTTTGTTGGATGTCAGTCTGCACAATATTGGAAAAAACTGCCAACAGTTGATATTATGCAATACTTTCAAGCTTAGAACTTAGCTTTATAATAGACAAAAAAACAATTTTTTGGCAATAGTGAAGAATCTACTTAAGCAGAGGAGAGAGAGCACAACTGTAACATTACACATCAATCCTGCCCAAAATTAACTGGAAATTAAAAAGTTTATTAAATCGCATAAGGAATAGACACGAGTTTCTAAAATATAACCAGTTATTTTCTACATCCTGTAGCAGTTAGATAAACAAATGCAGCTGGAAAAAGCTGCAAGCACTTAGCCTGTGCCAATTTACACTTGCATAACAGTAGGTATTGTGCTATTCCCATTGAAAGTGCTTTAACAGTTCAGAGAAAAAGCACCCTCTGGGGTTAAGCAAATTTTACCGATTAAAACCCCATAATTAGGTGTACAAAGTTACCAAATGTTTTTTGAAAGCTGGAGATCATATTAGACAAATATATTGTCACTGCAAGTGCCACAAGTGTTTTCAGTTCCACCTCTATGAAAGTCCTTCTTTGGTCTGAAAATCAATGTCATTACAGCACAGGAGGCCATAGGAATTAGGAGCAGGAGTTGCCACTCAGCCCCTCAAGCCTGCTCTGCCATTCAATATTATAGCTGATCGGAGTGTAATCTCACCTCCACATTCCTGCCTACCCCTGATAACCTTTTGCCCTCTTGCTCATCAAGAATCTATCTATCTATCTCTGCCTTAAAAATATTTAAAGACATTCTTCCTCAGTGGAAGCAGAGTTCCAAAGACTCACGACCCTCAGAGAAAAAAATTTCGCATCTGTCTTAAATGTATGAACCCTTATTTTTAAATAGTGACCCCTAGTTCTAGATTCTCCCACAAGGGGAAAGATCCTTTCCACGTCCACCCTATCAAGACCCCTCAGGATCTTTTATGTTTCAATCAAGTCACCTCTTACTCTTCTAAACCCCAGTAGATTCAAGCCTAGCCGATCCAACCTTTGCTCATATGAGGACCCGCTCAGTCCAGGTATTAGTCTAGTAAACCTTCGGCCCATGCCAGCTCTCTACTGAGTAATCCAATCGGTCCCATCCCCCCGGCTCTATTCCCATAGCCCTGCAAGTTTATCTCCCTCAGGTGCCCATCCAATTTCGTTTTGAAAATCAATCATCCTGCTTCCACCTTGCTCATAGGCAGCGAGCTCCAGGTCATTACCACTCAAAGTTGTTCCTCACATCCCCCTTAGATCTTTTGCCCAAAACCTTAAATCTGTGTCTCCTAGTCCTTGCACCAGTTAATAGGAACAGCTTTTCTTTGTCTACCTTATCTAAACCGGTCATAATTTTGTACACCTCCATCAAATCTCCCCTCCATCTCCTTTCCGCCAACAACCTCACCTTCTCCAACCTAACCTTGTAGCTAAAATCCCTCACCCTGGAACTGGACATACATGTAGTCTATTTAACATTTACAACGAAGAGGAAGGTAATTTTTTTTTTTTTGAGAGTCTCGAGAGGCCATGGAGTACACTCAGTGACTGGAGCAAAGGCTATGTCAACATTTTAATAGGTTAGCTAGGTGATTGAAGAAAAAGGAATAAAAAGAATCGGGAACAGAGCAGACACATGGAATTAGAACTACTGATAGAGCAGAAACTGTAACATGCATGGATTTTGTAATTTCTGTTTAAGTCATAAAACATAACTGCTGAAAAATCCAGTATATAATTGATTTTGTAATTCAATATTCGAACAACTTAATGATAAAATAAAAATGCCTTTCTAAAACCTCAACTGGAGCAGTCTCAAATTCTGGGCATCACACTTTAGGAAGGATGCAAATTAGAAAGCATTAGAGAGGGTGCAGAAAAGATTTACAAGAATGGCTCCAGTGATGAGGAATTTCAGTTATGTGGATAGACTGGAGATAGAAAGATTTTAAGAGATATGTTCAAAATCATGAGGGGTCTGGACAGAGTAGATAGGGAGAAACTCTTCCTGCTGGAGAGAGGTCAAGAACCAGAGGACTTAAAAGGTGATTGGCAAAAGAAGCAACAGCAAATGATTCTGATCTGGAATGCACTGCCTATAAAGCACGATACAGGAAGGTTCAATCATAGCTTTCAAAAGAGAAATGGATAATTGAAGAGAAAAAATTTGCAGGGCCATGGGGAAAAGGCAGGGGAGTGAGACTAGGCGAGTTGTTCTTGCAGAGAGCCGGCACAGGCTTCTGTGCTATAACCATTCTAGGATTCTATGAAAATGCCTTCAATTTGATACTGATAAAAATTCAAATAGTCCAAGTTAAATCCAAAGCTCAGCTGATATTTGCTTCATTTTAATTAACTGCTTTAAAAATTGCTGATGAGTACACAAAGAGATGACAATTAAAGGTAGAAAAGAGAAAATAAAACAAAACAAGCACCCCAGAGTTACACTTGGATAACAAATGAAGTCTTGTCACAGCAGTAGTTAAGGGCAGGCAGGTGAATGGAGTCATTATCCTCCCCACTGCGCACTGGCACACCACTGCCGCTAAAGGTAACAAAATATTGATGCAAGATTGCTACAAATCAAATACATTAGAATCCAAATACAGGCGACACTTCAGGACTTTAATTTTTTTTTTCAAATTAGATATGAACTTTCAAGGGGCAGATACCAATTATGGTCTAGGAAAAAGAATTGTTATTGAGTGCCTGCATAAATAATTCTATAAATTGCTGAAAAATGCAGTTGGTATTATACCTATAAAAGCCAGAGGTCTATGAATGAAAGCAAGTGGCTAGGTGACAAGTATAATCAATATAACCTGATTGATAAGTAAATCTTTGATAGTCTAAGATTTACTGTGTTGGATTAAAAAAAGATCGCAACCTTCAAGCTCAAATAAAATCAGTTGGATAAGTATGACAAGATATCAAATTTCAGTGAATTAAGAGTGTTTTACAAATTTTGATCTTAAGCTCCTAACTGAGGAATGGTTTGTATTATAAATTCGCTAGCAATCTCTCCACAGAACACACTGTTTTGCTTAAAACCAGAGACTAAATGACTTTGGAAACAGCATATTATTTTGCAATATTTATATTTAAAGATTTCATGTCAGTTGCAGAAAATATTGCAAGGAATAATTCGAACTGAACATCTATGGTTAACATTGTGTGAAAAACCACTGATTACAAGCTTCTGAAGACAGCACTACAAGACAAATTATGCATAACCACTGCTCAGTAAGGGACCATCTTCAAAAGACAGAACTGCAACAAGACTACACCATATGGGTGGCACCACAATATAAACTTATAATCTAACAAAAAGGATGATGAACAGCATGACAGAACTGAATATTTTACACTCTTCAATGCTTAAAAGGGACAGTTACTTGGCTAGGAACAAGTGCCAAAAGTACAAAGAAAGACAATTCAGACATCTTAATAATTGGGACCAGCTCTGTTGCTCACCATACACAGCCTTTCAGTAGCTAAAATTACTTTAAATCCCAAATACCATTAAAATGGTTCTGTACAGTATGTAAAATTCAACAGTAGGCTTTTTGGGAAAACATAACTGAAAATTACTTTTCAACTGACTTCCTGCAATCAAGCACATTAACCATTTAATCTTGTAAATAGTATCCTGGCATAAATGGAGCCTTGCGCTTGGTGATTAATGCCTCCTGTACATTTCCAGTTTCCAAAAGAAATAAACTACCCATTTACACTTAAAAATACAATGGCGTTTTGTGCTCAACAGTATCATCAGAAGGTGGGGAATGTAGAAGTTATTCCTCCAAATTTCTCATGAGAAGGTCGAGGGGAGATTTGATAGGTGTTCAAAATAATGAGCGGTCTGGACAGGGTAGACAGGGAAAAATGGTTCCCATTGATGGAAGGATTGAGAACAAGAGGGCACGGATTTAAGGAAATTGGTAAAAGAAGCAACGGTAACATGAGGAAAAATGTTTTCATGCAGCGAGTGGTCAGGATCTAGAATACACTACTTGAAAGTGTGGTGGAGACAGGTTCAATCGAGGCATTCAAGAGGGAATGGGATTGTTATTTGAAAAGGAAGAATGTGCAGGGCTACAGGGAGGTGGTGGTGGGAGAGTGGCACTAGGTAAATTGCTCAGAGCCAGTGCAGACACGACGGACTGAATGGCTTCCATCTGTGCTGTACCAATTGTGAAATAACTTCAATGCTGAAAATATTCTCCATCTCAAATATAGTTAACTGGCACAAAATGAAACTAATTGCCTTCATCTACTCTGGATTGATGCCAGTCAAAAAACACCCATAATCCTCTTCTATAAAAGGTCAGCAAACACTGCCAAAATTCTATCTATGGCAGGACTTGTACAGAATCATTCACACTTGACATCTAATGGGAACTATGACTCGCCAAGCAAAAAGCATACTGTAAACAGGGCAAAAAAGCATGTACATTTTATAGTCCAAAACAAAGTGTGCCATACATAACTATATTGTTTTTAATTTCAGTCTGTTAACAACTTTACTGAACAAGTTCCAATTATTTTAAAAGTTTAATGGAATAAGGCCCTGTCTGATCTTCAGGGCAAGGTACAGGCATTAAAAAGCATCCCAAGGAATTGACTAAGAACCCCAGGATGAACCAAGGCATTATGCATTTCTAAAAGGCCACACAGGAATTAGACAATCTAAACTATATTAGTAAAGTTGAAGGAAGGTACAGGCAGCTGCTGAGGGTAAACTCACTTTCATTTCTCAACACATTAATATACATTCCATTCAGTCTTAACAGCTTATGGAGTTAAGATCTACAAACACAACAGGAGAAAATCTGAAGGCAACAGTTGCTTCACATTGGACTGCAATCTTTAAAAGACATATGGGCAACACTTTAAATGCAAATGTACACCACCACTGCTTATTGCAGCCAGCAGACTGTGAGAATTCAAGTGCAATTTGAATTTTATTTTAGTTGCTCATGCACAAAAATCCACTATAACAGTCAATTCAGAACATGTTCATTGCACTGGATTATCTCTGCCCACCTAGTGTCAGGACACCAGTTTACTGTCCCCATTAAATGGCAACAGTGTCATTTCATGCCTAAACACAGATTAGAACTTCAGTAAACACTAGTTCACATGAAGAAGGGGAAAAGGTTCTCATCTTCTCTGGAAAACAGCACTGGATTTCGCTATGCTGCGGGCTGGATAATGCAAGGGAGAATTTAAAAAGTTTTCAAGTGGAATGTGCAACCAATGGACTATAAAATTTGACATTTAAAATACACGTGAACTGTAAAAATAAAACTTAATGCGCCTCTTAACTTTCTTTAAAAGGAGGTTTTTCAATTCAAATTTGTAAAATGAAACACGACAAATATCTGACAAAAGTTGTCACTGGTCTGCGAACAAAAATTGTTTTTTTGCATTCAACTGCTGAAGCAAGACACTGAATTCAGTATAATTTACACATGATGCCACACCAGTTTGGCACACTGAGACAGATGTGGGGAGAAATATTTGTGTCGTTTCCCCCCCCCCACCCCCCAATTACAATGGCTGAAAATCTGGTCAAAAAGGTACTGTTGCAGTTTTGCTTTTTTTTTTATAAAAGCCATATTTGTTTCATGTGGTCTTAATGACAACTCAGATGCAGAGAACCACTAAGTTGAACAAGCAATAGCATCCTAGAAATATGGCAGCCTTTTAGGCATATGTGATTTGAGCTTCATAATAATCATACATCCACAAAATGATGAGATTCTGAACTGGTCCATGTCAGATACAAATGCATGGGATAGATCAAGGTTAAGTCACAGCATTCTCTGTTCCAAGTGTCAAACGTATCAACTTAGCAGAACTGGATGTCAGTTTGCTCTACTAAAATGGAGAATTATTGTAACTTCCACGCCCACACGCACGCATGAGGTATTGATTTATAAAAAGTGTGAAGAAATAAAACCTTCATGCATGAAAGCACACACTGAACAGATAGAGAGTATGAATTGGTGATGCAACAAATTAAGTAGCACACTGGTTGAGCCACACTCACTGACTGACTGCAATGTTCTAGTGAACCAGCACAATTTCTGATCCTTAAGTGGCATTCTTAGCTACTCAAGCATTAAAAAATAGAATTCCAGAATTTTAAAAAATCTGAAAATTGATATTAGAAACATGGATTTCAATGAGATTGGAAAAGTTGTGATGACAGATCGAATCTAATATTAGAGCATCCACGCTAATTCAGACTTCATTCATGTGTGACATCAAGCATAGCATCCAATGTCTGAGCATAGAACTTTGCAGCTATTCCATTCAACAGTATCTATACATAGTATCTTGTGCCAAGTTGGACACCTATTCTTCACATTTAGAGGCTCAATTCTATTTATGACGCACTAGAACATTCGCCTCAAAAAAGTCCTCAAACTTGCCTACTCTTAAAAGCATATTTCCCAGTCTCCTCCCCATTACCAGAGGATTTCAGTGCATTACTACATAGTTACCAAAATCATTCCATTTATAAACTGAACTTCAGGAAAAGTTTTTTTTGTGTACTGTAAAAGGTAGCTTACATTTGAGTTGTGATGAAAGACTAAGTCTATCATTCTGACCATTTCATTTTCTACATCATTGCAGTCCTTAAAATTAACCACAGTTGCAATTAAAGCTTTATTGTTCTTACTTAAAACCCAATGAAGCATTTACAATATAGACTTGGCAGTGCTAGTCAGCAACTGTTATCAAGTAGTTGGATTAGAAACTGATATAATTTGTAAATCACTACGTTATCTGATGAATGCGTGCACAATTGCCTAATCATTTTAACACTGTCTGCATTAAACATGCTGGTCATTTATCTTTGCACATTACAGTCCAGGGCCATGTTCAACTCATAAATCATATTTCAATGTCATTAGTTGCTTGGTGAGTGACTCTATAATAAAACAAGATCCAGCATAGCCATCAGTTGTGCAATTCTGGAACATTCTCTATCCCTTCATGCTTTCACTTGCGGTTACTTTTCTTTTTATTTCATCAGATGCGAGCATCACTGGCAAGGCCAGCATTTAATGCCTATCCCCAATTGCGCTCGAGAATATGGTGGTGTATTTATAATCAGTGGAGATTTAATAATGGTTTTAATGTCAGTTATTGTAATGCAGCATAATAAGCTGAACCTGCTGCTTCCTCTATGATTTGAATGAGTCTTGCAATGCTATGGAGGCAATTTAAAAACTTTTGTATAAGGTGCAACCAGAGTCTGGTACCTGACTTAAAAAAAAAACTGTATCTTTAGATACTTTACAGTCTTTTATGTTTCTAGGTTAAGCAAGATAAGGACACGAAGACATGTATTTCCTTATGTATACAAAATAATCTAAAAGGCTAAAGGTGACCAAAGTAATCGTCACTGGGAATTCATGTCACAGGTTTAAGCTCTTTAGAGTTTCTACTGGAAGCAAGAATCACCACATATAAAAATTAGTGCCTAATCAATAAATTCTCTTCAGAGTATTAAAGTAGTTTTATTAGTATATTACAATATGCATCGCCATCATTTCTCACTATAAGTTGCCAAAGTTCTCAAGAATTTAGCTCAAAGATCACTGGAATAGAACACAAGATGTAACAAATAACCTTTGTAGCCTTGGCTTCAGTGTGGCCTTGAGACTTTCAACCAAGTCACTCAAGGCACATTCAAAAGTTTGTCTACATAATTTATGAAATTAGAAAGATTTAAACATTTCATAAAATATATATATTGCATTTATTTCTCTGGATCAATTCTAGTGTAGTATAGAAGCAGAAACATGTTCACAGCAAGCAGTTTAGGCAATAATACACCCATAACTAAATATGAAACTGCAAGTAAAAATGCAAGTTCCACTTTCTTCTTTTTAGGCAAATTTGGGTTATCTCCTTGCTGCTGAGTTTTGTTTTGCAATAGCTAGGATTTAAAGTAGATATGTTTTTTTAAAAAAAAGATTTTTCTGAGCTTGTAACAGATTAATGGTACGTTTGGTAAACATACATCAATCCAGTTTCAAGGAAAAGTTTCAGTTGCAAATTAATACCATAAATTGTGAAATGTTTGCATCATGAATTACAGTCTATCAAGCTACTAGTTTTTTCACAAACAACTTAGTCATCAAAACCATCAGAACTGGCACCAGAAACCATATAAGCAAATCCCATTTTACAGAAGGCAGCTGAAAGAACCGAAACAAATGGCAGTCATACTCAGAAATTAGCTGGACAATTGACACGTGCTGTCTAAAGAATGGGATTCAGATCAGCTGCAGTATATTCAATGTGACTATACGTTACTATGAAACACTGAATACCTGTGCACATTGGTTGTATTCAAGAATTAATGTACCCAACATTCATGTAGTCAGATTAAATTACTTTCCCATTTCATTTATTTTGGATATGTAATCTTCAGACAATCAAAGTGAAGAAGGGTATCACTAGGCTAACACCAAAGGATTATTTCATTCAAGTTTTCTTTTAAATAATCAAGACCATCAGTCTGGATATTAAACTGCAAGTCTCAGATTCGAGGCTGAGAGATTTTCTTAGCACTGATACATGTATCGTTAACAGTAGATAAACACATAATTGAGCCAAGCCCAATACCACTATGCTGACCTGATCATACAAAATGATGAAGAGGGAAAGGCAGCATTGAAAAAATCTCATGCATATTCCATAGCATTTTTCTTTCCACACATTCTCCTAGGTGAGGTTTACGCATTCACGAGGGGAAGAATCTCCAGTAGCTCTGGTGTTTCAATGCTACAAAGTTAGGATAAATCAAACAGCAACCAATAAAATATGTAATTTAATAGAACATTGGTTCACAGGATTAAATGTGGCCTGCGTTAACCAAAAATGAATAAAGAAGGTGTACTTTAAAAAGCTCCCTTATTCCTCGTTTCCTTCACTGACCTCTAAATCCTGATCCACCGTGTTATCTAGTAATTGAAGTTCTTGTTGTGCAGCACACACTGCATGCTGTTAACCTACTAATTTTAATTGGGTGGGGATGGGGGTGGGGGGAAAGAGAGAAGAGACAAACTTACAGTTTTCCTGAACTTAAGCACTCAATTTAGATTCAGCTACCAGTTGAAATTTTATGAGATCCAATTGCCCAAAAAGTGCAAGATTTTACTACAAATATGAAAATAAAGGAAGCTATTTTAACACGCAAGTTATTAAATATAGAATATAGCTAAAATTTAAAACAGCCACAAGTGGGAAATTCAAAAATTTCCATGAGGTAACCATTAAGTTCCACACAGATGCCAGCTGCAACTGATGCAGACGGAGCAATAAAAAAAACATTTTTTTTCCTTACTTGTTACTGTATTGTACCCACAAGTCCATTTTGAACAAAAATGCCACTAACATTTTACCAAAGAACCATGTAAGTAGTTTGGGACTTGAGCTGTATGGTCAGGAAATGTAATATTATCTAGCTACCACTTTCAATTTAGGCAAAAAAGTTCCAAGACTCTTCAGAGGCATAATCAGACACAAACAGATGCCGAATCAAAAAAGGGGATTTTAGGAGGGGTGGCCAAAAGATTGGTTACAGATGGATATAAAGGAGGAGAGACTGAGTTGTTTATGACAGATGAAGATATGGATGCCGATGGAGCGGATACACAAAAGGCAAGAGTTAGAGACACGGAGAGTTTTTTTTTTGGCTGGGGGGAGGTGGTGGCAGAGGATGTTATGATCTGAAGTTAGAGATCAGATGGGGCAGGGACATAAACGCATTTGAAACAGAGAATGAGAATTTCAAAATTCAAGGCATTGGGATGGCCAGAAGCCAATGCAGATTATTAATGACAGGACGATAGGTAAGCAGGACAAGATATGGGTAGTACAGTTTTGCATGAGCTAAATTTTCGACCATGGAGAATGGAAGTCCAGCCACATCACTAGAATGTTGGGGTGATAAAGGCATGGATGAGGAGGGAAATCAGTGGTAGTCTGCAGTGGAAAACAGAATAATGGCTTCAGTCTTTGAAATTTTAACTGGAGGAAACTGCAGCTCATTGTCACAAGCAGTCTGACAACACAGACTTATGGAGGGATTGAGTGAGGTGGCACGGCTGGATATTCCAACATATGTTTGGAAACTGATGCCAAATCGGTGGATGATGTTGCCTAAAACAACATATAGATGAGGAAGCACAGGGGGCCCAAAAATGGATTGAGAAAACTCCAGAGGCACAGGGACAGTAACAGAAGCCATTGCTGGTGATGCTCTGGCTATGCTGGAATAGGTAAGATTGGAGCCAAGAGAGGACAACCCCAATGAGCTAGACAATGGAGGAAAAGGCACTGAAGGTGGATGGTGTGCTTAACTATATCAAAGGCTGTAGAGCTACCTTGTGAAATGTCTGAAAACTAGTGATCTACAAAGCACATAGGGATAACTGACCAGTCTTTTAGAGTGACTGGATATCAGTCAATACACAACATTGCCCGGCCTAATATTTTATAGAAGACTACCAACAATCCATTAGTTAAATAATTTGCATCTAACTAGAACCCCATTTTTCAGTCAACTCTGGCACAGTGCAAGTATAGTTCTAGGTATAGTTTGGGGGAATGCAACTTATTTCAGTCCTTAACAAACTTTTCTGTTCTTTTATAATTTTGGTTATGGCTAACATTAAGCAAATATTGCAACATCACACCAAATTGGACTTGACAAAGATACACTAATCTCCCATAGATTAAAGTGTCAGCTTGGATCAATGGTAGCAATCTCACCTCTGAATTAAAGGTCAAGGGTTAAGCCCCATTTGAGGACCACAGTGCATAAACTAAGATGGTATTTCAGCGTAGCCCTGAGGAAATGTTGTATTGTCAGAGATGCTGTATTTTGGATGAAATATTAAATTGAGGACCCTGCCACTTCCTCAGGAAGATGTAAAAGATCCCAAGAAACCAAAGAAGAGGTGACTCTAGGTAATTCCCCAAATGTCCTGGCTAATATCTTTGTCAACCAACATAATCAACACAGATTAAATGTGAAATACTCTTTTATATTTGCATCTTCTGTCTTCAGTGTATGTTCAGAGCCAATCAATTACTCTAAGTAACCATTATCTTAGCAAACACAGCAGTTAATCTGTATGTAGAAGACTCCCATAAACAGAACGATACACTAAATAATCTGGGCTCTTTTTGGTGCTGCTGGTTGAAGCAAGAATTGTGCTCTTCATTAAACACTGCCACTGGACCTTTATCAGGGCTTCTATTTATTGTGTTGACATGAAGTGTGCTGTGGGGCTTGTAACCCACAACATTTTGATTAAGAGCCAAGCAACATTTCAAACAAAGTCACAATCACTCTACAATTGAGGAACATAGGTAAACCTGGTCTCCATAAGCAGGAAATATAATTTATCAGAGTTGAGAGAGTCTGAGAGAAATTGATGAACAGAAGCAGGCAGAAGATAAGGGAAGCAAAAGTAAGTTTATTTAGAGATACAGCACTGAAACAGGCCCTTCGGCCCACCGAGTCTGTGCTAACCAACAACCACCCATTTATACTAACCTTACATTAACCCCATATTCCCTACCACATCCCCACCATTCTCCTACCTATACTAGGGGCAATTTACAATGTCCAATTTACCTATCAACCTGCAAGTCTTTGGCTGTGGGAGGAAACCAGAGCACCCGGCAGAAACCCACACAGTCACAGGGAGAACTTGCAAACGCCGCACAGACAGTACCCAGAACTGAACCCGGGTCGCTGGAGCTGTGAGGCTGCGGTGCTAACCATTCTTCATGCTAGGCAGTGACTCTCACCCAAGCAAAAAAACTCAAGACTTTGCTGAAATCCCAGTGATGATCTTACAAGTTACGTTGACAGGTCATCACCATACTTGTTATTGTGCACAAGCACCAGCAATGGTCACATGAATATTTTACACATCACCATATTTCAAATTGTCCCCTACCCTGAGGAGATCAGGATTGAGGACAACTGACCGAATATGCACCATGCAGAAACAAAGTAAGCTCTAGTGTGTTTTATCACCGATAAAATGGGAATTTAAGAATGTTTCAAAAAAGGACCAGCACAAAATAATTTGGTTGCTGACCGTGGACCCACGCAGGACACCAAGCACATGCGCAGCAGACGGTGAATTTGGAAACTCGCTCAGCAAGCAATTCCAACACTGGGTGAATAATGGGAACCAGTTACTGTAATGAAGCTTCCATCACAAACAAGACCCCTGTAAGAGAGTTGCATTATCGATTAGTCAAAGCAACAAAATAAATAAATTTAAAATTAAAAGGTATTGCTCTCCAAATTGGGTAGGCTGACTGTCATATTTAATCACACCTAAGATAATGATAAATTGAGTAATTTAGATTCTAAACTAACCCTGCGTTTACTGCTATAGATTTAAATACATTCCATCCTAATAAAAGGTTTAAAGCAAACACTTGTTTTCTCATTCTATTGGATGAATTGCAGAACCTAGTTCTACATTAGAACATACATTTGACAAGACACTAAATTTCAATCATTCTTTAAATGGCCAAGAAAAAGGGACAAATGTCAAAAGCTTTATTTTCCAAACAGATATCATACATATTTGACAAATTTACATGAAATTGTGGATAAAACATTTCCAGCGAATATAAATTGGCAAAATGGTCCATTTAAATCCAATTTATTGGATTCTGATAATTACATGCTAGTCATTCCTAATTAAATTAATTAATTAAAAAAAGCCATAACTGAGAAACAAAAACAGTGGATTAAAAAAAAACAAAAATACACCACACAACAGCGATCTTAGGGGAAAACCTCAGATCATTTAAACCAAGGGCACGGTCACACAAGCACATGAGACTTGAATTAATTATTAATTCAAATAAACAAACAGGAATCAGTCAATTCAATTTAACTGAAGAATTAAGAGGAAACATTTATATGGAAATGGTAGCGCTCTTGTCCCAAGTCACTAAGCAACCAGAGGAGCCTCGCCTCAAAGATACTACAGGAAATAATGAATAAACCCTCCGTTATTTAGGATTTATACTTACCCGAAGCGTTTATAATTAGTTATTGGGTGGGTGTGTGTGGTGTTTAAAAATGCTGCCTGCTTACCTGCAATAATATTTTATTTCTTCCTCTCTGCTTCTTCTTTGTTCTCTGACGTTATAAAATGGCGGCGGTCTTCCCGCTGACAACAGCCCCGTGGCCTCGATCCGGCCCAGGGGGTGGGGCCAACCGCCCTTTAGCCCCGCCTTCCCTTTTCCCCGATTGGCTTCCTGCGAGCGCGGGGGGCGGTACCCACCTTGCCCCGGCTGCCTCGCCTCAGCAACAGCGCTCCTATTGGTCAGGGGACCCTTGATAGCCATTGGTTGCTCCGGGAAAGCGTCGACGTCATTGTTGTCAACGTTTCATTTGAACGGCGGGGGATTTTTTTCCTCCCCTCCCCCACTCCCCCAAGAATAGAGCTTGTTGTTCAGATTGCACCTAAGAATAGAGCGTTATTCAGATTGCACCTAAGCTTCTAATTTGCCACATCCTCTTTAAATTAATATAATTTCTCATTTTTAATGATGTTTCCCCCCACACAACCTTTTCATATTTCATGTTTTATGCATAATTTAAACCTCACCGCCTCTCTACTCAACAACAACTTGCATTTATATAGTGCCTTTAACATCCCAAGGCACTTCAGCAGCGGCATAATAAAGCAAAATTAGACACCAAGTCACATTGGGGCAGATGGCTACAAGCTTAGTCAATGACAGAGGTTTTAGGGAGTGTCTTAAAGGTGGAGAGGTTTAGGGAGGGAATTCCAGAGGTTTGGGCCTTTGCAACTGAAGGCACAGCTGGCAATCATGGAGCAATTAAATGGGGGATGTGAAAGAGGCCAGAAATCGATGCTTCTTTAAGATGCTGCTTTAAACCTAACCCTGCCCGAATATCTCCTTAAGTTGACTCGGTAGCGAATTGTGTTTGATTATGCTCCCGAAAAGTGCTTTGGAATGCTTTACTGCATTAAAGGAGCTGGATTTGTTTCTAGGCTGCTCACTGCCAATTATCAATTAGAACACAGCATTTTGATCAGAGAACCACAATACTAGACATTGGTCAGCACAGGACACAAGATTTTACCTCTTGGGATGAACCTAAGTTTCAAAGAAAAATGAAATTGTACTATAATCTAGAGATAGTTTGGGCGAGTAGAAATTATTTGACAAGCAATGCAACTTTGAGATCTCTTTGAGTTAAGGGGTATTATCGTATCACATGTCAAAATGGGTCCTTATTTAAGATCACTATAGTGCACGTGATATAAAAATTTTAAACAGATGCATAACAATCGTTATTCAGTAGAAATATATTTTAATGCAGATAAGTGTGATTCCATGCATTTTGATCGGAGGAATAAGAAGGCCTTGTTCTTGGAAATTAATAATTTAAATGGGATAGAGGCGCATAGGGTCTAGGGGTACAGCTACACAAATTATTAAACGTAGTGGGTCAGGTTAACAAAGCCATATTATGAAGGGGTTTGATAGAGTAGCTGTTGAGAAGACGTTTCCACTTGTATGGAAGTCCAAACCTAAGAACAATAAGGACTTCATGAGAAATTTCTTTATTGAGTGAGTGGTTAGAATGTGGAATTTGCTACCAAATGGAATGGTTGAGACAAAAAGCATAAATGCATTGAAGGGGAAATTTGTTAAGCACATGAGGGAGAAAGGAATAGAAGAATATGTTGATAGGTTCAGATGAAGTAAAGTGGGAGGTGGTTTGTTGGAGCATACACAGCGGCATAGACCCATACGGTCAAATAGCCTTTTTCTGTGCTGTAAAATTCAGTGTAATTCTATATAAATGCTGTTGCAGACCTGTCAATATTGCTCATTGAGGTTATAACCTATTTACACATCACTTGTGGAAATAACCATAGCTCCATGTGTTTGAATAGGTTTGCAATCTGTCTCAATCTTTGTGATTGTTAATCTCACTCCTAACATTTTTCTAGCCCTAAATAAACTGATGCTATCTTACTGAAGGAAGTCATGGAATTATCACACGTGTGATAACATATCAACTGACAGCACTTCTCCTTTCCAATTGCTGCCCTATGTGTTCAACCTGTTGTTAATATTTTGCTAAGATAGATGCTTCAGCTCACAATGCAAAGACCTCATCTAGCGAGCTGCAATCCAAACTTAAATGGAGCCCCAGCACAATTTGTAGTTCAGTTTCCGACAACAAATTGTATTTATATAGTGCCTTTAACATAGTAAAACATCCGAAGGTGCTTTACAGGAGTGTTATCAAACAAAACTTGACAATTAGCCACATAAGAAGGATATTAGGGCAGATGACCAAAAGTTTGGTCAATGAGGTCGGCTTTAAGGAGTGTCTTAAAAGAGAAAAGAGAGGAAGAGAGGCAGAGGGATTTAAGAGAGGAAATTCCAGAGCTTAGGGCCTTGACAGCTGAAGGCACGGCCTCCAATGATTGAGCGATTAAAATTTGGGATGCTCAAGAGACCAGAATTTGAGAAGCACAGATATCTCAGAGGGTCACAGGGCTGGAGGAGATTACAGGGACTTATGGAAGGAATTTGAAAACAATGAGAATTTTAAATGTAAGGGATTTCTGAAACGGGAGCCAATGTAGGTCAGCGAGCACAGGGTGATGCGTGAATGGGATTTGGTGCTAGTTAGGACACAGACAGCAGAGTTTTAGATGGCCTCTAATTTACGGAGAGTGGAATTTGGGAGGCTGGCCAGGAATGCCTTGGAATAGAATCAAGTCCAGAGGTAATAAGGGCATGGATGAGTGTTTTAGCAGCAAATGAGCTGAGGCAGAAGCAGAGTTGAGTGATGTTGCAGAGGTGGAAATAGGCAGTCTTCGTGAAGTTGCAGATATGTGGTTGGGAGCTCATCTTAGAGTCAAATATGACTCAAAGGTTGCAAACAGTCTGATCAAGCCTCAGAGATTTCCAGGGAGAGGGTGACCAGGGCACAGAGTTTTTGGTGGGCACTTAAGGGAATGGCTTTTGTCTTCCAAATATTTAGTTGGAGGAAACTTCTGCTCATTTGGTATTGAATGTCGGACGAGCAGTTTGCCAATTTAGAGACAGCAGAGGAGTTGAGAGAGGTGGTAGTGAAGTGAAGCTGGGTGTCATAGAATCAGAATCATAGAAGGTTTAAGGCACAGAAAGAGGCCAGTTGGCCCATCGTGTCTGTGCCGGCCAAAAAACAATCCACCTATTCTAATCCCACCTTCCAGCATTTGGTCCTTAGCCCTGCAGATTATGGCACCTGAGGTACATATCCAGACCCCTTTTGAATGAGTTGAGGGTTTCTGCCTCAACTACCCTTTCGAGCAGTGAGTTCCAGACCATCACCACCCTCTGGGTCAAAAAGCTTTTCCTCATCTCCCCTCTAATTTTTCTACCAATCACTTTAAATCTATGCCCCCTCGTCACTGACCTCTCTGCTAAGGTGAATAGACCCTTCACCTCCACTCTATCCAGGCCTCTCAAAATTTTGTACATTTCAATCAGATCTCTCCTCAGCCTTCTCTGTCCCAAGGAGAACAATCCCAGCCTATCCAATCTTTCCTCATAGCTGCATTTTTCCAGTCCTGGCAACATCCTCGTAAATCTCCTCTGTACGCTCTCTAGTGTAATTACATCCTTTCTGTAAATGAGGTGACCAGAACTGCACACAGTACTCAAGTTGTGGCCGAACCAATGAGTCATCAGCATACATATGAAAACTGATGCTGTGTTTTTGGATGATGTCGCCAAGGGGCAGCATGTAGATGAGAAATAGGAGGGGGCTAAGGATAGATCCTTGCAAGACATCGGAGCTAACAATGCCGGTGTGGGAAGAGAAGCCCAATGACGATTCACTGGCTATGACTAGATAGATAAGAATGGAACCAGGTGAGTGCAGTCCCATCCAGCTGGGCAACAGTAGAGAGGCGTTGTAGGAGTATGGTGTGGTCAACCCTGTCAAAAGCTGCAGTCAGGTTGAGGAGGACAAGGAGGGATAGTTTACATTATAATGACTACTCTTCAAAAGTACCTCATTGGCTGCAAAGCACTTTGGGGTATCCTGAAATGCTCTATATAAATGCAAGTTCTTTCTTTTACTAAGTTCTAGCTGCCTTTCTTCAACCACATTCCCAGGCCATGGCAATCCTTTCTGATTTGCCAGATTTTCCATGCTTCTCTCCCACTCTGCTATTCTGTCGTAACCATTTACATTTTAACTTGCAGGAGTTTTTTGAAGAGGTAACAGAGAGGGTTGATGAGGGCAATGCTGTTGACGTGGTGTACATGGACTTCCAAAAGGCATTTGATACAATGCCACACAACAGACGTGTGAGCAAAGTTATAGCTCATGGAATAACAGTAGCAACATGGAAACAGAATTGGCTGAGTGACAGAAAACAGAGTAATGATTAATGGATGTTTTTCGGGCTGGAGGAAGGTTTGTAGTGGAGTTTCCCAGGGGGTCAGTGTTGGGACCATTGCTTTTCCTGATATATATTAATGGCCTAGACCTTGGTGTACAGGGCACAATTTCAAAGTTTGTGGATGATACGAAACTTGGAAATATTGTGAACTGTGAGGAGGACTGTGTCGAACGTCAAAAGACATAGACAAGTTGGTGGAATGGGCAGACAGGTGGCAGATGAAGTTCAATATGGAGAAATGTGAAGTGATTCATTTTGACAGGAAGAACATGGAGCGACAACATAGAATAAAGGGTACAATTCTAAAGGGGATGCAGGAGCAGAGGGATCTGGGTGTGTATGTGCGTAAGTCATTGAAGATGGCAGGACAGGTTGAGAGAGCAGTTAATAAAGCATGCAGTATCCTGGGCTTTATTAATAGAAGCAGAGAGTACAAGAGCAAGAAAGTTATGTTGAACTTGTATAAGACATTAGTTCGGCCTCAGCTGGAGTATTGCCTCCAGTTCTGGGCGCCGCATTTTAGGAAAGATGTGAAGGCATTGGAGAGAGTATAGAAAAGATTCATGAGAATGGTTCCAGGGATGAGGAACTTCAGTTATGAAGATAGATTGGAGAAGTCAGGACTGTTTTCCTTGGAGAAGAGAAGGCTGAGAGGTGATTTGATAGAGGCATTCAAAATCATGAGGGGTCTGGACAGAGTAGATAGAGAGAAACTGTTCCCACTCATCAAAGGATCAAGAACGAGAGGGCACAGATTTAAAGTAATTGGTAAAAGAAGCAAAAGCAACACAAGGAAATCTTTTTCACGTTGAACCTGGTTAAGGTCTGGAATTTTTTTATTTATTTCCAAAATATACTTTATTCATAAAAATCTGTAAAAATTACATTGCCAAACAGTTTCAAACAGCACCAAAAAATACAAACATTGCAAGGGAGATCAGCTTCCTTCAATACAATCATGAGTTGCCTCATAACCCTTCCATTTCATTTGTCATGCCATTAACATTTTTACATTTTACAGCAAATGAAAAATTTCCCGATACAGTTCGAGGGGTTTCCCATGGATCCAGCCCCTACGATCAGCTTGGTGGGGGGACCTTACACTGTGGTCTTTCCCCATTGAGCCTTTGCTGCGGCTGCCCCAAGTTTTAGTGCGTCCCTCAGCACGTAGTCCTGGACCTTGGAATGTGCCAGTCTGCAACATTCGGTGGTGGACAACTATTTGCGCTGGAAGATCAGCAAGTTTCGTGCAGACCAAAGGGCGTCTTTCACCAAATTGATAGTCCTCCAACAGCAGTTGATGTTTGTCTCGGTGTGCGTCCGTGGGAACAGCCCGAAGAGCACAGACTCCTGTGTTACAGAGCTGCTTGGGAAAAACCTCGACAAAAACCACTGCATCTCTTTCCACACCTGCTTTGCAAAGACACATTCCAGGAGGAGGTGGGCAACCGTCTCTTCCCCACCACAGCCACCGCGGGGGCATTGCGCGGAGAGGGTGAGACTTCGGGCGTGCAGGAAGGATCTGACGGGGAGGGCCCTTCTCACCACCAGCCAAGCTACATCTTGGTGCTTGTTTGAAAGTTCTGGTAATGAGGCATTCCGCCAAATGACTTTGTCGGTCTGCTCGGGGAACCGTCCGACAGGATCCACCGTCTCCTTTTCCCGTAGGGCCTTGAGGACATTCCGTGCAGACCACTGCCTGATGGATCGGTGGTCAAAAGTGTTTTCCCGCAGAAACTGCTCCACGAAGGATAGGTGGTACGGCACGGTCCAATTGGATGGAGCATTCCGCGGCAATGTGACCAGGCCCATCCTTCACAACACCGGGGACAGATAGAACCTCAGCACGTAGTGACACTTGGTGTTTGCGTACTGGGGGTCTACGCACAGCTTGGTGCAGCCGCACACGAAGGTGGTCATCAGGATGAGGGCCACGTTGGGTACATTTTTCCCGCCCTTATCCAGAGATTTGAACATCATGTCCCTCCGGACCCGGTCCATTTTAGATCCCCAGATGAAGCGGAAAATGGCTCGGGTGACGGCCACAGCGCAGGAGTGGGGTATGGGCCAGACCTGCGCCACGTACAGCAACAACGTGAGCGCCTCGCACCTGATGACCAGGTTCTTCCCACAATGAAGAGAGATCGCTGCCCCCACATGCTCAACTTTTGTTGTACCTTGGCTACTCGCTCCTCCCAGGTTTTGGTGCACGCCCCGGCCCTTCCAAACCATATCCCCAGCACCTTCAGGTAGTCTGACCTGATGGTGAAGGGGACAAAGGAGCAGAAGACGGCGATGTCATCCATGTACAGGGAGGTTTTAACCTGAGTGCCTCCACTGCCTGGGATTGTCACCCCTCTTATGCTCGCATCCTTCCTAATAGACTCAGCAAAGGGTTCAATACAGCAAACAAACAAGACCGGGGAGAGAGGACAGCCCTGTCTGACTCCAGATTGGATCGGGAAACTTTCCGATTCCCACCCATTGATTGAGACTGCGCTACTGATGTTTGCGTACAGCAGTTGGACCCAATTGCAGATTCCCTCCCCAAACCCCATTTTGGAAAGCACGTCCATCATGTAGGTGTGCGATATCCAGTCAAAAGCGTTCTCCTGGTCCAGGCTGATGAGGCAGGTGTCCACCCTCCTGTCCCGCACGTAGGCGATCGTATCCCTGAGTAGCGCGAGACTATCAGAGATCTTCCTGCCAGGTACAGTACAGGTCTGATCGGGGTGAATCACCAACTCCAGAGCAGATTTGACTCGACTGGACAGAATCTTGTAGTCAGCATTAAGCAGTGAGATGGGCCGCCAATTTCTGATTTCTGCCCTCTCCCCCTTCCGCTTGTAGATGAGGGTGACTATGCCTTTCCTCATGGATTCTGACATGCTGCCGGCCAGGAGCATACTGTTGTATACTTCCAGCAGGTCTGGGCCGACCCAGTCCCACAGGGCCGAGTACAACTCGACCGGTAAGCCGTCGCTTCCGGGAGTTTTACTCGTCTCGAAGGACTCGACGGCCTTTGTCAGCTCGTGCAGAGTTAGCGGCTTGTCCAGTCTCTCCCTCCTGCTGTCATCTAAGACCTCTGTGATAGATGACAGGAAGGACTGGGAGGCTCTGCTGTCTGTGGGCTTCGCGTTAAGGTCTGGAATGCACTGCCTGAGAGTGTGGTGGAGGCAGGTTCAACTGAAGCTTTCAAAAGGGAATTAGACTGTTATATGAAAAGGAGGAATGTGCAGGATTACGGAGAGAAGGCCGGGGGAATGGCACTCAGTGAATTACTCATTCGGAGAGCTGATTTGGATGCAATGGGTCTAGTGGCCTCTTACGCTATAACAATTTTGTGATTCTATGACCTTTGGACTCATCTTTTGTTCCTTTACTTGTTTCCATTATCACCACTTTTTGCCTTGCACCATCATCCCTTTTGTCATTTAATCACTCTTTGCCATCCAGCCTACCAACGACCTTCCTGCAGTTGACTCGTTCTGCATGGAGGTAGCTTTCACTGCTGCAGATGTATAGGAGCAGGAAGTGAGAGTGCTCTTAACTGAGCCAAGCTCGTCCTTTTGCATGTCCAGCTATTAGCGAAGTGAAAAACAAGGGGTTGTGGGAGCACGGCATTGCCTAACGATAATCAGTCATAGATTTGTATTGTCTCCAAAGGCCTGTTCTCCTGAACCCGACAGTAGTGTTGCTGAGGAGGGTTCCTGAAAGGAATGAAGGGATAAAGTTCAGAAAAATAAAGGAAAACATAAATAAGTTATAAACAAATATTTGGCTATGATTCTGGACACTTCCCTAATGCTTTATCCATGATGGATTATTTCTGAAGTAAACATTTGTTTGGCTTGCCCTAACAATGTGACTAATTCCATGATGCACATATATGAGAGGTGGTATTTTTTCTGTTAAATGTTAAATGTCAATATTTTATACTAGTTACCGTCATTTATTCTTTCTTAGCATAACATGCCTTGAGATTACTTTTACACTAATTAAAAACAGAAGAGTTTTAACAATATTTTCTACTGCTACACTAGCTGAACAACATCCACATGAACTGGTCAATTACCACATGGCTATGTCAGAGTATCAGAAGCCCTTGATCAAGGTTAGTCCCAAAGGGAAAAGTTTATATTCTCTCAACTGTTAAAAATATCTGTGTAGGCTTTTTTATAATCACATTGTCTTTGGCTTTGATATAAACTGTGTTATGTAACCCATATGTGAAACCAGCCTGAACATAATAAAACTGTTTTTATATTGACACTGTTGGAATTTGGATTCTGGAAGAAGTACGCTGCCAAACCAGATCGACAAGTACACCCTAAGATTTAGTAATGTCAACACCAGAGCCAGTTCATGGAATCTGTTGTACATGTTTGAGGCTTGTTTTCGGAGTGTCATGCAGCTGCCAAGGATGAGGTATTATTAGTTTCACCACATGGATATTAAATTTCAAATTGTTGCTGGGAAGAAGAGAAGGCCTGAAACAGGGACTGCTAGACCTTGGCTGGAAAAAAATATATTTGCATATTAACAAACAGTGCTTGGAAAGGACAAAGGGCCATTCCCTGACATACAATACACAGAGCCATGACATGGTCAGACCAGTTAGTCACATGACTAACCTGCTAGGCAACCTGGGACTTTCTGAATTGTACAGTTTGAACTGAGAGTCTGCAGAAAGCTGTTTGCTCCTGGATTGAAAAGACCTCTCCTGGCTGGCTCTCCTTCTCTTTCTCACAGAACTGAACCCACTGAAGACACATGAACTCCAAAAGAGAAAAGTCTCCTACAGCGAACGAGGTTTAAGAAGAATACTGGGCCCCAACGAAAAGCAAGATCTACCTACAATCAAGGACTCTACGGTGAGCTTGAAGCACAGTAATAAAAAACCCTCTTCAGAGATTTCCTGAAACCTTTCCACTCTATTTTTCTTCTGCTCTTTCTGTCCCTATCTGTATGTGTGTATCGCGTATGCATGCTAGTGTGGGCACGTCATGTATCCGTAGGGTTTAACCAAATTAGAGTTTAAGTTTAAGTTAAATAAATTTCACTTTTCTTGAAACCTGAGAAAACCTATTGTGCTGGTTTCTTTGCCTTACAATTGGAAAGCGGTGAAAATGGATTCACCAAGGGGGAGCTAAAAACGTGGTGTGTTTAAAAAAAAACCCTGTTACAGTAAGACCAGGTGAAGGCTGAAAGGGAACCCTAGACCTCTTTCTCACCTGGTCGTAACAGGAGGTAGGGTGTGAGTATTTGACCATAAATTGTTTCCGACCCATACAGTTGTTTCCAACTCCATATCCCCTCCAACACCAAAATTGCCTATTTCACTTCAATAATATCACTGTCTTCGCCCTACCTCAGCCCCTCTGCTGCTTTTGTTACCTCCAGACTTGACTATTCCAATGCTCTCCTGGCTGGCATCTCATTCCACCGTCTGTAAACCTCAGTTCACCCAAAGTTCTGACACCCGTATCTTAACTCGCACCAAGTCCTCATCACTATTCATCCCTGTGCTCATGCTCATGTTTAGATTCCCTGGTGTCACACCTCCCTATCTCTGTAACCTCCCACAGTCTTCTGAGAACTCTGTTTCTCTCCAATTCCGTCCCCTAGTGCAGTCTCATTGCCTTCACCTTACTGTTGGCAGCCATGCATTTAGCTGTCCTGTCCTAATTTCCGGAATTCCCTCCCCAGACCTCTCCACCTCTCTCTCTTCCTTTAAGATGCTCCTTAAAACCTATCTCTTTAACCAAGATTTTTGATCACCTGTCCTAATATCTACTAAGGTGGCTTTGTGTCAAATTTTGTTTGATGACACTCCTGTAAAGCACCTTGGAACTTTTTACTACAGTAAAAGCACTATATAAATGCAAGTTGTTGTTATTTTTGTTGGGTCACACTGTTCCAGCTTCACACTCACTGCAGTATAAGCATAGTCCAGTTTTTAACATCAGCAAGACAGCTAATGAAGAGCAGTGGGCAGAGATCAGAGCGTGGGATTTTAAATGTTTGCTTGTTTCAGGATGTGAGGAATGTTGGGTTTTTACGACTACCTGGTATTGGGTTATAAGTCACCAGATTTATTGAATTCAGTTTCACAACTTGCTCTGGCAGGATTTGAACTTGCATCCCCAGGGATACTGGTCCAGCACCGTGAACACTAGGCCCACACGTACATGCCTGGGCATAGACCTCCATCTCTGTTACAGGAGAGCTACATTGGAAACCATGACAACTTGGGCCTAATTACACTGCATTTCCCCTGTTCTTCTTTGAAATAGTGCCATGAGATCTTTAACAAGCACCGGAGAGAGAACAGCTGGGGCCTCAGTTTAACATCTCATCCAAAAAATGCCACCTCTGACTGTGCAGCATTCACTCAGTATGGCACTGGCAATTTTGGACCAGTAGCATGTTGTGGTATTAACTTGGTTTGGATTCTAGCACTTGTACCTCAATTAAGGGACTCACGTTAGGCTGCCACTCCAGTACGGCATTATTGGAGGTGCTGCATTGTCAGAGTTGCTGCCCCTTCAAATGGAATGTTAAACTGAAGTCCTGTCTGCCTACTCAGGAGGTCATTAATGCTGTGATGAATTGGTATTCTGAAAGGGTGAGATGTAACAGACTGAAGAACCTTCTTCATCCCAACACATCTTTTGTCTGGTATAGACGCAACTGCAGGCCATTGACGTAAAATGGAACAACAAGTGTAATGTGAAGAGATGATTAACTAGATCATTCACAAATTCCTGGTTGTTGACAGTGTTATTGTGCTCATTTCAGATTACCTTGTGTACAAGAAACAATCTGTTCCAATCTTTAAGTTCACCTTAACATTTGTACAAAGAGCATCAAGCAGAAAACACCTGGGGGTAGTCACTGGCTCATCCATCCAGCAATTATACAATTATGGTAGTTAATTGTAGCAAAATGTCCTATTATTTATCATACCTGTAAGATAATTATCCTGGTATATCCTCATCTGTCCTCATTTACATAATCAACATTTAATGTCTGGGGTGGAGCTACAGCTCAGCTTGGTATGTAAACTCTATTTGTGTGAGTATTCTGCTGAAATGACAATTTAAATTGGAAGCAAACTCTTACCTTCACAAGCCAAGGCTTCTTCAACAGCATCTCCCCAACGTGTGACCACTTTTTTTTTATTTCCAAAATATACTTTATTCATAAAAATCTGCAAAAATTACATTGCCAAACAGTTTCAAACAGCACCAAAAAATACAAACATTGCAAGGGAGATCAGTTTCCTTCAATACAATCATGAGTTTCTTCACAACCCTTCCATTTCACAATTGTCATGCCAAAAACCGTTTTACATTTACAGCAAATGAAAATATTAACGATACAGTTCGAGGGGTTTCCCATGGATCCAGCCCCTCAGTTCAGCTTGGTGGGGGCACCTTACACTGTGGTCTTTCCCCATTGAGCCTTTGCTGCGGCTGCCCCAAGCTTTAGTGCGTCCCTCAGCACGTAGTCCTGGACCTTGGAATGTGCCAGTCTGCAACATTCGGTTGTAGACAACTCTTTGCGCTGGAAGACCAGCAGGTTTCGGGCAGACCAAAGGGCGTCTTTCACCGAATTGATAGTCCTCCAGCAGCAGTTGATGTTTGTCTCAGTGTGCGTCCCTGGGAACAGCCCGTAGAGCACAGACTCCTGTGTTACAGAGCTGCTTGGGATGAACCTCGACAAAAACCATTGCATCTCTTTCCACACCTGCTTTGTGAAGACACATTCCAGGAGGAGGTGGGCGACCGTCTCTTCCCCACCACAGCAACCACGGGGGCATTGTGCGGAGGGGGCAAGACTTCGGGTGTGCATGAAGGATCTGACGGGGAGGGCCCTTCTCACCACCAGCCAAGCTACGTCTTGGTGCTTGTTTGAAAGTTCTGGTGATGAGGCATTCCGCCAAATGACTTTGACGGTCTTCTCGGGGAACCATCCGACAGGATCCACCGTCTCCTTTTCCCGTAGGGCCTTGAGGACATTCCGTGCAGACCACTGCCTGATGGACCGGTGGTCAAAGGTGTTTTCCCGCAGAAACTGCTCCATGAAGGATAGGTGGTACGGCACGGTCCAACTGCATGGCGCGTTTCGCGGCAATGTGACCAGTCCCATCCTTCACAACACCGGGGACAGATAGAACCTCAGCACGTAGTGACACTTGGAGTTTGCGTACTGGAGGTCTACACACAGCTTGATGCAGCCGCACACAAAGGTGGTCATCAGGATGAGGGCCACGTTGGATACATTTTTCCCGCCCTTGTCCAGAGATTTGAACATCGTGTCCCTCCAGACCCGGTCCATCTTAGATCCCCAGATGAAGCAGAAAGTGGATCGGGTGACCGCCACAGCGCAGGAGTGGGGTATGGGCCAGACCTGCGCCACATAGAGCAACAACGTGAGCGCCTCGCACCTGATGACCAGGTTCTTACCCACAATGGAGAGAGATCACTGCCCCCACATGCCCAACTTTTGTCGTACCTTGGCCACTCGCTCCTCCCAGGTTTTGGTGCACGCCCCGGCCCTTCCAAACCATATCCCCAGCACTTTCAGGTAATCTGACCTGACGGTGAAGGGGACAAAGGATCCGTCAGCCTAGTTCCCAAAGAACATGGCCTCGCTCTTGCCGTGGTTAACTTTGGCTCCCGAGGCCAGTTCGAACTGGTCGCAGATGCTCATCAGTCTGCGCACAGACAGCGGATCCGAACAGAAGACGGCGACGTCATCCATGTACAGGGAGGTTTTAACCTGAGTGCCTCCGCTGCCTGGGATTGTCACCCCTCTTATGCTCGCATCCTTCCTAATAGACTCAGCAAAGGGTTCAATACAGCAAACAAACAAGACCGGGGAGAGAGGACAGCCCTGTCTGACTCCAGATTTGATCGGGAAACTTTCCGATTCCCATCCGTTGATTGAGACTGCGCTACTGATGTTTGTGTAGAGCAGTTGGATCCAATTGCAGATTCCCTCCCCAAACCCCATTTTGGAAAGCACGTCTATCATGTAGGTGTGCGATATCCTGTCAAAAGCCTTCTCCTAGTCCAGGCTGATGAGGCAGGTGTCCACCCTCCTGTCCCGTACGTAGGCGATCGTATCCCTGAGTAGTGCGAGACTATCAGAGATCTTCCTGCCGGGTACAGTACAGGTCTGATCGGGGTGAATCACCAACTCCAGAGCAGATTTGACTCGACTGGCTATGACTTTGGACAGAATCTTGTAGTCAACATTAAGCAGTGAAATGGGCCGCCAATTTCTGATTTTTGCCCTCTCCCCCTTCTGCTTGTAAATGAGGGTGATGATGCCTTTCCTCATGGATTCTGACATGCTGCCGGCCAGGAACATACTCTCGTATACTTCCAGCAGGTCCGGGCCGACCCAGTCCCACAGGGCCGAGTACAACTCGACCGGTAAGCCGTCGCTCCCGGGAGTTTTACTCGTCTCGAAGGACTCGATGGCCTTTGTCAGCTCGTCCAGAGTTAGCGGCTTGTCCAATCTCTCCCTCCTGCTGTCATCTAAGACCTCTGTGATAGATGACAGGAAGGACTGGGAGGCTCTGCTGTCTGTGGGCTTCGCATCATACAGCCCAGCATAAAAGGATTTGCTGATCCTTATTATGTCGGACTGCGAAGACGTTACCGAGCCATCTTCTTCCTTCAGCCTGCTGATAACAGAGCAGTGTACCTTTTGGAAGAAGTAACGCGAGCACGTCTCACCCTGCTCGATGGAGCGGACTCTGGACCGGAATATGATCTTGGAGGCCTCCTTGGCAAAGAGCGAGGCCTGCTGACTCTTCACCTCTTGGAGGTCCTCTTTGACCTCGACCCCCATTGACTGCAACCGGAGTAGATTTTGCATAATTTTCTGGAGTCGGGACATTTCCCTCTGTCTCTCTCTCACCCTCTGAACACCTTTGTGGATGAAGAACCTCTTGTTGTTCTCCTTGATCGCTTCCCACCAGTGAACTGGAGACTCAAAGAGGGGTTTCACGGTCCTCCAACCTTTGTAATCCCTTTTGAGTTCCTCAATGCTCTCTGGGGGTCAGCAGTGTAGCATTGAGCTTCCACGTCCCTCTGCCAACCCGCTGGTCGTCCTGTTAGTGGCAGTCGGCCAGTAAGAGGCAGTGGTCGGAGAAGAACACCGGCTTGACGTCGGTGGATCCGACCGTGACAGCACGGGACACAAACAGGAAGTCAATCCTGGAACGGGCAGATCCGTCTGATCTTGACCATGTGTATCTACGCTGCGCTCCATCTGCAGGTTTGCTGAAGACGTCGTGCAGTTTGGCATCTTTAACTGTTTCTATTAGGAATCTGGACGTAGCGTCCAGTTTGCTGTCGTCACTGCCGGATCGTCCAGGCGCATCGATGATGCAGTTGAAGTCACCGTCTAGGATGACCGGCCTGGACGTCGCCAGCAGCAGTGGGAGCTGCTGGAAGACGGTCAGCCGCTCGCTGCGTTGTACCGGGGCGTACACGTTGATCAACCGGAGCGGAGCGTTGTTGTACATCACGTCTGCTACGAGGAGGCGACCGCCCACCACCTCCTTAACTTCGGAGATGGTGAAGTTACCTCCCCGCAGCAGAATACCCAGGCCGGAGGAACGGCAGTCATTACCCCCCGACCAGATCGATGGCCCGTGGGACCACCATCGCGACCACTGCCTGTAGGTGCTGAGGTGTGGTATTCCACACTCCTGCAGAAACAGTAGGTCAGCTTTGACCTTGGCGAGGTAATCCAAGGTTGAAACACATCGCGTAGTAGATTTAATGCTACGCACATTAATAGAAGCAATTCTTACACCCATTTTTTAAAAAGTTATTTGTTGCTTCCCATACCATTTGTCCTTGCTAGTCCCAGTCCTTCGGGATGTTCCTGCATACCCATCGTGTGCGCAAGCAGTTTCATGTTGGTTGGGCTCAGAAACCCCTCCTGCTTTTTCATGCAGTGTTTGTTCCGCTCGGGTGACATTGGGGGGGTCTTGTAGGCAGAGAGGATTGGGTTGTCCTCAGCTGCTTCCATCTGTTCCTCCTTGAAATCATCACTGCTCCCGGCTTCCCGGAGCTCAGGTGCGCCAGACGTGTCTTTGCGTGTGACCACTACCATCTACCATCTACAAGAACAAGGGCAGCAGGTGCATTGGAACACTATCACCTCCAAGTCACACACCGAGTCACTTGAAAATATACCGCCTTTCCGTCATTGTGGCTGGGTCAAAATCCTGGAACTCCCTACATGATGGCACTGTGGAAGTGCCTTTACCATACAGCCTGGAGCTGTTCAAGAAGAAGGCTCACCACCCAACAGCAATTAAAAATGGGCAATAAATGAGGACCTTGCTAGTGACACCTATATTCCAAGAATGAGTAAAAATAAAAATGAATGAAGGTATAGGAGCTGGAATAGGCCTCTGTTTTGAATATACCCAGACTGAGCATCCACAGCTCTCTGGGGTAGAGAATTCCAAAGAATCGCAAGCCTTTGAGTGAAGAAATTTTTCTGCATCTCCATCCTAAATGATTGACCCGTTATTCTGAGACTGTGACCCTGTGTTCTAGACTCCGCAGCTAGAGGAAACATTTTCTCAGCATTTACCCTGTCAAGCCCCTTAAGAATTTTATATGTTTCAATTAGATCACCTCTCATTCTTTGAAACTCTGGGAATATAGGCCTAGTCTAATAGGCCTAACAAATTGTTGGAGCTGTGGGCTGACAAGTCCCTGGATCCTGATGGACTTCATCCTAGGGTCTTAAAAGAAGTGGCTAGTGAGATAGTTGATGCATTAGTTTTAATTTTCCAAAATTCCCTGGATTCGGGGAAGGTTCCTTTCGATTGGAAAATAGTGAATGCAACTCCTTTATTCAAAAAGGGAGGGAGACAGAAAACAGGAAACTACAGGCCAGTGAGCTTTAACATCTGTCTTGGGAAAATGTTAGAAGCTATTATTAAAGACGTTATAGCAGGGCATTTAGAAAAATTCAAGGTAATCAGGCAGGGTCAACATGGTTTTGTGAAAGTGAAATCATGTTTAACTAATTTATTGGAGATCTTTGAGGGAGTTACATGTGCTTTGGATAAAGGGGAACCGGTGGATGTATTGTACTTAGATTTCCAGAAGGCATCTGATAAGGTGCCACATCAAAGGTAATTGCAGAAAATAAAAGCTCATGGTGTAGGGGTAACATATTGGCATGGACAGAAGATTGATTAGCTAACAGGAAACAGACAGTAGGCATAAATGGGTCATTTTCTGGTTGGCAAGATGTAACAAGTGGTGTGCCACAGGGATCTGTCCTGGGGCCTCAACTTTTTACAATTTATATAAATGACTTGGATGAAGGTACCGAAGGTATGGACATTAAATTTGCTGATGACACAAAGGTAGGTAGGAAAGTAAGTTGTGAAGAGGACATAAGGAGGCTACAAAGGGATTTAGATAGGTTAAGTGAGTGGGCAAAGATTTGGCAAATGGAGTTAATGTGGGAAAATGTGAAATTGTCCATTTTGGCAGGAAGAATGAAAAAGAAGCATATTATCTAAATGGTGAGAGATTGCAGAGCTCTGTGATGCAGAGGGATCTGGGTGTCCGAGAGAATGAACCACAAAAGGTTAGTATGCAGTTCAGCAAGTAATTAGGAAAGCTAATAGAATGTTATTGTTTATTGTGAGGGGAATTGAAGACAAAAGTAGGGAGGTTATGCTTCAGCTATACAGGGCGTTGGTGAGACCACATCTGGAGTACTGTGTACAGTACTGGTCTCCTTATTTAAGGAAGGATGTAAATGCGTTAGAAGCAGTTCAGAGAAGGTTTACTAGACTAATACCTGGAATGGGCGGGTTGTTGTATGAGGAAAGGTTGGACAGAATAGGCTTGTATACACTGGGAGTTTAGAAGAGTAAGAAATGGCTTGATTGAAACATAAAAGATCCTGAGGGGTCTTGACAGGGTGGATGTGGAAAGGATGTTCCCCCATGTGGGAAAATCTAGAACTAGGGATTTCTATTTAAAAATAAGGGGTTGCCCATTTAAGACAGAGGTGAGGAGCAATTGTTTCTCTCAGAGGGTCGTGAGCCTCTGGGACTCTCTTCCTCAAAAGGCAGCGGAAGCAGAGTCTTTAGCTATTTTTAAGGCAGAGGTAGATAGATTCTTGATAAACAAGGAGGTGAACGGTTATCGGGGATAGGCGGGAATGTGGAGTTAAGGTTGCAATTGGATCAGCCATGATCTTATTGAATGGCAGAGCAGGCTTGAGGGGCCGAATGGCCTACGTCTGCTCCTAATTCGTATGTTCATATGTTTGAATGTATCTTCTCCCCAGTTAATTCAAGCTGGGACTCTTCTTTATGACCACAACTCCATGTATGAACATCTTCAATTTGGTTTCTGCTCCTGGCACAGCACTGATCATCCATAAGCAAAGTCATAAATTACATTCTATGACTGTAACTAATTCTAAAACACAATCGAAGGTGGAAGAAAGCTAACTTCAGTGGGTTGAGAGGGGATCTAGCCAGGGTAAAATGGAACCAAAGATTGACAGGAAAACTATAAAGAAACAATGGGTGATCTTGAGGGAGGAGATGTTTCAGGTACAGGTTAGGTACATTCCAACAAGGGCGAAAGGTAAGGGAACCAAAGCCGGGGCTCCTTGGATGATGAGGGAGATAGAGAATATGATGAAACAAAAAACGAGGATGTATGATGCATAGCAGATTAATTCTTCAAACAAGAACCAGGCCAAATACAATAAGTTGAGAGGGGAAATGAAGAGGAAAATAAAACTGGCAACGAGAGAATATGAGAATAGAATAGCAGTCAACATAAAAGGGAACCCAAAAATCTTCTACTGGCATGTAAATAGTAAGCGGTAGTAAGAAGCGGGGTGAGGCCTATTGGGGACAAAAAGGGTGATATATGCTTAGAGGTGCAGGACAAGGCTAGAATGCTTAATGAGTACTTTGTATTGGTGTTTACTAAGGAAGAGGATGCTGACAAAATATTGGTAGAAGCGGAGATGGTAGAAGTAATTGATGTGGTGAAAATTGATAGGGAAAATGTACTAGAAAGGCTGGCTGTGCATATTGCGGCTTGCATTCCAGATTGCTAAAGAAAGTGGGAGTGGAGATAGTGGAGGGGTTTGCCATAATCTTCCAATTTTACCTGGTTATGGGGGAGGTGCCAGAGGATTGGAGAGTGGCACATAACATGCTTATTCAAGAAACGGAGTAGGATACTCCTCATCCTGGCCAGTCGGTTTAACAACAGTTGTGGGTAAGGTTTTGGAAACAATAATCAGGGAAATGATCAACAGGCACTTTGAGAGGTTCGAATTAATTAAGGATAGCCAGCACAGATTTTTGGTGAAGTAACAAAGAAGGTTGAAGGGAAAGCAATGGATGTTGTCTATATGAATTTTAAGAAAGCATTTGACAAAGTACCACATAAAAGGCTGGTAAACAAAATTGAGGCTCATGGAATAGGAGGGCCAGTGTCAACTTGGATAAAAATTGGCTTAAGGACAGAAAACAGTGAGTCATGGTAAATTGTTGTTTTTCAGATTGGAGGATAGTAGACAGTGGTGTTCCCCAAAGTTCAGTGCTAGAACCACTGATTTTTTATATAACTTGGATATTGGAAAACAGCGTAAAATTTCAAAATTTGCCAATGATACCATACTTGGTGGTACGGCAGACAGTGAAGTTGAAACTGATTGACTACAACATAGGCTAACAGAATAAGCAAACAAGTAGCAGATGGAATTTAATGCAAAGAAGCATGAGGTGATGTATTTTGGCAGAAAGAACAGGGAGAGACAATAGAGACTAAATAGCAAAGTTCTAAAAAGTGTACAGGGACTGAAGGACCTGGGTGTTCATGTGCATAGATCTTTGAAGGTGGCAGGACATACTGAGAGAATAGTTAGCAAAGCATATGGGATCTTGGGCTTCATTAATAGAGGTATCGAATACAAAAGCAGGAAAGTAATAATGCTCTGTTTTTTTATTAATTTGTGGGATGTGGGCATCACTGATTATGCCAGAATTTAGTGTCCATCCTTAATTGCCACCTTCCTGAACCGCTGCAGTCTATGTGGGGTAGGTTAGTGCTGTTAGGAAGGGAGTTCCAGGTTTTTGACCCAGCGACAGTGAAGGAACAGTGATATAGTTCCAAGTCAGGATGGTGTGTGGCTTGGAGGGGAAATTGCAGGTGGTGGTGTTCCCACGTATCTGCTGCCCTTGTCCTTCTAGGTGGTACAAGTCACAAGTTTGGAAGGTGTTGTCGAAGGAGCCTTGCTACGCTGCTGCAGTGCATCTTGTAGATGGTACACACTGCTGCCACTGTGCGTCGGTGGTGGAATGAGTGAATGTTTGTCGATGGGGTGTCAATCAAGCGGGCTACTTTGTCCTGGATGGTGTCGAGCTTCTTGAGTCTTGTTGGACTCTCCAGGCAAGTGGAGAGTATTCCATCACACTCCTGACTTGTGCCTTGTAGATGGTGGACAAGCTTTGAGGAGTCAGGAGGTGAGTTACTTGCCACAGGATTCCTAGCCTCTGACCTGCTCTTGTAGCCATGGTATTTATATGGCTACCCCAGTTCAGTTTCTGGTCAATGGTAACCCCCAGGATGTTGATAGTGGGGGATTCAGTGATCTTAATGTTAAAGGGAGATGGTTAGATTCTCTCTTGCTTGAGATAGTCATTGCCTGGCACTTGTGTGGCGTGAATGTTTCAGCCACAACCAGAGTATTGCATCCAGTTCTGGTCACAACACTTTAGGAAAGATGTGGGGGTCCTTGAGAAGGTGCAGAGGAGATTTGCCAGAATAATTCCACGGATGAGGCGTTTTAGCTACAAGGTGACGTTGGAGAAGCTGGTGGTGTTCTCCTTGGAGCAAAGGAGATCGAAGGGAGATTTGATAGAGGTGTACAAGGTTATTGCAGGTTTAGATAAGGTGGACAAAGAGAAGCTGTTTCATTAGTTGATTGTATAAGGACAAGAGGACACAAATTTAAAGTTTTGGGTAAGAAAGGCAAGGGGGATGTGAGGAAGAACTTTTTTATGCAGTGAGTGGCAATGATCTGGAACTCGCTGCCTACGAGGTTGGTGGAGGCGGAGATGATGAATGATTTCAAAAGGAAATTGGATGGGCACTTGAGGGAAATAAACTTGCAGGGCTATGGGGATAAAGCGGGGGAATGGGACTGGTTGGATTACTCTACAGAAAGCCGGACTCGATGGGCCAAATGGCCTCTTTCTGTGCTGTAAAATGACTTCAATCTATGACTATTGTACTATCCTTCCTCAACCTTCTCAATCACTCTGCAGCCTTTGACATGATTGGCCCTCCCAATCTCCACCAACGTCTCTCATCCATTGTCCTGCCGAGTAGGGCTGCCTTCGCCTGATTCCACTCTTACCTGTCCAGTCGTAGCCACAGAATCTCTAGCATTGGCTTTACTTCCCGTCCCCCAAACCTTTAACTCTGGAGTCCCCCCAGAGATCTATTTATGGCCCCTTCCTCTTTGTCATCTCCACGCAGCCCCTCGATAATATCAGCTCAGGATATGATGTTACATTCTAGCTGTATGCAGACAACACCCAGCTCCACCTCACCACCACCTCACTCCACTGCCTCTGTGTCGTCAGCCTTGGATGTGCCACAATTTCCTCCAGTTAACTATTGGAAGGACCAAAGCCATTGTCTTCAATCCCCGCCACTTACTTTGTTCTCTCGCCACTGATTTCACCCTGCTCCCTGGCCATTGTCTTAGGTTGTATCAGACTGTTCTTGAGCTTGGCATTCTATTTGACCCTGAGCTGAGCTTCTGACCCCAGGCCCACTCCATCGCAAAGACTGCCTAATTTGACCTCTGTAGACCTCTAGACTTCAAACAGATCTAGCAACTCAAAACTGGGCATCCATGAGGCACTGTGGGCCATCAGCAGCAGCAGAATTGTACTCAACCATAATCTGTAACCTCATGGCCCGGCATATCCCCCACTCTACCATTACCATCAAGGCGGGGGATCAACCCTGGTTCAATGAAGAGTTCAGGAGAGCATGCTAGGAGCAGCAACAGGCATACCTCGAAATGAGGTGTCAACCTGGTGAAACTACAACACAGGAAAACATTGCATGCAAAACAGCATAAGCAACATACACAGGACAAAGCTAAGCGATCCCATAACCAACGGATCAGATCTAAGCTCTGCAATCCTGCCACATCCAGTCATAAATGGTGGTGGACAATTAAACAACTAACAGGAGGAGGTGGCTCCACAAATATCCCCATCCTCAATGATAGGGGAGCCCAGCACATCAGTGCAAAAGGTAAGGCTGAAGCATTTGCAACAATCTTCAGTCAGAGGTGCCAGGTGGATGGTCCATCTCGGTCTCCTCCTGAGGTCCCCAGCATCACAGATGCCAATCTTTAGCCAATTCGATTCACTGCACGTGATATCAAGAAACGACTGAAGGCACTGGATACTGCAAAGGCTCTGGGCCCTGACAATATTCCGGCAATAGTACAGAAGACCTGTGCTCCAAATCTTGCCGCGCCCCTAGCCAAGCTGCTCCAGTACAGCTACAACACTGGTAACTACCCAGCAATGTGGAAAATTGCCCAGGTATGTCCTGTACACAAAAAGCAGGGCAAATCCAACCCGGCCAATTAACGCCCCATCAGTATACTCTCAATCATCAGTAAAGTGATGGAAGGTGTTGTCAACAGTGCTATCAAGCGGCACTTGCTTAGCAATAAGCTGCTCAGTGATGCTCAGTTTGGGTTACGCCAGGGCCACTCAGCTCCTGATCTCATTACAGCCTTGGTTCAAACATGGACAAAAGAGCTGAACTCAAGAGGTGAGGTGAGAGTGACTGCCCTTGACATCAAGGCAGCATTTGACCGAGTATGGCATCAAGGAGCCCTAGCAAAACTGGAGTTGATGGAGATCAGGGGAAAACACTCTGCTGGTTGGAGCCGTACCTAGTGCAAAGGAAGATGGTTGTGGTTGTTGGAGGTCAATCATATGGGCTCCAGGACATCACTGCAGGAGTTCCTCAAGGTAGTGTTCTAGGCTCAACCATCTTCAGCTGCTTCATCAATGACCTTCCTTCAATCATAAGGCCAGACGTGGGGATGTTCGCTGATGATATCACAATGTTCAGCACCATTTGCAACTCCTCAGATACTAAAGCAGTCCGTGTAGAAATGCAGCAAGACCTGGACAATATCTGTTTGGGCTGATAAGTGGCAAGTAACATTTGTGCCACACTAATGCCATCTCACGTTGACATTCAATGGCATTACGATCACTGAATCCCCCACTATCAACATCCTGGGGGTTACCATTGACCAGAAACTGAACTAGAGTAGCCATATAAATGCTGTGGCTACAACAGCAGGTCAGAGGCTAGGAGTCCTGTGGTGAGTAACTCACCTCCTGACTCCTGAAAGCTTGTCCACTATCTACAAGGCACAAGTCAGGAATGTGATGGCATCACATGCCTGGATGGGTGCAGCTCCAGCAAGACTCAAGAAGCTCGACAGCATCCAGGACAAAGCAGCCCGCTTGATTGGCACCCCATCCACAAACATTCACTTCCTGCCTCACCGATGCACAGTGGCAGCAGTGTGTACCATCTACAAGATGTACTACAGCAACTTCGAAACTCGCGATCTCTCCCACCTAGAAAGCTAGGGTAACAGTTGCATGGGAACACCACCACCTGCAAGTTCCCCTCCCAGCCACACACCATCTTGACTTGGAACTATATTGCCGTTCCTTCACTGTCGCTGGGTCAAAATCCTGGAACTCCCTTCCTAACAGCACTGTGGATGTACCTACCCCACATGGACTGCAGCGTTTCAAGAAGGTGGCTCACCACCACCTTCTCAAGGGCAATTAGGAATGGGCAATAAATGCTGGCCTGGCCAGCGATGCGCACATCCCATGAATGAATTTTTAAAAAAATTACTGGTCTCTGCCCCTGTATCAGCCCATCTACTACTGAAAACCTCAATCATGTTTTTTTGCCTTCACACCACTATTCCAATGCACTCCTCGTCAACCTCACTTCTTCCATTCAACATAAACTTGAGTTCATCCAAAACTCTGCCGTCTTTCTCCTAACTCGCACTAATTCCCTCAGACCTTGCTCGCTGACCTACATTGGCTCCTGATATCACAAATTTAAAATTCTCATTCTCGTGTTCAAATCCCTCCCAGACCTCGACCTTCCCTGTCTCTATAACGTCCTCATGCCCTACAACTCACCGAGAATGCTGCTCATCTTGCTTCTTACACATCCCCCCCACTTCCTTAGCTACCCATCCCACCATTGGTGGGCGTGTCTTCAGTCATCTTGTTCCTTAGCCCTCTTTGACTCTCCACCTCTCTTCCTTTAAGACCTTTCTTGTCTGATGATATTCTTGGGAAGTCTTGGAATGTTCTCCTAAGTTAAAGGTGCTATATAAATGCAGTTGTCATTGTTCTTAACTTCTTCATGCATGAGATATTAATTCAAAGTCTTACTGAAAGCCAATGGAAGAAATGTGGATATATCTCTCCTGAACTATATGACACTGCATGATCTTGTTTAAAGACACAATCTGTGTTACACATTCCTCACAATTGCAAGCTCCAACCTTATCTGTAGGCCTTTTATCCTAACAGGTCTTGCATTATTGCTTTCAATGTTGGATAGCCACACTTTCAAAGTTGTCTGTCGTCTCAATGACAGAAAATGGGACAAAAATCTTTTCACAAGCCCCAGAGTCAGATGGGCTATGAAGAGAGCAAGTGAAATGCAGTGGAGTAAAAGAAAAAGGGAAAGTCAAGAATATGGAAACGACAGAAGAATAATGTCAAGTGGTGATCCCAGCAGCCCATCTGATGGATGTCGCTTGTTGCTGTTAAACCCGTTTATGGCTCAGTGAACGTTGACATCTCAAGTAAATAAAAGCAAAATACTGCGGATGCTGGAAATCTGAAATAAAAACAAGAAATGCTGGAACCACTCAGCACGTCTGGCAGCATCTGTGAAAAGAGAAGCAGAGTTAACGTTTCGGGTCAGAGACCCTTCTTCGGAACTGACAAATATTAGAAAAGTCACAGGTTATAAGCAAGTGAGGTGGGGGTGGGGCAAAAGATAACAAAGGAGGTCTAGATTGGACCAGGCCGCATAGCTGACCAAAAGGTCACGGAGCAAAGGCAAACAATATGTTAATGGTGTGTTGAAAGACAAAGCATTAGTACAGATTAGGTGTTAATATACTGAATATTGAACAGCAGCAAGTGCAAACCTGAAAAAAGCAGTGGGTAAGCAAACTGAACAGACTAAGATGAAATGAAATAAATGCAAAAAAAAAAATTGTAAAAAATGTGAAAAAAGAATGTAAAAAAAAGGAAGAAAAAGTGACTAAAAATGAAAGTAAAATGGGGGGCTGTCATGCTCTGAAATTATTGAACTCAATGTTCAGTCCGGCAGGCTGTAGTGTGCCTAATCGGTAAATGAGATGCTGTTCCTCGAGCTTGCGTTGATGTTCACTGGAACACTGCAGCAATCCCAGGACAGAGATGTGAGCATGAGAGCAGTGGGGAGTGTTGAAATGGCAAGCAACCGGAAGCTCAGGGTCCTGCTTGCGGACTGAGCGGAGATGTTCTGCAAAGCGGTCACCCAGTCTGTGCTTGGTCTCCCCAATGTAGAGGAGACCACACTGTGAGCAGCGAATACAGTATACTACATTGAAAGAAGTACAAGTACAAGTAAACACTCCTTTCAGGTGAAGCAGCGATTTACTTGTACTTCTTTCAATGTAGTATACTGTATTCGCTGCTCACAGTGTGGTCTCCTCTACATTGGGGAGACCAAGCGCAGACTGGGTGACCGCTTTGCAGAACATCTCCGCTCAGTCCGCAAGCAGGACCCTGAGCTTCCGGTTGCTTGCCATTTCAACACTCCCCACTGCTCTCATGCTCACATCTCTGTCCTGGGATTGCTGCAGTGTTCCAGTGAACATCAACGCAAGCTCGAGGAACAGCATCTCATTTACCGATTAGGCACACTACAGCCTGCCGGACTGAACATTGAGTTCAATAATTTCAGAGCATGCCAGCCCCCCATTTTACTTTCATTTTTAGTCACTTTTTCTTCCTTTTTTTTACATTCTTTTTTTACATTTTTTACAATTTTTTTTTTGCATTTATTTCATTTCATCTTAGTCTGTTCAGTTTGCTTACCCACTGTTTTTTTCAGGTTTGCACTTGCTGCTGTTCAATATTCAGTATATTAACACCTAATCTGTACTAATGCTTTGTCTTTCAACACACCATTAACATATTGTTTGCCTTTGCTCCGTGACCTTTTGGTCAGCTATGTGGCCTGGTCCAATCTAGACCTCCTTTGTTATCTCTTGCCCCACCCCCACCTCACTTGCTTATATAACCTGTGACTTTTCTAATATTTGTCAGTTCCGAAGAAGGGTCTCTGACCCGAAACGTTAACTCTGCTTCTCTTTTCACAGATGCTGCCAGACCTGCTGAGTGGTTCCAGCATTTCTTGTTGACATCTCAAGTGTAGGGTTCATGATCAAACATCGCATGTCTGGGACGTGACAGCACTTGACAGATCTGACAATGTTTGTGATACCTCAGATTATTTAAAAATTACAATTTATCATTTACCCATCTGAATTTTGTTTTCACTTCTCTGGAAATATAATGAATATCTTACTTTCAGGTAGGAAAGAGGTAGATATCTAATCTTTGATGCTGGACTGGTGAGTGATATCATCATTACATTTGACAAATCAAATTGCCTGTTAAAGCTTTGCCCTAACTATAACTGCATTCTCTATTACCCCAGGGCTACTGATCCCTTCTAGCCCAAGACAGCAGCTGATATATTTTTCTTCCTTTGCTATCAGGGTTTCCAGTGACTCCTGTACATGCAGGTGAAGAAGTAGCTAATAAATTCCTTCTACCTTTGGCTCAACTACACTGAACAAGTCATCTGGAGGCCAATACTTAAGTGACCTTGTTAAATGCCTACCATAAGGCATGTTGTATAGCTAACATCGATATAGAAGACATGGCGCAAAAGTGCTAATGAAGGAAACATAAAATCAGCCATTGCTCCTGCTCCTGAATACCCTCTTGTGTGTGCAGACATCGAGGCCAAAATCCAACACAGCTGTAAAGCTCCCTGTGGCCAAATATTCAGCTGACCCCTTCCAAATTCACACATGAAGTACGGTCACATAGGCAAGAGGGACAAAGTACCAGGAATAAACCATCCAGCCCCTCGAGCATGTTCCACCATTCAGTAAGATCACGGCTGATCTCTATCTCAACTTCATTTTCCTGCCTTTACTCCGTATCTCTTGATGCTCTTACATAACAAAAAAACCTATCAATCTCAGTCTTGAAAGCTCCCATTGTCCCCCCAGCATCCGCAGCTTTTGAGGGAGGGAGTTCCAGATTTCCACCACCTTTTTTGTGAAAACAAGCGCTTCCTGATTTCAATGGCCTTGCTCCAATTTTAGCACAAATGCTGAATGACTACTCGCACCTCTTGAACCACATATAGCAGCAAAAGTCATTGTCTTCAGCAGAGAAGGGAAGTAAAGTGGAGGGAAGGGTAGGGAAGGCAAAGGGAAGAGAACGCTTTGAGGTGAAGGGGGTGGGGTTCGTTGGCTGTTGCAGTCCTCTAATTCACTTCCAAACAATGCAAAGATCGGCAGCTGTCACACCACGATGACTTTCAAAGTATCTGTGGTATGAGCCAATGGCACATTTGCTGTAAGTAAGCAGGTCAGGTTAGCAATTAAACACAACTGATTCAAAATTAAAGAAGTTGCTGATGGATGAGTACTTGGTCAAATACCAGACACTGGGTTCAGACTATTGGAACCAGAAAGCAGTCAGCACCTTGAAGAGAAGAGGGGAGAGAACTGGAGGAGGAAATAGTACATAGCAAGTCACATAGATGCTGCCAAGCATGACTCACTGGAACATTCCTAAATTCTTGGTCTTGCTCAGCTGCTTTATCTCCCAACACAGACAGTCAATGTAATAACAGGCATGATTCATAGCCACATGGCAGTAAGAGGTAATGCTTAAATAGCACTTACTGCTGCAACAGGAGGCCAGTGTTTCTATTAGCTGTTTAAAATGGGATAACATACAGTCTGTTGTGCACTGCTGGGCTGTAACAAGTTAAGGGCGGTCCAGCCCTGAGAACACTTGAGTATCAGCATCACCCCAGCACTGGAATTCACCCCTCCTGAAAACCAGCACCTCTCATTCTATTTGTGCCCCAAGATTGAGCTGAACTGCCAGCTCCTTATCCCAGTTGCACAGATTTGCCTTGATCAGTATGTTCTCAGCCCATTTAGAAAGGAGGCATTGCTGGATCTGGTGCTGAAAAATGAGGTGGGCCAAGTGGACCAAGTGTCTGTGGGGGAGCACTTGGGCAAGAGTGATCACCATATCATAAGGTTTAGACCCGTAATGCAGAAAAGCAACAACGATATAAGGTAGAACGGCTAGATAGGAAAAGGGCTCATTTCAATGCATTGAGAAGGAATCTAACCAGGATACAATGGAACCAAAGACTGACAGGAAAAGCTGTAATGGAACAATGGGTTATCTTTAAGGAAGGGATGCTTCAGGTACAGGCTAGGTAAATTCCAACAAGGACGGAAGGTAATGGAACCAAAAACAGGGCTTCTTGGACGACGAGGGAGATAGAGATTATGATAAAACAAAAAAAAGAGGGTCTATGATGCATGCCAGGTGAATTCTTCAAGTGAGAACCAGGCCAAATACAATTAGTTGAGAGGGAAGGTGAAGAGACAAATAAGACTGGTAAAGAGAGAATATGAGAATAGCATGTCAGTCAACATAAAAGGGAACTCAAAAATCTTCTATCGGCAAATAGTAAGCAGGTAGTAAGAGGTAGAGTGGGGCCTATTAGAGACAAAGAGGATAATATATGCTTAGAGGTACAGGGCAAGGCTAGAATACTTTGTATCGGTGTTCACTAAGGAAAGAGAGTCGGACAAAATATTCGTAGAAGTGTTGAGACTGGAGGCAATGGATGGGATAAGAGGTACTGGAAAGGTTGACTATGCTTCGGGTAGATAAGTCATCTAGTCCGGATGGCTTGCATCCCAGGTTGTTAAATGAAGTTGGGGTGGAGATAACGGAAGGGCTTGCAATAATCTTCCAATCTTCCCTAGATATGGTTGAGGTGCCAGAGGATTGGAGAATGGTAAATGTGGCACCCTTATTCAAGAAAGAGTGTAAGGACATTCCTAATACCACAGGCCAGTTAGTTTAACATCAGTGGTGGGCAAGTTTTAGAAACAATAATCAGGGAAAAAATCAACAGGCACTTGGAGAAGTTTGAGTTAATTAAGGATAGCCAGCACGGATTTGTAAAAGACAGATCGTGCTTGACGAATCTAATACAATTTTTTGATGAAGTAACATAGAAGGCTGAAGAAGGGAATGCGGTGTATGTTGTCTATATGGATTTTAATAAAGCACGTAAAAGGCTGTTTGACAAAATTAAGGCTCATGGAATAGGAGGGTCAGTGTTCAATCGCATAAAAAATTGGTTCAAGGACAGAATACAGAAAGTCATTGTAAAAGGTTGTTTTTAGACTGGAGGATGGTAGACGACAGTCTTCCCCAATGTTCAGTGCTAGGACCACTGGTTTTTTTGCTATATATAAATGACTTGGATAGACATACAGAATAGAATTTCAAAATTTGTCATGATACCAAATCTGGAGGAGTGCAAACAGTGAGGATGATACAAATCGCCTGCAACAGGACATAGATAGGCTAGCAGACAAGTGACAGTTGGAATTTAATACAGCCAAGTGTGATGTGCTGGATTTTGGCAGAAGGGATAGGGTGAGGCATTATGCTTAATGGCACAGTTCTAATGAGTGTGCAGGAACAGAGGGACCTGGGGGTGTATATACATTGATCTTTGAAGGTGGCAGGACATATTGAGAGAGTGGTTGGCAAAGCATATGGGATCTTTGGGCTTCATAAATAGAGGCATAGAGTACAAAAGCACGGAAGATATGCTGAACCCTTATAAAGCTCTGGTTTCAACTAGAGTATTGCATTTAGTACTGGTAACTACACTTCAGGAAAGATGTGAGGGTCCTTGAGAGGGTGCAGAGGAGATTTACCAGAATGGTTCCAGGGATGGGGGATTTTAGTTACAAGGTTAGGTTGGAAAAGCTCAGGTTGTTCTCCCTGAAGCAAAAGAGATTGAGGGGAGATTTGATAAAGGTGTACAGGATTATGACAAGCTTAGATAGGTTAGACAAGGAAAAACTGTTCACATTACCTGATTCAGTCAAAAGGAAATTGGATGGACACTTGAAGGAAATAAACTTAAGTGCTACAGGGTTCGAGCAGAGAAGTGAGACTGACTGGATAGCTCCACGGAGAGCAGGCATGGACTTGATGGGCTGAATGGCTTCTTTTTATGCCTTACATGACTCTATGACACAGAGGACATAGATTTAAGGTCTTGGGCAAGAGATGTAGAGGGAATGTGAGGAAGAACATTTTTACACAGCGAGTGGTAATAACCTGGAACTCACTGCACACAAGGGTGGTGGAAGCAGAGACAATAAATGATTTCAAAAGGGAATTGAATGGGCACTTGAAGAAAATAAACTTGCAGGGCTACAAGGATCGAGCAGAGGAGTAGGACTGACTGTATTGCTCAGTGGAGAGCCGGCATGCACTAATGGGCCGAATGGCTTCTTTCTAGGCCGTAAATGACTCTATGACTCTATGAGAGAGAGACTGTACCATTGATGTATATAGCAGAAAAGATACTGCTGTAAACTCAAGTTGTCTGATTAGTGGGAAACAACATACTATCTCATAGGAACATAGGAGCAGGAGTAGGCCATTCAGCCCATCGAACCTGCTCCACCATTCAATTATATCATGGCTGATCATCTACCTCAACGGCAGTTTCCTACGCTATCCCCATATCCCTTGATGTCATTAGTATCCAGATATCTACCGATTTCTGTCTTGAACATGCTTCCACAGCTTCCACAGCCCTCTGGGATTAAGAATTCCACAGATTCACCACCCTCTGAGTGAAGAAGTTCCTCCCCGTCTAAGTCTTAAATGACCTAACCCTTATTCTGATACAATGTCCCCTAGTTCCAGACTCATCAGCCAGGGAAAACATCCTATCTATATCCACCCTGTCACACCCTGTAAGAATATTGTTTCAATGAGATCACCTCTCATTCTTTGAAACTCTGGAGAATACAGGCCCAGTTTCCTCAGTCTCTCCTCATAAGACAATCCCGCCATCCCAGGGATCAGTCTGCTGCACTCCCTCTATGACAAGTATATCCTTCCTTAGATGCGGAGACCAAAATTGTACACAATACTCCAGGTGCGGTCTCACCAAGGCTCTATACAATTGCAGCAAGATTGCTTTACTGCTGTACTCAAAACCCCTTACAATGAACGCCAACATACCATTTGCCTTCCTAATTGCTTGCTGCACCTGCATGCTAGCTTTTAGTGACTCATGAACAAGGACACCCAGGTCCCTTTGGACATCAGCACTTCCCAATCTCTCACCATTTAAGGAATACACTGACTTTCTGTTTTGTCTACCAAAGTGGATAACTTCACACTTATTCACATTATATTCCATCTGCCATGTTCTTGCCCATTTACTTAGTCTGTCCAAAACGGACCAAATGCTGGAAGGTGGGATCAGACTGGGTGGCTCGTTTTTCAGCTGGCACAGACATGATGGGCCAAGTGGCCTCTTTCTGTGCCGTAAATTTTCTATGATTCTATGAATCTATTCTAAATGCCCTTGAAGCCTCCGTGCATCCTCCTCACAACTTACATTCTCACCATAGTTCAAGCGAGAAACAATAATCATGTTTAGTATGTGAAATAAGCCTACACAGAATTACGTTACAACGATATGAAATAGCACTACGGGCACTTAATGTCCTCTGATAAATTAAACCATTTTCTGAAACTAAATTAACCAAGCATTTAAAAGTTCCAGTCTTTATTTCAGAGTCCTTTTAGACAGATTTTTTTTTGATAAGGCCTGGATGTTGCTCTCGAAGCAGGATGGCCAATCAGAGGCCTTCCAGCTTAAAAGGAGCAGCAGGCTACAATAGAGGGTAAATAAGGCAGAGGACGTTTCAAAATGAAGGCACCTTCTCGCCAACTTTTTAAAACTTAAATTGAAATATAGACCTAGCAGCCAGGCCACCGTGGTGGATGGTGTGAAGGTGGTGGTGGGGAGCCCATCTACAGGGCGGCCTCCCTGGGTGCAGAAGCAGCCACAGGTCAGGAGGGCCTCTAGGCCTACCTGAAGTGGTGGCCTCCCGGTCTGCCACCAGGAGGCCACCTCCAGGCAGTTAAACTGGCCCCCACTGCCTGCGAGAACCTGGAGGCCAACTGGATAATCCTAATCAGCCTCCTTTATTTGGCCTCAATAGACTCTTAATGAACCTCGTCAACTACCCACCGCATGCGGGCGGTAGCTCTGCCATGCCCAGACCCCATCGCACCTCCACAAAAATGGTCTCGGGGCGAGATGGAGCTGGTGAACTGGCACACTGACCAGTGGGGCTATTTTTAGTCCATGCCTGCTTCTGGTCCCATCCCTGGCAGGGGCTAAAAATCAAGCCTATATTTCAAAAGTACTTTAATGGCTATAAGGCACTTTGGGATTCCTTGAGGTTGTGAAAGGTGCTACATAAATGGCAAGTCTTTCTTTCTTTCGTTACTGTTTGTGGGATCTTGTTGCGTGCAAAATGGCTTCTGCATTTACTTGCATTAAGAACAGTCATTGCATTTCAATATAAGTCATCACTTTCAAGTGCTTTGAGATATTTCTGAGAAGTGTGACAAGGTGATATGTAAAGACGAATGCAACATCATTCTATCTTAGCCTAATAGCCAGTTTGGGATACAAGTTCTAAGCAGGATCGATTAAAAATAAAATTGCATCAAATTTACGAGGCATTGGAGACAAAAAAATCACTTGTGGATTCCTTTTAGACGAAGCGTCATGTTTACTGTCAGGCATATGCTAAATTACATCACTTTCTGTGGTCGCTTGAAGGTGTCAGTCACCTGGTGGTGAATCAGTTGTTGACTGCCTAAATAAAACACTGCAATCCAACAGGGAGACTCGGCCTATAAAACACAGAGACAGCAAAGCAACTCACATAAACCATTTATTGATAGCATCAATCACCTCTACTTAGTTTACCTCATTAAATTAGTCACTACTGATCCTTTGATTCCTGAAAAACTTGATGCGGACAATTTGAGAATTTAAGATGTCTGCAGAAGATCCTTAGAGATTTTGCAACAAATATAATCATTGTCTGAAAAGATTTGTCAAAACATCTGGTTGATACATGCAAGTGAGCCAACCAAGCGGAAGTTCCACTTTGATTGGTAGGCAGATTATGTGCATAAAAGGAATATACCAATATCCTCAGCTAACAATGTAATGATGCCTACGATAGCTAAAAGATCACAAAAAGAATACTACACCATGTCACCATGAAATATCTGAGAAATATTTAACTATAATGATTCCATTCCTGAGCACAGGCAGCATCGTGAAAAATATTGCTTTCTATTTAGTTTCCATCTACATCTAAAATTGACAGCTTCTAATTCTGTTGACTGGGATTTTGCAGTTGTAATGACAGTGGAACTGCCAGCTTTCACTGTCATTATATTTGAGAAACCAAAAGCAACTTCTAGAATCCACACTTGTGTCAGGAAAACCCTATATGCCAAATGGGAAGTATTAATTTCAACAGTTGGAAACTTACATTCGATTTTTAATGGAAAAATTCTACATGTTAACTTTTAAAAGAACTAGCAGCCACGATGGCCACTGCAATTTACATTTGAAACACCGAGAGATTGACTGGAGACAAAAGTCTAAGAAAAGCTCAGCCAGGACAATGACTTGCCCCAAGTGATTGAATTACCTAGAATGGCTTTATCAGCACAGTCGTCAAGCCATTCCCACTCATTGACTTTGAAAGAAGCAACCCCCTCCAAGAGTTGATGGACACCCTGGAGCATGTAGAACCTTGAATTTCATTAGAATATTCCAGAAAAACCTTATTAAAACAAAGGGGTTTGATCGAACCATGTGACCACTTGCGCAGGTCTGAGGAAACTGGAAGTTTTGTCACACAGACACCAGACAGGCAGTAACCTGGGCGGCACAGTGGCGCAGTGGTTAGCACCGCAGCCTCACAGCTCCAGCTACCCGGGTTCAATTCTGGGTACCTGTGTGTGGAGTTTGCAAGTTCTCCCTGTGTCTGCGTGGGTTTTCTCCGGGTGCTCCGGTTGCCTCCCACAAGCCAAAAGACTTGCAGGTTGATAGGTAAATTGCCCATTATAAATTACCCCTAGTATAGGTAGGTGGTAGGGGAATATAGGGACAGGTGGGGATGCAGTAGGAATATGGGATTAGTGTAGGATTAGTATAAAATGGGTGGTTGATGGTCGGCACAGACTCGGTGGGCCGAAGGGCCTGTTTCAGTGCTGTATCTCTAAACTAAAAACTAAACTAACTGAAAAGACCGCAATGAAGCAGGAGGCTGCTCCCCGTGTCTCACTCTCTTTTTCTCTCTCTCTCCCCAGAAAATATCAAAAAAAGACTCAACTGCGACTGGGGCCTCCCTCCAAGCCACAGACCGCTACAGCCAGCAACCAGGAGAAGAGAATCAACAATCCATTCTGCCTTCGGGAGCCCTGAGCAAAGCAAGCCAACCACAATGCACATGACCCAATGAGGACTTCAAGACTACAACTTCAGCTGAGGACTTCTGGACTGACATAGTGGATTTAAATTTCATTTATTCTGGACTTTAATCCAACCACCAAATCTGTTTCCCTCTGTAATCTATTTGTGTATGTGTATGTCTTGTGTGAATGCGTGCATGAATGTGTATACTACTTTTTAGTATTTTAAATCGGGTTAAAATATTAAGTGTAATAAACTTACCTTTTTCTTCTTTAAACTCAAGAAAACCTGTCTGGTTGGTTCTTTTGCAATCACATTGGAGAAACGAGATCAAACACTCACTGAGGTGATAAGCACAACCACTGCTTTTAAAAAGGAATAAACCCTGTTGTGGTCAAATGAGAGGAAGGGCAAAAGGGGAGCCTGAGACTCCCCTCTTCACCTGGCTGTAACACATGCACAGTCAAATGCAGAAATCGAGAAATTGCCATCAGTGATTCCTTGCTCCTCCACAGGATGCGCTTTTGAAGGCCCCACAGATGACAATCTTTAGAAATCACTGAACTGACGAGAACTTTTCCTTTTACGCTGTAATATGGCTGTTAAAAACTGTCCGAAAAGTTACACCTTAATGAGGTGTAACTGGGTTTTTAATAGCATACTAAGTCATAACTACTTTTGAACAACCTCTCTGGTCCTGGAAAACTAATTATATATTTGTATAATGTCAATGTTTTCCATTACAACAAAACCTCCATAGACTTTAAAATAATAAAAATTATTTTATTAAAAGTTTGTTTGTGATATTTCAGCTTCTAATGATTATGTCCCAATCTTTATTTTGTTCTCTATAAAATTAATAAAAAGTGAAGAATAATCAGTGTAATTTATTTCCTGGTTTGCTGTCTGAGAATTCTTCAATATGATTGGCTGCTTAGCCTGCTTGATGACATTACTGCTGCTGGACGAGTGGAGACCCCCTTGACTTGGTGCTAGATTCAAATTAACATCCGGAAAGGTGAAATCCATGCCACAGAGATTACCAGTTCTTTATGGGCAGTTTTCTTTGAATTCAAAGGTGAAGTCTGTCACTTCTCAACTAACCACAAAATCCCAGCCAGTGTAACATACACAATGAGAGCTTCCTTTTGTGGGTAACTGCATTCCCCAGTATAATACATAGTATTAGCACGGAAATGGGCCATTCAGCCCAACAGGTCCATGCTGGTATTTATGCTCCTCATGTGCCCCTTCCAACTCTTCTTCACCTAACCCCATCAATATATCATAGAACATAGAAAAATACAGCACAGAACAGGCCCTTCGGCCCACGATGTTGTGCCGATCCTTTGTCCTCTGTCAAGGACAATTTAATCTATACCCCATCATTCTCCTTTATCCATATACCTATCTAAAAGCCGTTTGAAAGTCCCTAAAGTTTCTGACTCAACAACTTCCCCAGGCAAGGCATTCCATGCCCCGACCACTCTCTGGGTAAAGAACCTTCCCCTGACATCCCCCTTATATCTCCCACCCTTCACCTTAAATTTATGACCCCTTGTAACGCTTTGCTCCACCCGGGGAAAAAGTTTCTGACTGTCTACCCTATCTATTCCCCTGATCATCTTATAAACCTCTATCATGTCACCCCTCATCCTTCTCCGTTCTAATGAGAAGAGGCCTAGAATGTTCAGCCTTTCCTCGTAAGACTTATTCTCCATTCCAGGCAGCATCCTGGTAAATCTCCTCTGCACCCTCTCCAAGGCTTCCACATCCTTCCTAAAATGAGGCGACCAGAACTGCACACAGTACTCCAAATGAGGCCTTACCAAGGTCCTGTACAGCTGCATCATCACCTCACGGCTCTTAAATTCAATCCCTCTGCTAATGAACGCTAACACCCCATATGCCTTCTTCACAGCCCTATCCACTTGAGTTGCAACTTTCAACGATCTATGCACATAGACCCCAAGGTCTCTCTGCTCCTCCACATGCCCAAGAACCCTACCGTTAACCCAGTATTTTGCATTCGTGTTTGTCCTTCCAAAATGGACGACCTCACACTTTTCAGGGTTAAACTCCATCTGCCACTTTTCAGCCCAGCACTGCAACCTATCCAAGTCCCTTTGCAGACGACAATAGCCCTCCTCGGTATCCACAACTCCACCAACCTTTGTATCATCTGCAAATTTACTGACCCACCCTTCGACTTCCTCATCCAAGTCGTTAATAAAAATCACAAACAGGAGAGGACCCAGAACTGATCCCTGTGGCACGCCACTGGTAACTGGGCTCCAGGCTGAGTATTTACCATCTAAGACCACTCTCTGCCTTCTATCAGTTAGCCAATTCTTAATCCAACTGGCCACATTCCCCACTATCCCATGCCTCCTGACTTTCTCCATAAGTCTACCATGGGGGACCTTATCAAATGCCTTACTAAAATCCATGTACACCACATCCACTGGTTTACCCTCATCCACTTGCTTGGTCACCTGCTCAAAGAATTCAATCAGGCTTGTGAGGCAAGACCTACCCCTCACAAAACCGTGCTGACTGTCCCGAATCAAGCAGTGTCTTTCCAGATGCTCAGAAATCCTATCCCTCAGCACCTTTTCCATCAACTTGCCTACCACCGAAGTAAGACTAACTGGCCTGTAATTCCCAGGGTTGTTCCTATTCCCTTTCTTGAACAGGGGCACAACATTTGCCACCCTCCAATCACCTGGTACCACCCCCGTCAACAGAGAAGATGAAAAGATCATTGCCAGCGGCTCTGCAATTTCATCCCTTGCTTCCCATAACATCCTTGGATATACCCCGTCAGGCCCGGGAGACTTGTCTATCTTCAAGTTATTCAAAAACCCCAACACATCTTCCCTCCTAACGAGCACTTCCTCGAGCTTACCAGTCTGTTTCACACCGTCCTCTTCAGTAATACACCCCTTCTCATTCGTAAATACCGAAGAGAAGTACTCATTCAAAACCTCACTTATCTCTTCCGGCTCAACACACAGTCTCCCGCTATTGTCCTTGACCGGACCTACGGTCCCCCTAGTCATCCTCATATTTCTGACATCCGCGTAAAAGGCCTTGGGGTTTTCTTTTATCCTACCCGCCAAGCATTTTTCATGCCCTCTCTTAGCTCTCCTAATCCCTTTCTTCAGATCCTTCCTGGCCATCTTGTATCCCTCCAGAGCTATGCCTGTGCCCTTTTTCCTCAACCTTATATACGCATCCTTCTTCTTCCTAACAAGACTCTCAACCTCTCTTGTCAACCACGGTTCCCTCACATGACCATCCCTTCCCTGTCTGACAGGGACATGCTTATCAATGGCCCCTACTATCTGCTCCTTGAAAAAGTTCCACATTTCGACCGTGCCCTTCCCTGCCAGCATATGCCCCCAACTTATGCTCCTCAGTTCCTGCCTGACAGCATCATATCTACCCTTCCCCCAATTGTAAACCTTGCCCTGTTGCACATACCTATCCCTCTCCATTACCACAGTGAATGCTACAGAATTGTGATCACTATCTCCAAAGTGCTCGCCCACCAACAGCTCTATCACTTGCCCTGGTTCATTACCTAGTACCAAATCCAATATTGCCTCCCCTCTGGTCGGGCAGTCTACATACTGAGTCAGAAAAGCTTCCTGGACATACTGCACAAACACTACCCCATCCAAACTATTCGATCTAAAGAGTTGCCAATCAATATTTGGGAAGTTGAAATCCCCCATAATTACTACCCTGTGACTTCTGCTCCTTTCCAAAATCTGTTTCCCAATCTGCTCTTCCACCTCCCTGCTGCTATTGGGGGGCCGATAGAAAACTCCCATCAAGGTGACTGCTCCTTTCCTGTTCCTGACCTCAACCCACAGTGCCTCAGTCGGCAGATCCTCCTCGAAAATTCTTTCAGCAGTTGTTACACTATTTCTAACTAACAATGCCACCCCCCCACCTCTTTTACCACCATTCCTAATCTTATGAAAACATCTATAACCAGGTACCTCCAAGAACCATTCCTCCCCCTCACCTATCCACGTTTCAGTGATGGCCACAACATCGTAGTCCCAAGTGCCCATCCACGCCTTCAATTCACTCACCTTATTCCTGATGCTTCTTGCGTTGAAGTATACGCACTTTAACCCTTCTCCGTGCCCATCTGTCCTCTGCGACAGTGCTACCTTCCCCAATACCTCACTACACTCTTTGTCTTTCTGAGTGGACCCACTGGTCCCTGGACTACAAGTCCGGTTCCCATCCCCCTCCCAAACTAGTTTAAACCCTCCCGAACAGTACTAGCAAACCTCCCTCCCAGGATATTGGTGCCCCTCTGGTTCAGATGCAGCCCGTCCTGTTTGAACAGGTCCCATCTTCCCCAGAATGCAGTCCAATTATCCAAGAACTGGAAGCCCTCTCTTCTACACCATTCCTGCAGCCACGTGTTCAGCTGTGCTCTCTCCCTATTCCTAGCCTCACTATCACGTGGCGCCGGCAACAAACCAGAGATAACAACTCTGTCCGTCCGAGCTTTCAGCTTCCAGCCTAACTCCCTAAACTCACTTCTAACATCTGTGCCACCCTTCCTTCCTACGTCGTTGGTGCCAATGTGCACCACGACCTCTGGCTGCTCCCCCTCCCCTTTAAGGATCCTGAAGACGCGATCACAAACATCACGGACCCTGGCACCAGGTAGGCAACAAACCATCCGTGCGTCTCGCTCGCGCCCACAGAACCGCCTGTCGGTACTCCTCACCATCGAGTCCCCGATGACTAGTGCTCTTCCATTCTCCCTCCTTCCCTTCTGAGCCACAGTGCAGGACCCCGTGCCAGAGGCCCGTTCACTGCAGCCTGCCCCCGATAGGCCGTCCCCCCCAACAGTATCTAAAACTGTATACTTGTTGCTGAGGGGAACGACCACAGGAGATCCCTGCACTGACCTCTTCCCACCTCTAACTGTTACCCAGCTGCCTTTGTTTTGTGGAGTAACGACATCCCTGTAGCTTCTATCTATCACCCCCTCAGCTTCCCGAATGATCCTCAGTTCATCCAGCTCCAGCTCCAGTTCCCTAACACGGTCTGATAGGAGCTGGAGACGGATGCACTTCCAGCAGGTGAAGTCGGCAGGGTCACCGGAGGTTCCCCTCACCTCGAACATACTGCAGGAGGAGCACTGCACTCCCCTGGCTGCCATTTCTTTTACTCAATTACCCCTTAATTAAGTACAAATATAGATATTAACAAAAACAGTGAAATAGCTTACCTGTTCAGTCCTTTTTGGTTAGAGGAGGAGGGTAAAAAGGGTCTCGGGTTAACTCTGCTCCGCACCTTTAAAGAAAATACCTACCCAGGAGTCCTTGCTGCCGTCCAGCTTCCGGTTCCTCCCGCGCCAAAAGTAACTTGAACACAAGGAAAACAGTAAGTACAACTTTTAAAACAACTTTTAAAACACAGCTCCTGTTGCCTTCACTTACCCACCGAAGAGTCGCTACCTTCTCCTGCTTCTCCGCCGGGATTTCTCTCATGCATTTATTTATCTTCCCCCGAAATGCATCAATGCTTATCACTTCAGCTACTCCTTGTGGTCATGAGTTCTAAATTCTATTCCTTCTCTGGCAAAGGGAATTCCTAACTGGATTTATTAGTGACTATCTTATATGTATAGCTGATGTTCTGGCCTCCCCCTTAGTAGAAACATCTTCTCTATATATACATCCAATCAAACCTTTTGTAATCTTAAAAACCTATATCAGGTCAATCTTTAGTCTTCTCTTTACTAGAGATAAAAGCCTCTATGCCGACACTCCAGCGCCCAATACTGAGGGAAGTGCAGCACTGTCAGAGGTGCCGTCTTTTAGATGATACGTTAAACTGAGGCCCTGTCTGAACTCTTAAGTGGATGTAAAGGAACCCACAACACTCATTTGAAGAAGAACAGGGAATTTCTCCCCAGGGCCCTGGCCAATATTTATCCTTCAACCAACATTATTTAAAAACTGAAGATTGGGCATTATCACATTGTTATCAGTAGTATTTTGTTGTGCATGTATTTGTTGCCATGTTTCCTCTTTGCAAGAGACTTATACTTCAATAAAAGTACTTACTTGGCTGTAAAGTGCTTTGGGACATCCTGAGATTGTGAAAGCTGCCCTTCTTAAGGGCATACGGGATGGGTAGCAAATGCTGGCAATGTCAGTGATGCCCACATCCCATGAACGAAGAAAAAAAAATGCAAGTTCTATTTCCTTTCATTTCATTTCTCCCTTAGGCAATCTCTATTAAAAAGTATTTTAAACATAGAATGGATGGAATGTATTCAAAAACGACACAAATTCCACACATCAAAAAATGATAAGGGCCAAATGAAACGCAACAAACTACTTTTGTACATTCAACACCACATTGAATAATTCATAAGAGTTCTTCTTTGGCCTCCTTGTCTCGAGAGACAATGGGAAGCGCCTAGAGATGGTCAGTGGTTTGTGAAGCAGAGTTTGTGAATTCATAAGAGTACTCATGAAAATAACTTGTGCTTCTCAATTTTTTCTCCATCTTTCATTGAACACTTTTGTCTACTAGTTATAAAAATATTGGGTATGGGGGGAAAATGCCTGTTTGACTAGGCTGGAGGCTGGAGGCAGGAGGTGATGGGATGAAACCTCAAGGAATATGTCCAACCAGAGTTGGCAATTCTAGTGGAATGCTAGGCCACTTCAGAGGACATTAATAGTCAACCATATAGTGCGAGACTGAAGTCATATATAGGCCAAATCAATTGGATAGGGGTGGTAGAATTCCTTCTCTGAAGGCCATGAGTGAACCAAGTGGACTTCCATGACAGCCCAGAAGCTTTCATGGCCATGTTTTTCTGGTGCCAGCTCACAATTAACCAGTTGAATTCAATTTCACATGGGATCTCAAGTCATAATATTCGGTTTTATACCCTGACACAATGATCCCTCTAACTTATGTTTGCTGTTCAAGGCCAACTTGTTGCACTGCGTGGTCCCTTTAAGATTGACTTGCGGCCATGCGTGTACGCAACTTAAAGTGAACGATGCTTATGCGCGGCTTGTTTGTTCCCTGTGCTGCGCATTTCTGACTGCTGAATATTGGGGGAGGGGGGATCTGATTGTGGGGGCGGGGGGAAGCAGGAAAGACTCCTGCTCCTCTTGGGCCACAAGCTGTACCAGAAAGGCACCTACCTGTTAGATCCAAACGTGCTAGCCTCTCTCCAACTGGCGGATTTTCCCGAGCCCTGGGAAAACCAGCTGCAGCACTTAAATTTGAAACTGTGTTAGAATTTGAGGCACGCATCCTCACTGTCATATTTAAATTACAGGCCCACCTCTCAAGAGCAGGTTCGTTGCCCCCCCTCCCAATCCTCCTCAGTTAAATCTGGAAGTGGGTGCATTGGAGGCAGGTTTCCAATTTTTGAAACTTTAACCTTCCCCCTGTGCCTCTTGGGTTAAAATGATTCCTTTTGTCACCTTAACCCCACCTTCAGAATACAGTGGAATAAAAAGAAATATTCCCCACAGCTCACAGATCAGCCATGATCTCATTGAATGGCAGAACAGGCTCAAGGGGCTAAATGGCCTCCTCTTGTTCCTGTTCCTGTTCCTGAGGAACACCACGCCACACCGTGAGGACAGCCAGTTGAAGAGCTGGTGCAATGTTGCAGGGCACTAATGAATCCTGTCTGTTACATGTATCCCCATCACACTCAACTGTTGAGGCGTCACCTCAGCCAAAACGTGGCAGCTGCTTCATTGTCCCCTTGTTTGTTTTCTTAATTTTCCTTTGTTCTTTTATATAAGCTGCAATATGGTCTCTTATCTGAATGTTAAGAGGTCTTTCTCTGCACTGGAAGAGGTTAGATTTAATACTGGAGGGCTGGGTGTTGCACAAAATAAGACCGCGGGTCCTAAGTCAAAGAGACTTAGCAGTTGGCAGGAAAAAAGACAGAAGCGCAAGGAGAGAGCCAACTATGTAACAGCCCCGACAACCAATTTTTTCTGCAGCACCTGTGGAAGAGTCTGTCACTCTAGTATTGGCCTTTATAGCCACTCCAGGCGCTGCTCCACAAACCACTGACCACCTGCAGGCGCTTACCCATTGTCTCCCGAGACAAGGAGGCCAAAGAAAGAAAGAATATGGTCTCTTATCTGAATGTTAAGAGGTCTTTCTCTGCACTGAAAGAGGTTAGATTTAATACCGGAGGGCTGGGTGTTGCACAAAATAAGACCGCGGGTCCTTTCAACCTCAGGGCCATAGTTGATGCATATTATAAACAACAGCGCTGGTTAATGGCTCAAAGTTGACTCATTCCATCCCAGGGCTCCAAAGCTGTGGAGCTCCTGATGTCTCCATCCTGTCATGATTCTTTCTTTCTATAATAAACAGGCTTTTAAACTGACCCATCAAGTCTCAGACTTTTGGAGTGAGAATTACTCATTTTGGTAGAAGAACATTTTAACATATCACTCATGTCTTGCGGTCAGTTATGCAATTTTTGATCGTAAATTTTTTTTATTCATTCATGGGATGTGGGTGACGCTGGCCAGGCCAGCACTTATTCCCCATCCCTAATGCCCTAGAGAAGGTGGTGGTGAGCTGTCTTCTTGAACCGCTGCAGTCCATGTGGGGTAGGTATACCCACAGTGCTGTTAGGAAGGGAGTTCCAGGATTTTGACCCAGCGACAGTGAAGGAACGGCGATATAGTTCCAAGTCAGGATGGTGTGTGACTTGGAGGGGAACTTGCAGGTGGTGATGTTCCCATGCATCTGCTGCCCTTGTCCTTCGAGGTGGTAGAGGTCGCGGGTTTGGAAGGTGCTGTCTAAGGAGCCTTTGTGCATTGCTGCATTCTTATTCCTATCAATGTCGGCAGCTCTATAAAAGCCCAATCTTGGTGCCATCTAATCAATAATTCCTGATTTACCATATCTTCTTTCCTGTTCTTTTCCATCTTGTTGAGAACTGCAGTAGATGCCCTGGCCCTTCACCTCTCAATGATAAAAATATACTAGATCCTTTCAAAAGGAGTGATACAAGGAATACTGCTGGAGAAATTAGGACCACTTTACAATATACACACTGTGACAAACGCTGTAGCATGCTTGGGCAGCATCTGTGAAGGGAGAAACAGAGTTAAAGCTTCAGGTCTATAACCTTCCATCAAAAATGAGTTCTGTTGACTCTGTTTCTCTCTTCACAGATGCTGCCTAACCTGCTGAGTATTTCCAGCATTTTCTGTTTTTATTTTGAATTTCTAGCATCCAAGGTATTCTGCTTTTGTACTGTAGCATGATCACAGTATTACTGAGGGCTGAACTTTTACAGCTCGCCGCCGATGACGTCGAGGGGGCGGGCACTCCGTCCCCAGCAACAGCGACCGGTGCCGCCACGAATGCACCGGTGCCATTTTTAAAGAACCTCTAGCCCTTCATTCAAATTTAAATATTTAAAGTTACCTTATCTAAAAAAATTAAAGGGAAAAGTTTATTAAGAGTTTCAATCCCCTCTCTGACACCACCACCCACCCTGCAATGACCTCACACTTTATTGATTGGCCTTCCCCCCCACAAAAGAACTTTTATTCTGATCCTGACCTATCTCCTCCTAAACTATATTCACTTTAACCCTCAACCTCTTGCCACCATCCCCTCCACCAATGGCAAGAGTTTTCCCCACTCCCCCACTCTCCTGCCCTGAAAACTAACTCCTCCCCCCTCCCCACCAGTGTACTGCCTTGGATCTCCAAACAGTGATTCAAAGGCGTGGGAGTTCCGGCAACCAGCTGGGATATGGCAGCGGGACGGACGTCATGGCGAGGTAAATATTAATTCTTTAATTTAAATAAATTAAAATATTTTGATTAGGTTTCCATTGCCGAGCAGCGGGGAGCAGCCACGAGGCCTTGCTGCCAGTGATAATATGGGGTGGGGCCTTCCCGGTGTCGGGGCCCGTAGTGGGCCTCTCCCGGAGGTATTTTCCGGGCACTCCCACTACAACCCTGACATCGGGGGCTGGTAAAATCCAGCCCAAAGTGTACCAACTATCATAGCATCTTAAAGGAGGAGGGAGAGGTAGAAAGGTGAAGAGACTTAGGGAGGGAATCAAAGAGACTAGAGGCTAGGCAGTTGAAGGCAATGCCACCAATGGTGGTGTGAATAAAATCGGGGCTGCTCCAGAGGCCAGAATTGGAAGAGCGCAGATATCTTGGAAGGTTGTAGGACTGCAGAAGGTCATAGAGATGGAAAGGGCCGAGGAACCCATCACCTGCAAGTTCCCCTCCAAGCCACACGGCATCCTGATTTGGAACTATATCACCGTTCCTTCACTGTCGCTGGGTCAAAATCCGGGAATTCCCTTCCTAACAGCACTGCGGATGTGCCTACAGCCCAAGGACTGCAACGGTTCAAGAAGGCAGCTCACCACCACCCTTCTCAAGGACAATTAGGGATGGGCAATAAATGCTGGCCTAGCCAGTGACCCCCACATCCCACGAATGAACGAATAAAAAAAAACCTTTGAGTTTACCTTTTCCCACAGTGCGCTATTTAATTAGAGAGACATATCCTGCTTGCTCTTCCAACCTCAACATGCTTATCATCCTCTAACTAAAGATTTCGCTTCCTTATCCATTTACTCACTCAAACAACCTCTATTTAAACATCCCTATACATGCACTAATAAACCGTAATTAGGCACTGACTAGTCATTTTGAGACATTGTAGCTTATGGATTATATTATCACATTTGACAAATAGTAATTAAAACTTGCTGTTATATAAACAAAATGTTGCAGATTCTACATTGGTTTCCAGTCCAGCAATGTCTCGATTTTAACATTCGCATCCTTATTTTTAAGTCCCTCCATAGCCTCACCCCCAACTCTTCCTCACCTGTCCAATTATGCTCCCATGAAGCCTCTTCGGACATTTTACTATGTTTTCCTCAGCGCTATATAAATGCAAGTTATTGTTGTTGTTGATTTCCTTCTCAATCAAGTCAGCCACATGATCTCTGCTGCTGTCTTGATTTACCCTTTCCATACTGTGTCCTTATGTCTTCTCCATCACTGGGATGGGCAATAAATGATGACCTTGCCAGTGATGCCCACATCTCGTGAACGAATTTAAAAAAAGGAAGAATGACTGAGAAATACAGATGGGCTTTCCAAGTATAGAATCTTGACCTTAAAGGAAACCAGGAGGAATGAAACACAGAAATTTGATAAAACTGAGAAGGGTTACAAGCAAGATTAGTGATTAATGGGTAACGTCACAGTACAATGGGCGGAATTGGACCTCTGAAAATACTGCTAAAAATCCTGGAATCCCACGTAATAAACATGGAATTTGACTTGTTCAGTCAATGTAAATCAGCCACCCTGTTTATGCGGATTTGGTGAATTGAAGGCAGCCAGATTGTGACCCATTTGGACTGCATCATCCCATATGCCACTCAACAACTTGCATGCCCAATGCTGAATTCTGAATGCTGCTCCACTGTTGACATGCTTAAAATAATGGAATAAAAATGGGGGAAGGGGATACTGAGTTGTAATTTCTTTACTTCCACTCCCTAGCCACCAGCTCCATCTCTCTCCCTGACAATTGTCTGAGGCTGAACCAGACTGTTCACAACCTTGGTGTCATATTGGACCCAAGATGAGTTTCTACCCACATATCCGTGCCATCTCTAAAACTGCCTATTTCCACCTCCGTAACATTGCTTCATTCCATCCCTGCCTCAGCTCTTCTGCTGCTGAAACCATCACCAATGCCTTTATTACTTCTAGTCTTGGCTATTCTAATGCACTCCTAGCCAGACTCCCACATTATACCCCCTGTAAACTTCAGGTCATCCAAAACTCTGCTGCCTTTGTCCTAACGTGTATCATATCCCACTCACCCATCACCCCTGCGCTCACTGACCTACGCTGGTTCCCGGTTAAGCAATGCCTTGATTTCAAAATTCTCATCCTCGTTTTCAAATTCCTCCATGGCCTCACCCCTCCCTCTCTCTTTAATGTCCTCCAGCCCCACACTCTGGAGATAGCTGCGCTTATCCAATTCTGGCCTCTTGAGAATCCCTGATTTTAATCGCTCTACCAATGGCGGCCATGCCTTCAGGTTCCTCGGCCCTAAGCTCTGGAATTCCCTCCATAAACTTCTTTACGTCTCTACATCTCTCTTGTCCTTTAAGATGCTCCTTAAAACCTACCTGTTTGACCAAGCTTTCGGTCATCAGCACTAATAGCTGCTTATATGGCTTAGTGTCATATTTTATTTCATAATGCCCCTATCAAGTGCCTTGGAACATTTTATTATGTTAACGGCGCTATATAAATATACATTGTTGTTATATCATCCCTTATCCTTTGAAAATTCTGATATCAGAATGACGGACTGGTTTTAGTAATGCAGTTGTCTAGGGTCTCATATTATAGAACATAGCACCAAATATTAAAGCATTCTTGCCTACAGAATCCTACAGATTTCCCTAAGAAGGCCACTCAGTGCATCTACAGGGCCCACTGGGCTTGCAAAGTCCAGAACAGGAGAAAAACAGAGGGGTTTTGACAGACGAAGACAGAGGGCAGGGAAGAACTGTTTCCACTGGCAGGAGAGTCTGTAACCACACAGATTTAAGGTAATTGGTAAAAGAAAAATAGCCAGGGAGGAGATGAAGGTAATTCTTTTTACTCTGAAAGTTGTTATGATCTGGCCTGTAAGGTCAGCGGAAGCGGTTTCAATAGTAACTTTCAAAAGGGAATTGGATAAAGAACAATGTGCAGGGCTATGGGTCAAGAGCAGTGGGTGTAGGAATAATTAGATAGTTCTTTCAGAGAGCCGGCACAGGCACAATGGGTCAAATGGCCTCCTTCCGCACCATATGATTCTTAGGGTGTGAAATTAGGCTTGGCAGTGTCCATTGTTTGGGCGTTATGGTGCTGTTCAGGGGCCAAATTGGTGTCCTCTGCCCATGCGCACACTTCTGCCATGAATTACACCAGACACCATCTTGGTGAAGGGGTTTACCTCCAGAAGTATGGAGAGCAGGCAGATCATGATGCCACTCAGCATGCAATACTCATTTGATGCCAGCGCTACCATTTTGGAACTCCACTCTCCAGCCTACGCCCTCTCTATGCAGCAGGAAGGACCCCTCTCCCACCAACACTATTTAAAGGGATCATTAACTACTTACAGGTTAGTTGCCGGTTGATTTTTCTGGCTGTTGCTATGATAATACAAGTGTTTAGTGCTCTCTATAGTTGTTACACATTTCAAAAGTCTATAGGGAGGAGGTGATAGGTGCTGAAGGACCATTTGCTGACTTCAAGACTTCTGCACTAACCAGTTACTCCCAGATATGGGTGCACTAGTAGGCCTTCCCCTTGGAATACATCATGACTTGGAGAATGAACAGAGGCCACTCAGAGCAGGACAAGCAGCTAGAAGGGGAGGAGGAGGAGGAGGGGAAGGATCCTCAGCAGGGGGCCATTTCAGCACAGGGCATTCAGGGAGCAATTTTCCAACCTGAACCTTAGTGAGGAACAATGTTTGAGATGTCTGTGCTTCACTAAGGGGTCCCTCACTGAAATCTGCCACCTGCTGCCACGACTTCAATCTCAGATAAGGCCACATTCCCATTGGGTGTGGAGGTCACCGTGGCTATTGTGCATCTGGCTCCCTCCAAGCTGGAGTTGGGGTTACTAGCGACATCTCACAGTTTGACATCCACTGTTTCATAATGGAGGTCATTGAGGCTCTTTATTTATTCCGACAACAGTATTGAAGACCAGAACTAGCCATGCCCCTAGTCAAGCTGTTCCAGTACAGCTACAACACTGACATCCACCCGGAAAATTGACCCAGAACGTCTGGTACACAAAAAGCAGCACAATTCAAACCTGGCCAATTAACACCTTATCAGTCTACTCCCAATCATCAGTAAAATGATGGAAGGGGTCATCGACAGTGCTATCAAGTGGCACTTACTCAGTAATAACCTGTTCACTGACGCTCAGTTTGAGTTCTGCCAGAGCCACTCAACTCCTGACCTCATTACAGCCCTGGTCCAAAAATGGACAAAAGAGCTGAACTCCAGAGGTGAGGTGAGAGTGACTGCCCTTGACATCAAGGCAGCATTTGATCAAGTATGGCATCAAGGAGTCCCAGCAAAACTAGAGTCAATGGGAATCAGGGGGAAAACTCGCCACTGATTGGAGTCATTCCTAGCACAAAGGAAGATGGTTGTGGTTGTTGGAGATCAATCATCTGAGTCTAAGGACATAACTGCAGGAGTTCCTCAGGGTCTTAGACCCAAACATCTTCAGTTGCTTCATCAATGATCTTCCCTCCATCATAAGTTCAGAAGTGGGGATGTTCGCTGATGATTGCACAATATTCAACATCATTTACTGTGTTCAGATGCAGCAAAGCTGGACAACATCCAGGCTTGGGATGATAAGTGGCAAGTAACATTTGCACCACACAAATGCCAGGCTATGACCATCTCAAACAAGAAAGAATCTAACTATCTTCCCTTGAGGTTCAATGGCATTACGATCACTGAATCCCCCACTATCAACATCCTGGGGGTTAGCATTGACTAGAAACTGAACTGGACCAGCCATATAAATGCTGTGGCTACAAGAGCAGGTCAGGGAATGGGAATTCCGTGGCGAGTGACTCACCTCCTGACTCCCCAAAGCCTGTCCACCATCTACATGGCACAAGTCAGGAGTGTAATGGAATACTCTCCACTTGCCTGGATGGGTGCAGCTCCAACAACACTCAAGAAGCTCGACCCACCATCCAGGGCAAAGCAGCCCGCTTGATTGGCACCCCATCCACCACCTTCAGCATTCAATCCTTTCACCACAATGTACAATGGCAACAGTGTGTATCATCTATCAGATGCACTGCAGCAACTCACCAAGGCTCCTTTGACATCACCTTCCAAACCCGTGACCTCTAACACCTAGAAGGATAAGGACAGCTTAGGCACAGGGACATCACCACTTGCAAGTTCCCCTCCCAGTCACACACCGTCCTGACTTGGAATTATATCACCGTTCCTTCACTGTCGCTGGGTCAAAATCCGGAAACTCTCTTCCGAACAGCACTGTGGATGTACCTGCATCCTGAGGACTGCAGCGGTTCAAGAAGACAGCTCACCACCACTTTCTCAAGGGTAGTTAGGGATGGGAAATAAATGCTGGCCTAGCCAGCGATGCCCACATCCCACAAGCAAAAAAGAGAGTTCACTACACTTCATTCTCTCTTGCCATAGACAAGCAGGTGGTGTAAGCTCGACAACAAGCTGAGCTTACATGAGAATAGTCTGATTTTGCATGGCAGCAAACGGACCTTTCATAACTTCAGTCTGAGCTTGCATTGCAGCACTCAGACCTTTGGTGGAAGTTGCTTGTGCTACAGTGCAAGCGGAGACAATGGTTATCAGATGCTGCAAGACATTCACAAATGCATTCACTGACTTGGCCACCACTTACATGTTGGAAAGAATGGGCTCCAAACTTTGCAAAGCTCTATCCCATGTTAGTGTTGGACTCCTCCATGCTCCTTGACATTGAACGCTGGTTTTCTGGCAGGCCTTCCAAATACATCAAGTCTTTTGATGTGCTGCAGAATGAGCCAGTGCATTAAGAAGAGGGAAGAAAGTTGAGAACATAAAAAATGGAGGTGGTGCTTGATGTCAGAACATGCTGGGAAATACATAACAGCTTATGCAGTATCTGTGGACAGAGAAACAGAGTTAACATTTTGGGTCGATGACCTTGCATCAGAACTGGAAGATGTTAGTGATGAGCATCTTTTAAGCAAATGCAGAGTCAGGGAAAAGTGGGGGTGGGGGTCAGGGAAAGATGTCATGGGAGTTTTTTTTCTTCTGTTTAATAACTAAGGGAAGCTGTGTACCTTTAAGGTAGAGATAAGCTTTTAGATTATCTGGGCACAGTGTATGCCAGCAGCAAGCCTGTTTCCTAGGCAATAGCAGGGAGAGAGAGAGGCCACCTGCTGTATTGTGTCAGTTAGCTATGTGTAAAGACTGGCTAGAACCAGTTTGATCTGGAGACCAGCGTGGCATGTTCCACTGAAGGAAGGAGTTGTCTTTCTCTCAGCAGAAAATCTACTTTGGTCTACAGGCTGTGTTTCACCTGGAGAGGGGAAAAAACCTCAGAAAGGAAATCTTTATATTGTTGGAGGTAGCAAATTCCTTTTTACTTCCAATCTCTGAGAAGTCTTTGCCTCAGGAGTGACTTTCTGTTGCTTTTTTGTGTTTCTGGGAGTTCTGGAATTCTCAGTAAAGTTTCTACTGAAAGACTACCAATTTTAAAATCCAAATAGACCTGTTGCTTTACTCCTTGTTGAAAGAACTGTGTGACGCCTGCTGCAACCGAAGTGCTTTGAATGCCTATCCATTAAAAGCTGTTTGTCGAATTCACCTGGAGACTTCGAGTGGCATCTGACTATTCGACTCTGGACACCTCACCAAACTGGGAACGTAATCCATAAAGACTTACAACACAGTTATTTTATTATTCCTAAGAAATAGCTTTAATTTAAAACGTAATTTTTAAAATGAGTTAACCGTTGGTTTTTGAATGTACACATGTGTGCATGAGGGTTAGGAGGAATAAGAAGTTATAAGGGCTTTGGACATAGATTTATCTCAATTTTGTTTAAGATTTAGTTTATTAATAAATTGTTAATTTGTTGGTGTTTAAAGATACCTGGTTTGGTCAGTTTTATTCTGGGGGGTTAATAAAGTGTTTAATTTGGCTAAATTTCCAGCAGGTGGGAAACCTTTAATAATATGCTGCGACCTGTGGAGTAATGGGACTGAATTGACAGTGCATTACTCCCGCCTCGGTCGTAACAAAGAACAAAAAAAGTTACATCTGTGATATGGTGGAGGGCAGGAGTGATTAAATGACAGAAGTGACAATGGTGCAAGGCAAAATGGAACTAGCATGGAAGCAAAGATGGATCCAGAGAAGGTGTAAGTAGTTACAGAATACCCAAGAGAAAATGGGAGCAGTGGTTATGATCTAATCTTGTTAAGCTCAATGTTCAGGCCGCAGTGCCTAGGGAATGATAGGGTGCCATTCCTCGAGCTTGCGCCAAGCTTCATTGGAACAGTACAGGAGGCCAGAGAGGCCAGAGTAGGAGTGGGATGGTTTCAGTCAGAGCAGTAACGTGCTTGACACCTCCATATAGAATTCATGAACTAAATCGCACAAGTATTATTGCCTTGTGATGTATATTGTTCTACACCCAGTGGCTTTTGTTTTGTCGTAAACAAGCCTTGAATGATCACATAGCGAGGTCTCAAAGCCTCTGTTGTCAAATGAATCTATTCATACGCACAGCTGTTTGTTTTTCCAAAGTGAAATCCAATGTTTAATGAATATGTAAATTCTGATATTTTAATGAAAAGCTCAAAAGCTATATTACAAGCCTTGTAAAGAATTAGGTTAAATTAATCATTGGCAGCATTGTAATGTACTTTACTGTTGTTAATAAATATTAATTATGTGTGGACCCATACTCTGTTGACAATAAGCTGCAAAGCGGCACACTGACGATGAGATCATGCCAACCTTGTTTTTGTTGCTTGTTGAGAGATATTATTTTTTTCTAAAAATATATTTTATTTTTTTAATTTGTGAAGGTGCATTTCAGTACAATTCAAATGTGGCAGTTCACATAATGCAATACAGATCAATTTGGTTGGATACACTACATGACACTCTAGGATGCCTCACTCCACTTAACAATGCAGGTTGTAGCTACATTTACATTACATTAAACATTTTCTGATACATACACCCTGAGAGGTTTTAAACTGGTTCCAACCTCTTGGTGCACTATGGCAGGAGGGCCCTAAACTGTGGCCTTTCCGCTTTGGGCCTCTGCAGCGGCTGCCCCAAGCATCAGTGCATCCCTTAGTACCTAGTCCTGGACCTTGGAATGCACCAATCTGCAGCACTCGGTTGTGGACAGCTCCTTGCACTGGAAGGCCGATAAGTTTCGGGCAGACCAAAGAGCGTTTCTCACCGAGTTGAGGGTCTTTCAGTAGCAGTTAATGTTTGTCTTGGTGTGCGTCCCTGAGAACAGTCTGCAGAGCACTGAGTGCCCTGGGTTACGGAGCTCGGGATGTACCTTGACAAAAACCAGTGCATCACTTTCCATACATTCTTTGTACATTCCAGAAGGAGGTGAGCAATGCTCTTTTTCCCACCATAGCTGCCTCAAGGACAAAGTGGGGTGGCACTGAAATGCCAAGTCTGCATGAAGGATCTGATGGGGAGGGCCCTTCTCACCACCAGCCAAGTTACGTCTTGGTGCTTGTTTAAAAGTTCTGGTGATGAGGTTGTGCCAAATGGCTTTGATAGTCTGTTCAAGGAACCATTTGACAGGATCCAGCATCTCCTTTTCCCACAGAACCTCAAGGGTGTTACATGGGCAACACAGTGGCGCAGTGGTTAGCTCCAGTGACCCGGGTTCGGTTCTGGGGACTGCCTGTGCGGAGTTTGCAAGTTCTCCCTGTGACTGTGTGGGTTTCCTCCGGGTGCTCTGGTTTCCTCCCGCATGTCGAAGACTTGCAGGTTAATAGGTAAATTGGCCATTGTAAAAATTGCCCCTAGTGTAGGTAGGTGGTAGGAGAATTGAGGGAAGGTGGGGATATGAGAGGAAAAAATGGGGATTAATGTAGGATTAGTATAAATGGGTAGTTGATGGTTGGCACAGACTCGGTGGGCTGATGGGCCTGTTTCGGTGCTGTATCTCTCTATGACATGTGGACCACTGCCAGGTCAATTTGTGATCAAAGGTGTTTTTCTGCGCAAACATTTCCATGAGGGACAGGCGGTACAGCATGTTCCAACTGAATGGAGTGTTCTGCAGCAATGTGACCAGACCCATCATTTGTAACACCATGGACAGGTAGAATCTCAGTACAGTGTGACACTTTGTGTTTGCATACCGAGGGTCCATACATAGCTTGAGGCAACCACACACAATGGTGTCCATCAGGATGAGGGAGACGTTGGGTGCTTTTTTTCTCCCTTTATCACTTGTTGAGGGATATTGCCAAGGCCCTTCATGAAGTTTGGAAGGCACTTCAGTAGTCCGGACCATCGGGAGAAATGTCAGTCCATCAAAGAAACCAACTTCCTTATTCTGATGCCAGAATTGTAGATCGACCAAATCTGGGTCAACGATCCTGGGATAAAAGAATTGGTTTTATCAATGTAAAAATGGATGATTCCCTGCTGTGATCTGATTCATAGAATTGGAAAGCATAGAAAAGTCTATAATTGTACCAACAGCCCAGCACAAGGTAACAGGAACCCAGTAGTCATGGTGACTGAATGCATTTTCAAGTTAAATTCAGCTTTTGGATGAAGTCACGTAGATGTGAGCTCGATTCATATAATAGAAATTCAACACAGTCACAGAGGCTGGTTCTCCACTTCTTGTTTCAGCCTCCTCTGGCAGGCTAACAGGACAATGGAAGCCAAAGAAGCCCTTTGATCCTCCAAGATCTCGGTGCTCTGTGCTCCTCCAATTCTGGTCTCTTGTGCATCCCTGGTTTTCATCGCCCCACCATTGACACGCCTTCAGCTGCCTGGGCCCTAAGCTCTGGAATCCCCTTCCTAACACTCTGCTCCTCTGTCCCTCTCTCTCCTCCTTTAAGACCTTCCATAAAACCTGCCTCTTTGACCAAGCTTTTGTCCTATTATCTCCTTATGTGACTTGGTGTCAAATTTTTCTGATTACTCTCCCGTGAAATGCCATGAGACATTTAATTACATTAAAGATGCTATGTTGTTCCGAGATACTTTTTATTGTTTTTGAATTGTAGACCTAATCGTCCTCATTCCCCAAGCATTGGAGCTAGTCTAGTTGGTCTAGAAATGGAGGATGAGCTTTTTGTTATTCTTTCATGGGATGTGGGTGTCGCTGGCTAGGCCAGTATTTAATGCCCATCCCTAATTGAGAAAGTGGTGGTGAGCTGCTTTCTTGAACTGCTGCAGTCATTGTGGTGCAGGTATTGCCACAGTGCTGTTAGGAAGGGAGTTCCAGGATTTTGATCCCAAGAGTGAAGGAACGCTGATAAAGTTGGAGGGGTAATTGCAGGAGGCGGTGTTCCCATGCATTTGCTGCCCTTGTCCTTCTAGATGGAAGAGGTCACGGGTTTGGAAGGTGCTGTCAAAGGAGCCTTGGTGAGTTACTGCAGTGCATCTTGTACATAGTACACACTGCTGCCACTGTGCGTCGGTGGTAAAGGGAGTGAATGTTGACGGTGGTGGATGGGGAGCCAATCAAGCAGCTGCTTTGTCCTGAATGGTGTCGAGCTTCTTGAGTGTTGTTGGAGCTGCACCCATCCAGGCAAGTGGAGAGTATTTCATGATACTAATTTACTAATGTCCTTTAAGGAAGGAAATCTGCTGTCCTTACCTGGTCTGGCCTACATGTGACTCCAGACCCACAGCCAATGTGGTTGACTCTTACATGCCCTCTGAAATGGCCTAGAAAACCACTCAGTTGTACCTAACCACTATGAAGTCAATAAAAAAGAATGAAACTGGATGGACCACCTGGCATCGACCGAGGCACCGGAAACGACAACAGCAAACCCAGCCCTGTCAACCCTGCAAAGTCCTCCTTACTAACATCTGGGGGCTTGTGCCAAAGTTGGGAGAGCTGTCCCACAGACTAGTCAAGCAACAGCCTGACATAATCATACTCATGGAATCATACCTTACAGACAATGTCCCAGACACTGCCACCACCATCCCCGGGTATGTCCTGTCCCACCGGCAGGACAGACCCAGCAGAGGTGGCGGCACAGTGGTCTACAGTAGGGAGGGAGTTGCCCTGGGAGTCCTCAACATCGACTCCGGACCCCATGAAGTCCCATGGCACCAGGTCAAACATGGGCAAGGTAACCTCTTACTGATTACCACCTACCGCCCTCCCTCAGCTGATGAGTCAGTACTCCTCCATGTTGAACACCACCTGGAGGAAGCACTGAGGGTGGCAAGGCACAAAATGTACGCTGGGTGGGGGACCTCAATGTCCATCACCAAGAATGGCTCGGTAGCACCACTACTAAACGAGCTGGCCGAGTCCTAAAGGACATATCTGCTAGACTGGGTCTGCGGCAGGTGGTGGGGGAACCAACACAAGGGAAAAACATACTTGACCTTGTCCTCACCAACTGCCGCAGATGCTTCTGTCCATGACTGTATTGGTAGGAGTGACCACCGCACAGTCCTTGTGGAGACAAAGTCCCGCCTTCAACCTGGAAAAGTGTGAAGTGATTCATTTTGGAAGGTCGAATTTGAATGCGGAATACAGGCTTAAAGACAGGATTCTTGGTAGTGTGGAGGAACAGAGGGATCTTGGGGTCCATGTCCATAGATCGCTCAAAGTTGCCACCCAAGTTTATAGGGTTGTTAAGAAGGCGTATGGTGTGTTGGCTTTCATTAACAGGGGGATTGAGTTTAAGAGCCGCGAGGTTATGCTGCAGCTCTATAAGGCCCTGATTCGACCACACTTGGAATATTGTGTTCAGTTCTGGTCGCCTCATTATAGGAAGGATGTGGAAGCTTTAGAGAGGGTGCAGAGGAGATTTACCAGGATGCTGCCTGGACTGGAGGGCATGTCCTACGAAGAAAGATTGAGGGAGCTGGGGCTTTTCTCATTTGAGCGAAGAAGGATGAGAGGTGACTTGATAGAGGTGTACAAGATGATGAGAGGCATAGATAGAGTGGATAGCCAGAGACTTTTTCCCAGGGTGGAAAGGGCTGTCACCAGGGGGCATAATTTTAAGCTGATTGGAGGAAGGTTTCGGGGAGATGTCAGAGGTAGGTTCTTTACACAGAGAGTGGTGGGTGCGTGGAATGCGCTGCCAGCGGTGGTAGTAGAAGCAGATACATTAGGGGCATTTAAGCGACTCTTGGATAGGTACATGGATGATAGTAGAATGAAGGGTAGGTAGTTAGTTTGATCTTAGAGTAGGTTAAAGGTTCAGCACAACATCGTGGGCCGAAGGGCCTGTACTGTGCTGTACTGTTCTATGTTCTATGTTCTATGTTCTATGTTCACATTGAGGATACCATCCATCGTGTTGTGTGGCACTATCACCGTGCTAAATGGGATAGATTTTGAACAGATCTAGCAATGCAAAACTGGGCATCCATGAGACGCTGTGAGCCATCAGCAGCAGCAGAATTGTACTCAACCACAATCTGTGACCTCATGGCCTGGCATATCCCCAACTCTACCATTACCATCAAGCCAGGAGACCAACCCTGGTTCAATGAAGAGTACAGGAGGGCATGCCAGGAGCAGCACCAGGCATACCTCAAAATGAGGTGTCAACCTGGTGAAGCTACAACCCAGGACTACTTGCATGACAAACTGCATAAGCAGTATGCAATAGACAGAGCTAAGTGATCCCATAACCAACTGATCAGATCTGAGCTCTGCAGTCCTGCCACCTCCAGCCGTGAATGGTGGTGGACGATTAAACAACTAACTGGAGAAGGTGGCTCCACAAATATCCCTATCCTCAATGATGGGGGAGCCCAGCACATCAGTGCGAAAGATAAGGCAGAAGCATTTGCAACAATCTTCAGCCAGAAGTGCCGAGTTGATGATCCATCTTGGCCCCCTGCTGAAGTCCCCAACATTACAGATGCCAGACTTCAGCCAATTCGATTCACTCTGCATGATACCAAGAAATGACTGAAGGCACTGGATACTGCAAAGGCTATGGGTCCTGACAATATTCCGGCAATAGTACTGAAGACCTGTGCTCCAGAACTTGCCGCACCCCTAGCCAAGCTGTTCCAGTATAGCTACAACACTGGCAACTACCCGGCAATGTGGAAAATTGCCCAGGTATGTCCTGTATACAAAAAGCAGGACAAGTCCAACCCGGCCAATTAGCGCCCCATCAGTCTACACTCAATCATCAGCAAAGTGATGGAAGGTGTCATCAACAGTGCCATCAAGCAGCACTTGCTTAGCAATAACCTGCTCAGCGATACCCAGTTTGGGTTCCGACAGGGCCACTCAGCTCCTGACATCATTACAGCCTTGGTTCAAACATGGACAAAAGAGCTGAACTCAAGAGGTGAGGTGAGAGTGACTGCCCTTGACATCAAGGCAGCATTTGACCAAGTATGGCATCAAGGAGCCCTAGCAAAACTGGAGTCAATGGGAATCAGGGGTAAACCTCTCTGTTGGTTAGAGTCATACCTAGCACAAAGGAAGATGGCTGTGGTTGGTGGAGGTCAATCATCTGAGCTCCAGGACATCACTGCAGGAGTTCCTCAGGGTAGTGTCCTCGGCCCAAGAATCTCCAGCTGCTTCATCAATGACCTTCCTTCAATCATGTCAGAAGTGGGGATGTTCGCTGATGATTGCACAATGTTCAGCACCATTTGTGACTCCTCAAATACTGAAGCAGTCCGTGTAGAAAAGCAGCAAGACTTGGACAATATCCAGGCTAGGGCTGATAAGTGGCAAGTAACATTTGTGCCACACAAGTGCCAGGCAATGCAGCGGTTCAAGAAGGCAGCTCACCACCACTTTCTCAAAGGCAATTAGGGATGGGCAATAAATGCTGGCATAGCCATTGATGCCCACATCCCATGAATGAATAAAAAAACTCCTGTCTTGTGCCTTGTAGATGGTGAAGAGGCTTTGGGAAGTCAGGAGGTGAGTTACTCACTGCAGAATTCCCAGCCTCTGACCTGCTCTGGTAGCCGCAGTATTTATATGCCTGGTCCAGTTAAGGTTCTGGTCAATAGTGACCCCCAGAATGTTGATGGGGGGTGGCATTCAGCGATGGTAATGCTATTAAATGTCAAGGGGAGATGGTGAGATTCTCTTTTGTCGGAGATGGTCATTGCCTGGCATTGTGTGGTGTGAATGTCACTTGCCACTTATCATCCCAAGCCTGAATGTTGTGCAGGTCTTGCTGTATATTGGCACAGACTGCTTCAGTATCTGAGGACTTACGAAAGGTACTGAACATTGTGCAATCATTAGCAAACATCCCCACTTCTGTCCTTTACACGTGCATCAAGCCAAAGGAGGAGGGCGATATTCTTGCACTTAAGTAGCACCTTTTACAACATCAAGATGTCCCCATTTTGCAGCCAATGAAATAATTTTGAAGTGTAGTCACTGTTGTAATGCGGGGAAACACACCATTCAATTTGTGCACTGCAAGGTTCCACTAACAAAAATGTGATAATGACCAGATCATCTGCTTTGGTTCATGGATAAATATTGACCTGAACGGAAAACTCCCCTGCTCTTCTTTGAAATAGTACCATGGGATCTTTTGCTTTCACCTAAGAAGGCAGGCAGGGCCTTGGTTTAAGGTCTCAACTGAGGAATGGCACCTCCAACAGTGCAATGCTCCCTCTGTACTGAACTGACGCATCAGCCTAGATTTTTGGGCTTAAATCTCCAGGGTGGGACTTGAACCCAGAGGCTTCTGATGTAGATGTGTGAGTGTTCCCCACTGAGCCATGGCTAGCACTATAAGTATAAACTGATCGTGTTAAAGTACAAGGGTGGCGACGGCCAGCTACCACATCATACCACATCTCATGGAACTGCTACTGCATTTGTATCACAGTGGGGGACAGTGGGTAACAATCCACTGTAATATAAAAAATGGAGCACCTCACACTGTCACTGCTGGACTCTGTGGACAGTCACTTTGCACCAAGTCTGAGCTCTTAGCCTGCCTGAGTGGGCCAGCAATGTGGTATTTGCACTGCCAGTCTCAAGGCCATTCCCACTAGCTCTAAGGAATGACCACATCCAGAAACCTCATGTGTAATTATAGTTGCTAAACAAGTGCATGCTTGCAATCCAGGCCGTGGGCAATTGTTTCCTGACGTCTGCTTCACAATGTAGACAGTACCCAGAGCTGAGGGAAATTGCAGTGGAAGCATTTCCACTATAACTGAGCCAAAAGATCACAGAATCCAAGAAATTATGATACAGAAGGAGATCATTTGGACCATCACACCTTGGCCATTGCCTGGTCTACAGCTGGCATCATCTACTCTCATCCCATTTCCCAGCACTGAACCCAAAGCTCCTTTAGCTACAAGCTTTAGCTACATAACTAAGCAGCGTGCATGCCTCTGTATGAGTCACCAGCAGCAGAGTGCCAGATGCCATGTCACCTCTGTGGAAGCAAGCGCTGACATTATGGTGCTTATGGTGGGTATGCCATGTTGATATTTCATATGGGCAGGATGTAGGCATAGGGTATGGGTTTAACAGTTCTGCACATGGCAAGTTCCTAACTCAGATAATCCATTTAGGCTAGAGATAGAGAACTGAGAAACAACCTCCCTACAAGTAGGCAAAAGTGATGAAGAGTTCCATTGGACTCTTGCCAGTAACTGGTCCATAAGCGCCTTTGTTAGACCCGAACACTTTGCCAGTCCAGCAAGTTGTTGACAAAAGAAAAATGGCTCAGATATAAAATGAGGACAAGCAGACTCTGAAGTTCCAAGGAATTGCTAACATTTCTGAGTCTAGATGTACATGCGATACTTGTTATGAACCAGTGCACAGACATCCAGTGACCCACCAGACATAACCTCGTCACCTTTGGAATCAGTGAGCTCCCACAGAAATAGTCTATTTCAAAATTGATCTGAAAGCTTTTAGCAATTTCCCAGATGAGTAGGATTAACATTTCACCAGCTGTATGGGGATATGCGATACTACTTAAGGGACTGGTAGGAGAGATGTTATGACTCAATCTTGGACTCCTTAACCTCCTCACTCTTCCAATCTGCAGCAGGCTTTTTAAAACCCAAGCATGAAATCAACCAGCCACAACTATTTGCTTTGCTTTGCTTTCTCTCCTACTCTTTCTAACATTGATGTTATCCTGCACAAGAGATAGAAACATGACATCTACAATTCGGCATGAGAAGTTGAACCAAAGGAAGATGTGTTCTTTTTCAACAGCACACACTCATCATCTTCACATTTAATAGGACTGCTTGGGCAAGACACCAAGGTACCTGGAATGCAGTTAGCAAACCTTAAGAGCAAAGTGTCAGCTGTGGCTCAATTGGCAGCATGATGGCCTCTGAGTCAGCAGATCTTGGGTTCAAGTTCCACTCCAGAGTTTTGAGTGTAAAAACCCAGGTTGATAGGCTAGTGCTGTGCTGTCTTTCAGATGAGAAGTGAAATTGAGGTCCTGTCTGCTTCATGTGGAGGGGGAAGTGAGATTGCCATGACTCTTGAGAAATGTCATGTGTATGTCACCTAAAGTGACTGTTAAAGACTTCACCCCTTGGCTTTTTTTGTATATTCATTCTCAGGATGTGGGCAACACTGGCTAGGCTGATATTTATTGTCCATCACTAACAACAGAGTGGCTTGGTTAGCCACTTCAAAGCACAGCTTAGAGACAACTACATTAGAGTCATAGATAAGCCCGGACCAGGCAAGGATGGCAGGTTCCCTCCCTGAAAGGACATGGGTAACCTCACTGGGTTTTTATGACAATCCAACAGTTTCTTGGTCACTTTTACTGATGCCAGCTTTTTATTTCCATCAGGTGAACCCATGCTTGGTGAATTGCCAGACTGGGGACAAGGAATCAGGCAGCTCCATCTTGACCATGTCCCCTCTGAAGTGGGTAACCTAGTTTGAGACTGTTTGTGGCTCAACCTCAAACGAGGCCCTGTGAAAACCAATGGGGAAAGCTGGGAGCTGGCCTTCTTGCAGCACTGCCGACCTACAGGATGGTGACACAGAGGATAACCCACCTTGTAAGTAAGTATCTCATGCAGCACCAAATCAACGTCAGCCACCAAAGAAGAGAAGTTGGGTGCTGGGGGCATCTCTGTCACTAGGGTTTCCAACTCTGGTTGGAGTTATTCTTAGTGTTACACACATCGGAGGTACGATGACACAACATTTACGGAGAAACTCTGAAGAATTATGAACAAACGGACTTTGTCTTTAAAAACACCTATATTTTTCCAAAATGGCCACTGAAGCAAAGGGGATTAACCTTTTGTATATTCAAATAGTCTGACAATGACAAAGGGCAAATCTTCAAAGCCAAAAGATGATAATGAAACCCATCCCATACCTATCATAGAAACATTCCAGAATTGAATGTCTTCTTCTAAACCAAAGAAGGTATGAAGTAGCCACATCCTGGGCCATTGTGCAATCACCAAGGGTAGAAACCAGAATGTCTCCTAACAGGAGGTGAGAAGTGATAGTTTTACCTTTTTAAAAAAGACAGCCAGAAAGAGAAAGAGAGAGAGACTGACCCAGGTGAAGCTACTTGTAATTGCTGGCATTCCAGAAAGCCAGTTAGCCTTGCTAACAAAAATCTGACATCTACATTATATAGCAGAGAGAGAGCTAGAAGTGACCCACCAACTTCCACAGAACCTTCAATCAAGGGAAAAATCTACAATCATCACAGGCCTGCAACCCTCTATAACTCGAGTCTCAAGAGAATTCAACAGGTTTGTCGTAACCCTTCGCCCCTGCTTAAACCCACCTACCTCTATCCCTTCTCAATCTGTTTCTTGTGTGTGTGTGTGTGAGCGAATGCGGTTGTGACAATTTTGGGATGAGGCGCATTGATCAATAAACAATTGACTTTCTGTTTTTAAAAATCTCCAAGAAAACCTGTCACTGCCTGGTTATTTGAAAAATAAAACACAAAGGAGCAAAACTCGTAAAACAAATACACTTGCTGCAGTCAGGTGGGAAGTTGAAGAATGGGAACCGCCCAGAACACACTGCGTGGCCGTAACATTAAAAATTTCATCACATGACCTCTGGCTTCTGTCATTGGTCAGCCAACGTGTTCATCCCCATTGGGCCCCACCTTTCCACAGCCAATCAGAAAGTGAACAGAATCATTACCCAATTGGAAGATGTTTTTCCCACATCCAATATTTTTAGCGAATAAACCTGTGATCAAAGAATTTTTTTAAAAATATATTTTTTATGCCACTATGATTTTTCTCCTGTGTTCACTTGCAGCAGTGTGTTTAAGATTAGTCTTTAATTCCTGGAGATTCTAGGACAATCCTGAAGGGCTGTCAACCTTATCCATCACTTGTTTGCAAACTAATGCCTTTTCCTTCACCTATTTTTAATCAGTCATGGGATGTGGGCATCACTGGCAAGACGAGCATTCATTGTCCATCCCTAATTGTCCTTGAGATGGTGATAACTTAATGGTTTGCTAGGTCATTTCAGCAGGCTGTTGTGTCAACCACATTGCTGTGGGTCTAGACTCACATATAAGACAGATAGGGTATGGGCAGCAGATTTCATTCCCTAAAGGACATGAGTGAACCAGATGGGTTTTTATGACAATCCAGTAGTTTCATAGTTGCCATTACTGATGCTAGCTTTTTTATTCTGGATTTTTATTTCATTCATTGAATTTAAATCCCGTTGAGGAATTATGAACGCGTATCTCCGGGTTACTAATCCAGTAACATAACCACTATGCTACTGTATCCCTACCTATCTTGATATTGCTAAAATCATCTAAAATCATCTTGAACCTAGGCCATGGCTGCTGATAGGTTTCTGAATATTTTATTTGCTTTCTTGTGTCACTGTCTTTTAATTGTCCCTATCCTTTTAATTGTGACCTACACATAATTTTCCGCTTCTACCACTGGTGTCATCCTTAGACTCATCCGGGTTTGCATTGGGAGTTGTGAATAATTGTACTACTGAGTTTAGACTAGAAAATGGTGTGCCGTTACCATAGAGAATTTTAGGCAGTTCTTAAAGCAGTGTAAACTAACTTAGAACTGATTTATAGTTAAAGATGAAAATTAGCCCAGTGTCTGTGGAAAAGCAGGGAAAAAATTAGTCAGAATTTTTTACATTTCTTTTTAAGTCATAGGACATAGGATCATAGGAATCCTAAGAACAAATTCAGAGACTAAAAGAGCTAAATGTTGGAACATAGGAATAGGAGGAGGCCATTCAGCCCTTTGAGCCTATTCCACCATTCGATGAGATCATCACTGATCTGTATCTTAACTCAATATACCTCCCTTGGCTCCATATCACTAAATAACCTTGTCTATCAAAAATCTATCAATCTCAATTTTGAACTTTTCAATTCACCCCTTCGCCTCAACAACTTTTTTGCAGGAGAGAGCTGCAGATTTCCACTACCCTTAGTGTGAAGAAGTACTTCCTGACATCACTCCACGCCTGGCTCTAATTTTAAGTTCTGCCCCCTTGTTCTACCCTCTGTAAACCTGAGGTCATCCAAACTCTGCTGCCCATGTCTTAACTCGTACAAAGTCCCGTTCCCCTATCACCCCAGTGCTCGCTGACCTACATTGGCTCCCAGTCAAGCAATCTCTTGATTTTAAAATTCTCATCCTTATTTTCAAATCCTTCCATAGCCTCACCCCTCCCTATCTCTGTAATCTCCTCCAGCCCCACAACCCTCCAAGATATCTGCACTCCTCTAATTCTGGCCTCTTCTGCACCCCTGATTTTAATCGCTCCACCATTGACGGCCGCGCTTTGTCAGTTGCCTAGATCCCACACTCTGGAATTCCGTCCGTAAATCTCTCCGCCTCTCCATTCATTTTCCTACTTTAAGACATTCCTTAAAACCTACCTCTTTGACCAAGATTTTGGTCATCCGACCTCATATCTCCTTTTGTGACTTGTTGTCGTACTTTGTTTTATAACGCTCCTGTGAAGCGCCTTGGGATGTTTTATTATGTTAAAGGTGCTATATAAATGTAAGTTGTTTTAGTTGTTGTTGTTCTGGACTCTTCTTTAATGATCTTAAACACTTCAATTATATCACCCCTTAACTTCTATGACAGGAATGCAAGTCTATTTTATGTAAGCCGGCCTCATAATTTAACCCTTTAAACCCTGCTATCATTCTGGTGATTCTGTACTGCAGCCCTCCAAGGCTAGTCTATTCTTCCTGAGGTACAGTGCCCAGAACTGAAGGCAGTACTCAAAATATATTCACCATATTACAGTAAATCAGTGATATTACTGCACTCTGCTCCCTGATATTTGACTAACAAACCGCTAAGTCTGTAATATTGAAATATTCCCACTCAGATCCTCACAAATTGGAATTACCTGTTGGTAGCTACATTCATCACCTTTTGCAATTTATTTATTGACTTTCTCTACGTCTGACACCAGTTTTAGGACATGTTTGATATCACAGTAATTTAAACAGTGTGAAATGTTTACAACATCCAGAATTCTCTTTCTTTGCCATGACCTCAGAACTAAGGGCCATTTAACTCTCTCACTCTTCCCTTTTGTTTTTTTTCCTGTTCATATACCATTAACCCAAAGATTGATCATGTGGGGAATGGACTTCCAGGTGGGAAATTATTCATTCTTGGGATGTGGGCATTGTTGGCAAGGCTGACATTAATTGCCCTTCCCTAGGCCACTTCAGATGCCAATTAAGGGTCAATCATGTTGGCGTGGGACTGGAATTACATCTAGGCTCAGACTGGGTACCGATGGCAAGTTTCCTTCCCTAAAGGACATTAAAGAGCCAGTTGGGTTTGTCAAACAGTCTGACAACTTCATGGTCGCTTTACTGATACCAGATTTTTATTTTCAGATTGAAAGAAAATTGAACTCCAATTCTCAAACTGTCAGGTTTCCTGCTCTTGACCATTTTCTGATAGCCCCTGCCAGACAATGTGTTACAGTGTTGATATTGCATAAGAGTAGAATCTTGTTCACCTGTGAGAAAAGAAAGACGTGCATTTATATAGCGCCTTTCATGATCACTGGATGTCCCAAAGTGCTTTACAGAAAATGAAGTACTTTTGAAGTGTAGCCACTGTTGTAATGTAGGAAATGCAGCAGCCAATTTGCACACAGCAAGCTCCCACAGACAGCAATGTGATAATGACCAGATAATCTGTTTTTTTAAGTGGTGTTGGTTTAGGGATAATTATTGGGCAGGACACCAGGAAGAACTCCCCTGTTCTTCTTTGAAATAATGCCATGGGATCTTTTATGTCCACCTGACGGCAGACGGGGCCTCGGTTTAATGTCTTATCCAAAAGACAACACCTCCGACAGTGCAGCACTCCCTCAGTACTGGAATGTCAGTCTGAAATTATGTGCTCAAATCTCTGGAATAGGACTTGAATTCGGTCTTCTGACTCAGAGGAGAGAGTGGTGCAGCTGACCCAGAATAATACACCCGCACCACACTGTCCCCACCAGAAATCCCGCCAGTTCTGCTTATCCTGCAGCCAATGAAAGGTTTCCTAATGCAGGGTTGCTAGCTATGGGCTGGTATAAATGGATAACCATTATCCACAGGAAAGTGGCAATAAAACATTGCTTTTTTTTGATGATTTCTCCTATTGAGGGGAGGATAGGAGAAAATTGGAAGCCAAGAAGACAAGTCCTCTTCATGTGTCTGTGCAAAGCAGTAATACACCAAACATTGTTGCAAAGGTGAGCAGATGAATACCACTGCAATGTCTATGTGGCTTTGTTTTGCCCACTTCCTGGTGAGTCTCAGCCAATCACACAACAATGGGGTTACAGCAACAGGTCTTATGCTACCTACTGAACCCACTGCTGTGCAAAACATCAAGACCATCCTTCCTGTGCGGGTCCTGTTGATGCCTACAAGCTCCAAATTATGTGCAAAATAGAAACTTTAGCTATTTTGAGGGTTGGTACGATAAAGTTTTTTCTAAAAACAACAACTCGCATTTATATAGCACTTTAATATAATAAAGGATCCCAGGGCATTTCACGGGAGCATCATGAACCAAACTTTTACACCAAATAACCTATGGAGAGAGTAGGAGGTATGAGCAAAAGCTTGGTCAAAGAGGTAGGTTTTAAGGAGCTTCTTAAAGGAGGAGAGAGAGGTAGAGAGTTGGAGAGGTTTAGGAAGGGAATTCCAGAGTTTAGGGCCCAGGCAGCTGAAGGATTCAGTTGCCAATGGTGGAGTGATAAAAATCAGGGATGCGCAAAATGCCACAATTGGAGGAGCGTAAAGATCTCAGAGGGTCGTAGGTTGGAGGAGGTTACAGAGATAGGGAGGGATTAGGCTTTAAAATGAATACAAGGATAAGAATTTTAAACTTGAGGCAATGCCAGACCAGGAGCCAATTTAAATCAGCGAGCACAGGGGTGATGAATGAACCTGGGACTTGGTGCAAGTTAGGATATGGGCAGCCGCGTTTTGGATGTCGTTTCCAATCTGGGCTGAGTTAGTTGATCTCAGCTGGGGAAGCATTTGGAGTGTGACATTTTGCATAAGCAACCCGGGGCTAGGGGAGGGAAAAATAGGTCAGCCAGCTCCTGATCACTGATGGCTGCTGGAAGGTGCCCATATCTGGATGTTAAGCAAGGACAAGATTAGGCTTTGCTTTGCTATCTCCCCCCATGGTCAAGTGAATTGCTGACACTCAGTCTAGCCACTTGCCGAGGTACTGGAGTATGTGCCAATCGTATCATTGAGAACTTTCAGGAGAAATGACAGGAAACTGACACACTAAAGGAAAGGGACAACTTCTCAGCTATATATATGCAATGAATGATTTCATTTGCAATGTCATTCATTTTGTGTTAAGTATCATCAGAACCCCGGTTGATGTAATATTTAAAAATCCTGTCTCCAAACAACAAGAGTTTCCCACCCAGCTGTGGGTTCAACTGCCTGTCACACTTATCCAGGTGGCCTCTAGCTTTTATTTTAATCCTGAGGTCTCTATAAGATATTTCAGCCACCTCTCAGCTATACATTCTACCTGTTTTTTTACAGCTGTACAGCTGTGTTTGCCTGGCAACAGATGAGAAGCCAGATTTCCTCGAACTTAGAGGTTATACCTATCAAGAAAGATTGAACAGGCTGGCACTGTTTTCTCTAGAAATGAAAAGCCTGAGGCTGACTTGATAGAGGTCTTTAAAATTATAAAGGGGTTTCCTAGGATAGACATAGAAAAGTGAGACAGACAAAAACTAGAAGCCATAAATGTGAGATAGTTACTAATAAATCCAATAGGGAATTCAGGAGAAACCTCTTTACCCAGAGAGCGGTGAGAATGTGGAATTCAGTAACACAAGGAGTGGTGGAGGTGAAAAACATGGATACAATTAAGGGGAAGCTGGATAAACACATGAGGGAGAAAGGAATAGTAGAATAAGCTGATTGGGTGAGATGAAGTAGGGTGGGAGGAGTCTTGTGTGGAACATAAACACCAGCATGAACCAGTTGGGCCGAATGGCCTGTTTCTGTGCTGTACGTTCTATGAAATTCAGGGTTGAATCTATGAGCTGATGGGATATTACTTAAAACTTAAAGTGAAAAACATTCCATTGTATTCTAGAAACTTCCCATATGCGTCAACCCTCAACTGAAGTGCCTGCAAGTGAGCTCTCACTGGCCCCTGCCATTCCCAGTCTAGAACTAGCCAATGGGAGTCCCACAATAATGGTCAAGTTGATTGGCATGGTCAGATTTTTTCAGCACACTGAGCTCAATAGATGGTCCCACAGCACTGAAAAAGTGCAGAGGGAATTCTCCCCTGCTTCCTGCCCAATATTTATCCCTCAACCAACATCATTAAAACAGATTATCTGTTCGTTATCGTATTGCTGTTTGTGGGAGCTTGCTGTGCACAAATTAGCAGCTGCATTTCCTACATTACAACAGTGACCACATTTCAAAAGTATCTCATTAGAAGGAAAGCTTTCCAACATTTCTCATTTCTCATGTCAGGTTTCCAGCCATCTGCAATTTTTCTGTTTATTAATTTTGCAAAGTGTCTTTCATTTTAAAGACTTTAATTCAATTCAGCAGTCAGAGAATTAAAATGTTGGGTCTGTACCCCAAAATCCCACATTTCTTAAAGAAGTGGTAGACATTTTAACTTTGAAGTTTGATCTTTCTGAGAACCTATATTTGATAATCTTTGCATTTTTCAGCAATGACAATATCTAACATTCTAGTACATCTATGACCGGAGGCTTGAATTTTAAATAGATGTTCTACTTTTACTGAGAATTCGAGCATACTTTAATTTGCTACATGACAATAACACACCCTAATAAATTAAATTCAGTGAATTGGAATTGAGGATTCATGTTTGTTTTCTCCTCGGGTTCTGTCAAGGCCTGACAGCCCATCGCTTCCTGAAGATCTGCGTTGGTAATTGTTCTTGGAGACAATTGAGCAGAGGGCTTCCTTCTCTGTGTCATTGTCTTGGATCTAGCGGCCAGCAGCTAGGCTTTGCACGTCCCACCAGGCCTTCTGGAGAGAGAGAGAAAGAGAGGGAAAGAGACAGCCCTTCTGGTTTTTGCACAAATTGAGTTTCTGGCTTGTCTCCTTGTCCAAGGGAAATTCCCAGCTTTCACAGAGATGGGCAGATGGTCACATGACTGTCTCAGTGTATTCTCTGGTACCTTCTAATGAGATTCAACTTGAAGAACTTCAATCTCTCAAATCTCATAGTGTCAATGTTCACTCCTGGAGGCGTTTGCCCTTTCAATGTTAATGTCCCAGGATGGCTTTGAATGCCTTACTAATGAAAGCAATCTCAGGTAGTTCAATCAATAGGGCAAGCCATTGTTTTGGGTGCAGGCTAATCAGACATGTGTCTCCACTTTGATGCCTTGCAATGTGCAAGGTTTTCAAATGCAAAATGGTGGCAGCCATTTTTAGCTGTGGTAAAGCCTTTGTAAAAGTTGTCTGTAATAATCCCTTCTTTAAGTTTAATGTAAGTTTCCAACCGATAAATTAAAAATCCTCATTTAGTACAGCATGTTTTCTTGACAGAGTTAAAAAAAAAAGCTGCGTGAGGCAGGGGGGCTCCTGGCACGGGCACCTGTCAAATCCCATGTAAATGAGATGCCCTCCCACAGACTCTGGAAAGTGCACAGGGTTTAGCACTAGTGGGAGCCATCCTGACAAAAGTGCTGGGATCACAGCGCATGGATCCTCTGACTTTGCTCGTGAAATAGTGATAATATCTGACAGTTCTACTTTAGATGTGGGGCGCAAGCGTGTGTGTGTGGCAGGAGAGATGGTAGAAGCTAGTGTCCTGCTAACAATTCAGCCTTCACCCACAATCTGAGATAAGCACCAGGTGCCATTTCTATTTCCTCCTTGATCTCGCTCTTTAAACTCAAAATAAATGTTTAGCTGGAGGTCACTTATCTACCTTATTCTTTTTCCTCAGCGCAGCTGTGTTGTGACATTGGCAATATAAATCAGATGCTGCGCTGCTTTAGCACAGCGGCACTCTATCGTGCAATGCCCAATGTATTATTCTGCTCCTAAGGAGGTTTAACTCTTAAAGAAAAAGACTTGTATTCAAATAGCACATTATTTCATCCCTCAGAAATACGCTGAGGTATTTCACATCAATTAATATGGAATGCATATTACATTTTTGTTTTTTAATATGCAAGATACACTATTCACTGCCCACTCCTATAAGTGGATTTCATGCCCCCTACGAACCAGAGTATTTCTTTATCAGCTGGGGCTCAGTGGGTAGAAGTCTTGTCTTTGATTTTAGAAGATCATTAGCTCAAGTCCTGCTCCCGAGACTGGAGGACAAAATCTATGCTGGCACTCCAGTGCAGTACTGAGGGAATGCTGTGCTGTCATTAGGTGTCGCTTTCAGATGAGACGTTAAACCAAGACCTCTCAGATGGATGTAAAAGATCCATGGCACTATTTCGAAAAGGTTCTCACCAGTGTCCTGGCCAATATTTATCCCTCAATCAACATCACTAACATCTGGCTGATATTGCATTGCTGTTTGTGGGAGCTTGCTGTGTGCAAATTCCTGAGGTTGTTAAAAGTGCTACGTAAATAGAAATTCTTTCTTTATATGCCCAAAAGGATAGGGATATCCAGGGGTCATATAGAAAACCCTTGCCATTGTACTCCAGCTTGCTAGATAATATAGGCACAGGGCCGGTGTAGTGGTTAGCACCGCAGTCTCACAGCTCCAGCGACCCGGGTTCAATTCTGGGTACTGCCTGTGTGCAGTTTGCAAGTTCTCCCTGTGTCTGCGTGGGTTTCCTCCGGGTGTTCCGGTTTCCTCCCACATGCCAAAGACTTGCAGGCCATTATAAATTACCCCTAGGATAGGTAGGTGGTAGGGGAATAGAGGGACTGGTGGGGATGTGGTAGGAATATGGAATTAGTATAGGATTAGTATAAATGGGTGGTTGATGGTCGGCACAGACTTGGTGGGCCAAAGGGCCTGTTTCAGTGCTGTATCTCTTAAAAAAAAATAGCTAGAGAAACCATTCAATCGCAACTTCACAAGCTAAATTGCATCATATAAAAGGCAACTGTGAGTGAATAAAAAAGTTTTAGCTCGGACCTTTCATTTTTCTAACCCTTTCTGACAATTTTTGAATACATTCTCATGTCATGGCCATCAGTCTGTTGCCTAATATTCTAGTATGGCTATGACTGGAGGCTTGAATTTTAAATATACGTTTTGTTTTCTTTACAGAGCACTTGAGCCAATTTTCATTTACAGTGCGACAATAACAGACTCTGACTAAGAAATTAATTTTAATGAATTGAGGCTTTGTGTTTGTTTTTCCGGAGGGTACTGTCAAGGCCTGTCAGCCCCTCCCTCTCTCGCAATACTTCAACTACAAGCAGCCAGCCATGCTCTGGGTTCGAAACAACTGTCAGCTAGAGATTGATCGCTTGGTGCAGAGTGAGGGACTTCCAATTATTTTGAGTAAAACTTTCATGTAAGAAGAAAGAATTGGATTTAAATAATGCTTTTCACGATCTCAGGACGTCCCAAAGTGCTTTCAGCCAATGTAGAACTTCTTGAAGTGTAGTCATTTATTGTGATGTACCCACAATGTAACTTGCACGTCATTAATGGAATCTCAGTATATTTCAAAATATACTCAGTTACAGTTAATGGTCATTAATATTGACTTTCTTTTCTTTTCTTCCATCCATTTCTATCATTTATCTTATTTTCCCCTTCCCTCCAATTTATTTATTTATTTTTATTTGTTTCATGGTGCTCTGGTCAATATTTATTCCTCAAACAAAATCTAAAACCAGATTATCTGGCCATTATCACATTGCTGTTTGTGGGAACTTGCTGAGTGCAAATTGACTACATTACAACAATGACTACACTTTAAAAAGTACTTAACTGACCTCAAAGAACTTTGGGGTATATTGGGGGTCATGAAAAGTACTATATAAATGCAAGTTCTTTATTTCTTTTATATTGAGTAATTTACTAATTAAGACACGGGGATCTCCATTTTTTTAAGTCAGTCAGTTAGAAAGAATCTATCATCCACTTGAGAGTGGGGATGTGGATGTTGGTGTTGGCCGATAGCATAAAACGGACAATATTGATACAGCCATCCGTTATACATCTCTCCCGATTTCCACCGAAGTTAATATTGCACAAAACACAACACACAAAGTCAAAGTGATCCCCTGGGAGTTTGAAGGAACTCCAATCATTGATAATTCAATAACATCATTGCTTGACAGATTTTATTGTTGCACATTGTCTATCAATAAAACTCACTTGCGTCATTCCAATAATTCAGCCTTGACCCACCCAACTTCAAACAGGTGCTGCCTCAGCAATCAGTTTGATTTAATCTTTGATCTGCACAAGACTCAATACATTAAAGCAGTTACATTGTTGGTGGAAATTCTCCCAGATTATAAATCTGGGATGTAAGAACAGAGAGGCACAGAGGTGTTCGTACGCAACCTTTTGGCAGGACGAGTTGATGAGGCTGTTAAAAGGTATATGGGCTCCTAGGCTTTATAAATGGAGACCATAGAGTACAAAAGCAAGGAAATTATGCTCAACCTTTATAAATCACTGGTTCGGCCCCAGCTGGAGTACTGTGTCAATTTTGGGCTCCACATTTTAGAAAATATGTCAAGGCCTTAGAGAGGGTGCAGAGTAGATTTACTAGAATGATTTCAGGGATGTGGAACTTCAGTTATGTGGGAGACTAGGGAGGCCAGTGTTATTCCCTTTACAGTAGACAAGGTTAATGGCAAATTTAATAGAGGTGTTCAAAATCATGAAGGATTTTGATAGAGTAAATAAGGAGAAACTGTTTCCACTGGCAGAAGTGTCAGTAACCAAAGGACATGGATTTAAGGTAATTGGCAAAGGAGCCAGGGAGGAGATGGGTGTATTTTATTAACGCAGCTAGCGGGCATGATCTGGAATGCACTGCCTGAAAGGCAGTGGAAGCAGTTGCAATAATGACTGTCCAAATGGAATTACATAAATACTAGAAGGGGAAAAATTTGCAAGGCTATGAGGAAAGAGCAGGGGAATGGACCTAATTGGATAGGTCAAAAAGCCAGCAGAGGCACCGTGGGTTGAATGGCCTCCTTCATTCTATGATTCTACCTCTGCAATTTATGAATATTAAATTCAGTCCCAAAGAGTGTATTAATTGTTCATTTGGAAGCTAATTATCTGTCAGCTTGGCTCAATGGTAGCATTCTCAGCTTCAAGAAGGTTGTGGGTTCAAGCTCCACTTCTGCATGAACACATAAACTAGGTCAACACTTCAATGTAGTACTGATGAATTGTTGGAGGTGCCATCTCTGAGATGATTCATTAAATTGAAATATACTTGGTATGTTCTGAGGATGTGAAAGGTGCTACAGAAATGTGAGTTCTTTGAATGAATGTATTTCTCAGAGTGGCAGTCCTGTGGGATTGCCCGTGGTAACCAGATGCTGTGTTGTTTTGCAGCATTGTATGTACCATGTAATACCTAATGTATTAATCTGCTGGACCTTTAACTTCTAAAGAAACAAAAGACTTGCGTTTATATAGCACCTTATTTCAGCTCACAGAAATGTCACCGAGCACTTTAAATGAAATGCTTTTGAGAGCCTGTTATGTTTTGCATTTCATACACAAAATATATATGACTTTGGTTCAATGCCTATGTTCGTTCATAGTTACATAGCGTCGACAGCACAGAAACAAGCCATTCGGCCCAACTGGTCTATGCCAGCATTTATGCTCCGCACGAGTCTCCTCCCACCCTTCTTCATCTCACCCTGCCAGCATATTTTTCTATCAGAACATTCCAAAGTGCTTTACAGCAAATGTGAGATACTTTTGAAGCACAGTCACAGGAAATATAGCAGCCAATTTAAGCACAACAAGCTCCCACATAAGTAGACATCTGTATTCAGCTCCAAGTAGCCCAGTAGCCCTTTTGTTTCTGGGACCTGATTTCAAATTGACAGGATGAAGGTGTCTACTCTGTGAAAGAGCTGCTGACATTCCTAAATGATAGGCGAGCAGTGTCAACCCAAATGCCAGTGCTCATAGTATCACAGCAGGCAAAATATTCATCATTAACTTACATTGTTGCCAAGGTGTCTGAAGGAAAGCAGGCAGACTGAGGCCCTGATACAACGGAACATTACAGCACAGCAGTGGAGGTGGGTTTCTGAAGTTTGGAGAGTCAGATGTCACTGGCCAGGCAATATGCTCAAAGGCTTCCTGTTGCATTGCTAAGGAACATAGGAGCAGGAGGAGGCCATTCAGCCCCTCGAGCCTGTTCTGCCATTCAATGAGATCATGGCTGGCCTATGACTTAACAACATTTGCCTTATATCCTTTGATACCTTTGGCTATCAAAAATCTATCTCAGATTTAAAATTAACAATTGACCTAGCATCAATTGCTGTTTGTGGAAGAGAATTCCAAACATCTACTACCCTTTGCATGAAGAAGTGTTTCTTAATTTCACTCCTGAAAGGTCTGGCTCTAATTTTCTGACTTTGTCCCCTGGTCCTAGACCAGCCAGCAGAATTAGTTTCTCCCAATCTACCCTTTCTGTTCCCTTTAATATCTTGAAAACTTGGATCAAGTCAACCCTTCACCTTCTAAATTCCAGGGAATACAACCCTAGTTTGTGTAATTTCTCCTCGTAATTTAACCCTTGGAGTCCAGGTATCATCTTACTCTGCACTCCCTTGAGGGCCAATATATCCTTCCTAAGGTGTGGAGTCCAGAACTGCTCACAGTAACTCCAGGTGTGGAAACATTAACTCTACTTTTCTCTCCAAAAATCTATCCATCTCAGTTATGAAATTTTCATTCTTTTGGGGAAGAGAGTTCCAGATTTCCACTACCCTTTGAGTGAAGAACTGCTTCCTGACATCATCCCTGAACAGGTTAGCTCTAATTTTAAAGTTATTCCCACTTGTTCTGGACTCTCACACCTCTCCATCCATCCTATCGAAGCCTCTTAAACACCTCAAATAGATTACCCCTTAATCTACTCAAGGGAATACATATCTAGTCTATGCCACCTTTCCTCATAATTTAACCCCTTTAGCCGTGTATTATTACAGCGAATCTGCACTGCAGCCCTTCCAAGGCCAAGTTATCTTCCCTGAGATGCAATATTCAATCTTAGAGCCTATACAGCCTTGAACTTGAGACTTGGAGAACCTCTCAATGGTGGAAAACAGATCCAGCATTGACACAGATGCAGAGCCATTCCATCAGAACTGGAGCCAAATTCAATGCCAGTCTTAGACACAGGTTATGTAAATGTTCGCAATGAAGACCATGCCTATTGAACCATATCGGTGGAGGTTCTCCAGTATTCTTCTTGTATGTCTGGTCATGATAGAAGGGAAACAGTGTTGTTTGATTGTCAAATCTTCCATCACCTCTAGCCTTCAAACTCTCTCCTTGTTGCAATCTATCTGGTATTTTGCTGATATTACTCAGGCCATTTCTCCTCTGAAGAATCCTTCCTTGCTCTTCCTAAGCTTAAAGTACTCCACCCTACACACTCCTCCTCCTCCCTATAACCTCATTGTGTTGAAATGGAGTCTCGTCATACCCTCTGCTACTCAAATTTTTTCCAGGACCAAAAAACTCGGTTGACACGTATCTCCATCCCTCTTTCCTTCTTTCTATAACAAGGACTGTATTTATATTTGTATTTATATAGCGCCTTTAATGAAATAAAACATCCCAAGGCGCTTCACAGGAGCATTATGAAACAAAATATGACACTAAGCAACATAAGGAATTAGGACAGATGACCAAAAACTTGGCCAAAGAGGGAGAAAGCTAGGTAGAGAGGCGGAGAGGTGTAGGGAGGGTATTCCAGAACTTAAGGCTGCCAATGGTGGTGCAATTAAAATTGGGGATGCGCAAGAGAGCAGAATTGGAGGAGCGCAGATGTCTCAGAGCGTTGTGGGGCTCTAAGAGATTCCAGAGATAGGGAGGAGCAAGGCCATGGAGGCATCTGAAAACAAGGATGAGAATTTTAAAATCATGGTGTTTCCTAACTGGGAGCAATGTAGATCAGCGAGCACAGGGGTGAACAGGACATGGTGCGAGTAAGCATGCGGGCAACAGAGTTTTGAGTGACCTCATGCTTCTGGATCTAAAGGCTTTGAAAAGCTATATTAGAAGTCCTTGATTCATCTTCTTATCAAGCTGGTGATTTCCTGCCTTGTGGAACTTGGGTCTACAACTTGGCATCTGAATAAAAGATTCCTTTAAATTTCCTAATTCCCCTTTTCCCAGCCAAATGTGCCCCCCCCCCTACCATTGTGCTAAGGTACAATGTCAGCCTTAGCACAATGGCAATACTCTTACTCTCTGACTCAGGAGGTTGTGGGTTTATTCCCCACTGCAGAGACTGAGCACATAATTCAGATTGACACTCCAGTGCAGTGCTAAAGGAATGCAGTACTGTTTGAGGTGCGATCACGTGGCTGAAATGTTAAACCACCCCGGGTGCCTCTCAGATGGGTATAAAAAGTCCTGTGGCACAATTTGAAGAAGAGGAGGGAGCTCGCCCTTGTGTCCCAACCAACAATCATCACTGAAACAGATCTGGTTGTTTATTGTTCTGTATGGGTGCTGTCACCTTCCTACAAAACACAACTGACTATACTTCAAAAGTAAAAGAAAGACTTGCATTTAGTTTAGTTTAGTTTAGTTTAGTTTAGTTTAGTTTAGTTTAGAGATACAGCACTGAAACAGGCCCTTCGGCCCACCGAGTCTGTGCCGACCATCAACCACCCGTTTACACTAATCCTAAACTAATCCCATATTCCTATCACATCCCCACCTATCCCTATATATTTCCCTACCACCTACCTATACTGGGGGCAATTTCTAATGGCCAATTTACCTAACAATTTATATAGCACTTTTCACAACCAGACATCTTAAAGCACTTTACAGCTAATGAAGTACTTTTGAAGTGTAGTCACTGTTGTAGGAAATGTGGCCGCCAATTAGCGCACAGCAAGATCCCACAAATAGCAATGTGATTATGACCAGATAATCTGTTTTTGAGATATGATTGAGGCATAAAATAGTGACCAGGACACTGGGGAGAATTCCACTGCTCTTCTTTGAAATATATCCACCCACGTAGACCTCAGTTCAATGTCTCATCCAAAAGACAGTGCCTCTTACAGTGCAGCACTGGAACAGCAGCATTGACTTGATATGTTCAAATCCTGGAGTAGGATTTGCACGCAGAAGTGACAGCGCTAGCAACTGAGCTACAGCGCATTAGCTTTAAAGCACTTTGGGGCATTTGAGGTTGCGACCGGTGCTACAGGAATGCAAGTTCATACTTTTTATTCTTTTCATTTGCTCTTTAGACTCGGCCCTCTGCTAAAAGAGAAAACAAAGGAACTCAAGCCAAGTGTGGTACATAATATATCGAGCTGTTGTGATCTGGAATGCACTGGCTGAAAGGGTGAGGGAAGCAGATTCAACAGTAATTTTCAAAAGGAAATTGGATGCATTTGTGCAAAGGAAAAATTTGCAGGGCTATGGGGAAAGGGAAGAGGAATGGGACTAATCGGATAGCTCTTTCAAAGAGCCAGGACAGGCACAATGGACTGAATGGCCTCCTTCTGTGCTGTACGATTCTATGTGGGTTTAGATTTGTGCGCTATTACTCCCCATTGTAAACTCAAAGGCAACAAATGATCGCTCATGCACTGGACAACTGCCTCTGAGCTTGCATCTGTGACTAACAAGTCATGTTTACATTGCTGCAACCACTTGCATCAATAGGCACAAGTGGATGAGAGCCAGAGGCCAGAGCACATTTCTTTACACTGCACCCTGAGTTCTTAATTGCATTTAGAAATGGGTTCAGACACAGACGTTGGGTGGGAATCTCTCCAAGTTCTCTTACACAATCAATGTTTTCTCAGACACTGCCAAGAGAACTTTTCTTTCGCTGAAGTCTTTTGAAACACAAGAGCCTGGAGGCTAGGAGTTCATTCAGCAGAGTGTAAATATAACACCAAGGCATGACGGGCATTTTCTCTGGGAAATTAACAGTTTAGCACAAACAAAGTCATGCGCTGGCCCTCTCCTCTCCCTGCACCTACCCTATAATAACACAGATATTGCTTCTGGGTTCGCACTGCGCTCCAGGCTGCAAGGAGCAGAATCTGCTAACCAATTTGCTTTGAAAGTCGAACTGCACTGCTTGGGTTAACTCTCCTTGTTTTTGTACAGACTCCCTCGTCGCTCAGACAATATATCAAAACTATTTGTTTGCATGCGAGGTAGCTTTCTCCCTTGGGGATCTGGGGGATGGCACAGGGACCCAACTGAGGTCAAGGGCTGCACAGCAACGCGCCCCAAAATAGTCACCAAATTATCACCAAATATCGTCTTGTTTGAGGCAAGGATTTGCTCTTACCCAACTGGAGTAAAAGCTAGCTGGCTGTAGTGTTTCACAGCAAGTTCATTGAAAAACAAGCTTGAAAAGTTAGCTGGGGAAAACATCCAAGGAAATCCATCAAGACAGCCCCCATGTTCATTATGTTGCTTTCATCGACTAGAATAAATCTAGTGGATCATTTGGGAAGTTGAATTTATTAATTTTTTTTTGCAAATATTATGCCGGGAAATGGATAATCCTGGAATTTCCCCACATCTGTTGTTTATATCAAACTAAATGGCCACAGGCTTGTCTGCTATATAACGATTGGCCTCTATGGTTTGTTGACTTCATGTGAAGACAAGATGGGGTCATTCCATCATGGTGGTGGGGAATCTGGCCCCTCCCAAACACAACAGTACAGTATAAAGCAAACATTACAATACCAAATAGTGCAAACACGGGGAGCATTTATGAGACTGGCCCTTGAATACATCAATGCTTATATCTGTGGGTTGGCAGTGATGCCTTTCATGGCCAAGCAGCCCACTGGCATCACTGATCAGGATCACATGTGAACAGAATGGGTGTCGTTAACCACACTGCTCTGAAACACTATCAATGTCGTCGGCTCCATTTTCAAAGGGACCTACCCATGGGTGTCTAAGGTTCTGGCCTGTTTCAGGTGATGGACCTCTTTTAATATGGCAACCAAGGCCCTATTTGTGTTATAGGCCCCCGCTCACCATATCAGGTCAGAACTGGCTGAGGTCTGCGCTGTGCTCACTCCAACCAGCTCCATGGGAAATGGAGCCAAAGAAGCTCGTTAAAGGTAAGGTGTCTAGCTATTTTGGTGGGTTCAAGAGGAGCAGGAGTTACCCACAAAAGTAATCTGAGCTGCAGCTGCTCCTATACCCCCCCATTGTCCATGAACATGATCCCCACTCTCCCCGACTTGCCTTGCTGGTGGCTACCCCCCGGCCTGATCTTGTTATCCCGTAGGTACAAATGAGGCGAGGGCCTCAAAATGGCAGTGTCTTTAAAATGGCAGTTCCTTCAAAATGGCAGTGCCTTCAAAATGGCAGTGCCTTCAAAATGGTGCCTCAAAATGGTGGAGGAGGGGACCTCTTTGTCGCTTCAACAAGCAGTCGAGCAGCATTCCACACCAAACGCTCTTAAAGACACTGTCTTAAGATGAATAGGATCAAATATTCAATAATTATGTTTACATTCTCCTGCCTTGCTTCCAACTATTAACCTGGGGAAAACCAACATAAAAGACACTTAGACAGGAGGGTGTGTGTGCACAGACAGACAATTTACATCAGCACCACTGAAAAAACAAAGGGACACACCCTCAACCCAAAACAACAAGCACCGTTTGGGTATTTGCGTATACTTCCGATTATGAAAGACCTGAAAAGAAAAAAAGACTTGCATTTCTATCGGACCTTTCACAATCTCAGGATGTCTCAAAACACTTTACAGTCAAACAAATGTTTTTTGAAATGTAGTCATTGTTGGAAAGGGGCTGTCAATTGGCACAAAGCAAGGTGCCACAAACATCAATAATGACCAGATAATGCCTTTTAGTCTATTCGTATTTTGCTTTTGTATTTGTCTTCTAATGTCTTTTAGTGATATTGTTTCAGGGATAAATGTTAGTAAGGACAATGGGAAGAGCGCCCCTGTGGTTCTTCAAAATAGCTCCATGGGATCTGCCACATCCGCCTGAGAAGGGAGATGGTACCTTGGCTTAAGGCATCATCTGAAAGTCAGCACCTCCAACAGTACAGCACTCCCTCTGTATGGTGCTGGAGTATCAGCCTAGGTCATGAGCCCTAGAGTGGGATTTGAACGTTTTTAAAAATTCATTCATGGGATGTGGGCGACGCTGGCCAGGCCAGCATTTATTGTCCATCCCCAATTGCCCTTGAGAAGGTGGTGGTGAGCTGCCTTCTTGAACCACTGCAGTCCATTTGGGGTAGGTATACCCACAGTGCTGTTAGGAAGGGAGTTCCAGGATTTTTGACCCAGCGACAGTGAAGGAACGGTAATATAGTTCCAAGTCAGGATGGTGTGTGACTTGGAGGGGAACTTGCAGGTGGTGGTGTTCCCATGTATTTGCTGCCCTTGTCCTTCCTGTTGGCAGAGGTCGCGGGTTTGGAAGGTGCTGTCTAAGGAGCCTTGGTGAGTTGCTGCAGTGCATCTTGTAGATGGTACACACTGCTGCTACTGCGCATCGGTAGTGGAGGGAGTGAGTGTTTGTAGATGGGGTGGCAATCAAGCAGGATGCTTTGTCCTGGATGATGTCAAGCTTCTTGAGTGTTGTTGGAGCTGCACCCATCCAGGCATGTGGAGAGTATTCCATCACACTCCTGACTTGTGCCTTGTAGATGATGAACTCACAATTTTCAAACTCAGTGGCAAGAGTGCTCCCAACTGAGTCACAGCTGACAGTATTTTAAGCACCATTTTGTTTTGAGAAATCTTGGCGATCAGGAGCCTATCATAGAAATCACCTGATTTTACCTGTCCATTGAAGGGAAATGGAGATTGAATACATATTTGTTAAATTTGCAGGGCCATGGGGAAAGAGCAAGGTCGAGTGGGGCTAATAGGATATCTCTCCCAAAGAGCCACCACAGGCATGAGGGGCTGAGTGTGATGTATGATTCTATAATTCTAAGTCAATAGAAAGGACAATTGGGCAGGCTGTGTAACAGGCGGACTGACCCACAGTCGCAATTTCCCACTCCATGGGACTGCACCCATGCAGGTGAGTGATGAGTTCTCCATTGTACTCCTGGCTTGGACCCTGAAGGAGGTGGAGTGGATTTCAGGGGCCAGGAGGTGACTCACATGTCATAGAGTAGCCAAGACCTGCTCTGCTCTTGCCCTTGTTGATATGGCTAGTCCGGTTAAGCCTCTGGTCAATGAGTCTTTTGAGGATGTAACAAGAACGATTGATGAGGGTAGTGCAGTGGATGTGGTCTACATGGATTTTAGTAAAGCATTTGACAAGGTCCTACATGGCAGACTGGTCAGTAAAATGAAAGCCCATGGGATACAGGGGAACGTGGCAGGTTGGATGCAAAATTGGCTCAGTGACAGGAAACAAAGGGTAGTGCTCGACGGATGTTTTTGTGAATGGAAAGCTGTTTCCAGTGGCATTCCACAGGACTCAGTGTTAGGTCCCTTGCTGTTTGTGGTATATATTAATGATTTGAACTTAAATGTAGGAGGCATGATTGGGAAATTTGCTGATGACACAAAAATTGACTGTGTAGTTGATAGTGAAGAGGATAGCTGTAGACTCCAGAATGATATCAATGGTTTGATTAAGTGGGCAGAAAAGTGGCAAATGTAATTCAATCCAGATAAGTGTGAGGTAATGCATTTGGAGAAGGCAAATAAAGGGAGGGAATATACAATAAACGGGAGGATATTGAGAGGGGTAGAAGAAGTGAGAGACCTTGGAGTGCAAGTCCACAGGTCCCTGAAGGTGGCAGGACAGGTGGATAGAGTGGTGAAGAAGGTATATGGAATGGCCGAGGTATAGAATTCAAAAGTAGGGATGTAATGCTGGAACTGTATAAAATGCTGGTTAGGCCACAGTTGGAGTATTGTGTACAGTTCTGGTCACCATATTACAGAAAGTACATAATTGCTCTGGAGAGAGTACAGAGGAGATTTACAAGAATGTTGCCAGGGCTCAAAAGTTGCAGTTATACGGAAAGATTGGATCAGCTAGGGTTGTTTTCCTTAGAACAGAGGAGGGTGTGGGGTGACTTCATAGAGGTGTACAAAATTATGAGGGGCCGAGATAGAGTAGACAGGAAGGACCTGTTTCCCCTAGCGGACAGGTCAATTACCAGGGAACACAGATTTAAGGTGATTTGTAGAAGGATTAGAGGGGACATGAGGAAAACCTTTTTCACCCAGGGGGTGGTGGGTGTCTGGAATTCACTGCCAGAAATAGTGGTGGAGGCAGAAACCCTCAACTCATTTAAATGGTACCTGGACCTGCACCTGACACAAATTTTCAAATCCTCTCTGGCCACAGGAGAGATATCAGAGGACTGGAGGACAGTGAATGTGGTACCATTATTCAAGAAGGGTAGCAGGGATAAACCAGGTAATTACAGGCCGGTGAGTCTAACATCAGTGGTTGGGAAACTATTGGAAAAAATTCTGAGGGACAGGATTAATCTCCACTTGGAGAGGCAGGGATTAATCAGGGATAGTCAGCATGGCTTTGTCAGGGGGAGATCGTGTCTAACTAACTTGATTGAATTTTTCGAGGAGGTGACTAGACGTGTAGACGAGGGTAAAGCAGTTGATGTAGTCTACATGGACTTCAGCAAGGCTTTTGATAAGGTCCCACATGGGAGATTGGTTAAGAAGGTAAGAGCCCATGGGATCCAGGGCAATTTGGCAAATTGGATCCAAAATTAGCTTAGTGGTAGGAGGCAGAGGGCGATGGTCGAGGGTTGTTTCTGCGAGTGGAAGCCTGTGACCAGTGTACCTCAGGGATCGGTGCTGGGACCCTTGCTGTTTGTAGTGCACATTAATGATTTAGACATGAATATAGGAGGTACAATCAGTAAGCTTGCGGATGACACGAAAATTAGTGGTGTTGTAAATCGTGAGGAGGAAGTCCTTAGATTACAGGGAGATAGATGGGCTGGTAAGATGGGCGGAGCAGTGGCAAATGGAATTTAATCCTGAGAAGTGTGAGGTGATGCATTTTGGGAGGACTGAAAGGCAAGGGAATATACAATGGATGGTAGGATCCTAGGATGTACAGAGGGTCAGAGGGAACTTGGTGTACTTGTCCATAGATCACTGAAGGCAGCAGCACAGGTAGATAAGGTGGTTAGGAAGGCATATGGGATACTTGCCTTTATTAGCCGAGGCATAGAATATAAGAGCAGGAAGGTTATGATGGAGCTGTATAAAATGCTAGTTAGGCCACAGCTGGAGTACTGTGTGCAGTTCTAGGCACCACACTATAGGAAGGATGTGATTGTACTGGAGAGGGTGCAGAGGAGATTCACCAGGATGTTGCCTGGGCTGGAGCGTTTCAGCTATGAAGAGAGATTGAAAAGGCTAGGGTTGTTTTCCTTAGAGCAGAGAAGGCTGAGAGGGGGCATGATTGAAGTATACAAAATTATGAGGGGCATTGATAGAATAGATGGGAAGAAACTTTCTCTCTTAGCGGAGGGGTCAATATCCAGGGGGCATAGATTTAAGGTAAGGGGCAGGAGGTTTAGAGGGGATTTTAGGGAAAAAAATTTTCACCCAGAGGGTGGTTGGAATCTGGAACGCACTGCCTGAAGAGGTGGTAGAGGCAGGAACCCTCACAACATTTAAGAAGTATTTAGATGAGCACTTGAAACGCCATAGCATACAAGGCTACGGGCCAAGTGCTGGAAAATGGGATTAGAGTAGATAGGTGTTTGATGGCTGGCACAGACACGATGGGCCGAAGGGCCTGTTTCTGTGCTGTATGACTCTATGCTGTTACCGGCAAGGCTATGGACCAGGTGCTGGAAGGTGGGATTAGATTGGGCAGCTAGTTTTTTCAGCCAGCACGGACACGACAGGCTGAATAGCCTCCTTCTGTGCTGTAATTTTTCTATGGTTCCAATGGCAACCCCCTAGGTGGTAACGATGTAGACACAATGCAGGCTTAATGACATAACTCACTACATAGTGCATTGTCACATTAATTGCGCGTAATGAAAATGACTTACTACCCTCTTGTTCTTAACCAAAAAAGCCAATTTTTTTTTTAGATGAATACAATTCTGATGAAAAGTCATTGACCTGAAACGTTAACTTGGTTTCTCTCTCTACAAATGCCACCTAGCCTGCTGTGCATATCCAGCATTTTCTGCCTTTAATACAATTGGGGAAATTTTAACCTAAAAACCAGTGTTCCAGCAGATCCCATGGGTTTCCCCACACCCCGCTCCCCCACCAAGCTGCTTTAAAATTCCCCCAATGGCCCTTTCATTCCGTTTTCAGCTTTTTGTTCCTGTTTTGGAGGATTTTCTTTTAGCTGGTGAATACTGACCACTTCCTAAGGGGAATTAATCTGTAAGAAATGAGCAAGCCTGACAGTTTGGAGGAGGTACATTAACACACTGAACTCTAATGCAGCACCCTGAGTTACTGATTGTATCCCTGCTAAAGCCTGGTTCGGGTATAAAATTAAAACCCGAGCTGGACCCGAGCCGACCACAGCGAATCTGAACCCAACCCTAGCCCGAGCCCTTTAATTTTGTTCGCGCCCGACCCAACCCAAATCTCCTTCATCTGTTCCAGCAGCAGGATATTCCTGCAACTGAAGCAGCACTGTCCATCCCGACCCGACCCCGAATGCTGGACTCGGAATATGGACCCAACCCAAACCCGACATATGTAGTCGGGTCTAGTCGGGTTCGGGTCAGGGAGCCAGGCTTTACTCCCTGCTGCCATTAACTGAGCTCTGGTACACTGTGGGACTAAGTAACTCCTTTAAATGAGCTCTCTAATGACACCATTAACGCACTGCTAAAACAAAATTATTCAAGAGTGGGGGAGGGAAATTAAAGAGAATAGTAGCATCAAAATCATCCTTGATTGTTTGACAAAGTGTTTTTGTGAATTCCTCATAATTGTCAAGAGGTGAAACTCCCACCCTCATCCTTCCCTTAAAAAGTTGACACTAGGACAGTTCAATGAAGAGCGTGCACCAACTAGTAAATGTGGACATGGTTTGTGTCTTGACAATGAGCATTAACTGGCTGTTCCACCATAGAGTGCATCACAGATAGGTCTGATCCTAGTCCTCCTTTGAAATCCACGCATCATCCTTTCCAGCCAGTGTTGGTGGAGAATGATCGGAGAGTAGGAATTCGAGCTGACTTCTCTGTCTTTATCACTGCAGAGGCATAGAGGTAGCTGTGAGGCCCCTGCTGTCGCCCAACTGAGAATAGCTATCAAGAGATCCAACATGTTATAGCTCATGGAATAATAGGGACAGTAGCAACAAGGATGCGAAATTGGCTGAGTTACAGGAAACAGAGTATGTTTAATGGATCATTTTCGAGCTGGAGGAAGGTTTGTAGTGGAGTTCCCCAGGGGTCAGTATTGGGACCCTTGCTCTTCCTGATACATGTTAATGACCTAGACCTACAGGGCACAATTTCAAAATTTGAAGATGATACGAAACTTGGAAGTATTGTGAACTGTAAGGAGGATAGTATTGAACTTCAAAAGGAGATAGACAAGTTGGGGAATGGGCAGACAAGTGGCAGATGAAGTTCAATGCACAGAAATGTGAAGTGATTCATTTTGGTAGGAAGAACATGGAGAGACAATATAACATAAAGGGTGCAACTCTAAAGGGGGTGCAGGAGCTGAGGGACCTGGATGCATATGTGCATAAGTCATTGAAGGTGACAGGTCGATTTGAGAGAGTGGTCAATAAAGCATACAGTATCCTAGGCATCATTAATTGTGGCATAGAGTACAAGAGCAGGGAGATTATGTTGAACTTGTGTAAGAGTTCAACCTCAACTGGAGTATTGCGTCCATTTCTGGCACTGCATTTAAGGGGAGATGTGAAGGTATTAGAGAGCGTGCAGAAAAGATTCACGAGAATGGTTCCAGGGATGAGGAACTTCATTTACGAAGATAGATTGGAGATGTTGGGACTGTTGGCCTTGGAGAAAAGAATGCTAAGAGATTTGATAGAAGTATTCAAAATCATGAGGGGTCTGGACAGAGTAAATAGGAAGAAGCTGTTCCCACTAGTGAAAGGATCAAGAACAAGAGGGCACAGATTTAAGGTAATTGGCAAAAGAAGCAATGGCGACATGAAGGAAAAATGGTTACGGATCTGGAGTGCACTGCCAAAGAGTGCGATGGAGGCAGATTCAATCGAGGCATTCAAAAGGGAACTAGATAGTTACCTGAAAAGGAAGAATGTACAGGGTTATGGGGAGAGGGTAGGGGAATGGCACTAAGTGAATAGCTTACTCGGAGAGTCGGTACAGTCACGAAAGGCTGAATGGCCTCCTTCTGTGCTGTAACAATTCTGTGATTTGACCTTGTGGCCTTTTTAGCCCTGTTACATTCGGTCCTCACCCATAGTGACAGCAGTGGTTCAGTGGGGTTAAGCCTTTAATTTGGAAGTGGGTTTGAGTCCCACTCCAAAAACCGGATGTACCTTTACTGAAAGCCTGCTGCCTTTTTAGAATGAGATATTAAACTGAGGCCCTGTTTGATTTTTCAGTCAGTGTATAAGATCCCATGGCACTAATTTGAAGAAGAATAGGGGAAGTGTCCCAGCCAATATTTATCCCTCAATCAACATCACTAAAACAGATGATCTGGTCATTATCAATATAGACAGCAAAGTCCTACAAACAGCAATGAGATAATGACCAGATAATTTGTTTTTTTAGTGATGTTTGTTGATGGATAAATATCGTCCAGGACACTGGAGAGAACTCCCCCGATCTTCTTCAAAATAGTACCGCGGAATCTTTTAAGTCCATTTGTGGAGGCATGCGGGGCCTCACTTTAACGACACACCCCGAAAGACATAAAGTAAAATATACAAGATGTGCAATTTGTCTTGGCAAACCTGGGCTACAGGAAATAATTTGTAAATGTCAGAAAACCTCTTTACCCTAATAACCTGATTAATTTGCCTGAATAGGTCCAATTGGCAATCATCCAAAAGGTCTTCAGCTGATAAATATGAAGAGCGATTTGTAACTCCCCTAGTCGTTTTGTGTCATAGTGCAGGGTTGAGCCATTAGGACTCGGAACGTTCCAGATTGAGTTGCCACCCTATGCTGTTAGTGCTCTCAACCCTGGTGGGTGGCAGCAGTTTTAACCTACCAGTAATCATTTGCACTATAGCCAGTTCTGTGAGGCACTGAGGGACTGCAGGTGCCTTTGCAAGAGTCAGTACCTTGAAGGCAGTAGATAGAGAGGTAGGGGGTGGAGGAAGCTCATCTGGGACAGAAATTGAAAACTGACTGTCAACTTATTAAAAGCAGGCAAAGATTGTGCAAACTAACGGTTGTTTGCGATTCCAAATCTCCCTGTAAGTCACCCCACAGATCAACTTCATGCTGTTTGTTTAGTCTAAGTCCATATTTGTCTCACACCAGGAAACCCCAGTGGGGCTGATAAGCCCACAGCTGATGACAAGGCCTCCTCCTTGCTCTCTGACCTCTTTCCTGGTTAGCACCTGCCACACAACCGTCATAATGATATAATAATCCTCTGTTATCGGGAAGTGACTGCCCCTTGAACTTGCACTTACTCTTTAACACAACTTGAACATTGTTGACACCAGCTGCTGTACAGTTCATTTTGTACTGGCGATGATTAGTTGAGGATCAAGTGACTTTGTGCAATGCTCTTAACCACAGCAAGCTCCCTAATTAATAGTCCCTTGCTTCTCCTTTACTCACTAATTCCATTTTATCCGCGGTTGTCAGTCCTAACAAGGAGTGCAGCACTCATAGTGAGAGGACAAGACAGGTGGGCTGCTTCAAATGGTCCTCCAGTGAAGACAAACAACATTATACCAAATGATTGGATAATCTGTTTTAATGAGGTTGAACAAGAGATAAACATTGGCCAGGACACCCGGGAGATCACTTCTTTGAAATAATACCATGGGTTCTTTTACATCCACCCGAGAGAACAGGCAGGGCCTCAGTTTAACATTTTGTCTGAAAGACAGCACCTCTGACAATGCAGCACTCCCTCAACACTGCACTGGGAGTGTCTGTCTAGATTTTGGGCTCAAGTCTCTGGAGTGGAACTTGAGCCCACAATCTTCTGACTCAGAGCTAAGAGTGTTACCGACTGAGCCATAGCTAACACCTTTCAACTCTTCAATCAACTGGATCTCTGGATTCCAGAGTTGGAAGTGTTGCGTGCTACCCAATAACCTGACATATATTCCTTGATTCATAGCCATTATTGAATAAATCTTAACTGTCAGAGAAAGAAATGTAACATTTCTGCTTTTGATAGAGAATTACTGATGCACGAACTGTAAGATTCATAAGCTTTCTGGAAATGAAACACACCATTCTGGAAAGCACAGAAAAAGTGCTGTAGCTTTTCTAAAGATAGAATCAGACCACAAGCCCAGGGACCCTGCATTTTTCATTTTAGTTCGCTGATCCGTGAGCAGAGAAGCAGATGGCCTTGTCATCTATATACCCTGCAATATCAAAACACAAAAGTTTCTGTATAATTTGCAGTGTAATATGTTTACTGACTGCATTATTATCCTCAAAATTAATTATCAACTAGTTCTGGATAATATTAATCTGTCAGTCCAAACCTTGCTTAATGCTTCCTGTGCTACTTGCTTTATTGAAGGATAGTTTTATCCAATAAGTTCTGCTGGGGCGATTTATTTTGCATGAGTTTTGTACTCATCCAGGAGATGAATGTCAGACTGAGGAGGTGGACTTTCACCTACTATAGGCACCCAGTGTAGGCATAAAAGTGCTCTCAGATCAGAGATAACAAGATTAACCTCAGAAAAAATCTTCCTCCATTCTGTGCTGACGTACCTCAGCCCCAACTTAAAAGAGTGCCTCCACTAACAACTGTGAGAGACACTTTTTCCTCACTGCCCATCTCATTCTCTCCTGGAGTAAGATTGCCAGTACCAATTAATGCCATACTAAGGACAGTGTTGTAGATCCATGCCTTCCAGGAACTGGGCTGAGACTGTGCAAACTCATTTCACATAGGACTCTCTCATGAAACGGGTCATCATCCCATCGGTCTGGTTTAGATTTGAACTCTAACCCCAGTAGCTAAGGGCTAATTCAAAAAAATGCTTCCAAAGGTACAGTGTGGTAGAATGTCACATCAACGATTCCTTACAAGGTAAGCTTGTGCTCTCAACACAACACTGGAACAGAGGGCAGAGTGAAAGATCTACTCAGTGTAGTCACCTTTTCAAAATTCCTAGCAGTTGGCTATTGAGTGGTCTTGATGGATTTCTGGAAGCACCATCCGTCTTTTCGGATAATCCACGGCATGTAGAAATTACAATTCTCCCTGTATTCGGTATCAGCCAGGGCTCAGTGGGTAGCACTTTCCCTCTGAGTCAGACGGTGATGGGTCCAAGACCATCTCCAGAGACTTAGAAACATAGAATGGTTACAGCACATAAGGCGATCATTAGGCTCATCGAGTCCATGCCCACTCTTCACAAGAGCAATCCAGCTTCTCCCACTTCCCCTGACCTTGAGTGCACAATCTTTGCTGCTGACACTTGGGCTGAATTTTACAGACCCCCCGATGCCAGGGATCGCGGTGGGGTGGCTGGAAAATGCCTCCGGAAGAGGGCCGCCACATACTCCGATGCCGGGAGGGCCTGGCCCAATTTTGCCGGCGGTGGCGAGGCTTTGTGGCGACCGCCCCCCTCCCCCCCCACGGCCGCTCGGCGATGGGGCTGCAATTTAAATATTCAAATAAATTAAAAACGATGAATTAATTATACTTATGTTCCTGCCGTCCGTCCGGGTGCGATCTTCATGCCGATGGCTGGCAGTCCCGTGCGTTTGGATCCCCATCCGGGGAAACAAGGCGGAACATTGGTTGTGAGGGGGGAGGAGGTAAGTTTCTCAGTCCAGGGGGTTCGGGAGCGGGGTCAAAGAAACATCATTGTGTCAGGGATAGTGGGAAAGTTTTTAGGTTCAAGTTTATGCACTTGGGGAGAGAAGGTCAGGTGGACAAGGTTTGTGTTTTGCGGGGAGAGGGCAAGTAATTAATTTTATAGTTACTGGAGGGGGCAGTCGAGAGGCAAAATAAATGTATTTAATTTTTTTAATTAAATGTTTGTTTAAATATTTAAATTGAACAGTAGGGATCGAAGTCCTTTAAAAATGGCTTCAGCGCCTGCGCACAGGCAGCTGACGCCATTGCCGGGGACGGACAGCCCACCCCCTCCACGTCACCGGGGGTGGCGGTCCACCCCAGCTATTTAAATGAGCTACTGTACTTAGGGGTGCGGCAACTCCGCGACATGCAGCCCATGCAGGCGGGTGCCATTGTTTTCAATCGCCATCGATTTTGACAGCGGGAGGATACATTTCAGCCCTCTTCAGCGCAGTAGAGGAAGTGCTGCACTGTCAGAGGTGCAGTCTTCCAGTCTCCCTCTGCTAAAAGAAAAAGTTTCTTCCAATCTAATCTATCAATGCCCTCATAATTTTGTATACTTCAATCATGTCCCCCCTCAGCCTACTCTGCTCCAAGGAAAACAACCCTAGCCTTTTCAGTCTCTCTTCATAGCTGAAATGCTCCAGCCCAGGCAACATCCTGGTGAATCTTCTCTGCACCCTCTCCAGTGCAATCACATCCTTCCTATAGTGTGGTGCCCAGAACTGTACACAGTACTCCAGCTGTGGCCTAACTAGTGTTTTATACAGCTCCATCATAACCTCCCTGCTCTTATATTCTATGCCTTGGCTAATAAAGGCAAGTATCCCATATGCCTTCCTAACCACCTTATCTACCTGTGCTGCTGCCTTCAGTGATCTATGGACAAGTACACCAAGATCCCTCTGACCTTCTGTACTTCCAAGGGTCCTACCATCCATTGTATATTCCCTTGCCTTGTTAGTCCTCCCAAAATGCATCACCTCACACTTCTCAGGGTTAAATTCCATTTGCCACTGCTCTGCCCATCTTACCAGCCCATCTATATTGTCCTGTACTCTAAGGCTTTCCTCCTCACTATTTACAACACCACCAATTTTCGTGTCATCCACGAACTTACTGATTGTACCTCCTATATTCATGTCTAAATCATTAATGTACACTTCAAACAGCAAGGGTCCCAGCACCGATCCCTGAGGTACACCACTGGTCACAGACTTCCACTCGCAGAAACAACCCTCGACCATTACCCTCTGCCTCCTGCCACTAAGCCAATTTTGGATCCAATTTGCCAAATTACCCTGGATCCCATGGGCTCTTACCTTCTTAACCAATCTCCCATGCGGGACCTTATCAAAGGCCTTGCTGAAGTCCATGTAGACTACATCAACTGCTTTACCCTCGTCTACATATCTAGTCACCTCCTCGAAAAATTCAATCAAGTTAGTTAGACATGATCTCCCCCTGACAAAGCCATGCTGACTATCCCTGATTAATTCCTGCCTCTCCAAGTGGAGATTAATCCTGTCCCTCAGAATTTTTTCCAATAGTTTCCCTACCACTGATGTTAGACTCACCGGCCTGTAATTATCTGATTTATCCCTGCTACCCTTCTTGAATAATGGTACCACATTCACTGTCCTCCAGTCCTCTGGCACTTCTCCTGTGGCCAGAGAGGATTTGAAAATTTGTGTCAGAGGCCATGCAATCTCCTCCCTTGCCTCACATAACAGCCTGGGATACATCTCATCTGGGCCTGGGAATGTATCCACTTTTAAGCCCACTAAAACCGCTAATACCTCCTCCCTTTCAATGCAAATTTGTTGAAGTATATCACAATCCCCCTCCCTGATCTCTACACCTACATCGTCCTTCTCCATAGTGAACAGAGATGAAAAGTAATCATTTAAAACCTCACCTATGTCCTCCGGCTTCACACACAGATTGCCACTTTGGTCCTTCATGGGCCCTCCTCTTTCCCTGGTTATCCTCTTGCCCTTATTATACTTATAAAACACCTTGGGATTTTCCTTTATCTTGCCCGCCAGTGTTTTTCATGCCCCCTCTTCACTCTCCTAATTTCTTTTTTAAGTACCCTCCTACACTTTCTGTACTCCTCTGGGGCCTCTGCTGTTTTCAGCCCTCTGAATCTGCCATAAGTCTCCTTTTTCTTCCTTATCCAATCCTCTATATCCCTTGTACTTGCTGCTGTTCAATCTTCAGTCCGTTAACACCCTATCTGTACTTATGCTTTGTCTTTCAACACACCATTAACATATTGTTTGCCTTTGCTCCATGACTTTTTGGTCAGCTCTGTGGCCTTGTCCAATCTACACCTTCTCCTTTGTTATCTCTTGCCCCATCCCTGCTTCACTTGCTTATAACCTTTGACATTTCAAATATTTGCTAGTTCCGAAGGATCACTGACCCGAAACGTTAACTCTGCTTCTCTTTCCACAGATGCTGCCAGACCTGCTGAGTGGTTCCAGCATTTCTTGTTTTTACCTCTATATCCCTTGACATCCAAAGTTCCCTGGACTTTTTGGTCCTACCCTTCACCTTTATGGGAACATGCGGGCCCTGAACTCTCACTATTTCCTCTTTGAGTGACTCCAACTGGTCTGATGTAGACTTTCCTACAAGTAGCTGCTCCCAGTCCACTTTGGCCAGATCCTGTTTTATCATACTGAAATTGGACTTCCCCCAATTCAGTACCTTTATTTCCGGTCCATCTTTGTCCTTTTCCATAACTACTTTAAATCTTACAGAGTTATGGTCACTATCCCCGAAATGTTCCCCCACTGACACTTCTACCACTTGTCCAGCTTCATTCCCTAAGGTTTGGTGCAGCACCGCCCCTCCTCCCTCAGATTAGGTCTAGTACCGCCCCTCCTCCCTAAGAGTAGGTCCAGTACCGCCCCTCCTCCCTAGGATTAGGTCCAGTACCGCCCCTCCTCCCTAGGATTAGGTCCAGTACCGCCCCTCCTCCCTAGGATTAGGTCCAGTACCGCCCCTCCTCCCTAGGATTAGGTCCAGTACCGCCCCTCCTCCCTAAGATTAGGTCCAGTACCGCCCCTCCTCCCTAAGATTAGGTCCAGTACCGCCCCTCCTCCCTAGGATTAGGTCCAGTACCGCCCCTCCTCCCTAGGATTAGGTCCAGTACCGCCCCTCCTCCCTAGGATTAGGTCCAGTACCGCCCCTCCTCCCTAAGATTAGGTCCAGTACTGCCCCTCCTCCCTAAGATTAGGTCCAGTACCGCCCCTCCTCCCTAAGATTAGGTCCAGTACCGCCCCTCCTCCCTAAGATTAGGTCCCGTACCTCCCCTCCTCCCTAAGATTAGGTCCAGTGCCGCCCCTTCTCTTAGTCCAAGGTTTCTGTTGCTTATTTATCTTAAATCACATGATTTCCAGCAACAGGTTGTTTTCAACAACGACATCTCACGTGTTGCCTCGATGATCTTTAAAAAGAGTCCAGTAACTATGAAATCTTCAGCCGCCAAAAAAATGAATCCATTTCCACAATTTAAATATAAGTCCTCAAGAATTTAACAAAAAACGGAAGCACTGCCGTAACAACTATCACAGAGCAGTGGGGTTGAATGGTCTGTTTCTATGCTGTAAAATTCAATGTAATTTCTTTATAAACCAGGCACCACTTTCAACCTGCAATGACAAAAGATAAAGGCAGGAAGTCTGTGGTGCCCAGACCAAACGCAGGTAGCCAGCTGCTGTTTTAAAACAGAGTGATGTTCTAATATCGTGGATGTATTAGGAAGGGTCAGGTGCCAGCCTGGTGATGCTGGTGAAACCTTGTTTGCAGTTTGATCGTGCTACAGTTTTAGGCTTTTACAGAACTGTTTCATCTCCTTCAAAGATTTTACCATGGTTCCCAGAGCGGTCCTAATCCTCAAGGACCCGGAAGCTGTAATCTGCCCTTAGAACATTATGTGACCCAATTACCCTGACACAATAAGCGGTTTACTGGATTGAACCTCCTATGCACAATTTAAACTAGCAGATTTAGAATTATAAGAAATTCCTAATCCACCGTAAGTACCACTGTGTGCGACTCCCACCTACCCAATGGAGCTCACATTGACCTGATCTGTAAATCCTGAGGTAAGCTCATTCAACATTTCTTTTTTTTTTAAACCCTCAAAAAACTCTTGTAAGTGGTAAGGTTGGTACTACTAAGGTTTTAGTTAGTGTAATTTATTAGTAACTACTAATTGGAAAGTGCTGTTTGGACAGAGAGTAAGGCTGTGAGTTGTGTGTGATAGATTTTACTGACTAGGGGAAGGAGGTGCTCTTTGCAAACTGACCACCCTCTGGTGACGCCCCAAAAACTAACTTTCGTTCCAGGCTGCCCCATATCGTCCTTGCTGTGGCTGGGTTGCAGTCCCAGCAGTGGCCACCGCTCCCAGTGGTATTGCTGGGACTAAGAGCTGCCGGCCTACTGATTGGCCGGCAGCTCCATTAGGCAGGACTTCCTGCCTCAAGTCCCGCCTCGGACCAATTAAAGGCCGGGGAACCGCAAAATATGGATCGGATCCCCAGGCCAGGCGGAGGAAAAATCCCGGCCCAAATCTCTGGACTAGGATTATGAAGCCATAACCTTTTAACTCAGAGGCAAGAGGGCTACTCACTGAACCATGGCTGACACGTAAGAAAATCCAGAAGCACCAAAGCAAACTGCAGCACCACAGCCCTTGTCCCAATTGAGATCTGCTTTTTTTCCCCAAAATATACTTTATTCATAAAAATCTGTAAGAAAATACATTACAAAACAGTTCAAAACAGCACCAAGTTGACAATACAAAGAGTGTAAAGGAGATCAGTTTCCTTCAATACAGGAGTGAGTTGCCTCACAACCCTTCCATTCCATTTTACATACCATGTGGCACAGTGGCGCAGTGGTTAGCACTGCAGTCTCACAGCTCCAGCGACCCGGGTTCAATTCTGGGTACTGCCTGTGTGGAGTTTGCAAGTTCTCCCTGTGTCTGCGTGGTTTCCTCCGGGTGCTCCGGTTTCCTCCCACATGCCAAAGACTTGCAGGTTGATAGGTTAATTGGCCATTATAAATTGCTCCTAGTATAGGTAGGTGATAGGGACAGGTGGGGATGTGGTAGGAAAAATGGAATTAGCGTAGGATTAGGATAAATGGGTGGTTGATGGTCAGCACAGACTCGGTGGGCCAAAGGGCCTGTTTCAGTGCTGTATCTCTAAACTAAACTACATTTTGCAGCAAACCCATATTTTCTGGATACAGCCCGAGGGGTTTTCCATGGATCCAGCCCCTCAGTTCAGTTCACTTTGGTGGGTCTTTCACTGTGGTCTTTCCCCATTGAGCCTTTGCCGTAGCTGCCCCAAGCTTAAGTGCGTCCCTCAGCACATAGTCCTGGACCTTGGAATGTGCCAGTCTGCAACACTCGGTCGTGGACAACTCTTTAAGCTGGAAGATCAGCAAGTTTCGGGCAGACCAAAGAGCGTCTTTCACTGAATTGATGGTCCTCCAGCAGCAGTTGATGTTTATCTCGGTGTGCGTCCGTGGGAACAGCCCGTAGAGCACAGATTCCTGTGTTACAGAGCTGCTTGGGATGAACCTCAACAAAAACCACTGCAATGCTTTCCACGCCTGCTTTGCAAAGACACATTCCAGAAGGAGGTTGGCAACAGTCTCTTCCCCACCACAGCCACCTCGAGGGCATTGTGCGGAGGGAGTGAAACTCCGGGTGTGCAGGAAGGATCTGACGGGGAGGGCCCTTCTCACCACCAGCCAAGCTACATCTTGGTGCTTGTTTGAAAGTTCTGGTGATGAGGCATTCTGCCAAATGACTTTGGCGGTCTGCTCGGGGCACCATCCGACAGGATCCACCATCTCCTTTTCCCATAGGGCCTTTAGGACATTCCCTGCAGACCACTGCCTAATGGATTGGTGGTCAAAGGTGTTTTTCCGCATAAACTTTTCCACGAAGGATAGGTGGTACAGCATGGTCCAACTGGATGGAGCATTCCGCGGCAATGTGACCAGACCCATCCTTCGCAACACCGGGGACAGATGGAACCTCAGCACGTAGTGACACTTGGTGTTTGCGTACTGGGGGTCTACGCACAGCTTGATGCAGCCGCACACGAAGGTGGTCATCAGGATGAGGGCGACGTTGGGTACATTTTTCCCGCCCTTATCCAGAGGTTTGAACATCGTGTCCCTCCGGACCCAGTCCATTTTGGATCTCCAGGTAGAGCGGAAAATGGCTTGGGTGACCGCCACGGCGCAGGAATGGGGTATGGGCCAGACCTGCGCCATGTACAGCAACAATGTGAGCGCCTCGCACCTGATGACCAAGTTCTTATCCACAATGGAGAGAGATCGCTGCTCCCACATGCTCAGTTTATGATGTACCCTGGCTACTTGCTCCTTCCAGGTTTTGGTGCATGCCCCGGCCCTTCCGAACCATATCCCCAGCACCTTCAGGTAGTCTGACCTGACGGTGAAAGGGACAAAGGATCGGTCAGCCCAGTTCCCAAAGAACATGGCCTCGCTCTTGCCGTGGCTAACTTTGGCTCCCGAGGCCAGTTCAAACTGGTCACAGATGCTCATCAGTCTGCGAATGGACAGCGGATCCGAGCAGAAGACGGTGACGTTGTCCATGTACAGGGAGGCTTTAACCGGAGTGCCTCCGCTGCCTGGGATTGTCACCCCTCTTATGCTCGTATTCTTCCTAATAGACGCAGCAAAGGGTTCAATACAGCAAACAAACAAGACAGGGGAGAGAGGACAGCCTTGTCAAGTGAGTCAGTGCTGTGTCAGTGCATCTTGAATCAGGAAACGCCCCTAATCTGTAGGGTGTAGTGACATACCGGGATGCAATTATCCACTAATCCACTTCTTAATGCTGTTACTGTATTGGTTATAACTAGGTTAAAACTCACAGGGTGTGCAACCTTTCTGAAGTAGCTTGAGTTCGCACAGCAACACATGTTTGCGCTGCAGGCCCTGTTTTGTGTGTAATTTGAGGAAGAAGTGTTGGCATGAATCCGAGAAGTTATTCCAAGAATCAGGCTGTTGGATTCTATTGGCAGTACACAAGCTAAGGGTTTGACTCCAGCTCGTTTAGAGAAGTCAGTGACTTTGTTTTTCAAATTTGTGTGATTCTTGTGTGGTTGCTGGGGAACAGACACTTTCATTGCAAAACATCCAGTGTCAGCATCGTGTACCCACCCCCCTGCCCCCCGCTGTCCCCAGCCAAGTGTGGCACAGATCAACAGGCTTTGATATTATGCTGTGGGATAGTGCTCAGAATTTCTCCATTCACTGTTTTATTGAAGGTTTATTCCGAGTAGCATTCCCTTTACCCTGCACCAACAGCAAGGCTCAGCCCAAAATAAATACCTGGGAACATTCTGTTTTCTCAGGTAGTGTAATGTCATGGTTTTATAATGGACTAGTCACCTTAGTAGGCCAAAACTATCAACACAGTAGAACATAAATTCAAATCTCACTGCAGCAGTTCGAGAATTTGGATTCAGCTTTTAAAAATTTGGAAATAAAAAGCTGGTCTCAGTAAAAGTGACCATTAAGCTACTGCATTGTTGTAAAACCCAACTGGTTGACTATGTCCCTCAGGGAAGTAAAATCTGTTGTCCGTACCTGATCTGGCCTATATATGAATCCAGTCCCATACCAGTGCAGGTGGACTCTTAACGGCCCTCTGAATTGGCCGAGCAAGCCACTCAGTTGTAACAAAACACTGTTTCTCAGGGAACCTAGGGTTGGGCAATAGATGTTGGCTGGACCATTGATGTCCACATCCCAAGAATGTGGAAAAAGAAGCCACCCAATTCTTTGAGTTAGGTTGTCACTTTAGGGCCGGATTAGGGGTAGTTTTGTGATGTAGGCCCATCTACAGCAGGAACTGGATTCAGGGAGCTCATACCATTTCACAACATAGCCAAGAGAATGAAAAGACTTTCATCCCCACGATCTCGGCTGGATTTGAATCCAGGTCCCAGATGTGAAAGACCAGTAAGATTGTAAATGTTATATGTCGGAATATATAACTCATCAGTAGAAATTAGATGGAGCCGACATTTTGAAATTTTCTCAATTATTGAAATCCTGAAATTCAAACAGAAGTCATGTGCTACGGCCTATTTAAATATTTACAACATCTCCTTTGATCTTAGAAGTGTTTTATCTATGGCTGTGTCACAATATATTATAATTCAGACTATAACACACGTCTGTACGGCATCCTGCCACTCCAAGTATATGTTGGAAGCTTAATTTGACAGCCAAGAAAAATGAACATGCATAGAACTCAATTCCCAATGTTTCGCATGTTTGGAATGCAGCTATCAGTGAGGAACTAAGGAAGAAAGGAAGAACTTGGATTTATATAACATCCTGTCACGTGTAAAATTGGAGGGGACGGGCTGTCCGTCCCCGGCAATGGCGTCAGATGCTTGTGCGTGGGCGTTGACGCCATTTTTAAAGGGCTGTTAGCCCTACTGTTAAATTTAAATCTTTAAAGAAACCTTGAATGAAAGAAAATAAATACATTTCTTTTGCCCCTTTCCCACCCCCCCAATATTGATTACATTAATTATTTGTCCTTTCCCCCCAAAAATACTTACCTTCACAATCTGACCTTCCCCCTCCATACTGTACAAACTTTCATCTATAACCCTTCCCACCATCCTCTACACCTACGACCTTCATTTGACCCCGTCCACCTCTACCCCCACCCCCCCTCCCCTGCACTGATAAACCTACCTCCTCCCCGCCCCCCACCAGTGTTGCACCTCATTTCCCCAGATGGGGATTCGAAGGCACGGCAGTGCTGGCCGCCAGGATGAAGATCGCAGCGGCACTTCAGGAGGCAATGGGAAAGTCATTAATGCAGGTAAGTAAATTTATTTGAATATTTAAATTATGGTCCCGTCGCCGAGTGGCAGAGGGGCTGCCACGAGGCCTTGCCGCTGCTGGAAATATTGGGACGGGCCCTGCTGGCGTCGAGCTCCATGGTGGACCTCATCCGGGGCAATCTTCATGCGCCCGTCGTCACGAATCCCGACATTGAGACCTTTATCAAATCCAGCCCAAGGAATTCAGAAGAAAATTCTTTGCCCAGAGAGTGACTACAAAGCAGAACTACCACAAGGAGTTGTTGAGATGAATAGCATAGATGCATTTAATGGGAAGCTAGATAAATACATGAGGGAGAAAGCAATAGAAAGATCTGCTGATGGGGCTAGATGAAGAGGGGTTTTAGGAAGCGGGTATGGAACATAAACATTGTCATTGACCTGTTGGGATGAATGTCATGTTTCTGTGCTGTAGCGTGGCGTGCTGGGACCTGCTCCGATCAATGAGAAGAGATCATCAGAGGGCATTGTACCTGGAATCTCCCAGGTTTATGGAGTTAAATTCCATGCACTGAACCAATTGTCAGCCAAACCGAAGACTCTCGAAATGATAATGCTTGCTATTGGGGTGGCTAACTCATCAGATTATTTTGTTCTCGGCATAACCTGTCATACACTGAGAATTGAAAATGATTCTATAGAGGAAGTAAAGGCCAGGCATGGCTTAGAGAGGCAGCAAACAAACAAATTGTTTCAAACTCAACAAATCTGTCAGCCCAAAGAACTTTGGGTCCACAGAGGAATAAGCTCCCACACTGGCTTTACTTACTGTGTAAGCCAACTGTGCAACAGCCCCAACAAACAAATTTCTCTGCAGCACCTGTGGAAGAGCCTGTCACTCCAGAATTGGCCTTTATAGCCACTCCAGGCGCTGCTTCACAAACCACTGACCACCTCCAGGCGCGTATCCATTGTCTCTCGAGATAAGGAGGCCCAAAAGAAAGAAAGAAAGTTTATAGAATATATTCCTCAATTCATTATTGAAATAGATATTTAAGTGGGTCAGTAAGACACAAATTTAAGATAATTGGCAAAAGAACCAGATGGGAAATGTTGAGATTATTTGTATGCAGCAAGTTGATATGATGCAGGATGCAGTGCTTGAAAATGCGATGGAAGCAGATTCATTAGTAATTTTCAAAAGAGAATTGGATATATACTTGAAAAGGAAAAATTTGCAGGGCTACAGGGTAAGAGCAGGGGAGGTGGGGCTAATTGGGACAGGTCTGTCAAAGAGGCAGCACTGACAAAATGGGCTGAATGGCCTCCTTCTGTAATGGATGCTTCTATGAATTCCTTTTTGAAAGTTACTATTGAATCTCTTTTGCGAACAAACTGTCTGCAAAAATGAGTGAAAGTTCATGCCTTGAGTACAAGTTTCTTTCGTATCAAAATATTTTGTCTGAAAAATTTTTTTTTTTTAAATTGCAGACTATACAGTTTGTTCCTGTACTTTCCACGAAGGACAATTACTTGGAAATATTATACAGCCAGTTTCTTTATTAATTCTGAGTGTATGTTAATAATTAATAACTAACTACCTGATATGCACTGAAAGATGTGGGACTGAATCACTGAAAGACAATATTGCTGTTCGTGCAAAAACAAGAAGTACAGTTTGCATTTATATAGTGCCTTTAACATAAAAAAAATGCCAAGGTGCTCCATAGGAGCACAATCAAACAAATTTTGACGCCAAGCCACATAAGGATATATTAGGGCAGATAACCAAACGCTTGGTCAAAGAGGTTGGCTTTAAGGAGGAGAGAGGTAGAGAGGCGGAAAGATTTAAACAGGGAATTCCAGAGCTTCGGGCCTAGACAGCTGAAGGCATGGACACCAAAGGTGGAGCAATGAACATCACGGGTGCACAATTGTAGGGCTAGAGAAAGTTACAGAGATTGGTACAGAGATTGCATCATTCCAAGCAGAAGGGCCACCCGCGCATCAACACGAGCAGAATTTCTCACCCACAGCTGTGACAAAAATTTCTAAATTCACTTGTAACAGCCCTTCAAAACACTCCCACAGTGGATGCTGAGACCAAGTGGGCCCACATCAGAGACGCCATCTATGAGTCAGCTTTGACCACCTACGGCAGAAGTGCGAAGAGAAATGCAGACTGGTTTCAATCTCATAATGAAGAGCTGGAACCTGTCATAGCCGCTAAGCGCATTGCACTGTTGAACTACAAGAAAGCCCCCAGCGAGGAAACATCCGCAGCACTTAATGCAGCCAGAAGCACTGCACAAAGAACAGCCAGGCGCTGCGCAAACGACTACTGGCAACACCTATGCAGTCATATTCAGCTGGCCTCAGACACCGGAAACATCAGAGGAATGTATGATGGCAATAAGAGAGCTCTTGGGCCAACCATCAAGAAGATCGCCCCCCTCAAATCTAAATCAGGGGACATAATCACTGACCAATGCAAACAAATGGACCGCTGGTTTGAGCACTACCTAGAACTGTACTCCAGGGAGAATGTTGTCACTGAGACTGCCCTCAATGCAGCCCAGCCTCTACCAGTCATGGATGAGCTGGACATACAGCCAACAAAATCGGAACTCAGTGATGCCATTGATTCTCTAGCCAGCGGAAAAGCCCCTGGGAAGGACAGCATTACCCCTGAAATAATCAAGAGTGCCAAGCCTGCTATACTCTCAGCACTACATGAACTGCTATGCCTGTACTGGGACGAGGGAGCAGTACCTCAGGACATGCGCGATGCCAATATCATCACCCTCTATAAAAACAAAGGTGACCGCGGTGACTGCAACAACTACCGTGGAATCTCCCTGCTCAGCATAGTGGGGAAAGTCTTTGCTCGAGTCGCTCTAAACAGGCTCCAGAAGCTGGCCGAGCGCGTCTACCCTGAGGCACAGTGTGGCTTTCGTGCAGAGAGATCGACCGTTGACATCCTGTTCTCCCTTCGTCAGATACAGGAGAAATGCCGCGAACAACAGATGCCCCTCTACATTGCTTTCATTGATCTCACCATAGCCTTTGACCTCGTCAGCAGACATGGTCTCTTCAGACTACTAGAAAAGATTGGATGCCCACCAAAGCTATTAAGTATCATCACCTCATTCCATGACAATATGAAAGGCACAATTCAACATGGTGGCTCCTCATCAGACCCCTTTCCTATCCTGAGTGGCGTGGAACAGGGCTGTGTTCTCGCACCCATATTTTTTGGGATTTTCTTCTCCCTGCTGCTTTCACATGCGTTCAAGTCCTCTGAAGAAGGAATTTTCCTCCACACAAGATCAGGGGGCAGGTTGATCAACCTTGCCTGTCTAAGAGCGAAGTCCAAAGTACGGAAAGTCCTCATCAGGGAACTCCTCTTTGCTGACGATGCTGCTTTAACATCTCACACTGAAGAGTGCCTGCAGAGTCTCATCGACAGGTTTGCGGCTGCCTGCAATGAGTTTGACCTAACCATCAGCCTCAAGAAAATGAACATCATGGGGCAGGACGTCAGAAATGCTCCATCCATCAATATTGGCGACCACGCTCTGGAAGTGGTTCAAGAGTTCACCTACCTAGGCTCAACTATCACCAGTAACCTGTCTCTAGATGCAGAAATCAACAAGCGCATGGGAAAGGCTTCCACTGCTATGTCCAGACTGGCCAAGAGAGGTTGGGAAAATGGCGCACTGACACGGAACACAAAAGTCCGAGTGTCTCAAGCCTGTGTCCTCAGTACCTTGCTCTATGGCAGCGAGGCCTGGACAACGTATGTCAGCCAAGAGCGACGTCTCAATTCATTCCATCTTCGCTGCCTCCGGAGAATACTTGGCATCAGGTGGCAGGACCGTATCTCCAACACAGAAGTCCTCGAGGCGGCCAACATCCCCAGCTTATATACATGTCCATGTCTCCGCTTTAAAGACGTCTGCAAACGCGACATGAAGTCCTGTGACATTGATCACAAGTCGTGGGAATCAGTTGCCAGCGTTCGCCAGAGCTGGCGGGCAGCCATAAAGGCGGGGCTAAAGTGTGGCGAGTCGAAGAGACTTCGCAGTTGGCAGGAAAAAAGACAAGAGACGCAAGGGGAGAGCCAACTGTGTAACAGCCCCGACAAACAAATTTTTCTGCAGCACCTGTGGAAGAGCCTGTCACTCTAGAATTGGCCTTTATAGCCACTCCAGGCGCTGCTCCACACACCACTGACCACCTCTAGGCGCTTACCCATTGTCTTTCGAGATAAGGAGGCCAAAGAAGAAGAGAGAGAAAGTTACAGAGATTGTGAGGGACGAGGCTATGGGGAGATCTGAACACAATGTGGTGGAAGCAGAGTCCATATGGGGAAATAGCAAGGGGAATGGGGGCACATAAACAATAAGCTGAATGATCAGTCACCTTCTCTGCTGAGTCCATGGATTTCCTTTTGAAAGTTACTATTGAATCTGCAGTGAAACGATCCTGTTCAATTTTATCCTCAACCAATATGACCAAAACAGATTATTTGTTGTCAACATGTCGCTGTTTGTGGGATCTTGCTGTGTGTAAATTGGCTGCTGCTTTTTCCACAATAAAGCAGTACTTCAAAAGCACACTTCAAAAATACACCTTGGCTGTAAAGCACTTAGGGATGTCCTGAGATTGTGAAAGGTGCTGTATAAATGCAAGACTTTCTTTAGTGCCTATAAAACTGTACCTCACCATAAGGTCTCTACAACTTTGCCCCAGTTTGGGACAGCACCTGGAGCCCGGGGACCAGAGATTGTTGGAGAAAGAAATGAACAAAGATCAGGTTTTCCCTGTCTACTATAAAAACAGAAAATGCTGGAAATATTCAGCAGGTCCGACTGCATCTTCGGAGAGCGAAACATTTCAAGTCGGATAGGACTGTTCTTCTGAAGAAGAAATTGTTATGGTCAAGTGAGGAGGGGTCAAAGGGCTTCCCACGTTTCCCTCCCCTTGTTTGACCACAACAGGTTTAATTCCTTTTTAAAACGGATGTACTGGCCAATTCAGTAGGTGTTTGATTACTTACTTGCTATGATCGTAACAAGAACAATCGGACAGGTTTTTTTGAGTTAACAAAGAAAGAGGTTAACTTTATTGTACCTAAACTAAACGAATAAAAAGAATAATCAACACACCAACTTTCACTCTCTCACACACACTAGAAGTTTACAAACACACAAATAGGTTACAGAGTGGGGAAAGGTAGATTGGCTGAGTTAGTGTCCGTAAAAAAGTATACAGTCTGTGGAGTTTGGTGATTCAGCTGGCTTCTAGCTAACTTCAGTGGTCCTGAGGCTTTTAGTTTGACGAGATAGATGACTGGTTCGGTGAGTCTCTTGGAGATAGCAATGTAGATGATTTCCTCCAACAGGCTTTCCAATTGTAGCCGGAGTATGCAAAGGTGGTCACTCAACAAGCAGGACTTGAAAGTTTTCACGCTGGAATGGAGAGAGAGAGGAACCCCTACTTCGGGTCTGCTCATGTCAGAGTCCAGTTGCTTCTCCTCTGCTGCAGAGAAAAACACCAGCTTAAAAACCACAGATGGGGAGGGGCTTGTCACATGACAGTCACAGTCACTCAAACATAGCAGTTAGCAGCATTTCTCTGCTTGCTGAGAGAACAGGTAGTTCCTTTAAACTTCATGGGTCTTGGTTCTTGCTGGTAAATGCAGACATTTCATCTCCCTCCTCACAGTCCTTTGCAATGTAGGATACAGTGTAGCAAACTAGGTGACCGTCCTAAGCTTTTCTTTTTTAAATGTCTTTTAAAATAATAAATTCAGATCTCCAGTCAGTAGATTAAAGAAAATTATCATTCAACAAAGCCGTTGGCATAACAAGATGCTGCCAGGTCTGTTGAGTATCTCCAGCATGTTCTGTTTTTATTTCAGATTTCTAGCACACACAATATTTTGTTTTTATTTCCCTGTCTGCTGTTGTGTTGGTTAACAGACATTTGATCAGGGTTACAACTGAATTGTTACATCACCCATTGAATCACTGCACCACCCATCGAATCTCTCCATCACCCACTGAATCTCTCCATCACCCACTGAATCTCTCCATCACCCACTGAATCTCTCCATCACCCATCAAATCTCTCCATCACCCACTGAATCTCTCCATCACCCATTGAATCTCTCCATTACCCATTGAATCTCTCCATCACCCACTGAATCTCTCCATCACCCACTGAAACTCTCCATCACCCATCGAATCTCTCCATCACCCATCGACTCTCTATCACCCATCGAATCTCTCCATCACCCAACGAATCTCTCCATCACCCATCGAATCTCTCCATCACCCATCGACTCTCTCCATCACCCATCAAATCTCTCCATCACCCATTGACTCTCTCCATCACCCACTGAATCTCTCCATCACCCACTGAATCTCTCCATCACCCATCGAATCTCTCCACCACCCATCGAATCTCTCCATCACCCACTGAATCTCTCCATCACCCACTGAATCTCTCCATCACCCATCGAATCTCTCCATCACCCATTGAATCTCTCCATCACCCACTGAATCTCTCCATCACCCACTGAATCTCTCCATCACCCATCGAATCTCTCCATCACCCATTGAATCTCTCCATCACCCATTGAATTTCTCCATCACCCACTGAATCTCTCCATCACCCATCGACTCTCTCCATCACCCATCGAATCTCTCCATCACCCATCGAAATACAGCAAATATTGGAAACATATTTACTCTCTATACTGTAGTTAACTTGTCTCTTTTCTGCTGTGTGGTGCCTGTTTACAGCTTTTCTTGTGTTTTTTGCTTCAGATTCCTGCCGTGTTTCTCTTTTAAATGCACCACAGTTCCAGGATTATGTCATAAATGACAGAAGATGCAGCAACACTGCTCCCGCAACCATGTCACCACCCCCACCTCAAAAATGACTACCCACCCCCCACCCGCTTTGCACCTAGCTACTTGCTAGGTGCGACAAAGCCCCTTTAAAAATAAAATGTACTGTGATAGTTGAGAGCTGCACAACCTGGTATTTGATCTGGGGTCTGACAGTTCAGGCTACAGTTTCATTAAGTTTTCAAGCAGAAATTAATCTGGGTGAAGTAAGAGGAGAGACAACATTGGCTCCGAAAGTCTGCAAATAACACTTCATGAAAACTGACCGTCTGCCTGTGTGAGAGAAGCGGGTGCAGTGAGTGGGGAGGAGAATTTCCAACTCCAGTTTCATCGCATTATCTCCCATCTCCAACTGCCCTACTCAGTCAAACAGTCCTTTCTCCCCACTCTCCAATTTTTTTGTAACTGGTTAACAAATGGGTTCAAAGGAAATTTTTTAAAAAAGTGCCCATGTCATTTATGTGGGAATGGCATTATGTTACTGGATTAATAATCCAGAGGCCTAGACTAATGTCCAAGGGACATGTGTTTAAATCCCACCATAGCAGCCCGGGAATTTAAACTCAGTTAATTAAATAAATCTGGAATAAAAAGGTAATATCAGTAATAGTGACCATGAAACTACCAGATTGTCATTTAAAAAACTCATCTGGCTCACTAATGTCCTTTATGGAAGGAAATCTGCCATCCTTACCCGGTCTGGCCTACATGTGATTCCAAAGCCACAACAAAGTGGTTGACTCGTAAACTACCCCCTGAAATGGCCGATTGCACTAGAATATGTAACCCCCAAAATCACAATGGGACAGTTCTTCAGGTGGGAATGATTCCCACAATGCCTTGCAAGTATCCCATAATACATTGCACAATGAAACAGCATCATGGGAAAAGTCCTACATTTCCTTTGAAAACTTGGTTCAAGAAGCAGGCCTGTGCCAATCAAAGTTTGAATCCTGTCTCTGAGGCCACCTGAATCTGTTATGGTTTCCGAGCATGAAGAGGTGTAAGTGATGCAGAAGCAACAAAAAAGAAATACATACAGATCACATGTGGTGAAGTAATCAGTCCCATGGCATCAATTCCCTCTGCCCCTCCTGGCTCAGAACAACAAGCAAATGATCCCGACCAGAGCAGCTTTCTTAAATGAACACAAAGGGCTTCCAAAAATAGAGCATCATTCTCCATCCTCCTCCCCACCACCATCAAAAAGCGCAACATCTTGCATTTATATAGTGCCACAGTAAACCACCCCAAGGTGCTTTACGAGAGTGTTTTCTGAGAAAATTTAACACTGAGCCCCATAAGGACAACCTATTAACCAAACTTGCTGGATCTACGTGGGGCGCTGCTGCCACAACACACCAGACCTCATCCACAACACTCCGGACCTCATCACTCGCCCTATCATACTCAGCAGCAGAGTACTGTGCATCTGTCTGGCATAAGTCATCACACACACATCTTGTTGATACTCAATTGAATGTCACAATGCGCATCGTAACTGGAACCCTCCTCTCAACACCCCTCCCCTGGCTTCCTGTCCTCGCAAATATCACTCCCCCACACATCCGCGAATGACAAAAACCCACAAACTGGTTGAAACCATCCATGCTGCACCTCACTTACCACTCCATAATGACATACTCAATCCACCTACTGTCCGCCTTCCATCTCGGCCTCCCATATGGAGCAACCTTCCCGAGCAAGATCTACCGGCGGACATCCTTTGGATCAAGGAATGAGAAACATGGGAAGTCACTAACAAGTTCCTTGTGACAAATCCCATCTGTCGAATGGCAGGCTTTGAACTACCACAGTGAGAGTGGTCCTTGCTAAACAGGTTCAGGACAAGCCAGGGCCCCTGTGCAGCCAACCTCCACCACTGGGGCCTCAGTACAAACACCTTATGCATTTTGAAGAGAGACAAACAGTGCTGCACATTATCGAGGAGTGTCCCCTCTACAGACTAAGTGACAGACTAATCACCCTAAATTCAGCAAATGAGGCTGTTGCTTGGTTCCCGCCATTTGCATTCACTAAATAAATAAATAAGGAGATAACAGTTCAGGTGATTAGCTTGGTCAAAGAGGTAGGTTTTAAGGAGCATCCTAAAACAGGAGAGAGAGATGCAGAGAAGTTTAACAGCTATAACTTGCATTTATATATCACCTTTGACATAAAGAAATGCCTTTAGTGAAAAATGGAGGCTGAGCCAAAGGAGGAGATATTAGGAGCAGGAAACCAAAAGTTTGGTCAAAGAGTTGGGTTTCAAAAAGGGTCTTAAAAGGAGGAGAGGGAAGTGGAGAGATTCAGGGATGAAATTCCAGTGTGAGGGGAACATGTAGCTGAAGGCACAGCCATGTATCATTGGGCAAAGGGAAGGAGGAATTAGAAACCTTCATTTTAATCACTTTGAATAGCTGACATGAATCCAGTTAAGTTGAACATGTCTGAACGAACATTATAAATCAACCATAGAAATTAGTGATTTTATTAGAGTATCTTAGCTGATTGCCTAGGGGTGACATTGATTCTAAAGCTACAGAGGAAGAACATTTGAAGGTAAAACTAACTACAAGCTATAGGGCTGGAATTTGTTCTTTTAAATTTACCAATATGCTGTAAAGGTCAATGAGAGGAATGTTCTTTGTCAGCTATTTCTAATGGGTGTGGACGTGGGTTAGAGGAAGAATGGAATGCGCTGGAGAAAACTGTGTGTGTGTGGGGGAGGGAGGAGAGAGAGACAATTGCTCATTGACTTTGTTGATGTTGTATTTATTAATGACTAGTTGCACACTAGCTGTCTGCAAACTGGAGTTGCATGAGGGGTCGGAATGAGAACAGGCTCCGACATGTGGGGGGCAAGTTCAACTCTGGGTGAAAGTGTGAAGTAGCTAATATTGAATTAGCTGCCCATCAAACCCCCTCCCCAATTTCCTTTCCTGTTGAAGTCAATCGAAAGGGAAATTAAGCAGGGGGTTTAATGAATGGTGAGTTTGATATTGCCCAGTTTACAGTAGTGCCCAAAGTTAAAATGACCCCCATTAAATCTGGTACTTCCAACTGGTCATGCACAATTTGAACTGTAATGGTCTCTACACATGTAACTTTCTCCTAACGCATCAGCTTTACCTCCATTAATAAATCTGGATTCTCGAACACTGATCAATGGCATTCCACAGATGATTTTCCATGGAATCGACAGCACTTAGTGTAGCAAGCAATTCCTCCCTCGAACTCTCTAAAGGCCCAACCGTCAGAACTTGTTCCCATATTTGGAGATGTTATAAAAGCACCTTTCAAACTCTTTGATAGATGATAAGCTTCTTCATGTATTCTGACAAGCAATACTACCTCCCTTTGACTCCTCCTCTGTTCCAAATACTTGTCCCAGAATAGATTCATAGAATGGTGCAGCACAAAAGGAATCTATTTGGTCCATTGTTTCTGTGCCAGCTCTTTGAAAGAGCTTTCCAATTAGTTCTCATTTGTCCTGCTCTTTCCCAACTGCCCTACAAATTTTTCCCCTTCAAGTATTTATCCAATTCCCTTTTGTAAGTTACTATTGAATCTGCTTCCATCGTCTTTTCAGGTAGTGCATTCCAGACTAAATTCTCTTTGGCCTTCCTGTCTTAAATTAAGAGTCATTCTTCTCTAACCTATTCCCCCAACACCTCAAACCCCAGAGTTAATTTTCACCTTCACCACCTAGATATTAACATCTCAGAGCAGATTATCTACCCATCATACAACTCACCCAATTTTCAATCCCATTGAAATGGCCCCATACAAAATTCGTCACCACCTCAGTCATTCCTCCCTCCTGCAATGCATAGGCTTTAACAACCCAAACTTAGTATCAGCTAACTTCTACTGCCCCTCCTATGCCATTTATTGCCTCCTCTCTATTATTCTTCCCAAATCTCATGGGGACGTTCACCAAGGGATTGGACTCTTCATTTAGTTTTTACCAACCAACAGTTACATTCTTTGCACCCTCTCAGTATAAATATAAGAAAGAAAGAACTTCCATTTATATAGTGCCTTTCCTGACCTCAGGATGTCCAAAGTGCTTTACAGCCAATGGAGTACTTTTTGAAATGTGGTCATCATTGTAATGTAGTAAACGCAGCAACCAATTTACGAAGAGCAAGCTCCTGTAAACAGCAATGTGATAATGATCAGATCATCTTTTTTTAGTGATATTATTTGAGGGATAAATATTGACCAGGACACCGGAGACAATCCTGCTGCTCTTCTTCAAAATGGTACCATGGATCTTTAATTCACAATTAGTTTACAAGTTCTGTTTTTAGAGGAAAGAGTTTGCATGTATATAAAAGTTAATATAAAAGTGGACTTTCAAGTCACTCCAGATAGCAACGTTTTCATGCATGTTTAGCAGGTTTTGTTGGAGTTTCTCTTGAAATACTTTGTTGTTTTAATCAAAAGACAATACAAGAGTCTCTTAACAGCTTGTAAAAGCAATAGTATATGATATCAATCATAGTCAGAGAAAAAGAGCTTACATTTATATGGAGCCTTCACAACTAATGAATTACTTTTAAAGAATAGTCACTGTTATAATACCACAACAATAACTTATACTTAGATAGCATCTTTAATAGTGGGACGCCCAAAGCTCTGCTTCAAGGATGCTTGCAAGCCTGACATAAAGACCCTAAATGTTGACGATCGCACCTGGGAGTCACTAGCTGGCGAAAGAGGGAAATGGCGACACATCCTGTGGACTGGTGGGCACTACCATGACGACCAGTGGCTACAGCAGCTTGGCAACAGGCGCTAACGTCAAAAACAACAACTCACAGCATCACTTGGCAGCTTCATGTGCAACATTTGTGGCCGAACCTGCCTCTCAAGGATTGGCCTTCACAGCCATTAGCAAAGGTGCACCAAGAGAAGACACCCCAGCTAAAGGGATTGTTTGCTGCGTGTCCATTATCTTTCGTAGATGGAAGGATGCCAACCAACCAACATAATAAAACATCCCAAGGTGCTTCATATTATCGTTACAAAGCAAAATTTGACACCAAGCCACATAAGGCGATATTACGGCAGATGTCCAGAGCTTGCTCTGTAGGTTTAAGGAGTATCTTAAAGGAGGAAAGAGAGAGGTAGAGAGGCAGAGGTTTAGGGAGGGTATTCCAGAGCTTTGGACAAGGGGAGAAAAATCAGTTCAGATTCAATTCCTAATCTCTGTCAGCTGTGGTTCAGTGGGTAGCACTTTTGTCTTTAAATGATGAAGGTTGTGGATTCAAGTCCCACTCCAAGATCAGACAGCAAAAATCAAGGCTGACGCTTCTGTGCTGCACTATTGCCAGTGCTGTCTTCTGGATGAGACATTAAACTGAGTCCCCTTCTGCCCCCTTGGATGGATGTAAAAGATCCTATGGCACGACTTCAAAGAAGAGTAGGAGAGTTTTCCCTGGTCTCCTGGTCAATATTTATCTCTCAAACAACATCATAAAAACAGACTAGCTGGCCATGATCACACTGTTGTTTGGGGGATCTTGCTGTGCGCAAATTGGCTGCTGCGTTTCCTACGTCACAACAACTACATTTCAAGACTATTTCATAGGCTGTAAAGCATTTTGAGACATCCGGTGACAGGTGCTATATAAATGCAAGTCTTATTTAATCACTGTACCATGATCCCAGCTGGATGTGTGTAACTGTCAGGTAAGGAAACGATAGAGTTTGGTTGTGATGCCCTTCACAGGAGCATAGCCGACTGACATTCATTATCCAGACTCTCACATGATAATAAGTCATCTGGACAAGATACCAAACAGACTTCCTTTATCCATGGAACCATACTCCAATGAGCTAGTATCATCAGGGGAAAGGGGAGAAAATAATCAGGCTGATTCTCCCAATTGGTGCTCCCAGCAATTGCTGGTCAGGGAAATCAGGCCTGTAGCCCAGTATTATTAATCCATTAATTTAGATGAATGATTAAAGGCACGAGATTTCCTAACCTGCCCTCATAGGGAGAATCGCATGTCACTTGATTGTGGAAGCAGCTTTCATAGGACCTGCACATGAGACCATCACAGTCTGACTCTACCTTCTCATCCATGGCTCAGTGGGTATCACTCATGCCTCTAAGCCAGGAAAGTCAAGAGTTCAAGTCCCACTCCAGAAACTTGAGTACTTAATCTAGGCTAGTACAGTGGCAGCAGTGTGCACCATCAACAAGATACAGTGCAGCAACACGCAAAGGCTTCTTTGACAGCACTTTCCAAACCTGCGGCCTCTACCACCTAGAAGAACAAGGACAGCAGGTGCATGGGAACGCCACCACCTGCAAATGTCCCTCCAAGTCACACACCATCCTGACTTGGAAATAAATCAGCCATTCCTATTGTCATTGGGTCAAAATCTTGAAACTCGCTATTTAACAGCATTGAGCAATCTATGCACATCACAACAACTGCAGCAGCTCAAGAAGGCAACTCATTATTACCTTCTCAAGGACAATTAACGTTGGACAATAAATGTTGACCTTGGTGGCGGTCCTCATATCCCATGAATGAATAAAAAAACTCCCAGTGCAGTAATGAGGGAGTGTTGCACTGTTGGAGGTACTGTCTTTTGGATAAGATGTTGAACCGAAGCCCTGTCTGCCTCTCAGGTGGACATCTAAGATCCCAACAACAACTTATATTTATATAGTGCTTTTGACATAATAAAACATCCCAAGGTGCTTCACAGGAGTATTTTAAAACAAAATATAACACTGAGTTACATAAGGAGATAGGTTTTAAGGATAGTCTTAAAGGAGGAAAGCGATGTGGAGATGTGGAGAGGTGTAGGAGGGTATTCCAGAGCACAGCCACCATTGTGGAGCAATAAAAATCTGGGATGCACAAGAGGCCGGAATTAGATGAGCGCAGATATCTTGTAGGTTTATGGGGCCAGAGGAGATTGTAGAAATAGGAAGGGGTGAGGCCGTGGAGGGATTTGAAAACAAGGATGAGAATTTTAAAATCAAGACACTGTAGGTCAGCGAGCACAGAGGTGATAGGCAAATGAGACTTGGTGCGAGTTAAGACATGGACAGCAGAGTTTTGGATGACCTCAAGTCTACAAAGGGTAAAATGTGGGAGACCAGCCAGGAGTGCATTGGAATAGTCAAGTCTAGAGGTAACAAAGGCATGAATGAGGATTTCAGCAACAGATGAGCCGAGACAGGGGCGAAGTTGGGCAACGTTATGGAGGTGGAAATAGGCGGTCTTAGTGATGGAGTGAATATGTGGTCAGAATCTCACCTCGGGATCAAATATAACAAATATTTAGTCTCAGACTGTTGCCAGGGAGAGGGATGGAGTCGGTAGCTAGGGAACAGAGTTTGGAGCGGGGACTGAAAACAATGGCTTCAGTCTTCCCAAAATGTAATTGGAGGAAATTTCTGCTCATCCAGTATCGGATGTTGGATAAGCAGATAACCGAACAAAAACTGGTTTGCAAATTTTTTTTTTTTCATTCAATACGCTGTCTCTTCCAACCAAAGCAAAGCATCTAAGGACTTTCATAACCCAACTCAACTTTTAGGTAAAAGCAAAATACTGCAGATGCTGGAAATCTGAAATAAAAACAAGAAATGCTGGAACCACTCAGCAGGTCTGGCAGCATCTGTGGAAAGAGAAGCAGAGTTAACGTTTCGGATCAGTGACCCGTCAGTTCTGATGAAGGGTCACTGACCTGAAACGTTAACTCTGCTTCTCTTTCCACAGATGCTGCCAGACCTGCTGAGTGGTTCCAGCATTTCTTGTTTTTATTTCAACTTCTAGGTGATACCTGGAACTGGTGAAGCTGAATGGATAATGGGATAAACAAAATTATTCTGTCCATTTAGTAAACAGAACACATAGTTCTTCCAGTATCCTGGACAACATTCCACACTCAAAAAAAGAAGCAGATTTAGTGGTCATTATTGTTGCCAACTGTGCTTGGACTTAATCCTGGATGTTTCAACACACAACCTCCCACCTCCAACTGCCAACTGCACCACCCCCCCCCCAATGCTCCTATCATTGGTCCTCTGATACATCCATCCTCGCAGAGCACCGCCTACCTCAAACCAATTAGAGAGTGAACAGCCACTTAATAAGCAGATTGGATAAATCTTCTCTGTCTGTCAAACAGCCTTTTTAATCCTGTCTCCAATATGTTGATAACTAATAAATGAAAGCCTTCAAAGAAAATGGAAATGCGCACAAATTAAAAAAAAATATATCCCAATGATTTTTCTCGTGGACGTTTGCTTGTAGTGATATCCTGGGGATTACTATTTAATTCCTAGAGATACCAGGGCAATCCAGGAGAGTTAGCAATCCTAGTGGTCATTCATTTCATTGCTGGTGCAAAACGCTTGCTGCATTTGCCTTCACAACAACAGTTGCTACATTTTTGAAAGTAATTCGTGGTGACATTTCAATGAAATCAGCACGGTAGAAATAAAATTAAGATTAATATTCGAACAACAATGTGGAACTAAATGATTACAAGGCAGTAATCAGACTCGAGGGCTCAGATGAAAACTACTGACAGTGTGGTGATTGCATAGCAGATTCTTAATTGTGATCATCAGCCACAGTTATTTTGATGTTTAATTCCCAACACCAAATGCAGAGTAAGTCCATGTGCAGAACTTGGATGGAAATCAGCTTCTATTGGTGTTTTCCTGTAATCCGGGAACAGTTCCATCCCAGATCACAGCACCATTCAGCTGTCCAAACTTATCTCAGAGGGAACTTGCGCTTGGCATCAAAGTCTCTTCTAAAAGTAAACATATTTAGTCGGTGCCGTAATGTGTTAGTGCTTGGGTTCACATGCTCACAAACTGATGGGAGAAAAAGTCTTTTCATTCTCCTCGTGATTAAGCAACCATGTGAACTGAGTTCAGCCATCTTAAACCCAATTTCTAGGTATAAACACACAGTATCACGGTAAATATTAATCCCGCACACATGATTTTAAAAAAGAAACTGTTACACCAATGTGTTTTCTTGAATGATAATTTTGTTTAATCCACTGACTGGAGATCTGAATTCATATTTTTTTAAAAAAGACATTTTTAAAAGACAAGCTGCCAGCAAAGTCGTCCTTTCAGCTTAAGATGATCACCTAGTTTGCTACACTGTATCCTACATTGCAAAGGACTGCAAGGAGAGAGACGAAATGTCTGCTAAGTCCCCAGCAAGAACCAGGAAATTTAAAGGAGCTACCTGTTCTTTCAGCAAGAAGAAGAAATACTATTAACTGCTATGTTTGAATCATTGAGTCACTGTCATGTGACAAGCCCCTCCCCATCAGTGGTTTTAAGCTGGTGTTTTTCTCTGCAGCAAAGGGAGAAGCAACTGGACTCTAACATGAGCAGACCCTAAGTGGGAGTCCCTCTCTCTCTCACCCTCTCCATTCTAGCTTGAAAGCTTTCAAATCCTGCTTGTTGACTGACAACCTTTGCATATTTCGGCTACAATCAGAAACCCCGTTGGAGGAAAACATCTGCATCACTATCTCCAAAGAGACCAACCAAACCAGTCATCTACTTCTTCCAACTAAAAGCCTCAAGACCACCGAATTCAGATAGATGCCAGCCGAAACACGAAACTCCACAAACTGTACACCTTTTTTTTCCTATGGACTCTAACTCGACCAATCTACCTTTCCCCACTCTGTAACCTATTTGTGTGGGCGAAAACCTCTAGTGTATGTGTGTGAATGTGAAAGTTGGCATGTTGTTTATGATTTTATTAGTTTGGTTTAGGTACAATAAAGTTAACCTCTTTCTTTGTTAACTCAAGAAAACCTGTTCAATTGGTTCTTGTTATGATCATAGCAAGTAATTAAACAAACACCTACTCAATTGACCAATACATCCACTTTAAGAAAAAATTAAACCTGTTGTGGTCAAACAAGAAGAGGGAAAAGAGGGACGCCGTTCAACCCCTCCTCACTTGACCATAACATAAGTTATCTGCTCATTACCACATTTCTGTTTGTGGGAGCTTGCTGTGTGCAATTTGGCTGCTGGGTTTCCAATATTATGACAGTGACTACACTTCAAAAGTATTTAATTGGCTGCAAAGTGCTTTGAGATGTCCCGATGTCAAGAAAGGTGCTTTATAAATGCAAGTTCTTTCCCTTATTGGGGTCTTGATTTTGCAAAATTGGGGTCCAGCTGTTTCACGTGCATGAGCAACTCAGGCCCTTGCTAAATTTTGCGACGTGGCTTCTTCTGCTAAGTTTGGATAAGCTACCAGTACAGGAAGGTAAATCCCAGCAGCTGTTAAAGGGCTGCTATTCACCAAATGAGCTACAGCTGTGACGACACTTCAAAAAGTACTTCATTGGCTGTAAAGCACTTTGGGAGATCCTGAGTTCCTGAAAGGCGCTATATAAATGCAAGTCTTTCTTTCTATATGGAACCATCTCTTGAATTGTGATAAAAGCAAAATACTGCGGATGCTGGAAATCTGAAACAAAAACAAGAAATGCTGGATTCACTCAGCAGGTCTGGCAGCATCTGTGGAAAGAGAAGCAGAGTTAACGTTTCGGGTCAGTGAATTGTGATGTTTGCTTTTGCAATGATAATAATTCATTGACAAATCTAAAACCCTTTATAATAGATATATCCACCCTCTTAGAAACAAAAGGACAGTGGGGTCCTTGGAAGACTTGTTTGTCGGCTGGTGTCGGCCAAAAAAGAGTGGCAACTGAGGTGAGATATCAGAGAGTGTCCAACAGCTGCTGAACTGCAAGGAGTCAAAGTGGCCTCAGGGGAGAAAAGGGAAGTGAGGGGGGTGGGGGTGGGGGTGGGGGTGGGGGTGGGGGGGATGTTGAAAGAAAACCACCAGTTTTCATGCTCATTTATTTTTTTTTTCAGAAATTTCCACTCAGTCCATATCCAGAATCATAGCCAACTTCATTTTGGACAAAAACAAGCATTGTTCTAAGGCTCAAATTAAGGTCATATTTGCATTTAAGCAGCTAAGTCATTAATTATTAAGGACCATCAATCTGCCCCTTGTTTATTAGAACGTTGGTGAGAGTGGTGACAGCCTGGTGCTGCAGATGGGCATTCTGATAAAGCTCCATACCATGGGAAATTAGAGGGCGAGGACAGGAGCAGTGAATTATGAGCAGAGGGACCATTCTACTGCTTGCTGAAAATTAATCAGTTGTTTGTTCTCAATGTTAAGTTATACAGTAGTCATAAATCCTTTATCAGCACGTTTAATTATGGCTGCAGGGAAACAACATGGGCCATTAAACACTGTAATGTTGAATGATCGTTTAACCATGACGTTTTAATGTATAAGCCCTTTCATAATTGTTTGTCAGCTCATTTGACTTTAAATGGAGGTTGTTTAGTTTTAATTACTGCCCATACCTGTTTGCCTGGGAGGAATGGGCTGTAGGTATTGCAAAATTTACCATATTTGGAAAAATTAGATGCTCTCCATTCACCCCCATGTCATCTTAGGCTTCAGTTAAAGGGATGGGATTAGGTTAGTTTTCAAGCAAACTAACCCCCACCCCCACCCCTCCACTTAGTTCTGTTTCTAAGATTAGGCAAGTTCTCCCCAGTGTACTGGACCAATATTTACCCTAAAACCAACATCAATAAAACAGGTGATCTGGTCATTATCACACTTGTGGGATCTTGCTATGTGAAAATTGGCTGCCATGTTTCCTACATTACAACAATGACTACATTACAAGAAGTACTTTATTGGCTGTAATGTGCTTTGGGTCATTCAGAGCTGTGAACAGTGCTATATAAATGCAAGTTCTTTCATCCTGTCTGACAATATCATAAACTGCAAGGCGTATTCAAAGTGATTGTGGGACATGAATGCATGCAATGCGCATTTTCTGATGTATTCACATTTGAGTTGTAACCCTCTTCATGTCTGCTCTCTAAGGGCACCACATCTAAGCGCGCCCTGCTAGTTGAGAGAATGACGGCTGGTCATTCGGCCAACTGACCAATTACACAAGTCTGATAAGGCCTGTCACCTGTACCTGAGACTTCCACCCATGGTACCTGTATCCGTGCCACGAATGCCTTTGTATGAGTTGCTGGATGTTTCCAAAAACAATGGTTGTGATGACACCAACTCACATTGACACAAGAGCCAATTGGCACCTCTAATATCTCTCCACTCACGGTGCTGCAGGAGGGCAGGACCTCTCAATCCCCCTGATCACTCTGGTGTAGATAGCTGAGCTGCCAGGAGTTCTCTCAATTCCCTCCCTCACAATTGTATGTCTGAGTAAGTTTGAAGTCAGCCATGGCTGTTCAGCCCATATTACCATGACGATATTAGTACAGCAGCTACATTGCTGTGATGTGAGATTAGCTATCCAGATGTTGTGAGCTCAGATCCCACCACGTTGCCAAGATGAGCTTCTGACCTCATATTCAATCCATCACTAAGACTGTCTATTTCCACCTCTGTCACATTGCCCGACTTCGCCCCTGGAACCCTCTTCCATGCTTTTGTTACCTCTAGACTTGACTATTCCATTGCACTCCTGGCTGGCATCCCACATTCTATCCTCTGTAAACTTGAGGTCATCCAAAACTCTGCTGCCCATGTCCGTATTCAGACCAAGTCCCATTCACCCATCACCCCTATGCTCACCTACCTACATCGGCTCCCGGTCAAGTAACGCCTCAATTTTAAATTCCCATCCTTGTTTTCAATTCCCTCCATGGCCTTTCCCCTCCCTATCTCCAAAATCTCCACCAGCTCCACAACCCTTTGAGATCACTGCACTCCTCTAATTCTGGCTTCTTCAGCATCCGGGGATAATTGCTCCACCATTGGTGGCCGTGCCTTCAGCTGCCTAGACTCTAAGCTCTGAAATTCCCTCTCTGCCTCCCTACTTCTCTTTCTTCCTTTAAGATACTCCTTAAAACCTACCTCTTTGACCAAGCTTTTGGCCATCTGCCTTAATATTGCCTTATGTGGCACGGTGTCCAATTTCACTTTATAACGCTCCTGTGAAGCATTGTATGTTAAAGGAGCTATATAAATACAAGTTGGCCTGATGAAAGGTCACAGACCTGAAAAGTTAACTCTGTTTCTGTCTCCACAGATATTGCCAGGCCTGTTGATTATTTCCAGCATTTCTGTTTTTATTGCTGTTTTTATTGTTCCGTTTATTATAGCTGGTAGTTGTTGGCGCAAACCAGAAAAATGATCATGAAAACTGCCAGATTTCTGCAAAAACCAAACTAGCTCAATAATGCCCTTCAGAGCATGGAACCTATCACCACTTCCTGGTCTGGCTGACATGTGACTCTAACCCCCATGCTGTATGGTTGATTCTTAAAGGCCTCAGGGCACATGGCGTTAGGCAATAAATACTGACCTCACCAGTGTTGTCCACATCCCTTGAGCAAATAATAATTCTGGATTCATTTCAGCATTCTAATTTAATCAGGAGATTCATAGACGGTGAATAGGTTAATAATAGATTGTCATCTTGAGATTTTGTCCTTAAATGTTAAGTGCTTAATTAGATTGGGTGGCATTTTGAGTGCAGTTATGTCATAATAGGGTTGCTAAAATGTGTATAGCTGGTTAAGTGACTTTCTGTTGTGATTCGTGTACTCGGCAGTACTTGGATGCTAACATAATCCCATTGTTCAGCTCCCTGAACCCACATGGCAATATCATTTGCTCAGGAGATGCAAAGTTCGCACCAATGATGAATCAACCTTCGAAAGGAATGAATTGTAGAATACAGTATATTGATGGGATAGCTGGGCATAAGGTTAAACCTTTGCTGTAAACACATTGATAAAGAAAGGCGATAATCACAATCTTAAGCCTCTTCATAAGCAAACCATTTATTTTCCTAGCCTCTGAATCCCTAGGGCTGTCAATCTGTTTGCAACCAGATATGGCCCTTCAAGCCCCACACAGAGAAAGAAAAACTTGCATTTATATAGTGCCTTTCATGATCTCAAGATGTCCCAAAGCACTTTACAGCTAATGAAGTACTTTTTGAAGTGCAGTTACTGTTATAATGTAGGAAACTTAGCAGGCAATTTGTGTACTGCAAGCTCCCATAAACAGCAAGGCAATAATGATCAGATAATCCTATTTTTGTGATGATTGAATGATAAATATTGGCAATGACATCAGGGATAAATTCATTAATCTTCATCAAAATAGTGCCAAGGATCTTTTAAGTCCACCTAATAGGGTAAACAGGGCCTTGGTTTAACTTCTCACCTGAAAGATGGCACCTCCAGCAGTGCAGCACTCCCTCAGTACTCCACTGGAGTGTCAGCCCCTAGATTGTAATGCTCAAGTCCTGGAGTGAGACTTAAACTCACAACCTTCTTGCCATGCTGGGGCCCCACCTGCCAAGAATGAGGCACATTAATTTTGCCATGAACATTGATTTTGAACTGTTACTGGAGTGCATAAAGGACCTGTTAAACAGATCAGCCCTGGCTGGAAAAAACTTTTGCATATTAACAGATGGTGATTGGAAGGACAAAGGACCATTTCCTGACACATTCAACCCACAGTGGACCTTGATCACCAGGGATTGTGCGTAAGAGGAGCATTCCAGAGACTGCTGAGGTGATACAATCCAAGACCTGGTCAGACCAGTTAATCACATGACTAACCTGCTTGGCAACCTGGGTTTTTTCTGAATTGTGCCATCAGTTGGAACTGAGGGTGTCTGTTTGCTCCTGGACTGAGAAGATCTCTCCTGTCTGCTCCCATCTCTTTCTCATGAGTCTCTGAATCCACTGAAGACACATGAACCCCAAGAGAGAAATGTCTCCTACAGCAAACAAAGCTTAAGAAGAATACTGGGCCCCAACGAAAAGCAAGATCTACCTACAATCAAGGACTCTACAGTGAGCTCGAAGATCCGTAACAAAAAGCCCTCTTCAGAGATTGCCTCAAACTTATCCACTTTATTTCTTCTGCTCTGTTCTGTCTCTATCTGCATGTGTGTATCATGTATGCATGCTAGCGTGGGCGCGTCCTGTATCCGTAGGCATCAACCGAATTAGAGTTTAAGTTCAAGTTTAATTAATTTCAACTTTTCTTCTCTAAACCTAAGAAAACCTGTTTGTGCTGGTTTCTTTGCCTTATAATTGAAAAGTGGTGAACATGGTTTCACCAAGGGGGAGCTAAAATTAAACCCTGTTACAGTAAGACCTGGTGAAGCTGAAAGGGACCCCTAGACCTCTTTCTCACCTGGTCGTAACACTTCTGATTGAGAGGCAAGAGTGCTACCAACTGAGCCATAGCTAACACCCAGATAATTTGGCACAATGAAATTAATTAATTTCTCTGCATTAGTGATAGGCAACTAATTCAACTGCCACCCATAGTAGTCCTTTATTGTTGCTTTATGGTCAATCTATGGGCATTGTGAAATTATGAACCTAAAACTACAAAATACTTGCCTTATTCCTAAACTACATCTTAGCTTCTGGGATTTGGATCAATAGATGTCTATCAAAATGAACCAACCAAGTGGTGCTCACAAAACTGCAAAATTTTGCTTTTACCATTTTTCTTCCTATTCTCTTGGAAGCCACTTTTTGGTGTTATGATCCTGTGGTTTTTTTTTAGGATAAATGCGGTGTGCCTTTAAGGCTGGAAAGGGAACAGTACTGATTTAAGGCAACAAGCTCCAGAGTCAAAGAATGCATTCTCGTTGCCAGGATACAGCCACTCAGGACCAAAGGCACGAGATACATTGTTGCTGATTGATGTTTGAAACTAGTTAAAACTGGCTTTTGGACACAGTTAACAGAGAAACAGACAGACAGCTGGACCAGCATATACTGAAGGAAATGAGAGCTTTCGGTTTATTTAAACCTTATTTATTGTACTCTCAGAATTCTGAAATCAAGTAGAGCTTGGTTACCCGACTCGAACCCGATGGGACCCGATGACATGTGTCGGGTTCGGGTCAATTTGGGTTGCTCTTATGGGTCCAGCATTCGGGCTCAGGTCGGGTCGGGCTGGGTCGGACACCTCTGGTAAGTGGCTCCAATGTTAATGTACTTTTTGGACTAGAAATGTTGTTTAATAATAGTTTTTTTAAGCTTGTGCAGATAAGTAACAAAGTGAAAAATGGAAGGTAGGTTAACTGATGGTCGGGTCGGGTCGGGTCGGGTCGGGCACGGGAAAAAATGAAAGGACTCGGGCTGGGTCGGACTCGGGTCAGATGTGGTTCTGTCGGGCTCGGGGCGGGTTTCATTTGCTAGACCCGAGCTGGCCTTTAATGTCAAGCCAGATTAATACCTTAAAAGAAAGTAACCAAATTCCTTTAACTACTGAACTGTAATTGTTGAAATCCATCGCTGGAAAAGAAGAGCATCAAATTCAACTGCTGAACTAGACTACAGACTGTTCTACTGTGTGGCAATCTGTGTGGAGCCACGGGAAATGGGCAAGGTCTTAAATGAATGTTTCTCGTCTGTATTTATTGTGGACAAGGTCATGGAAGCCAGTGAATTCAAGGGAGGGAACACTGGTATCCTGGAGCATATCAACATTACAAAGGAGGAGGTGTTGGAAGTTTTGAAGCGCATTAAGGTGGATAAATCCCCAGGGCCTGACCAGCTGTATCCGAGGATGCTATGGGAAGCGAGGGAGAGATTTTAGTATCATCGTTAGCCACGGGTGAGGTACCGGAAGACTGGAGGATAGCTAATGTTGTGCCTTTATTGAAGAAGGGCAGCAGGGATAAGCAAGGGAACTACAGGCCGGTGAGCCTTACATCAGTGGTGGGAAAGTTATTGGAAGGGATTATGAGAGACAGGATTTATATGCATCTGGAAAGGCATGGTCTAATTAGGGATAGTCAGCATGGCTTTGTGCGTGGGAAATCATGTCTCACGAGTTTGATTGTGTTTTTTGTGGAGGTGACCAAGAGGATTGACGAGGGCAGGGCGGTGGACATTGTCTACATGGACGTTAGCAAGGCCTTTGACAAGGTCCCGCATGGTAGGCTGGTCCGGAAGGTTCGAACACATGGGATCCAGGGTGAGCTCACAAATTGGATACAAAATTGGCTTGGTGATAGGAGGCAGAGGGTGGTAGTGGAGGGTTGTTTTTCAGATTGGAGGCCGGTGACCAGTGGTGTGCCGCAGGGATCGGTGCTGGGCCCTCTGTTGTTTGTCATATATATTAATGACTTGGATGTGAATGTAAGGGGCATGATTAGTAAGTTTGCAGATGACACCAAAATTTGTATAGTGGACTGTGAAGAAGGTTGTCTAAGGTTACAGCAGGATATAGATCAACTGGGAAAGTGGGCAAGGGAGTGGCAAATGGAATTTAACACATGCAAGTGTGAAGTGATGCATTTTAGGAAGTTAAACCAGGACAGGACATATACAGTGAATGGCAGGGCCCTGGGGAGTGTTGTTGAGCAGAGAGACCTTGGGGTGCAAGTGCATAGTTCCCTGAAAGTGGCAACACAGGTAGACAGGGTGGTGAAGAAGGCGTATGACATGCTTGCCTTCATCAGCCGAGGCACTGAGTACAAGAGTTGGGACGACATGTTACAGTTGTACATAACGTTGGTTCAGCCGTATTTGGAGTACTGTGTGCAGTTCTGGTCGCCGCACTACAGGAAAGATGTGATTAAGCTAGAGAGGGTGCAGAAAAGATTCACAAGGATGTTCCCTGGTTTAGAGGGCTTGAGTTATAAAGAGAGGTTGGATAGGCTGGGTCTATTTTCCCTGGAGCGAAGAAGGCTGAGAGGGGACATGATAGAGGTATATAAAATTATGAGAGGCATAGATAAGATAGATAGCCAGAGTCTGTTTCCCATGGGAGGGGTGACTAAAACTAGAGGGCATAGATTTAAGGTGAGAGGGAGGAGGTTTAAAGGGGATCAAATGGGTAAATGTTTCACACAAAGAATAGTGGGCATCTGGAATGAGCTGCCTGAGGAGGTGGTGGAGGCAGGAACAGTAGCGACATTTAAGAGGCATCTGGACAGGTACTTGAATGAACAAGACATAGAGGGATATGGAATTAATGCAGGCAGGTGGGATTAGTTTAGATAGGCATTATGGTCGGCATGGACATGGTGGGCCGAAGGGCCTGTTTCTATGCTGTACAACTCTATGACTCTATTACTATGAAGAACCTTTTTTCCCCCATTGGGCGGCTTTGAGGACTTCAAGCAACCTTTGACTATTCCACATTGGAAGATTTCACTTCGGCAGGAGCATAAATATGCAAGGACACTATTTTTTTTTTCTATTTTATATCTTAGTTGTGTTAAAAATTTAGTTTTTCTAATTAAACAGTTAATTTGTTGATCTAAAGATACCTGGTTTGGTTATTCTTATTCGGGTTTAATAGATAGTACAATTTGACTGGGTCTTTCTTTAATTTGGAAAGTTTAAAATTATATGTTAGGCGATCTATGGAGGGACAGAATTGAATCAACAGTGCATTTCTCCTACCATAATCAGAATCATATATTTTGATTGGGGGCTTTGACTTGAGTGGTTGGTCGTAACAATGGTGAGCACAAGCAGGAATTCCAGCTTGTCTTCCTGTTGCCCAGTCCAGTTTTTCAGAGCACAATCCCACCATTAGTAATGGGAAGAATAACTTGTTTTGTTTGGTGGTGGTGGTTGAGCCCAGTGTGTTGCTAAGGATAACAGGAGAGCTCCCTACTCTTTTGCAAATAGTGTAGTTGGATCCTCAAACTACCAGAATGCACAGACAGGGCCTTGATTTAATGTCTCATCCAAAGGAAAGTACCTCCGACAGTGTAGCACTGCCTCAGTACCACAGTGGAGCTTCAACCTGGACTATCAACCCACAAGTCCTGGAGAGGGCCTTAAACCTACAACCTTCTGACTGTGAGCTGACATTACCCTTTGAAGCCATGGCTTTTCTTTCATTTTCTCATGAGATGTGAGTGTCGCTGGGCCAGTATATATTGCCCATCCCTAATTGCCCTTGGTGGTGAGCTGCCTTCTTGAACCGCTGCAGTCCATGTGAGGTAGGTACACCCACAGTGCTGTTAGGATGGGAGTTCCAGGATTTTGACCCAGCGACAGTAAAGGAGCGGCGATATAGTTCCAAGTCAGGATAGTGTGTGACTTGAAGGGGAACTTGCAGATGGTGGTGTTCCCATGCGTCTGCTGCCCTTGTCCTTCTACGTGGTAGGGCTCCTGGGTTTGTAAAGTGCTGCGGTAGGAGCCTTGGCGAGTTGTTGCAGTGCATCTTGTAGATGGTACACACTGCCGCCACTGTGCACCAATGATGGAGAGAGTGACGGATGGGGTGCTGATTCAACGGGCTGCTTTGTCCTGAATGGAGTGGAGCTTCTTGAGCGTTGTTGGAGTTGCACCCATCCAGGCAAGTGGAGAGTATTCCATCACACTCCCGACTTGTGCCTTGTAGATCGCTTTGGGAGTCAAGAGGTAAGTTACTTGCTGCAGAATTCCCAGCCTCGGACACTTGATGATCAATTGAGACTAATTACTTGGTTCGATACCCTATATATTTTTACTGTACTTCACTTTACAGCTCTGACTTCTCCTTCAAACTCAGTCTTTATGGTTAGGGAAAAAAATGGTTCGGAAATTAGTAGCAAAGTTGACCTATTGCCATGATAGTGACAGAGGTCATGTACATGTGACACAGTGGCACTCTTTGGACACATGGATGCACAATTCACGCTAAGATGTTGCAAGGGTATGTTAAACCCAGAAGAAAGGATTGTCCCAAACAGAATCACTTTCAAAATGAATGAGGTCTCTTCATCCTTGAAGGAACCAGCTCTTCAAATGAGCCTGTTAAATCACAGCACAGAGAGATGTGGAAAGCAGACATAATCACAAAGAGCAATCAATCAGGCTGCCATGATCTGATCATCTCCAGAGACCAACTGACTATTAGCCATGGCAGCTTTGTTGACATCAGACTTGAGAACCTCACAGCCTGAAGGTTTGAAAGCAAACACAGTGAAGATGAAAAGACAAGGAGTTGGATTTGAAATTGAACTATGCTAAGGTTACCATCCAAATGCTTTGTCCATTATTTTAACAGTGGTATTAAGAAAGAGTTGCATTTATATAGTACCTATCATGACCTTAGGATCCATGTTCCAATGTGCTTTAGGAACATAAGAAATAGGAGCATGATTAGGCCATTCAGCCCTTCGAAGCTGCTCTGCCATTCAATAAGATCATGGCTGATCTTCTACCTCAATCACCATCTCGCACTATTCCCATCCCCCTTGATACCCTTAGTATTCATACCACATCTGTTAATCTCTGTCTTGAGAACACTTAAAGACTGAGCATCCGCAGGTCTCCGGGATAGAGAATTCCAAAGATTCATAATCCTCTAAGTGAAGAAATTTCTCCTCATCTCAATTCTAAATAGCTGCATCTACCCTGACAAGCCCCTTAAGAATTTTATATGTTTCAATGAGATCACCTCCCATGCTTTCAAATTCTAGGGAATATATGCCTAGTCTACTGAATCTCTCCTCATAGAACAATTCCCAGGAATCAATGTAGTGAATCTTCATTACTTGCCTTCATTATTTTCCTTAAGTAAGAAAACCAAAAATGTACACAGTACTCCAGGTGTGGTCTCACCAAGGCCCTATATAATCGTAGGAAAACTTCCTGATGCTTATATTCTGAACCCTTTGTTTACAGCTGATAATTCTTTTGAAGTGTAGTCGCTGTTGCAATGTAGGAAACATGATATGCGCACAGCAAGATCCCACAATGATCAATGTGATAATGGCCAGATTATCTGCTTTAGTGATGTTGGTTGAGGGATAAATATTGGCCAGGACACTGGAGGAAGTTCCCCTGTTCTTCTTCCAATTGTACCGTGGGATCTTTTACCTCCACCTGAGGGAGCAGATGGAGCATCGATTTAATCTCTCATCCAAAAGATGGTGCCTCTGACAGTGCTGCACTCCCTCAGTACTGCACTGGAGTGTCTGCCTAGATTATGCACTTTCAGTAAACTATTGCAGATGCTGGAAATCTGAAATAAAAACAGACAACGCTGGAAATACTCAACAGATCCCTTGAAGCAAGGTTACACATTTTAGGTTCTAGTGGTGCAAAGCGAGTCTACAAACCCACAAAGGTACATTGGCTCATTAAATGTTCCAGTCATCACATGCATGCTCACACTACAATCTCAGCTCAGATTACTCAGTTCCAGTCAGGATGATCTGAACTGAATGTGACTCTCAAGGACACTGTATAGGTTTAAAAGAGTATGTGGGGGAGACAAGGTCAATGAAGGAGCAGTGGCCAGGCTGCATCATGCTTAGGTTTTAAAAACCCATGAACTGAAGGAGGAAAGAAAGATGTTCAGAGAAAGCTCTGACAATTTTGAGGACCTGAGAAAGAATGAATGTCTGGAGTCACCTCACCTGTAATCCAGGAATAGGCACAAAAAATTCCAAGGAATTAATCACAGATGATGCTTTTAACATGGCAAAACATCCCAGGTGCAGAAAACTGTACACTAGTGCAGAAGTAGGGTTGCCAACTCTGGTTGGGTGTCTCCCTGGAGGTTTCATCACATGACCTCCCGCCTCAAACCATGCTTTCCCCACACTGCTGCCATTGGCCCGTCCTCTGAGCGCTCTGCCTTCTCAAGACCAATCAGAACGGGAATTCTTTGTTACCCAACTGGATTAATATCCCCTCATTGCCAATATTTTTACTGCTAATAAATGAAAGTGTTCAAAGGAAATGTTGAATGTCCCAGTGATTTTTCTCCCTGGTTTGCTCACAGTCGTGTCCGGGTGATTAACCTTCAATTCCTGGAGACTCCAGGTCAGCCCTGGAGGGTTAGCAACCCTACGCGGAAGGGGTTGCTCCTCCATGATTGGCCAGAGACCTATTCTCAAAGTAAAGTCGAGGGAGCTTCACTTTGTACTTGATACACCTACACATGACCTGGAATTGCTCTGTTGGAAATGCCCCAATCCTTAGACTGACAATCCTCAACTTAATGAGCACAAAACTCATCCAGGGTAAAAAGGCAAGTGACTTGTGACAACCACTGACAAACATTCCTTGGCTCACAAAGAGTTAAATCATCATTATTTTATAAAGGAACACATTTAATGGCTCATTAAGTACACTTAGTGAAAACAAACCCATACATTCTATGTTTGGCATCGCAGTTGATCGCAATAGCTACTTGTGTACGCCCTGCGTTTTTTTCAAAGCATTTCCACGAACATTCTCATGGGGGTCAGGTTGGCTCTTATGGGGGAGGGACAGATAGGAATGGGGGTGCGGAGGGGACCATGAGTCACTTGAACCAGCCAAACAAGAACTTTAAGTGCTCGGGTAGATCACATGACTGTCTATTTTTGGGTGTTGGGTGGGCAGGCTAGTTTGAACAGGAAAGCTATCTGTCACTTGACTTGAAAAGATGTTATTATAAATGTCAATTAGATGGTTGTTTTCTTCAGGATGTTTACAACAGTATGAACCCATTTAATCCGAGAGTACAAACCTACTCAAGGTCACATGATTTTTGCCATAACTAAATGCTGTGAACGGATATTTAATAAAGAGACTGTCCATGCAAATTACACTGTTCATCTTAAAAGTCAACAGGAAATACTGGGTACACTCAGCAGATCAGGGAGAAACTGTGGGGGTAGAGAATGAGTTAATGTTTCAGCTGTGGACGCTTTGTCAAAACTCACGTTATTCAACATCACAGTTATTGCTGGAGTGCTGCAGGCCCAACAACAACAACAAGTTGCATTTATAGAGTACCTTTAACCTAGTAAAACATCCCAAGGTGCTTCACAGGAGCATTATAAAGCAAAGTGTGACACTGAGCCACATAAGGAGATATCAGGGCAGATGACCAAAAGCTTGGTCAAAGTGGTAGTGGTATGTAGGAAAACTGCCTCTAATTTATTACTAAATGTCAGTGTCATTCATTCAACCCTAAGGAAGGGGTAATTGTAGGAAATGGAAAAGATGTCTGGTGGAAAGACAATTCTGAAGTTTGAGCGGAAGAACGTCGTTGGGGTAGAGCAGAGGGACCTTTCCTATGCATCCAGCTGTGCTATAGCTGACCTGGGAGTAGCTGATGCCAACCTCCGCAACTCTGACCCCCTCACCCTACTGGAAAACCACCCTAGGCAATAGAGGATTGCCTCAGGCTGGTAGCATGGAGAGACTTCTTGCTGTTTCTCAGACAGCATGAGGGACAAAGGAACAGAAGGTTATGCTGATCGTGTGAGATGGGAGGAGGCTCGTATGGAGAATAAACACCAGCATAGATCATTTGGGTTGTCTCAATAATGGTGACCATCAAACTACCAGATTGTCATACAAACTCATCTGGTTCACTGATGTCCTTTAGGGAAGGAAATCTGCTGTCCTTGGTTTACATGTGACTCCAGACCCATAGCAATGTTGTTTGTCTCTGAACTGTCCTTTGAAATGGCCCAGCAAGCCACCCAGTTGTATGCAAGAAGTGAATGGCTCACCAGCACCTTCTCAAGGGCAATTAGGGATGGGCAATAAATGCTGGTCGCATACCCACATCCCGTGAATGAATAATACAAAAAAACAATTGCCTGATACCATGCTATAATTCTCTGTAACACCCACACTCTCAAGAAAAGTGCACTATTCAGCTTTGAAAAAGAATGCAAATGTGTACTTAAGAACTAGGAACAGGAGTAGTCCATTCGGCCCCTCGAGCCTGCTCTGCCATTCAATAAGATCAAAGCTGATTGCTGACCTCGACTACACCTTCCCCATATCCCTTGATTCCCTCAGTATCTAAAAGTCTATTAATCTCTGTATTAAATATACTCAACAGCTGAGCATCCACAGCCCTCTGGTGTCGAGAATTCCAAAGATTCACAACCCTTTGACTGAAGAGATTTCTCCTCATCTCAGTCCTAAATGGTTGACCCCTTCATCTGAGATCTAGACTCCCCAGCCGGGGGGAACATCCTCCCAACATCAACCCTCTAAAGCTCCTTAAGAGTTCCTCCATGGAACATGCACCAATGCTTTTACTGGAGGCTAGTATTCAGCTCCAAAGAGAGCTATGCTCCTTTTATATAACTTTTTCAGACTTACAGTTCCTGAGCACCAAATGGATTGTGGTGCCCACGTTTCCCTACTGTGCCATTGCGGTCAATTAGTCCATTCATTTGGTGAACTATGGCCCTTTAACAGCTGATGTGCTGCTGGACCTTACTGTACCAGTAGCTTATCCAGGTTTAACAGAGGGTCTCCCATCCCAAGATTTAGCAAGGTTTGTTGTTGTGATATCGCTTTAACAATGTAAATACTCCATACAGCATCACAGGAAGAAATGTAATTCAGCATGTGATCAGTTAGTTGGAGTTGAGCAAGTCACCTAGTCACATGAGCAGGTCAGAGCTCTCTTGTAATGTGTGACCTTACAAATAAAGAACCCACAGTTTATGACCACTCAACTTAAGATTGTTTGGTTTCTTATTGCTACATAAAAGCAATAACACAATATGGTGGCAGTGTATGGTTTCTGAAGGTTTTTTTGACTTTCAAGTGCACCATCCTCAATTGGTAGCAGTGTGTGGTCTCTGAAGAATCGCACCTTCAGCGACATCACGGCAGTGTGTGGTCTCTGAAGCAACACACCATTCGCAATGTGGTGATAGCGATGCGCAGGGAAGATCATAGCTCCAAGATAACACTACTACAGAGAAGCTCAGGAACGATACTCACAGGGACCAGTTATCTCAGGCAGGACATTGAGATCAAAGATCTCTCCTGTCGCAGTCAGACACGGACAGGGCAGCACAACTCATTGTCGGCAGGGGCCTTCATGGACAGGGGTCTCACCGATCACAAGCAGAGGGCCCGTGCTGCAGGCACTGGTTCTGGGTGTGGCCGACGCTCGACGCTGCAGACACATAGACCTGCAAGCTTTCTTTTCCTCCAAGGAAAGGTCCAAGATAAAAAAAGAGAGAGGCTGCAATTTAAAGGGGAAAGCTCCAGCTGCACTTTTGACACAGAGAATTTGGCACCATATCCACTAAATATTCTTCCATGAATTGGAAAGCCCAAGACCTCCTCCACGAGTTTCAACTTTTTAAACAGCAGATGGAGTTGTGCTTTTTGGATCTGGCCGTCACGGAACTGGAACAGCAAGCAAAATAGCAATCAGTAATGATGGGCTACATCGGATTAACACCTCGGGACTTTCCAAAACAGAGCTGACAGACCCAAGGTGGCTGTGGTCCAACTTAGAAGACCGGCTCAAGGTCAGGATTAATTTCAGAACTCACCACCTAGAGCTGATGACATACAGGCAGCAAACAAGAGAGACCATTAACCAATTTGTGAGCAGGTGCCATGAGAAAGACAAACTTTGTGACTTCTCAGAGGTGGAGCTAACAGAACACATTATGGAGTTGGTGATTTCATCCACCCCGATAGAAGGTTTCCAGAAAGAACTGCTAGGCAAGGAAAAAGGATACAATGTCGAAAGCCCCTAAGAGAAGGCAGGAGGTTTGAAGCAATTGCTGCAATTTGGCAGTGCATACGGGTGCTTGGTACTACAGCTATAGGTGAAGGCACCTCAGCTAGGCAAGACATGTGGCAAGTGCGGCCTGATGCAGCAAGGAATTGACCTGCCTTCATGGACACTTGCAAGGTGTGTGGCAAGAAAGGGCACTGGGCAAGGCTGTGCAAGTGCTCCAATAATGGAAAACTGCCAGGAGTCACAGGAGACCGCAGCCAGATATGAAGCAGACTCCAGCTTGTAGAAGAAATAGGGATACATCTGCCAAAAGCCGAATCAAACACAGACAAGTCCACAGCTTGTAAATAACACACAGGGCACTGGAGGTGAGCAAATATTCCACACAGTAATCCTTATACACCAAATAGATGTGGTTACACAGAGGGAAGCATTCACAACCATTGACATAGTGTGCCCAGAGAAAAGTGGTCAACATACATTGCAGCAACACAGAGGCAAGTGCAAACATTTTGCCGCTGTGAATACTGAAGAACATGTATCTGGCAAGATGGAAAACCATGACAAAAGCAAGACTCACAGCGTAAAATGGCAAATCGATCAACTGCATTGGTACTCTAGAGTTTAAGTGGAGGTGGAGGGGCGACATGATAGAGGTTTACAAAGTTATGAGCGGCATGGACAGAGTGGATAGTCAGAAGCTTTTTCCCAGGGTGGAAGAGTCAGTTACTAGGGGACATAGGTTTAAGGTGAGAGGGGCAAAGTTTAGAGGGGATGTGCGAGGCAAGTTCTTTACACAGAGTGCCTGGAACTTGTTGCCAGGGGAGGTGGTGGAAGCAGGTACGATAGTGACGTTTAAGAGGCATCTTGACAAATACATGAATAGGATGGGAATAGAGGGATACAGTCCCCGGAAGTGCAGAAGGTTTTAGTTTAGGCAGGCATCAAGATCGGCGCAGGCTTGGAGGGCCGAATGGCCTGTTCCTGTGCTGTACTGTTCTTTGTATGGAACCTTGGTTTAGTCGCAACACGTTTTCTACATCTTCAACACAGATGGTGCAGTAGTTGCAGGTCTGCTGGCATGTAGCGAGCTATAAATCAGAATGCTCCATGGGATCAGTTCTTCTTTCTTTCTTTCTTTTGGGCCTCCTTATCTCGAGAGACAATGGATACGCGCCTGGAGGTGGTCAGTGGTTTGTGAAGCAGCGCCTGGAGTGGCTATAAAGGCCAATTCTGGAGTGACAGGCTCTTCCACAGGTGCTGCAGAGAAATTTGTTTGTCGGGGCTGTTGCACAGTTGGCTCTCCCCTTGCGCCTCTGTCTTTTTTCCTGCCAACTACTAAGTCTCTTCGACTCGCCACAATTTAGCCCTGTCTTTATGGGATCAGTAGTGTGCCAAAAACACATGACCAGAACAAGTTCGACTCGATCAAGTCTATCCAAGGTTTGCAAAGAATGGTACACACAGTCAAGTCCTTGATTGTGCAGTGTCAAGAATTTGAACAAGATCTACATATAGCCATGTTACACCTGAGAGCGTCATCAATTAACACAGGGTTGCCATCCCCTGAAGAACTCATATTTGGAAAACAGGTTAAGATAGTCCTTCCAAGTCACCATCTTATGAAATCCTCCTCACTATAAGATAGGCTCCTAGCAAAACAAGGTAAGAATGAGACACCGCACGATAAGCACACAGGTGTGAAATTACCACCATTACAGATAGGGCAGAAATTCAAGGTTATTCATCCACAAGTAAAAGTGTGGTTCGCTGCAGAATTGCCCAAAGTCTGCAATGAAACAAGATCTTAAGAAATAACCACTGCCAACGGAGTGTTGCCAAGAAGAAATCGAAGTCAACTAAGAGAACTAGCTAACAACATGTGCCTGACCACCCTATTGCATTAAGAACACAGTCACACTCATTTCTGCAGAACATAGCAAGAGAAAATAACCAGCGTAACAATCGAGCACCAGATGACTGTCAGAATATGCACAAAAGTCAAGCAAAGAAAGCTGATAAGTCTAGTTCTCCTTCAAGCTACACTGGGACAAGATCAGGTCAAGTCAGTAGACTGCCGAATGGTTCAAAGACACTTGACCAAAGAACATTAGAGTCAATGCATGTGTAAATATTTTTCAAAGTCGTTTCATTCCATTATGTACATAGTTTATCTTTTGTGTATTTCCATTTCAGGAAAGGGGCATGTTGCGATATCACTTTAACAATTTAGTGAATATAGGGAGTTAGGCAGAAGGTTAAAAAGCAGGACCTCTAGGGTTGTCATTTCAGGATTACTCCCTGTGCCACGTGCTAGTGAGGGTAGGAATAGGAGGATAAAGCAAATGAATGCGTGGCTGAAGAGCTGGTGTAGGCGGGAGGGCTTCAGCTACTTGGATCATTGGGATCTCTTCAGGTGCAGAGGTAACCTGTACAAGAGGGACGGGTTGCATCTGAACTGGAAGGGGACCAATATACTTGCGAGGAGGTTTGCTAGTACTACTCTGGAGGGTTTAAACTAGTCTGGCAGGGGGATGGGACCCAAAGTAGTGGTCTTTCCAATGAGATAGTTGAGGCAAATGTAGAGGTTAAAGCAAGCAAGTCCAGTAGGCAGGCCGGGCAGGGGCAGGACAGGGAGCATGGAAGAAGCCTTACAGGTAAGGCAGATGAACTCAGAGCATGGATCGGTACATGGGATTGTGATATTATAGCTATTACGGAAACGTGGTTGAGGGATGGGCAGGACTGGCAGCTCAATGTTCTGGGGTACCGATCCTTCCGGCGTGACAGAGGTGGTCGTGAGAGAGGAGGGGCAGTTGCACTATTGATTGGTGAGGACATCACGGCAGTACTTAGAGAGGATATCCCGGGGGGAACGTCCAGCGAGGCCATATGGGTAGAACATAGAAATAAGAAAGGGGTGATCACTTTGATGGGATTATACTATAGGCCCCACAATAGTCAGAGGGAATTAGAGGAGCATATATGTAGGGAAATCACAGGTTGGAGTAGGAATCACAGGGTTGTAATAGTAGGTGATTTTAACTTCCCTAATATTGACTGGAACTGCCTTAGTGCTAAGGGATCAGATGGGGAAGAATTTGTTAAGTGTGTCCAGGATAGTTTTCTGAAGCAGTATGTGGATGGCCCTACTAGAGAAGGGGCTACACTCGACCTCCTCTTAGGAAATGCGGCTGGGCAGGTGGTTGATGTGTCAGTGGGGGAGCACTTTGGGACCATTGACCATAACTCTATTAGCTTCAAGATAGTTATGGAAAAGGATCGGACTGGTCCTCAGGTTGAAGTCCTAAATTGGGGGAAGGCTAATTTCGATGGCATCAGACAGGAACTCTCAAAAGTTGAATGGGAGAGGCTGTTTACAGGTAAAGGGACAATTGGCAAGTGGGAGGCTTTTAAAAGTGAGATAGGAAGAGTTCAGGGCCGGCATGTTCCTGTTAGATTGAGGGGCAAGGCTGGCAAGTTTAGGGAACCTTGGTTGACGAGAGATATTGAGGGTCTGGTCAGGACAAAGAAGGAGGCATATGTCAGGTAACGGCAGCTGGGATCAAGCGAGTTCCTCGAGGAGTATAGGGGATGTAGGACTACACTTAAAAAGAAAATTAGGAGGGCGAAAAGGGGCCATGAGATTTCCCTGGCAGGTAAGATAAAGGAGAATCCTAAAAGATTCTATAAGTATATTAAGAGTAAAAGGATAGCTAGGGAGAGAGTAGGCCCTCTTAAGGATCAGTGTGGCAATCTATGTGTGGAGCCACGGGAAATGGGCGAGGTCTTAAATGAATACTTCTCGTCTGTATTTACCATGGAGAAGGTCATGGAAGCTAGTGAGTTCAAGGGAGGGAACACCGATATCCTGGAGCATATCAACATTACAAAGGAGGAGGTGTTGGAGGTTTTGAAGCGCATTAAGGTGGATAAATCCCCAGGGCCTGACCATATCCTAGGATGCTATGGGAAGCAAGGGAGGAGATTGCTGGGGCTCTGGCAGAGGTTTTTGTATCATCGTTAGCCACGGGTGAGGTACCGGAAGACTGGAGGGTAGCTAATGTTGTGCCTTTATTTAAGAAGGGCAGCGGGGATAAGCCAGGAAACTACAGGTCGGTGAGCCTTACATCAGTGGTGGGAAAGTTATTGGAAGGGATTCTGAGAGACAGGATTTATATGCATTTGGAAAGGCAAGGTCTGATTAGGGATATTCAGCATGGTTTTGTGCGTGGGAAATCATGTCTCATGAATTTGATTGAGTTTTTTGTGGAGGTGACCAAGAGGATTGACGAGGGCAGGGCGGTGGACATTGTCTACATGGACGTTAGCAAGGCCTTTGACAAGGTCCCGCATGGTAGGCTGGTCCGGAAGGTTCGAACACATGGGATCCAGGGTGAGCTCACAAATTGGATACAAAATTGGCTTGGTGATAGGAGGCAGAAGGTGGTAGTGATGGACTGTTTTTCAGATTGGAGGCCGGTGACCAGTGGTGTGCCGCAGGGATCGGTGCTGGGCCCTCTGTTGTTTGTCATATATATTAATGACTTGGATGTGAATGTAGGGAGCATGATTAGTAAGTTTGCAGATGACACCAAAAGTGGTGGTATAGTGGACAGTGAAGAAGGTTGTCTAAGGTTACAACAGGATATAGATCAACTGGGAAAGTGGGCAATGGATTGGCAAATGGAATTTAACACATGCAAGTGCAAAGTGATGCATTTTGGGAAGTTAAACCAGGGCAAGACATATACAGTGAATGGCAGGGCCCTGGGGAGTGTTGTTGAGCAGAGAGACCTTGGGGTGCAAGTACATAGTTCCCTGAAAGTGGCAACACAGGTAGACAGGGTGGTGAAGAAGGCGAATGACATGCTCTGGCAGAGGTTTTTGTATCATCGTTAGCCACGGGTGAGGTACCGGAAGACTGGAGGGTAGCTAATGTTGTGCCTTTATTTAAGAAGGGCAGCGGGGATAAGCCAGGAAACTACAGGTCGGTGAGCCTTACATCAGTAACGATGATACAAAAACCTCTGCCAGAGCATGTCATACGCCTTCTTCACCACCCTGTCTACCTGTGTTGCCACTTTCAGGGAACTATGTACTTGCACCCCAAGGTCATCAGCCGAGGCACTGAGTACAAGAGTTGGGACGACATGTTACAGTTGTACATAACTTTGGTTCAGCCGCACTTGGAGTACTGTGTGCAGTTCTGGTCGCCACACTACAGGAACGATGTGATTAAGCAAGAGAGGGCGCAGAAAAGATTCACAAGGATGTTCCCTGGTCTAGAGGGCTTGAGTTATAAAGAGAGTTTGGATAGGCTGGGTCTGTTTTCCCTGGAGCGAAGGAGACTGAGAGGGGACATGATAGAGGTATATAAAATTATGAGAAGCATAATTTAGCATGATAGCCAGAGTCTGTTTCCCATGGTAGGGGTGACTAAAACTAGAGGGCATAGATTTAAGGTGAGAGGGAGGAAGTTTAAAGGGGATCAAAGGGGTAAATGTTTCACACAAAGAATACTGGGTATCTGGAATGAGCTGCCAGAGGAGGTGGTGAGGCAGGAAGAGTAGCGACATTTAAGAGGCATCTGGACAGGTACTTGAATGAGCAAGGCATAGAGGGTTATGGAATTAATGCAGGCAGGTGAGATTAGTATAGATAGGTCGGCATGGACGCGGTGGGCCAAAGGGCCTGTTTCTATGCTGTACGACTCTAAGACTCTATAATGTAAGTTCTCCCCACAGCATCACAGGAAGTGGAGTCATTCAGCATGTGATCAATTGGTTGGAGTTGAGCAAGACACCTAATTGCATGTGCAGGTCAGAGCTCTCTTGTAAATGTATTACTTTACAAATAAAGAACCCACAGTTAATGACTGCTCAATTTAAGATTGTTTGGTTCCTTATTGCTCCACGAAAGCAATAGTGCAACAGTCATCCCCTGAGTTGCTGATGCAGGTGAGCTTGCACCATGGGCCAGCTGAAACCCATTTTTGCAAAATTGAGGCTCAGAAGGAAAAAAAAGAAAGGTTTGCATTTCTATAGCGCCTTTCATGACTTCAGGATGTCCCAAAGCACTTTATAGCCAATGAAGTACTTTTGAAGTGTAATGTACTGTAATGTAATGCAATGGCAGCCAATTTGCACACAGCGAGATCCTACAATGAGCAATGTGATAATGACCAGATTATCTGATTTAGCGATGTTGATTGAGAGATAAATATTGGTCAGGACACTGGGTTAAATTCCCAGGCTCTTCTTTGAAATAGTACCAGGGGATCTTTTACATCCACCTGAGAGAGCAAATAAGGCCTTAATTTGACATAATCATCTGAAAGACAGCATCTCCAACAGTGCAGCACACCCTCAGTACTGCAGTGGAATGTTAGCCTTGACTTTGTACTCAATTTTCTGAGATGAGACTTTGAACGCCCAACCTTCTGATTCAGAGGCAAGAGTGCTACCTCTGAGCCACAAATTTCACTAGCAAGCGCCTGCATTCTTTGAATTTCCCCTTTCTTGAATAGCAGTAGAAAATTGACCACTCTTGACTGCCTTTGTGAAGCTGTTGGTCAGTTTTTGCTCCTTTTCTTTGTTAGCCTGTATATACTATAGTTGAATAATCTGCCGGCTGAGTCTAGAATAACCACATGGGCAAGGTTCCAAGAGGCCGCAGATGCCCATGGCACCCATAGCCCAGTACCAGTCAGCACCTCCAGGGAGAAGATTGGGAATAAAGCAACAGAAAAGACTGTCTCTGTCTTTGGCAAGACCTACGCTCTATTTAAACAGATTTCCACCCCAGAGGCCAACCGTAGCCCATTTACAAAAATGCCTCATAGGTTTTGTCCAGTATCTGTGCCTTGTGAGTGTGACAATGAGCAATATGTTACTTAACCTGTTGTGAAAGTAAAGAGTGTTACAAAAATAGATCTGTTTGTATCCCCTAGAAGTACGCTGCCAAGGATAGAGATTAGTGTAGAGATTTAATATGAGATTATGACATGATAAGAGCTTGAATTTAGACATGGTTATTTTGAGACAGTAGCATGGCCTAAATCTCCAGACTATTAAAGGAATAGTCCGACATAAGCCTCTTTCGAAGATCAAAAATAGTTTTTGCTTGTCTGGCTTAGGGTGGGATTATCTCAAGTTATTTTATGCCCTTCCTCTTTCCTGGGTTTCTCTGGGCCACTCAGAAACCTGGCCTGGGGAACTGGAGTAGGGAAGGTGCTCACAAGGCTCCTATTGAAGCTGCCCCCAGAAACATATCTACACTTCCCCAAGTAGCACTCCAAGATTAGGTATATCTCAGCCAGATTTAGAGAAGAACACTCAATGCCACCCTAACCAGGTGCCTAGACGCCCCTGCATTCAATCCCAATTTCTCAGAGATTAACGTCTAGTGTGCTCAGCCAGTGAACCACCCAGTAACCAGCGTATCCAATATTTATATATATCTTGGCTACTGATTCTCTAGCCAGCGGAAAATCCCCTGGGAAGGACAGCATGACCCCTGAAATAATCAAGAGTGCCAAGCCTGCTATACTCTCAACACTACATGAACTGCTATGCCTGTGCTGGGACAAGGGAGCAGTACCCCAGGACATGTGCGATGCCAATATCATCACCCTCTATAAAAACAAAGGTGACCGCGGTGACTGCAACAACTACCGTGGAATCTCCCTGCTCAGCATAGTGGGGAAAGTCTTTGCTCGAGTCGCTCTAAACAGGCTCCAGAAGCTGGCTGAGCGTGTCGACCCTGAGGCACAGTGTGGCTTTCGTGCAGAGAGATCGACCATTGACATGCTGTTCTCCCTTCGTCAGATACAGGAGAAATGCCGCAAACAACAGATGCCCCTCTACATTGCTTTCATTGATCTCACCAAAGCCTTTGACCTCGTCAGCAGACGTGGTCTCTTCAGACTACTAGAAAAGATTGGATGTTTACCAAAGCTACTAAGTATCATCACCTCATTCCATGACAATATGAAAGGCACAATTCAACATGGTGGCGCCTCATCAGACCCCTTTCCTATCCTGAGTGGCGTGAAACAGGGCTATATTCTCGCACCCACACTTTTTGGGATTTTCTTCTCCCTGCTGCTCTCACATGCGTTCAAGTCTTCTGAAGAAGGAATTTTCCTGCACATAAGATCAGGGGGCAGGTTGTTCAACCTTGCCCGTCTAAGAGCGAAGTCCAAAGTACGGAAAGTCCTCTTCAGGGAACTCCTCTTTGCTGACGATGCTGCTTTAACATCTCACACTGAAGAGTGCCTGCAGAGTCTCATCGACAGGTTTGCGGCTGCCTGCAGTGAATTTGGCCTAACCATCAGCCTCAAGAAAACGAACATCATGGGGCAGGACATCAGAAATGCTCCATCCATCAATATTGGCGACCACGCTCTGGAAGTGGTTCAAGAGTTCACCTACCTAGGCTCAACTATCACCAGTAACCTGTCTCTAGATGCAGAGATCAACAAGCGCATGGGAAAGGCTTCTAATGCTATGTCCAGACTGGCCAAGAGAGTGTGGGAAAATGGCGCACTGACACGGAACACAAAAGTCCGAGTCTATCAAGCCTGTGTCCTCAGTACCTTGCTCTATCGCAGCGAGGCCTGGACAACGTATGTCAGCCAAGAGCGACGTCTCAATTCATTCCATCTTCGCTGCCTTCGGAGAATACTTGGCATCAGGTGGCAGGACCGTATCTCCAACACAGAAGTCCTCGAGGCGGCCAACATCCCCAGCTTATACACATTACTGAGTCAGCGGCGCTTGAGATGGCTTGGCCATGTGAGCCGCATGGAAGATGGCAGGATCCCCAAAGACACATTGTACAGCGAGCTTGCCACTGGTATCAGACCCACCGGCCATCCATGTCTCCACTTTAAAGACGTCTGCAAACGCGACATGAAGTCCTGTGACATTGATCACAAGTCGTGGGAGTCAGTTGCCAGCGTTCACCTGAGCTGGCGGGCAGCCATAAAGGCGGGGCTAAAGTGTGGCGAGTCAAAGAGACTTAGCAGTTGGCAGGAAAAAAGACAGAGGCGCAAGGGGAGAGCCAACTGTGTAACAGCCCCGACAAACAAATTTTTCTGCAGCACCTGTGGAAGAGCCTGTCACTCTAGAATTGGCCTTTATAACCACTCCAGGCGCTGCTTCACAAACCACTGACCATCTCCAGGCGCTTACCCATTGTCTCTCGAGATAAGGAGGCCAAAGAAGATAATAATATTCAGCCAAACACTAAGAGGTGTGCACCAGTTTCTCAAGTTGACTCGCCTACTGATTTTCCTGACAGGCCATGCAGAGAATGACAACCATGACCTCTGTGTTCTAGTAGGGTTGCCAACCCTCCTGGATTGTCCTGGAGTTTCCAGGAATTGACAATTAAACTCCAGGACACTGTTGCAAGCTGAAACCCAGAAGAAAAATTATAGGAGCGTTCAAAAAAATTGTGAGATTTTCTTTGAGTATTTGTTAGTTCTAAAAATATTGGAGATAGGATTAAAAAGGCTGTTTGATGAACACTGAAGCATCAACCAATCAGGTAATGAAGAGCATGTGTGCTTTCCAATTGGCTGTGGGAAGGTGAAGCACCGCGAGGATTGATGTGTAGGGTATCCAATGGCGGGAGCATGGGAGTAGGAGGTCTTGCGATGAAACCACCAGCGTACGTCCAACCAGAGTTGGCAAACCAGTGGAAAGGCATCAGTCTACTAATGTGCTCTGTCAGCAAAGCAAACAGAGCCTGGCAACAGGCAGTTCGTCACTGTGATTGGCTAATATTATGGTATGTTGTTTCAACCTTTAAATAAGAAGTTTCTCTCCTCTTGCTGGAAGGTGTTGAAATTTGGAACTAACTGTAAAAAGAAGGTAAACAGATGACGTCAGCAATAGGTTCACCGTGTCCTGTTTATGCAACAGCAGGCAAGAGTTAATGCCCAGAGCAGTGGTGCTATTTTTTATTAGCTTGTTATTTGTTAAAATGAGAATATGGAGATCTAGGAGGATCCTTTTAACCAACTAGCAGTTTTAAAAAGGTCACCTAACAATCAGGGTTTAAACAGCACCTTTACCTAAAAACAAAAAGAAAAGCAACAGGAATAGGCCATTCGGCCCCTCGAGCTTACTTTGTCATTCAATAAGATCTTGGCTGATCTTCTACCATAACTGCACCTTCCCCCATTATCCCAATATCCCTCAATCCCGGAGGTTGATAGATGCTTGTTAGGCAAAGGAATCAAGGGTTATTGGGGGTAGATGGGAATGTGGAATTCGATACACAAACAGATCAGCCATGATCTTACTGAATGGCAGAGCAGGCTCGAGGGGCCAAATAGCCTCCACCTGCTCCTAGCTCGTATGTTTGTATGCTTGTATGATTCCATTAGTATCAAAAAATCTGTTGATGTCTGTCTTGAATATATTCAATGACTGAGCATCCACAGCTCTCTGGCATAGAGAATTCCAAAGATTCACAACTCTCTGAGTAAAGAAATTTCTCCTTACCTCAGTCCTAATTTTAAATATTCTCAACGGTCCTAAATTTGATATTCCCTTCAATAGTCAGTCTGTTGGCTGTCCCTTGATTCGAGGGCGATGCCTACTCAGGGTCACGAGTTTCTGCCCTGGGCCTTCAGGTGACTGAACAGGCCGATCCTCGACCCGCAGATCTTTGGGCACATGGGGCAGGTCGTCCCATGAGGTAGTGGGATCCAGAGTGCAGGATTTGCTTCCTTTTCTTTCCTTCTCGGCCGTCACTTTGCTTCATCATTAAGGCTTTGGGACTCGAAATGTGGCGCAGTTTGGCGAACAAGTTGTTGCCATTCTGAGTGATAGGTAGCAAGCTCCTCCCAGACGCTAAGGTCAATACAGCCGCACTTCAAGGAGAGCTTCATAGTGTCTTTGAAGCGTTTTCTTTGTCCTCCCCTGGAATGTTGGCCATTTGAGAGTTGTGAGAACAGGACCTGGCGGGGGAGATGATTTTCAGCCATGCAGACACAGTGGCCAGTCCATCAGAGTTGAGTTTGTAGGAGTTTTGTCTGAATGTTTGTGGATCTAGTTTCAGGAAGGACACTAGCGTTTGGTCGACGGTCCTCCCATTAAATTCAGAGGATGCGGCGGAGGCATTGCTGATGAAATTTCCTTAGTGATCCTATGTGTCACTGGTACACAATCCAGGTCTCGCTACAGTACAGGAGCACGGTGATGACAAATGCCCTGTAATCTTCAGGGTGGAGAGGCAGGGAAGGTAGTGCAGTGAATAGGACCAAGGGGTATGAAGGCTAATGGTGAGGCAAAGGGAAAGGGGGCTCAGTAGAAGGCTGGTATCAGAGGAATAACCAATTGGGAGGGGGTTATAAAGTTGGAAGAGCTTCTAAAGGTATGGTCACCATGACTCATTGGATGTACACGTTGGGCTTTCACCTCTGGATTTGGCAAGGTCACAAAGGTGGTTATAGACAAGATTAATGATTTTCAACTTAATGCATTGGGGCATGAGAAGCCAGTAAAGGTCAACAAGAACAAGGGGTGATAGATGAATGGGATTGAGTGCAGAACAGGACACAAGTAGTAGAGTTGTGGACAGGTTGGAGGTCACGGAGGGAGGAGGATGGGAGCCCAGCAAGGGAGATATTAGAATAATCAAGTTCAGAAGTAACAATGGCATGAATGAAGGTTGCAGAAGTGGCAGAGATGATGCAGAGGTAATGTTGGAAAGGTGAAAGGACCTTCAGGATGAATAGGATGTGAATTTTAAAGTGCAGTGTGGGGTTGAACAGGTGGGTGATAGTCATCGAGGTAACTGAAGGACATCAATAATGCCCTTTAGGGAAGGAAAGTTGCCTTTCTTACCTGGTCTGGCCTATAGATAGGATGAGGGGATTAAAACTTACGCAGCCAAGTTGGGAAAATGGAGTTAACCTACAGATCAGCAATGATCTAATTGAATACTCGAAGGGCTGATGGCCTATTCCTGTTCTGATGAAGCTGGCCAATTTTCTCAGGTCAAGTACATTTCCAGAAAGTGAGTGGCTGCGCATGTTAATAGCAGAGCAGCTGGAATACCCAGTAAGTGAGAGAGATGCAGTGTCATGTGAATGAGACAGGCAAGGGAAGAAATTCACAGGAGGATGTTAGCTGATCATTCCTAAACAGTGGGAGGGGAGTGGGGAGGCGGGGTTGCAGCAGAGGCAGAATTAGTGGGATTTCTACAGAGTGACATCACATCGTGAGCAAAGGGACAGACACAAGAATCATCCTGAGGGACTGCTGAGTGGCTCCAAAGCAAGCTGTCAAGAACAAGTCCCACCCCAATTTCCACATCCACAAGATCCCACCCTCTTCACGAACAACCCCAGAGAATCAAACTATCTGGAGTCACTGAGATATATGCAGTTCCTCTATATTCAGGAGTGTGACACAATGCTGTAGACATCCTGTTAACTGATGAATTTTTCCTGCTGTCCTTTTCAGTTTCCAGTTGTCATGAACAGCTCACTAACATTGCAACACTAAAATAAACAGATTAACTAGTCATTTATCGGGCAGAATTTTGTGTGCCTGCTGCCAATTTCGACGCGGGCACAAAAAAAAACGGGGACTTGCAGCCGCTGCAATCTTCCATACGGCGGCTCATTTAAATAGCCAGAGCGGGCCATCCCCCCAATAACAATTAAATTAATTATTTGCCTTTCCTTCCCCCCCAAAACACTTACCTTGTCCATCTGACCTCCCCTCCAGCACCCCCACCCCCCAAACTACACAAACTTTCAACTCTTACCCTTCCTACCATCCCCTACACCAATGACATTAATTTGACCGCGGTCCCTCCCCTCCCACACTGATAAACTTACCTCCTCCCCCCTTCCCACCGGTGTGGCGCCTCTTTTCCCCGGATAGGGACCCGAAGGCACGGGAGTGCCAGCTGCTGGGCCGAAGATCACTGCGGGACATCAGGCGGTGACGCGACTTTCATTAATTAATTCATTTTAATTCATTTTAATATTCAAATTGGGGTCCGCTCGGTGAGCGGACGGGGTTGTGGGGGGAGGGGGGGGAGGGTTGGTGGGGGCCACCAGAGGTGTCACCACCACCAGTAATATTGGGACGGGCCCTCCCCGTGTCAGGGCGTGTGGCGGCCTTCTCCCGGAGGCATCTTCAGGCACCCCCGCCACGGACCCTGACGTCTGGGAGAGAACGAAATCCAGCCCATCATGTTTGCTGTTCGTGGGAACGTGCTGTGTGTAAATTCCAACATTACTACAGTAACTAGACTTCAAAAATACTTTAATAAAAGCAAAATACTGCGGATGCTGGAAATCTGAAATAAAAACAAGAAATGCTGGACTCACTCAGCAGGTCTGGCAGCATCTGTGGAAAGAGAAGCAGAGTTAACGTTTCGGGTCAGTGACCCTTCTTCGGAACTGACAAATATTAGAAAAGTCACAGGTTATAAGCAAGTGAGGTGGGGGTGGGGAAAAAATACTTTTATGTGATTGACCCTTAACTGCCCTCTGGCCTTGCAAACCACTCAGTTGTATCAAGCCATTACAAAGAATACAGACTACAGTGTCTTCAAAAAAGTACCTCACTACCCCCTTCCCATGGCAACTAGGGATGGGTAATAAATGCTGACCTTTCCAGTGACGCCCACATCCTGTGAAAGAATAATTTTTTAAAAACAGGAACCAAGAATCAGTCAGACAGATCTGCACCCTAACCAAACTATCACAATTCTCCGAGGTCTAGAACCTGTGTCTGTCATCACTTCGCACCACAACACTTTCATTCACATGCATGACAACAGTGACTACACTTCAAAAGCACATCATTGGTTGTCAAACACTTTGGGACATCTTGAGGTCAGGAAAGACACTTTCTTTTCTTTCTTTCCTTTCTCCCCAGGGATGGGTTAATCTCAGCACTGGACATAATTCTAGATTTTGTTTTCAATGTTGTAAGTTTTCTTTGAAAAGAAACAGTGAGGCAGGAATAAAAACTGGCAGATTGTTGCTTCCTGCTGGCAATACAGAACTGAAACTAGATTTCGTTATTGTTTTATTATTCTCTGCTCCTTTCCTGTGCCCAGCTAGTGATTCCCTGGGCATATGACAGACCTCCTGGTATCTTCACCCAAGGAATACCCTCCACAACTACCACCATCTCAAGCACAACTAGGGATTGGCAATAAAGTCTGGCGTTTGCAGCAACATCCACATCCCAAAGAATGTTTTTTTCAAATGCCCATTCTTCAAATGTGTGCCTGTACGGTGACTATTTATTATCAGGCTATTCGATTGGGTAAGGGGCACATCATGTTGCAATAATAACCAGCGACTCAGCTGAGGTAAAGCCTGGCTACCCGACCCGAACCCGACATGACCTGACTACATGTGTCAGGTCCGGGTCGGGTCGGGTCTGTATTCCAAGTCCAGCATTCGGGCTCGGGTCGGGTCTGTATTCCGAGTCCAGCATTCGGGGTCGGGTCGGGCTAGACACTGCTTCCAGGAAGTCACGGGATCAGGCTTACCTATGATTCCCCACAACTCCATCTGCAGGAATAGCCAGCTGCCGGAACGGATGAACAATATTCGTGTTGGGTCAGGGGTGGGGCCGGGCTCAAAAAAAAAATAAAGAACTCAGGCCTGGGTCGGGTTCGGTTTGGCTGTGATCAGATCAGGCCCATGTCAGGTTTTACTTTTATGCCGGAGCCAGGCTTTAAGCTGAGGGCCCATACCTCACACTGATAGATTTTTAATTGAAAGATTAAGGTGATGTTTGAACCTTCAACAGACCAATCAGACCCAACTTCCGAAAAGCAACTTCATGAATCAGTCTCCCCTCCCCCTCTCCAAACATGGGGGCCCAGGTGGTAAAGACACAGGCTTAGAATTTTTGCATTGACGTTATTTTAACTCCTGGTGATAGCCCATTTTATATCAAATAAGTTATTGTCAGTATTAAAAGAACAGAAATATCAGGCTAGATGAAGCTCTCCCCTTTCATTTTCGAGTATGCTTTCCCCTTCAGTCCCATTTAAATGGCATCTTCCTTTACCTCATGTTAATTCAGGTGGTCACACATCCCGTCCCCACCCCGAAGTTAATCCTCAACCCAAAGCACTGCTTTTGGCTTCACTCCACTCCCACCCTCGACCCCTCGGAAGCAATGGTGTATATTCTGGCTGGCACATACAGAGACCAGTCCATCGTAATGGTAGAATCACATACAGCAGAAACAGGACTTGGATAGGAAGGGGTGCCGAGTGGCCTTGTCTGTCCTGATCTTCAAACACAAATGAGGTCCCCAAAATGCTAACCATCCACTCCAAAATGAACCATAGACACCATCCAAAAGCACAGCGTTAGTTTTCACATGTACGCTGATGACACTCAGCTCTGTCTCACCACCACTTCTCTCAACTCCTCCACTGTTACTAATTATCAGACTGATTATCCGACACCCAGTGCGGGATGAGCAAAAACTTCCTCCAATTAAATAATGGGAAGACTGAAGCCATCATTTTTAGTCACCGCTCCAAACTCCATTCCCTAACTACCAACTGCATTCTTCTCCCTGGCAACAGTTTGGGATTAAACCAGACTGTTCAGAACCTTGGTGTCACATTTGACCCCGAGATGAGATTCTGACCTCATATGCACACCGTCACTAAGACCACTGATTTTCACCTCTGTAGCATTGCCCGACTTCGCCCCATTTCAGCTCATCTGCTGCTGAAACCATCATTTATGCCTTTGTTACCTCTAGACTTGACTATTCCAATGCACTCCTGGCTGGACTCCCACATTCTGCTCTCTGTAAACTTGAGGTCATCCAAAACTCTGCTGCCTGTGTCTTAACACACACCAAGTCCTGTTCCCCTATTACCCCTGTACTCATTGACCTACATTAACACACACCGTCCCATTCCCCTGTCACCCCTGTGCTCGCTGACCTACATTAACACACACCAAGTCCCGTTCCCCTATCACCCCTGTACTCATTGACCTACATTAACACACACCGTCCCATTCCCCTGTCACCCCTGTGCTCGCTGACCTACATTAACACACACCAAGTCCCATTCCCCTATCACCCCTGTACTCATTGACCTACATTAACACACACCAAGTCCCGTTCCCCTATCACCCCTGTACTCAATGACCTACATTAACACACACCAAGTCCCGTTCCCCTATCACCCCTGTGTTCGCTGATCTATATTGGTTTCCAGTCAAGCAACGTCTTGATCTCATCCTTGTTTACAAATCCCTCCATGGCCTTGCCCCCTCCCTATCTCTGCAATCTCCTCCAGCCCCACAACCCTCCGAGATATCTGCACTCCTCTAATTCCGGCCTCTTGAGCATCCCTGATTTTAATCACTCCACCATTGGTGGCTTTTTCTTCAGTTGCCTAGGCCCCAAATTCTGGAATTCCCTCCCTACACCTCTCCATCTCACTTTCCTCCTTTAAGACTCTCGTTAAAACTTATCTCTTTGACCACGCTTTTGGTCATCTGACCTAATATCGTCTTTTGTGGCTCGGTGTCATACTTTGTTTTATAATGCTCCTGTGAAGTGCCTTGGGGTGTTTTATTATGTTAAAGGCACTATATAAATATTAGTTGTTGTTCTTGTTGTGTAATTGAATAGCCTCATTGCATCCAATCCCCTTCCCCCTCCTCTCCATCAACCTTCACCTGGATGCAACCTCACCTGTGGCTCACTTGGTAGCATGCTTGCCTCGGACTAGTTTTGGGTTCAAGACCCTCTTCAGGTACAAACTCTAGGCTAACACTCTTGAATGCAGCACTGAGCAAGTGCTGCACTGTCAGGCGTGCCATCTTTCAGATGAAATGTTAGACCAAGACCATCTCTCAGGTGGCCATAAAAGATCCTGAAGAAGAGCGGGGGAGTTCTCCCCAGTGTCCTGGCCAATATTTATCCCTCAACCATCCTCGTTGAAACAGATTATCTGGTCATTATCACATTGCTGTTTGTTGGTGCTTGCTGCAAACATTGGCTACATTAACCAGAGTGGCTAAACTTCAAAAAGTACTTAATCGACTGGAAGGCATCCTAAAGTTGTGAAAATGTTATAGAAATGCCAGTCTTTCTTTTACACAGAATAAGGCAACGTCAGCCACTGGTGTGATTGATTCTGTTACAGTTTAAGATCCATAAACTACAGAATTAGCATCTTTATTCCTCCCCCTGTTGGCAACAAAAGCGATTTTAATTTTTCATTTGTTTGCCAGAGTGATTCAAGAGTGTTCAGAGCTCCAAGTTAGGGGTTTGACTTTCTTTGTCCTGTTTCAGAATGACTCAAGTAACGATACAACAGAAGATATTGTCCATTTCGTGTAATTGATTATAGAGAATGTGCAGGGTGCATTCTGTCCCTTCCAGCCAATAGATTGCAATCAGACCTGAGGGTAAATGCTGTACTTTTCTCCATTAGTTTCTGGGCAACTACAGCTTCTCATCAGGGCTACGTACGGCATCATCATCCAAGTTCTTTTCAAAGTCAAACATTGCCCTGACTTGAACATATATCTCTGTTGCTTCACTGTTGCTGACTCAATATCCTGGAACTCCTGATGTAACAGCATTATCAGAGCATCCATCAGCACACACAGACTGCAGCTACAAAGAGGAGGCCTGCCATCATCATCTCCTTAGGACAAGTCAGGACAGGCAATAAATCCCAACCTTACCAGCAACACCTACATTCTGAGAATCAATTTGAAGAAGAAACAAAGAATATTTTGTTTTGAGTTCTGTGGGATTCCATTTTGTACTCATGCTGACTTCTTCAATAGATCATCGTCAAGACAATTCCATGATCATGCTCCATTCCCCCCTCTACACACCCAGATTCCAGATTGCTTTTCGAAAGACTTGCATTTCCTGACCTCAGTGCTTTACAGCCAATGAAGTGTGTTTTGAGGTGTAGTAACCGCTGTAATGTAGGAAACGTGGCAGCCAATTTGTGCACAGTAAGATCCCACAAATGGCAATGTGTTAATGACCAGATAATCTGCTTTAGTGATGCTGATTGTTATTGACTAAAACACTCATCCATGCCTTTGCTACCTCTAAACTTGGCTGTTTTCACACACTCCTGGCCAGCTTTCCACCTTCTACCCTCAGTAAACCTGAGGTTATATAAAACTCTACTGCCCGTGTCTTTACTTGCACCAACTCCTATCACCCCTGTGCTCGCTGGCCTACATTGGCTCCCGGTCAAGCAATGTCTTAATTTTTAAATTCTCTTCCGAGTTTTCAAATCCCTCCATGGCCACACCCTTCCCTATCTCCGTAATCTCCTCTAGCCCCACAACCCTCCGAGATATCTGCACTCCTCTAATTCTGGCCTCCTGAGCATCCCCAATTTCATTTGCTCCACCATTGGTGGCTGCACTTTCAGCTGCCTGGGCCTAAGCTAGGGAAACCCTCTCTAAACCTGGCCGCCTCTCTACCTCGCTTTCCCGTTCAAGATACTGCTTAAAACCTACCTTTTCGACCAAGCTTTTAGTCATCTGACCTAATGGGCTGGATTTTTAAAGCCCGCTGGGGTGGGAGTGGGTGTGAGTGCGATTTAAAGATCGCGTTCTCAGAGGCTGGTGCCGACTTTCGCCGCCTCAGCAACACAATGCTATTTCTAAAGAGATGCCAGGAGGGAGGGACTGGCAACCCCCCTGCCTTCATTAAGTACCTGCTGAGTTCATTGAGGTCCTCATTAAAAGACTTGACAGCAGCAGTTTTGAATTTTTAAAGGAAGAGAACGGGGAGAACGCCTTGTCTGGACCGTGCCAGGGTTGAGGAGATGTGAACAATGTGGGAGGGCCATGAGGGATATAGGAAGGGCTGATTAATGTACAGGCTTAAAATAAAGCTCAGCTGCTCCAAAAAGTGTCACAGAGTGGCCATTACTGTAGATGTAAGACTTGCTTTTCTCAGTGGTGAGTGGTAGGAATCTGGAGAAGGACGTGAGGCCACAGGCATAACAGGGTCAGTTGGGGTTGGCAGGGGAAGGCCTGGTGAATGCACAAAGTCCAGCTGAGGGGGTTCAGATGGAAAGAGGCTACTCTGCCATTGGACAGATCAGCCAGGTGGGGCTTCATCAGATGCAACCTCCAGGACAGCAGAAGGCCTGAGGAGCACAGTTGGGCGTGGGAGGGGGATGGGGGTGATCTGCAAAGGGAACAAGGCTGTGCCCAAGAGTCAGCTACCTGCACATGACAGAGAGCCAGTGCCATAGAAGGCTGCGCCAATGCAGGCAGATGTTTTCGAACCTTTGTGTCCTGATGTACAATGACCTGAGGACTCTCGCTGCCCATGGCAGTCCCTTACCTGTAGCCGTTAAGGTCACCGCCACCTTGAATTTCTATGCAACTGGGTCAGTCCAAGGATCAGCTGAGGACCTAGGTGGCATCTCACAGTCAGCAGCTCATCAGGTCATCAGGCAGGTCACGGATACCATATTCAGGAGGGGAGGGGAATACATCCACTTTGACACAGATGGGCCTGCACAGGCACAGAGGGCGTTGAGTTTCTCCTCCATCACTGAATTCCCCCAAGTGCAGGGCATCATCGATTGAGCCCATGTGGCCATCAAGGCACCCAGTGACCAGCCAGTGAGATCCATCACCAGGAAGGGCTTCCACTCCCTCAACGTCCAAATGGTCCGTGACCACATAGGAACATAGGAGCAGGAGTAGGCCAGTGAGCCTGCCCCGCCATTCAATACGATCATGGCTGATCATCCACTTCAATGCCTTTTCCCCACACTATCCTCGTATCCCTTTATGTCACTGGTATTTAGAAATCTGTTAATCTCTGCTTTAAACATACTCAATGACTGAGCTTTCAGAGCCCTCTGGAGTAGAGAATTCCAAAGATTCACAACCCTCCGAGTAAAGAAATTTCTCCTCATCTCGGTCCTAAATGGCTTCCCCCTTATTTTGAAATTGTGTCCCCTGGTTCTAGACTCCCCAACCAACAATAAGAGCTTCCTCCATGTGTACGCTCACTTTCCTGGTAGATGCCATGACTCGTTCTTCCTCCAGCTATCCCGGCTGCCTCAGATCTTCACTCCATCCCCCAAAGTGTGTGCACATATCCAAGGGGACAAGGGAAATCCCTTGAAGCGATGACTACTGACCCGTCTATAGGAGCCCCATAGAGGCACAGAGGTGGTACAGCCAACGCCACCTGCTCAGCAGGACAACCATTGACAGGTCATCGAGTTTCTGAAGATGCGATTCTGGGGCCTGAATTGGTCGGGTGGTGCCCTCCAATACCCTCCTGCAAGAATATTGGTCATTGTGGTGGCCTTCTGCACTGTCCGAAATGTGGCCCTCCAGAAAGGTGTGGACCTTGAGGACAGTGAAGCCCTGGAAGGAGACCGCTCATCGGGGGAGGAACAGGTGGCGAGAGAGGAGGAGGAAGAGGAGGCTGAGGCAGATATCACCGCTGCACAAGGTGGCCTCCTCCGGCCACCCTCTGGGAAGAGGACTTCCCTCGTCTCCCTCACGGCCTCCAGCATTAGATTCAGGTCAGCACCAATGAAGTGATGGTCTGCCCTGCCCCGAGTGCCCGGCCTCCAGCTCCCCTGTGACATCTCACTTCCTCTGGTGCTGTGGGAGGCAGAGCTCTCCCTCAGGACAGCAGCCTCAGTGATGGTTGCTGTGGGAGTCTACAAGTCCCACACTTGATGTGACCCCCTGTCATTCCCAGCCCCACTGGCTCTAAGTGGACAGGAAACCCATCTCCATATCAGTTAAGGGTTTACTCATTTGAAAATCTGAATCTGAATCAGAGGCAGGTTTCTGTTGTTGTTATCCTGAGACAGGCAAACGTGGCAGCAATTTTTAAAGAAAAGTCCTCAAATGGAACTAATATAAATGGCCAGGGAATCTGGTTTAGGTGGTGTTTAGTTTTAGTTTAGTTTAGTTTAGAGATACAGCACTGAAACAGGCCCTTCGGCCCACCGAGTCTGTGCCGACCATCAACCACCCATTTATACGAATCCTACACTAATCCCATATTCCTACCACATCCCCAACTGTCCCTATATATTTCCCTACCACCTACCTATACTAGGGGGAATTTATAATGGCCAATTAACCTATCAACCTGCAAGTCTTTGGCATGTGGGAGGAAACCGGAGCACCCGGAGGAAACCCACGCAGACACAGGGAGAACTTGCAAACTCCGCACAGGCAGTACCCAGAATCGAACCCGGGTCCCTGGCGCTGTGAGGCTGCGGTGCTAACCACTGCGCCACTGTGCCGCAGTGATGGAGGAAGGAATGTTTTCCTTGTTATCCTTTACCTTCCACAAACTAGCATTCATCCAAACCTCCCCAGCTCACATCCTTACCAGCACCAGGATTTTCACCAACATCACCCATGTCCTTGCCAAGTTCCATTGGCTCCCCACACCCCAGCAAACTGGCTCACCTTCAGACCCTCGTTCTACCTTACTCCGTGGTACTTTCCAGCCATAGCCTACAAACCTCCTATCCCAGTTGCCTCCAATCCACCATTAGCAGATGCTACTTCAGCTGCTCTGGGCCCACCTACTGGAACCTCCTCCATCAGCTTTCCTTGCCTTACCTTTCACCCTGCTTTTAAACGCTTAAGACACTCCTCTTTGTGACCACAGCTTCATCCTCCTTTCAGCTCGTCTTTTCCCATATGCTTAGTGTCCACTCTTTATCCAGTGAGGGCTGCAAATAAGAAGCAGAACAGAAATGCAACTGCTAGTGTCCATTCTGGGTAACTTCTGCAGGTTTCCTTTCCTAAGAAATATTAGTGAACCAGTCGTGTTTTTATAACAATGTATTAACTTCATGGTCACTTTTAATGAGACCAGTTTTCGTAAGTCCAATTTTTCTTTTTAAACTGAATTCAAATTTTCAACCTGCCATGGTGGGATTTGAACTTAAGTGCTCTGGATTATTCATTTGCATTAGTACAACAACTACATCACTGGACCTACATTTTAACTATTATGATCTTTCTTTTCTCAGTTGTCTTTGAGTCCATCTTTGGATCACGGACATTAAAGTACAGCAGGGGTCTGTTCAGACCATTGTGCATATATCACTTTTAGCTTTCTAACTGTAGTTTATAGCTGTTCTGACAGATATTGTATTCTCCAAGAATATATATTTTATTCATTCATGAGATCTGGGTGTCGCTGGCTAGGACAGCATTTGTTGCCCATCCTTAATTGCCCTTGAGAAGGTGGTGGTGAGTTGCCTTCTTGAACCGCAGCAGTCCATTTGGGGTAGGTATACCCACAGTGCTGTTAGGAAGGGAGTTCCAGGACTTTGACCCAGCGACAGTGAAGGAACGGTGATATAGTTCCAAGTCAGGGATGGTGTGCGACTTGGAGGGGAACTTGCAGCTGGTGGTGTTCCCATGCATCTGCTGCCGTTGTCCTTCTAGTTGGTAGAGGTTGTGGGTTTGAAAGGTGCTGTTGAAGGAGTCTTGGTGAGTTGCTGCAGTGCATCTTGTAGATGGTACACTCAGCTGCCACTGTGCACCAGTGATGGAGGGAGTGAATGTTGAAGGTGGCGGATGGGGTGCCAATCGAGTGGGCTGCTTTGTCCTGGATGGCGTCGAGCTTCTTGAGTGTTGTTGGAGCTGTTAATTTTCTTTGTACAAATTATGGTGTGCACTAGCAAACATTGAATATTTACTACAACCTGATTTCCCTGTATCCTCTCATATTTCCTCTTTCTGACTTGGAGCCAAATGTCTTGGGAAGAAAAATACGGTCGATTGCCCTCACTCCGACCTGTCCTGTTTGCCTGTACAGAGCCGTAAGAATAAACTGGGCCAGACTCGACTCCCAAAAACATCAGGCCATTTATACATTGACAGATTGAACTGTGATCAGCCAGCATTTTGCCACAACTACTTTTGAACTCACCTCCTTTTCCTGCACCTGTATGATTTTATTTTTCTCTTGAGCTACACTTACTGTCTGCCTGAACCAAACTATCTATTCAGTGTCAATTATGAATGGGCATTTGGAGATGTTAGCCCATACCTGTTGAAAAATGGGCAGATACCCTTATAAGTGGTGCCCTTACAAGTGGATGTAAAAGATCCCATGGTACTATTTTGAAGGAGAACAGAGGAGTTCTCCCCAGTGTCCTGGCCAATATTTCTCCCCCAACCATACTGTTTGTAGAAGCTTGCTGTGCACAAATTGGCTGCTGTGTCTCCTACATTACAACAGTGCTGCACTTCAAAAGTACTTCATTGGCTGTGAAGCACTTTGGGACGAATTAAGGTTGTGAAAGGGGCTACATAAATGCAAGTCTTTCTTGCTTTAGAAGGCAGAAACATGATCCTATCAATCAGGGCCTGTATTTGAACTCAGGTCCCAGAAAGGACGCTATGCTAAACTACTTCAGTACTCAATTCAAAATCTTGGACGGGATTTGAACTCAAGTTCTCTGAATGATTGGTCTAAGTCTCCCGATTCTTGGACATCGTTTTTGGTCCTTGCGATGAACTCCGTTCCCCTGCTACAGACTGCATTCCTCTCCTTGGCAACTGTCTGAGGCTGAACTAGACTTTGCAATCTTGGTATCATATATCCACACCATCACTAAGACCACCTATTCCCACCTCACCAAACTCCACCCCTGCCTCAGCTCATTTGTTGCTGAAACTCTCATTCAATCCTTTGTTACCTCTAGACTTGACTATTCTAACGCACTCCTGGCCAGCCTCCCATGTTCCACCATCTGTAAACATGAGGTCATCCAAGCTGTCCGTGTCTTAACTTGCACCAGGTCTAGTTCACCCATCACCCCTGTGCTCACTGACCTACACTGGCTCCTGGTTAAGAAATGCCTCGGTTTTAAAATTCTGATCCTTGTTTTTAAATCCCTCTATGGCCTCGCTCCTCCCTATCTTTCCTCCAGCCTTACATCCCTCTGAGATATCTGTGCTACTACAATTCCGGCCTCTTGAGCATCCCAGATTTTAATCGCTCCACCATTGGTTGCCATGGCTTCAGCTGCCCAGGCGCAAAGCTCTGGAATACCCTCCCTGAATATCTCTGTCTCTCTACCCCTCTTTTCTATTTTAAGGTTTCTAATAACTCTTTACCTGGCTCAGTGCCAAATTATGTTTGATAATGCTCCTGTGAAGCGCCTTGGGAAGTTTTATTATGGTAAAGGTGCTGTATAAATGTAAGTTATTATTCTTGTAGTACATGCACGTCACATTAGTGACATTTCTAATCATGTGTCAATTCAGAAAAATACAGTTTGTTGAAAATAGATTGTGCATTTTGCTTCTGGAATGAGTTTATTGTGCGTGTATCAATAGTATGAAGCTATTGAATAGACTCAGTAAGCCACAGATCTACAGGCCACTCAATACACGATGATTTGCTTTTCTGATTAGGAGCCAAGGACCAGTACAGGTGCTCAATGACGTAGGTGAGGTCACCATAACCAACAAAGAACAATTGCAAAGTGCCTCTTCGCATTCCTCATGTGAGTTGACAAAAGTACAAAGTGTGTCATTAGTGGAGGAACAGCCACCTCACCTGAATAGAGCAGTTCAGTTCACTCAGCTTTAACCCTTTCCCTTCCATTCGCTGCCTGAGGCTCCGGGCCTTTCAAAACAAAATTCTGATAATTTATTTTTGCGATGAATGACCTTTCGCTACCTCACACTTCCTTTTCCAAGTTGGCATCAATGGACCGGCCCCCTTTCTGTGGGGATGGGTTGGGTCAAGTTTAGCCTGAAAGACCGCAATCTCGACAGAGCGCAATCCAACGGAAGGGCTTCCCCACCATCCTGACGGACCTCAACCTTGTGCATTTCTTCACTGCTGTGTTTGCCAGCAAGGGTGCCTCAATGCCGAGGTGTCCTTGCAGTCCCCGACCTACCTCAGCAGTGCTCACCTTTCCCAGTGGGTTTGCCGTGGTTCCAGATCTGCCGGCCTTCTGATTGGGCTGGCAGCATCGAGAGCCCGCCCTCCGGGGGGGCGAACACAGAGGCGGCCAATTAGGAGGCCGCCTCCTGAAAGATAGCTGAGCTTGTTCCACTGTCGGTAAAGTGTGGGCTTGGGACCCCCATTTGGTCACGACATTGGGGTCCCGAAGCTTGCAGGAAAATCCATCCCATTGTTTCAGGTCAATCACCTTTCATCAGACTACCTTCAGATAAGGCAAAGGTCGCCCGGGATGTGGGGGGAGGGGGGTGGGGGTAACACAAACAGCACTGAAGTGAAAAGCTCAGAATGTGGAGGTTGACAAACAATCATTAATCATTAATTCAGCTTCCATGACCAGAATTGAAAGCTCTTGCCTGCTAAAGCAGAACTTCTGTTGTTGGTTCTAAATTTGTGCTCATCAACCTAAATCTTTGGTCTCCACCACAAACTCTGTTCCCTGGTCTGTGACTCCATCCCTCTCCCTGGCCACTGTCTGAGACTTTTCAAAACCTTGGTACCATATTTGACCTCGAGATGACCACATATTTGCTTCATCACCTAGATCACTTATTTCCACCTCCATAATATTGCTCATCCATACATTTGTTATGTCTGGACAAGAGTATTCCAATGCTCAAATTTCAATGTTGACCAACCATCTTCCACGTCCATAAACTTGAGCTCATTCCAAACTCTGCTGCCTGTGTCCTAACTCACGCCAAGTCCTGTTCATCCATCACCCCTGTGCTCGCTGACCTACATTGGCTTCCAGTCCTGCACTGCTTCAATTTTAAAATTCTCATTCCTTGTTTTCAAATCTCTCCATGGCCTCGCCCCTTCCTATCTCTGTAATTTCCTCCAACCCCACAGCCCTCTGTGATATCTACGCTCATCTAATTCTGGCCTCTTGCGCATCCCCAATTTTAATCGCTCCACTATTGGTGGCTGCACCTTCACCTGCCTAGGCCCCAAGCTCTGCAATTTCCTCCCTAAACCCCTCAGCCTCTCAACCTCTCTCTCCTCCATTAAAATGCTCCTTAAAACCTACCTCTTTGATCAAACTTTTGGTCAACTGGTCCTCATATCTCCTTATGTGACCCGTGTCAAATTATGTACGATAATGTCCTTGTGAAGGTTCCTGGGATGTCTTACTTTGTTAAAGGCACTATAAAATGCAAGTTGTTGTAAGGGGTATGAATGCTCTGAACCCGAGCACTTTCTACCTTCGAATGCCCAGTGTCATACCTGTGCAATCTCAGCGCAAATAAAAGGTAATTGCCCAATCCGGTGCTCCAAGGAAACACATTGTAGGAGATCGAAACATAATCGTTAATTGTAATGGATTATATTTCACAGCTGAGTCCCCGCACTTACTGGGATCGGCTACTGATTCAACCCATGTGTAGCTTGGGTTAGATGCAGAGAGCAGCTCCCTCTAGGTTGTAACAGTGCGTCTTATCTCCAAACTCAATGGAAAACAATGAACAGTACGGATGTTTACAATCCCGTCAACTCTATTTGTAGATCTACAACAGGTTGCAAGCTGTAGAATGTGCTTTCACTGCCTCCAGAATACATGATGGTGAGGCAGTGGGTGTAGAATTCCCAGGATTTATTGTGGGATGTTGGATTGCACCAGATCACTTGCTCTGGAAAAGTGACATTTGCTGACGTTGCTATATTAAGGGAAACAAAAGAAGATTTCTGTTGGTTGACGAATATATGGTTCCATGAAATGCAGCCAAGTTTTTATAAGTTATCCCAAGCAGAAAACAGATTAACATTAGAGCTGCGTTTTGCCATGAAAAAATGTGGCAGGTTTTACATGACTAATAGAATGTGCTCTAGTAGATATAACCTCATGACTATATCACAAAATCACAATCTTCAATCAGGGTCAAATGTGACATTACAGTATTATTAAAGAAAAAAAGAACTTGCATTTCTATAGCACCTTTCACCACCTCAGAATATCCCAAAGTGATTTATAGCCACTGAATTAATTTTGAATTATAGTCACTGTTGTAATGTAGGAAACGCGGCAGCCAATTTGTGCACAGCAAGCTCCCACAAACAGCAAAGAGATAATGCCCGGATGATCTGTTGGTGGAAGGGTAACTCTTGGTCAGGACACCAGGGAGACCTCCCCTGTGGAGTGGGCAGTGGTCACAATGGGCTTTGTGTGGTTGTTGAGAGGTTTAAGCATAAATGAACTGGAAGCTGGCGCAATGTGGGGGCAGCTTATTGCCATACACTCCTAGTAAGAGAATGCTGCCAGTGATGAATAAGCAGATTGCCAGAAAACAAATGATACAGGGTGCAAGTTATTTAAAGGTAAAACTGAATGAAAACAACTTTGAACATTGAAGGGATCACCACAGGTCCAGAAGCAACAACATGGAGGCGCAGATAATTTTTTAACAGCCGGACCTCATTAACAGGCTGCTTCCCGGCTAGGAAAACTGGGATGTGTCTGCCCAAGCTGTTAAAATTGGCTGGCTTGGACATTGGTGCCAGGGATGAGGTGAGTGGCTGTGACCGGAAGATTGGTGAGTGGAGGAGGCTGAGGTTGGGGTAGGGAAACTCAGGGAATGAGAGGCTGTGTGGCCTGGAGAAATATTCCTGCTCTTCCTGATCCATACAAGGAAACTTAAATTTTATAACCTTGGATAAAAAATTGGCTTAAGGACAGAAAACAGCGAGTCATAGTATATAGTTGTTTTTCAGATTGGAGGATGGTATGCAGTGATGTTTCCCAAGGGTCAGTGCTGGGACCACTGCTTTTTTCACTATATATAAATGACTTGGATCTTGGAATACAGAGTAGAATCCCAACATTTGCTGATCACACCAAACTTGGAGGTGAGTCAAACAGTGAGGATGATATGAACCACCTGCGGCAGGACATAGATAGGCTAGCAGAATGGGCAGAGAGGTGACAGATGGAATTTAATACTGACAAGTGTGAGGTGATGCATTTTGTCAGAAGGAATAGGGAGAGGCAATATATACTTAATGGCACAGTTCTAAAGAGTGTGCAGGAACAGAGGGACCAGGGGATGCATGTGCATCGATCTTTGAAGGTGCCAGGACATATTGAGAGAGTGGTTTGTAAAGTATGTGGGATCTTGGATTTCAGAAATAGAGACATTGAGTACAAAAGCAGGGAAGTTATGCTGAACCTTTATAAAGCTCTGGTTTGGCCCCAACTGGAATATTGCATCCAGTTCTGGTCACCACACTTTAGGAAGGGTCTCAGGGTCCTTAATTAGGTGCAGAGGAGATTTACCAGAATGGTTCCAGGGATGGGGGATTTTAGTTACAAGGTTAGGTTGGAAAGTCTGGGGTTGTTCTCCTTAGAGCAAAGGAGATTGAGGGGAGATTTAATAGAACTGTAGAAGATTGTGACAGGTTTAGATAAGTTAGACAAGGAAAAACTGTTTACATTAACTAATGATATAAGGACTGGGGGACACAGATTGAAGGTTTTTAGGCAAGAGATGCAGGGGGAATGTGAGGAAGATCTTTTCTATGCACCGGCTGGTAATGACCTGGAACTCACTGCCCAAAAGGATGGTGGAAGCAGAGACAATCAATGACTTCAAAAGGAAATAGGCTGGTCACTTGAAGGAAATAGGCTTGCAGGGCTACGGAGATTGAGCGGGGGAGTGGGACTGACTGGATAACTCCATGGAGAGCTGACATGGGCTCGATGGGCTGAATGGCCTCCTTTGTGTTGTAAATGACTCTATGACTTACCTTGCTGGTTCTGGCTCCTATTCCCAGCTGGTTTGGTCACTATTGCTTCCCAGCTCAGGCCGCAGGTTGAAATAGCAAATCGAGCCTGCATGACATCGTCAAAGCCCAATCTGCATATTTGAAAGGGACCTCTCTGGCTTGGGGAGGGTGTCATTGTCACCTCCTACATCAGGCAGGAATTAAATGGGTAAGATCCCGTTCCTTTATAACTGTCCCGGTTTGATCCGGAATTAAACTTGGATGGTGGTGGGGCTCCGTCAATTGGGCTCAGTGTCACTGGGCTAGAACAGGGGAAAGTCAGTCAGACCACACTCTCATGGGTTAAATTATGAAAGATGAAATTTAACGTCGGTAAGTGTGACGTGATCCACCTTGGACCCAAAAAAACCAAATTAGAATATTTTCTAAGTGTTGAGAAACTAGGCACAATAGAGGAGCATGGAGATTTGGGAGTCTAAGTATATAAATAATTCAAAACAAGTGGACATATGCCTAATGGGATGTTGGCTTTTAGGGACTGATTTACAAAAGGAAGTAATGCTTCAGTTGTATGAAGCCTGGATCAGATCTCATCTGGAGCACTGCTGTTTACAGCCGTGTAGTCACTGATTCAATATAGGAAATGCAGCAGTTAATTTGCACGCAGCAAAACCCCATAAACAGCAATGTGATAATGACCAGATCATCTTTTTTTATTGATGTTGGATGAGGGACAAATTTTGCCCCAGAAACTGGGGAGAACTTCCCTGTTCTTCTTTAAAACAGTGGACACGGAATCTTTTATATCAATCCGAGAGGGCAGTCATGGCCTCGGTTCAAAGTCTCATCCGATTGAGCATCCACTAGCTCTCTGGGGTAGAGAATTCCAAAGATTCACGACCCTTTGAGTGATGAAATCTTTTCCCACCTCAGTCCTAAATGGCCAATCCCTTATTCTGAGACTGTGACCTCTAGTTCTAGACTCCCCGGCCAGGAGAAACACCCTCTCAGCATCTACCCTGTCAATCCCTTTAGGAATTCCATACATTTCAATGAGAATGCCATTCTTCTAAATTCAAGGCAATATAGGCCTAATCTGCTAAATCTCTCCTCACAGGACAATTCCCTCATCCCAGGAATCAGTCTAGTAAACCAACGTTGCACTCCCTCTAAGACAAATATAGTCTTCCAGAGGTAAGGAGACCAAAACAGAACACAGTACACGAGGTGGTCTCACCAAGACCCTATACAATTGTAGTAAGATTTCTTTACTCTTATATTCTTATCCCTTTGTAATAAAGGCTAACATACCATTTGCTTTCCTAATTGCTTGTTAACTTTCTGTGATTCATTCACAAGGGTACCCAGATCTCTCTTACCTTCCAGGAGAGCAGTGGAGAGGAGTCCAGGCGCGCTGGAGTTTGAAAACAAAGTGAGCAGTGATGTCACAGGAAAGCGGCAAGGTGATTGGTTGGTGAGTAACTGCTGTTAGGGAATAACTCTAAATAGCTGAGTTAGTACACCAGTGTTAGGGTGTGTGTGTAAATAGCTTAATAATAAGGAACAAGTGAGTAATGTTTTTGAGTCAGGTTTATTTTAATTAGTGAACTGTATTGATTTTTAGTAGGATTTATTCGTAGCTTCAAAAGTAAAGGTAAGGACTTTAGATTGTAGTGGGTAGTGTTTAGAGTAGAACAAAGCCCCTAGCGTAATCAGTATTTTTTAATTAAAGGGAGTAACTAATTAATCTAAAGGTAAGTCATGGCAGGAGATCTCGCACCCGTGATATGCTCCTCCTACGCTATGTGGGAAATCAGGGACGCTTCCAGTGTCCCTGATGACCATGTGTGCAGGAAGTGTATCCATCTGCAGCTACTGGCTACCCGCATTACGGAGCTGGAGCTGCGGGTGGATTCACTGTGGAGCATCTGAGATTCTGAGATCATCGTGGATAGCACGTTTAGTGAGGTGGTCACACCGCAGGCAAATGTTGCAAAGGCAGGAAGGGAATGGGTGACCACCAGGCAGAGTAGAGAAAGGCAGGTAATGCAGGAGTCCCCTGTGGCCATCCCCCTCTCTAACAGATATACCGTTTTGGAGACTGATGGGGGAGATGGCTCAGAGGAAAGCAGCAAGAGCCAAGTTCATGGCACCATGGGTGGCTCTGCTGCAAAAGAGGGGAGGAAGAGTGACAAGGTTATAGTGATAGGGGATTCAATTGTAAGGGGAACACACAGAGCATTTCTGCCTCTGCAAAAGAGACTCCAGGATGGTATGTTGCCTCCCTGTTGCTAGGGTCAAGGATGTCTCTGAGCGGCTGCAGAGCATTCTGAGGGGGGAGGGCGAGCTGCCAGTTGTCGTGGTACATATCAGTACCAACGACATAGGTACAAAAGGGATGAGGTCCTACACGCTGAATATAGGGAGTTAGGATGTAAAATAAAAAGTAGGACCTCAAAGGTAGTAATCTCAGGATTACTACCAGTGTCACGTGCTTGTGAGAGCAGAAATAGCAGGATATATCAGATGAATACGTGGCTGGAGAAATGGTGTAGGGGGGAGGGATTCAAATTCCTGGGACATTGGGACGGGTTCTGAGGAAGGTGGGACCAGTACAAGCTGGACGGGTTGCATCTGGGCAGGACCGGGACCAATTTCCTCAGGGGGGTGTTTGCTAGTGCTGTCGGGGAGGGTTTAAACCAGAATGGCAGGGGGATGGGAATCTGAGCAGGGAGACAGAGGAGGGGGAAACAAGGATAGAAATGAAAGACAGAAAGGTAAGAAGCAAAAGTGGAAGGCAGAGAAAACAAGGGCGAGAAACAAATGGGGCCATAGTGCAACATAAAGCTAAGATGACTAACAATGTTAAAAAGACAAGTCTAAAGGCATTGCGTTTTAATGCGCGGAGCAGTTACAATAAGATAGACGAATTAACAGCGCAAATAGATATAAACGGTTATGATATAGTTGCAATTACGGAGACATGGCTACAGGGTGACCAAGGATGGGAACTGAACATCCAGGGGTATTCAATATCGAGGAAGGAGAGGCAAAAAGGGAAAGGAGGAGGGGTAGCGTTGTTAGTAAAGGAGGAAATCAATGCAATAGTGAGGAAGGATATTGGTTCAGAAAATCATGATGTGGAATCTGTATGGGTGGAGCTAAGAAACACCAAGGGGCAGAAAACGTTGGTAGGGGTTGTCTATAGGCCCCCAAACTGTAGTGGAGATGTAAGGGATGGCATTAAACAGAAAATTAGAGATGCATGCAATAAGGGTATAACTGTAATCATGGGTGAATTTCATCTACATATAGATTGGTTAAACTGAATTAGCAATAATACTGTAGAGGAGGATTTCCTGGAGTGTGTATGTGATGGTTTTTAGATCAATACATTGAGGAACCAACTAGTGAGCAGGCTATCCTAAACTGGGTATTGTGCAATGAGAAAGGATTAATTATCAATCTTGTGTGGGGTCCCTTGGGGAGAAGCGATCATAACATGATAGAATTCTTCATTAAGATGGAGATTGAAGTAGTTGAATCCAAAACTAGGGTCCTGAATCTAAATAAAGGAAACTACGAAGGTATGAGGCATGAGTTGGCTATGGTAGATTGGGGAACTTTACTAAAAGGGTTGACGGTGGATAGGCAATGGATGATATTTAAAGAACGTGTGCATGAATTACAACAATTATTCATTCCTGTCTGGCACAAAAATAAAACTGGAAAGGTGGCTCAACCGTGGCTTACAAAAGAAATTAGGGATGGTATTAAATCCAAAGAGGAGGCATATAAAATTGCCAGGAAAAGCAGCAAGTCTGAGGATTGGGAGCAGTTTAGAATTCAGCAAAGGAGAACAAAGAGGTTGATTAAGCAGGGGAAAATAGAGTAAGAGAGTAAACTTGCAGGGAACATAAAAATTGACTATAAAAGCTTCTATAAATATGTGAAGAGAAAACGATTAGTGAAGACAAATGTAGGTCCCTTACAGGCAGAAATGGGGGAAATTATAATGGGGAACAAAGAAATGGCAGAACAATTAAACACATACTTTGGTTCTGTCTTCACAAAGGAGGACACAAATAACCTCCCAGAAATGTTAGGGAACCAAAGGTCTAATGAGAGGGAGGAACTGAAGGAAATCAGTATTAGTAAAAAAATAGTGCTAGGGAAATGAATGGGGTTAAAGGCTGATAAATTCCCAGGGCTTGATAATCTACATCCCAGAGTACTAAAGGAAGTGGCCCTGGAAATAGTGGATGCATTGGTGGTCATCTTCCAAAATTCTATAGACTCTGGAGCAGTTCCTACAGATTGGAGGGTGGCAAATGTAACCCCACTATTTAAAAAAGGAGGGAGAGAAAAAACAGGGAATTTCTGACCAGTCAGCCTTACATCAGTATTGGGGAAAATGCTAGAGTCTATTATAAAGGATGTGATAGCAGAACACCTGGAAAGCATAAACAGGATTGGACAAAGTCAGCATGGGTTTACGAAAGGGAAATCACGCTTAACAAATCTTCTGGAGTTTTTTGAGGATGTAACTGGTAGAATAGATAAGGGAGAACCAGTGGATGTGGTGTATTTGGATTTTCAGAAGACTTTTGATAAGGTCCCACATAAGAGGTTAGTGTGCAAAATTAAAGCACATGAGATTGGGGGTAATATACTGGCATGGATTGAGAATTGGTTGACAGACAGGAAACAGAGAGTAGGAATAAATGGGTCTTTTTCCAGGTCACAGGCAGTGACCAATGGGGTATCACAGGGATCAGTGCTTGGGCCCCAGCTATTCATAATATATATTAATGACTTGGGTGAGGGAACAAAATGTATCATATCCAAGTTTGCAGATGACACAAAACTGGGGGGAATGTGAGCTGTGAGGAGGATGCAAAGAGGCTCCAATGTGATTTGGACAAGTTGGGTGAGTGGGCAAATGCATGACAGATGCAGTGTAATGTGAATAAATGTGAGGTTATCCACTTTGGTTGTAAAAACAGAAAGGCAGATTATTATCTGAATGGTGATGGATTGGGAAAAGGGGAGGGGAGAGGTGCAACGAGACCTGGGAGTCCTTGTGCACCAGTCACTGAAAGCAAGCATTCAGGAGCAGCAAGCAATTAGGAAGGCGAATGGTATGTTGGCCTTCATTGCAAGAGGATTTGAGTACAGGAGCATGGATGTCTTACTGCAGTTATACAGGGCCTTGGTGAGACCACATCTGGAGTATTGTGTGCAGTTTTGGTCTCCTTATCTGAGGAAGGATGTTCTTGTTATGGAGGGAGTGCAAAGATGATTTACTAGGCTGATTCCTGGGATGGCAGGATTGACGTATGAGGAGGGATTGGGTCGACTAGGCCTATATTCACTAGAGATTAGAAGAATGAGAGGGGGATCTCATAGAAACTTATAAAATTCTAACAGGACTAGACAGGCTAGATGCAGGGAGGATGTTCCTGATGGCGGGGGAGTCCAGAACCAAGGGTCACAGTCTCAGGATATGGGGTATGCCATTAGAACCGAGATGAGGAGAAATATCTTCACTCAGAGGATGGTGAACCTGTGGAATTCTCTACTGCAGAAGGCAGTGGAGGCCCAGTCATTAAATATATTCACTAAGGAGATAGATATATTTCTTAATGCCAAAGGGATCAAGGGACATGGGGAGAAAGTGGGAACAGGGTACTGAATTAGACGATCAGCCATGATCTTTTTTGAATGGCGGAGCAGGCCCGAAGGGCTGAATGGCCTACTCCTGCTCCTATTTTCTATGTTTCTGAATACCAACATTTCCCAATCTTACACCATTTAAAAATATTCTTTTTTTTTCAATTTTTCTACCAAAGTGGATAACTTCACATTTTTCTACATTATATTCCATCTGCCATGTTCTTGCCCACTTACCTTAACCTGTCTAAACTTTTTTGCAGCCTCCTTGCCTCCTCCTCCCAGCTTAACCATTCCAGCATAAAGTTACAAGACAAGATGAAACAATCAAGAAGTAGTGGTTAGATGACACCAAGCTCGAGGTTTAAAAAGCCTGCGGACCATTGAAGAAGGAGAGATTGAGTGAAGTCAAGATCCATAGTTTGAAATGTAGTTAAATTATAAGGTAGAGTAGTGGACAAAGTGATGAGCTTGATTTCAATGGAGTGCAGAAGAAGAACGGGCGGCACAGTGGCGCAGTGGTTAGCACCGCAGCCTCACAACTCCAGGGACCCGGGTTCGATTCTGGGTACTGCCTGTGCGGAGTTTGCAAGTTCTCCCTGTGACCGTGTTCGGTTTTCGCCGGGTGCTCAAGTTTCCTCCCACAGCCAAAGATTTGCGGGTTGATAGGTAAATTGGCCATTGTACATTGCCCCTAGTGTAGGTAGGTGATAGGGAATATGGGATTACTGCAGGGTTAGTATAAATGGGTAGTTGTTGGTTGGCATAGACTTGTTGGGCCGAAGGGCCTCTTTCAGTGCTGTATCTCTAAATAAAAATAAATAAATAAAGAACATGTAGAATGGACTATTAGGAATGGAGGAGGAATTCCAACCTAGAAATAATTCCCGAACACTATCTCCACAAGGGCTATGCGGTGGTCACACCTACCAATAGTGTCATGGACAGGTGCATCTGCAACAGGTGTTTTTTGACGATGAGGTCAAGTAGTGGTATTCCTTTTGTTAGTTCTTTCACCACCTGCCACATGCACAGTCTGGCAGACCTTCAGGACCTGGCCAGTTCGATCATAGTGATGCTACCAAGTCACTCTTGGTGATGGACATTGAAGTCCCCTATCCAGTGTACATTCTGTGCCGTTGCTACCCTCAATGCTTCTTCCATGTGCTGTTCTACTTGGAGGAGCACTGATTCATCAGCTGAGGGAAGGCGGTAGATGGTAATCAGCAGGAGGTTTCCTTGCCTGTGTTTGATCTGATGCCCTGAGATTTCATGGCATTTGGAGTCAGTGTTAAAGGCTCCCAGGGCCATTCCCTCTTGACTTTGTACCACTGTTCTGCCACCTCTGGTGGGTCTATCCTGCTGGTGTTCAGGACTCGCGCAGGATCATAATGGAGGAGTCTGGGACTTTGGCTTCAAGATAAGATTCGGTGAATATAACTATATCAGGCTGTTGCTTAACTGGTCTGTGGGACAACTCTCCCAATTTTTGCACAAGTTCTCAGATGTTAGTGAGTTGTTAGTCAACTAGGCAGGGTGTGCCTTTGTCAGTTTCTGGTGCCAAGGTGGATGCCAGGTGGTCTGTCTTTTTTTTTTATTCTTCAACTTTTCTGTAGCAGTTTAATGCAACTGAGTGGGATTAATGTAGGATTAGTATAAATGGGTGGTTGTTGGTCGGCACAGACTCGGTGGGTCGAAGGGCCTGTTTCAGTGCTGTATCTCTCTCTGACTCTCTGACTACACACTTTAGCTGACAACTCATTTCCAGAGCAAGAATATAGAAACTGAGATACCTCCCCAAAATCATGCTGCTGCAGTCATCCAATACCTAACTAGGTAATGGATAACAATTAGTGGTAGAAAAGTGACTGAGGTATTGTGTTTGGGAATTGGTTTTGGCTCCTGCTCGGGTACATAGTGTAAGGTTCTCTGAAGAGGTTCCGACAGCACCAATCTGGCTCATATTGAGCACAGATCCACAAAACAAAACTGGCCTCAACTCCAACCGAGTTCAGCAAGGTCACAAGGAACAACAACATATTTATATAGTGCTTTTAACCTCATAAAATGTCCTAAGTGCATTACTGAAGCATCATGAAGAAAAATTGGACACTGAGCCAGAAAGGAGATAATAGGGCAGATGGTCAAAAGCTTGGTCAAAGAGGTAGATTTTAAGGAGCACCCTAAAGGAGGGAATTGAGGTAGAGGTAGGACAAGGGGAAAAGGACGCATCCCATTGGTGTAATAAGAACTCTTCGATGAGACTGGGGCTGTAACGCAGTGTTTATGCTGTGTACAAATGCCGTGCCCATAAAGGAAGAATGAAGTTGAATTTACAGCAAATGTAACCTTTCAAAATACTTTGTTATGTGTCATTTGAATTCATTTCTTTTCCCATGATCATTTTCCCCTGAAAGGCTGACTCACGTTGGTGGAAGGTTCTACTGTTATCAGCTGTCTAACCCCTCGCGTAGATGCCTCCTATTTCATCCATGAGAATGGAGAGAGAGGTTGGGATTCTCCACTTCCTAAGTTGGGGGTCCGAGATGTATGGTGGGCTGCTGGATGGATTCCCCTCACCAGGAGAGAGCCCACTAGTGCTTCATTTCCTACATTACAACAGTTCTTCAAAGGTACTTAATTGACTGTAGAGCACTTTGGGAAGTCCTGAGGTGGTGACAGGCACTATATAAATGCAAAATCTTTCTTTTATTGCCATACAAAGTAAAGGCTGGCTTAGGTCTGCAAATGAAACCCGACCCGAGCTCAACAGAACCACATACGACCCTGAGCCCGACCCGGCCTGAGTCCTTCCATTTTTTCCCAACCCGACCATTATTTAACTTACCTTCTGTTTTTCACTTTGTTGCTTATCTGCACAAGCTTAAAATAACCGTAACAAAACCACTGTTCAAGCCCAAAAAGTAAATTAACATTGCAGCCACTTACCTGAGGTTGTGATAGATCGTGGCCGACCCGGCCCCACCCGACCCGAGCCCGAATCCCGGACCCGGAAGTGCGGCTCAACCCGAACCCGACACATGTCGTCGGGTCCCGTTGGGTTCCGGTTCGGGTAGCAGGCCTTTCCAAAAAATCCAGTTCAATGATTTCAGCTGGTTAAACTCCAGTGGTACTTGTACACTGGGGAGTCCATAAAGCTCAGATCTCCATATAAAGCAAAGAGAAACTTAATCTGAGGTAAGTGCACTCGTAGCTTATTTTGGGACCCACACAAGCTGATGTTTTTTTTTACATGTCCGAAATCCAGCTAAGCAAACAACAAAAACAACAATTTGCATTTATATAACACCTTTAACATAGTAAAACATCCTGAGATGCTTCTTAGAAGCATAATCTGACAGGTATTGATACTGAGCCAAAGAAGGAAACATTAGGACAGGTGACTGAAAACTTGGGGATGTGCATTTTAAGGAGCATCTTAAAGGGGGAGAGAGTGGTGGTGAGGATTAGGGAGGGAACTCCAGAGCTTGGGGCCCAGGCAGCTGAAGGCAGGGTCAGCAAAGGTGGGGCAAAAGAAGTGGGGAATAAGAGGCTAGAATTGGAGGAACTGGGAGGTTTTAGGGCTGGAGGAGGTTACAGAGATAGGGAGGAGTGATGTCATGGAGGGATTTAAAGAGAAGGATGAAAATTTTAAATTTGAAGTCTCAGGGGACCGAAAGCCAAGGTAGGTCAATGAGCATGGGCGTGATGGGTGAATAAGACTTGATACGAGTTAGGATATAGGCAGCAGAATGTTGGGTGAAAGTTCCAGAACCTGTACAGGTCACCTTCACTGTCACATGTAGAATAACATAATCTGCTAAAAAAAAAGTCATGACTTTTTGAAGTTTGATCCGGCCTGCATTGAGTACAACAAACATTTACCTCTGCATCCTGTGAACTCAACAACATTGTGACAAAAAACGTTTTGTCTGCAAACACCAACTCCGTCAGAATGACCACCCACTGTCACAAGGGGGAGGGGTTGGACTTTGACTGAATGTTGTGCCAAGGACGATAATTTTAAAAGGGGCAAAAAACAGTTGACCTCCCATATTCTCTACAAAATAAACAGTAAGTAATGGGCTCTGTTGGGTAGAAAGATTCTGGGTGTCCGAGATCCCTGCATTCTATTTGCAGGTTGTATTAAAGAGTCAAATAAGCGATTGATGAAATTGTGCCAGTTTGGCAGTTGGTTACTGTCGTTAGTATTTTTGTGGTAATTTATTAACCCAATTTCTGCAATTAATACATTCTGACACCTTACTGCCAAAATTTGGAGACTTAGATACATTCCATGCAACTTCATTTGAAGTTTAGATCCATTTTCTTGTTAATTTATGTCAATCTCAAGTTGCTTCTACCAACAGACACTAGTAATCTTATTTTACATTTATCTGAGGCAACAGTCCTTTCAAAACCTCCAGTCCCACAAACAGGATAAGCCAGTGAACAATATCAACACAAATAGGAGTGAGTTGCCTGGGCTTTAAGCGTTGGATGGACAAAAATGATCAGGTTTATCGTTTTCAAATTCACCAATTGCCAATGCAGGATTCTGAATTTGTGCCTTCTCCGTTGACCAGAAAAACCACTGCTGGGAAATATGCGGCTGTGGGGATTGGAAGAGGACAGGATTGAGCTTGTGATGCACTCCATAGTTAAATAGCATGCCACACTCACTGCATTCGAAGATTGGGTGCCAGTTGCTCTTTCAACCACAGAGCTATTCTCCATCGCTCATGAGCAGTTTCAGAAGAAATAAAGCCAAGTTCTTTTTTCAGCCATTGAAACAGCAGACATTTCAGCAACAATTTGCATCAGTCATTTAAGTGCAGTTGTTCTCAAACTGGAGTTCGGTAGAGACATTCCAGGGGGTTTAGCGAAATAGTCTCTCTAGCGGCGAGAGAGAGAGAGAGAAAAATACCAGAAGTGAAAAAGAGAAGGAAAAAGGACAAGCCGCCCACTTTGTATAAATTAACGGTAGTAATGTTAGTCCCGCATGAGTAGCTGACAAGAAGTCCACCCCCAGAGCTCCAGAATAATCAGCCTTCTTCATGTTAATGGATACATCAGCTGTCATGGTTTTCAATGGTGAGTCTCGCATTTACTTTCAGCGAGAGGGAAAGGTAGGGTGGGAGGTCAGCTGCTGCTGTGATATTTGGATGCATTCAATTAGGACTCGTGTAGTGAACAAGTGCCATAATAACAGTGCCTGGCCTGTTAAGTATTTCCAGCATTTTCTGTTTATATTAATCTTTAGTTGGTTTGATTCTCATAATCACACCACAGAAGAGAATCTAACCATCTCCCCTTGATATTCAATGGCATTACCATCACTGAATCCCCCACTATCAACATCCTGGGGGTTACCATTGACCAGAAAATGAACTGGACCAGCCACATAAATACTGTGGCTACATCAGAGGCTGGGAATTCTGTGGCAAGTAACTCACCTCTTGACTCCCCAACGCCAGTCCACAATCTACAAGGCACAAGTCAGGAGCGTGGTGAAATACTCTCCACTTGCCTGGATGGGTGCAGCTCAACAACACTCAAGAATCTCAACACCATCCAGGACAAAGCAGCCCGCTTGATCACCACCTTAAACAATTACTCCCTCCATCACTGACGGACTGTTGCAGTAGTGTGTACCATCTACAAGAAGGACTGTAGGAATTCACGAAGCCTCCTTTGACAGCATCTTCCAAATTACGACTTCCACCACCTAGATTAGAAGAACAAGGGCAGCAGATGCATGGGAACACCACCATCTGCAAGTTCCCCTCCAAGCCACACACCATCCTGACTTGGAACCATATCGCTGTTCTTTCACTGTCACTGGGTCAAAATCCTGGAACTCCCTCCCTAACAGCACTGTTGGTGTACCTATACCACATGGACTGCAGCAGTTCAAGAAGGCAGCTCACCACCACCTTCTCAAGGGCAATTAGGCCTGGTCAATAAATGCTGGACTAGCCAGCGATGACCACATCCCATGAAATGTTTTTTTAAATGTTAGGGAGGCGATGATAGCTCAGTCAAAAAGAAGGGATTTACAAGGTTGTCAAAGGTGGATAGAGTCGTGGTGAGGTCAGCAGGTTCAAGCATGGTCCAAACAATAGGGCCAAGACAACTGAAGAGAACTGCCACTAATGGTGGGACAAAAGGCCTACTTTGGTACTTTGAAGAAATAGTAAAAGGTTTGTAAAAGGAGGAGTGGGGCCAATTAGTGACCAGAGAGGGGATTTACACATGGAGGCAGAGGCTATAGCTGAGGTATTAAATGAATGCTTTGTATCTGTCTTTACCAAGGAAGAAGATGCAACCCAGGCAATGTTGAAAGAGGAGGTAATTCAGACACTAGAGGGGTTTAAAATTGATAAAGAGGAAGTATTAGATAGGCTGTTTGTACTTAAAGTGGATAAAGCACCAGGGCCGGATGAGATGCATCCAAGGATACTGAGGGAAGTGAGGGTGGAAATCGTAGAGGCACTGGCCATAATTTTTCAGTCTTCCTTAGACTCAGGGGTGGTGCCCGAGGACTGGAGAATTGCAAACATTACACCCTTGTTCAAAAAAGGGTGTAATGATAAACCCAGCAACTACAGGCCAGTCAGTTTCGTTTCAGTGGTGGGAAAACTTCGAGAAAAGATATTTCAGGACAAAATCAATAGTCACATGGACAAATGCGAGTTAATTAAGGAAAGTCAGCATGGATTTCTTAAGGAAATATCATGTTTAACTAACTTGCTGGAGTTTTTTGAGGAGGTAACAGAGAGGGTTGATGAGGGCAATGCTGTTGATGTGGTGTACATGAACTTTCAAAAGGCATTTGATAGAGTGCCACACAACAGACTTGTGAGCAAACCTGTAGCTCATGGAATAAAAGGGACAGTAGCAACATGGATACAGAATTGGCTGAGTGACAGGAAACAAAAAGTAGTGGTTAATGGATGTTTTTCGGGCTGGAGGAAGGTTTGTAGTGGAGTTCCCCAGGGATCAGTGTTGGGACCCTTGCTTTTCCTGATAGAGATTAATAACCTAGACCTTGGTGTTCAGGGCATAAATTCAAAGTTGCAAATGATACAAAACTTGGAAGCATTGTGAACTGTGAGGAGGATAGTGTAGAACTTCAAAAGGACGTAGACAAGTTGGTGGAATGGGCAAACAGATGGCAGATGAAGTTCAATTCAGAGAAATGTGAGGTGATTCATTTTGGTAGGAAGAACATGGAGAGACAATATAGAATAAAGGGTACAATTCTAAAGGGGGTTCAGGAGCAGAGGAACCTGGCTGTATATGTGTATAAGTTATTGAAGGTGGCAGGACAGGTTGAGAGAGCAGTTAATAAAGCATACAGTATCCTGGGCTTTATTAATAGGGGCATAGAGTACAAGAACAAGGAAGTTATGTTGAACTTGGATAAGACATTAGTTCGTCCTCAGCTGGAGTATTGCATCCAATTCTGGGCGCCGCACTTGAAGAAAGACGTGCGGACATTGGAGAGAGTTCAGAAAAGATTCATGAGAATGGTTCGAGGGATGAGGAATTTCAGCTATGAAGATAGATTGGAGAAGTTAGGACTGTTTTCCTTGGAGAAGAGAAGGCTGAGAGGTGATTTGATAGAGGTATTCAAAATCATGAGGGGTCTGGACAGAGTCAATGGAGAGAAACGGTTCCCACGTGAAAGGATCGAGAACGAGAGGGCACAGATTTCAAGTATTTGGTAAGAGAAGCAAAAGCGACATGAGCAAAAACTTTTTCACGCAGCGAGTGGTTAAGGTCTGGAATGCGCTGCCTGAGAACGTGGTGAAGGCAGGTTCAACTGAAGCATTCAAAAGGGAATTAGACAATTATATGAAAAGGAAGAATGTGCAGGGTTACGGGGAGAAGGCAGGGGAATGGAACTGAGGGAGTTGCTCTTTCAGAGAGCCAGTGTGGACACGATGGGCCAAATGGCCTCCTTCTGCACTGTAACAATTCTGTGATTTTGTCAAGGGTTGTGGGGGTGGGGGCGGGAGTGTGGAATGCAAGGATGAAAGTTGCAGCGAAAGCATGGCACTGCCACAGAGTGGATTGAAGATCAGGATGAAGATTTTAAAATTAATGCTCATTGAAATGAATCCAATGTAGATCAGGGAGGAGGGGGAGGGATGGGTGAATGGAGCTGGGTCTAGGTAGGATGGTTTTGAGCAAGTTGGAATTTGTCCCAGTCAACACTGAAATCTGTATGAATGAACAAATAGAAGATCTTTCAATAGTGTAACAGTGGTTCATGCTACTCATGGAATGAATTACCCCGTCTACCTTCCCTTGTCCTCCACCTTACATCCTTAGTATATTTAATGAGGTTTCTTTTATTATGTATATAAACTCTCATTTAGATTACTGGATTTCTATCTTTTCCAGTTACTGTATCCATATAAATATAATCCACATCAAAGCTTTGACTGGATCATGGCCTTGTAATCACTCCTACGTACTCATTATATTCTGTGCGAAGCAGAACTGGCGTGTTCTGCAGATCACATTTTCCAGATGGCATAATTTACTGTAAACTACCAATCAAACAGACCTCAGTTAGCCTGCAGGAACTGTGACTTTCACAACCAAACCAACTATCCTGTTGCTGACCTTTGACCAGCAGAGTCTTGATGTTTCTCCAAGCTGTTGAAGAGATTGTGATTGAACTGTAAAGCTCCAATACAATCTCTAGACCTGCTCCTTGCTGGATGATCCATAAGGAGATTAAAACTTGAATGGAGGCTGAAGAAGGCAGATCAACTGCAATCTATGATGTTAATGGCAACCTGCCTGTTGTGAATTTTCACATTTGTTCTCCTGAAAAGGTGGTGAAATCTCTTTGGAAATAATCAAAAGCAGTGGATACAGAGAACTCAATTCATGTCGCAATGGGGAGATGTTACAATTGGTATTCCAGGAAGATGAGATCAAACTAACCGGAAAGCCTTAATCATCCGAACCTATTTCATGGAAAAACAATTTTTTTTACACAGAAGTGTGGCTGTCTAGATGTTTGACTGTGCAACAAGTAGTTTGTGTCTTTGATGTGGCAGCTTTCCTCTGATCTTTGCGTTTGAACATTGGCCCTTGTAATGAAGAATGAAGGTTTCATGATGCAGGATCTGGAGCTTGACCAGACCCAGTTTGGCAGTTGCAGCAGGTAGCTGACAGTCGGTTACTGTAGTTGGTGTTTTTGTGGTAATTCATTCAACCAATTACTGCAATTAATACATTCTAGTGCAGGAAATGTCCAAAATTTGGAAGTTTAAATCCATTCTCTTGTTAATTTATGTCAATCTCAAACTGCTGATGCCAACAGACGTTGGTAATCTTATTCAACAATGAGAGAATGGTTGTGAAATTTTTTAGTAGACGCTCCCTTAATTAATTACTGGTAAAACCTGACCTCAGAAGCTATGCAAATCACTGCCCCGTTCTTCATGTCCGGTGTACATTCAAGATTGCATTTCCCACCATCCAATCACCCTCCGCACCCCCCGCCCCCTGCCCCCACCCCCCCACCACCACCCCATACTGCACCCTCCAGTTTTCTCTCCTCCTCTCCTGAGGGCACCAATTAAAAAAAAAGACTTGCATTTATATAGCACCTTTCATGACCACAGGATGTCCCAAAGCACTTTACAACCAATGAAGTACTTTAGAAATGCAGACACTGTTGGAATGTATGAAACACGGCAGCCAATTTGCACACAGCAAGATCCCACAAACAGCAATGTGGTAATGACCAGATAATCTGTTAGTGATGTTGGTTGAGGGATAAATATTGGGCAGGACACCGGGGAGAACTCCCCTGATACTCTTCAAAATAATGTCATGGGGTCTTTTAGATTCACCTAAGAGGGTAGACGGGGCATTAGTTTTTTTAAAAAGTCTATAAAAAGAATTGACTACATGCCGGAATGAGATCAACAGTTTAAATTGTTTACTTTCTGGGCTGCAGATTAATTGGCGTGGCATTAATAATTAACATGTTGTTGGAAAAGTTGCATATGCTATCACGTACCAGCTCTAACTTTCTGCACTCTAACTTCAATTTGAGTTTAATGCGCAAATCGGGCAAGTTATTAAAAATAACGTGGAGGTTGAGGGCGAAACATCATTTGTGCAAGACTAATGACTGAACTGCACAAGTCAACCAGCAAATTATGGCAATTCACGACTCACAGCGAGTCTCTTTTTCGCCTGAACTTACTGGCCAACTTGCGCATTATTAATGGCGTGAAGTTACTGTTATTTTTCCAGCAAGATTTAGGAAAATTGTCACAGAAACTTAAATAATTAAATACTCAAAAAAATAGAAAAGTTAAAAAAAATACAGACGTGAGGCATTGTACGTAATTAAGTGGTTAAACATTTTAAAAAAAAGGAACAGGAGTAGGCCATTCAGCCCTTCAAGCCTACACCGCCATTCAATACGATCATGGCTGATCGTCCAAACTTAGTACCCTGCTTCCGCTTTCTCCCCGTATCCCTTGATACCTTTAGTCCTAAGAACTATATCTAACTCTTTCTTGAATATATTTAATGATTTGGCCTCAACTGCTTTCTGCGGTAGAGAATTCCACAGGTTCACCACTCTCTGGGTGAAGAAATCCTCCTCATCTCAGTCCTAAATGGCTTACCCCTTATCCTTAGACTGTGATCCCTGGCCCTGGACTCCCCTCCTATCAGGAACATCCTTCCTGCATCTAGCCTGTCTAGTCCTGTTAGAATTTTATAGGTTTCTATGAGATCCTCCATCACTCTTCTGAACTCCAGCGAATATAATCCAAACTGGCTCAATCTCTCCTCATACGTAAGTCCGACCATCCCAGGAATCAGCCTGGTACACTTTCACCGCACTCCCTCTATAGCAAGAACATCCTTCCTCAGATAAGGAGACCAAAACTGCACACAATATTCCAGATGTGGTCTCACCAAGGCCCTGTATAATTGCAGCAAGACATCCTTGCTCCTGTACTCGAATCCTAACGCTATGAAGGCCAACATACCATTTGCCTTCTTAACTGCCTGCTGCACCTGCATGCTTACTTTCAGCGACTGGTGCACAAGGACACCCAGGTCTCATTGCACCTCCCCCTTTCCCAATCTATCGCCGTTCAGATAATAATCTGCCTTTCTGTTTTTGCCACCAAAGTGGATAACCTCACATTTATCCTCATTATACTGCATCTGCCATGTATTTGCCCACTCACTCAACCTGTCCAAATCACACTGGAGCTTCTCTGCATCCTCCTCACAGCTCACACTCCCACCCAGCTTTGTGTTGTCTGCAAACTTGGATATATTACATTTAATTCCCTCATCTATATCATTAATATATATTGTGAATAGCTGGGGTCCTAGCACCGATCCCTGCGGTACCCCTCGTCACTGCCTGCCACTCGGAAAAAGACCCGTTTATTCCTACTCTTTATTTCCTGTCTACCAACCAGTTCTCTAACCATGTCAGTACCTTACCCCCAATCCCATGTGCTTTAATTTTGCACACTAATCTCTTATGTGGCACCTTTTCGAATGGCTTCTGAAAGTCCAAATACACCACATCCACTGGTTCTCCCTTATCTATTCTACTTGTTACATGCTCAAAAAATTCTAGTAGATTTGTCAAGCATGATTTCCCTTTCGTAAATCCATGTTGACTCTGTCCGATCCTGTCATTGTTTTCCAAGCGCTCTGCTATTACATCTCTTACAATGGACTCCAGCATTTTCCCCATTACCAACGTCAGGCTGACTGGTCTGTAATTCCCTGTTTTCTCTCTACCTCCTTTTTTAAATAGTGGGGTTACATTAGCTACCCTCTAATCTGTTGGAACTGTTCCAGGGTCTATAGAATCTTGAAAAATGACCAGCAATGCATCCACTATTTCTAGAGCCACTTCCTTATGAAGCATTTACTGGAGTTTGAACCCCTTTAATAACAAAATAAATTTGACAAATTCAGCAAGTTGTTATTAATTTCTGTTATGTCACTGTTATGTATCTTAAATTTAAAAAAATAGAAAATGCTGGCTAAAGAAAGGAAAGGAGAGGAAACAGATAGAAAGAGAAAAAGACTATGATATACTGTCTGGGCCCTGTAATCTAAGGAAGGCAAGAGCTTCAAACACTATGTTTGTCGCTCCCCCCTTGCCTCCAGTTCTCAGGTATAAATGTCAACGTTAGTTGTGGCTCAATGGTAGCATTCTTGCCTGAGTCTCAAGTTCTTGGTTCTATCCCCATCACTCCTCTGCTTGTGGGAGATTATTCTTGAGCAATCAGAGAGCTGACATTGTCAGCGGATTGAATGAAATGAGCTGGAGGACTGACTGAGTTAAACATCTGTTATCAAATGAGTTATCGTATTTTAAACAATGTCAGCTTTGGGCACTTGACACTCTTGTCTTGGAGTTGGAAGGTTGTTATTTAAAGTCTGAAATGACAGATTTGAACTCATAATCTAGGCTGGCACTCCACTCAGTACTGAAGACGTTATTCCATTGCTGGCGGTGCCATCTTTTGTCTGTGATGTTAAACTAAGACTCCATTCACTTGCTCAAGTTGATGAAGAAGATCCCATGGTGCTAATTTGGAGCAGAGTCCTCCTGCAGCACTCAGAAATTTCCATCCTTCAGCTACCACCACCAAAACAGATTGTCTAGTCATTCATTCATTCAGCGTGTGTGAAATCTTATCTTTTCGATGTAACATTAAACTGAGGCCCCGTCTGCCCTCTCAGGTGGAGGGACACTACTTTGAAAAAGAGCAGAGGAGTTCTCCCAGGGAAGATCTGGCCAAATATTTATCCCACGACTCACATCATTAAGAAAAGATTGTCTGGATATTATCACATTGCTGTTTGTGGGAGCTTGCTGTGCGCAGATTGGCTGCCGTATTTCCTGCATTACAACAGTGACTCCACTTCAAAAGTACTTCATTGGCTGTAAAGCACTATGGAACATGCTGAGGTTGGGAAAGGCGCTATATAAATCATCCTTTCTCTCTTCATTATACCTTGGTTTACACTGATCAATATACAAACAGATTTTTCAGCTGGGCAGAGCCAATTCTGTTGAAGACTTTGAGCTACAGTTTTTATTTTCGCTTCCTATTCGCAATGCTAACTGAAATACTGGTGACTTTGCAGCATTTTGTTCCCTTCTGGATTTTCAGTGGTTCCATTTTTTAATGTATCCGCTCAATTCTCCAGTTTTGACAAACTAAGCATATTACAGGAGAGGCTGAGTTTATGACCAACCTCTTGGGCCAAATGTTTGAAGTTTTCTAAACATGCAATAAATCTGAGTTTTTAATAATCAAACTAAACGCATGAATAAATATTGATCTCCACTTGGTTTTAGTCAGTTTTGGAAATAAAAAAAATGTGAAAGATATTTTTAGCCACTTATATTAACCAGGTCTGCAATGTTTATGAAATGTGACTGTGCTATTTATCACCTGCACTGGTTTAAACTGGTTGGTTCACTGATTCACTAAAGTTCACTGAGGTGGAAAGGATTCATTTTTTGCAGAAGAAAAGTAGTCAAAAAGCAAAAGACTTAGAATCTTACAGCACAGGAGGAGGCCATTCAGTCCATCGTGCCTGTGTCAGCTCCTTGAAAGAGCTTTCCAATTAGTCCCACACCCTTGCTCTTTCTCCATTTCCCTGCAAACTATATCCTTTTCAAGTATTTATCCAATTCCTTTTGAAAGTTACTATCAAATCTGCTTCCACTGCCCTTTCAGGCAGTGCCTTCCAGATCAGAAAAGTACCATCTAGAAAAAAGTTGTTAAATGAACTCAATATACATCTGCCAAAATGTCTTCAATGGATAGAGTTGGTAGTTCTAAATTGAGATAATTCGATCCATGTTCCAGGCTAACTTACCTGGGTAGTGTGTAGTTTTGGATCAGAACAGGATCCCATTAACAAATCAAGCCACCGAGAAACCCACGAAGGTAGAGTTTCTGTCTGTCTGATACAAAGTGTGCATTTTTGCCCCCTTCCCTTCATTTAATTCCTGGAAGGTGGGTGGCACTAGCAAGTGGCGCATTCATTTATCTCCGTAGTTAGCTCGGCTATTTCAGGTGGCATTGACCTAACCATGTCAACTCTTCCTTCCACTGCACCCGCCCATTGTGCGTTAAGTTCACTGATCCAGTACCAACAAGGCTACACTGTGACTAAATGTGAACATTGTTATGAAAGTGCTTCTATTTTTACATTTTTTTGAGGACTCGTGTTTTAGAATTGTGGAGCTGGATTCATTGGAGGACTGAAGTGATTCCATAGATGCTGGACTTTTTTTTTTAAAGGATCACTAGAAGGATTCTGTCTAAAAACATTTACTGGATGTCACATGTCTTCAGCTAAGCAAACAACAAGTGCCTTCTGACTATGTTTACAAGAGAAGTGACATGTCAAGATTTATGGTGCTCAAGAGTGGGTTTCATTTTTTGCATACTGTTCTATGTTAGTTTGGAGGTCAGCCTGCTAAAAGAGACCATTTCTTCTTTTCTACACTTCCTTGAGAAACCCTGAGACTCAAGTGTAAGAAATAGAGAAACTGAAGCAGCATTTTTCCTGAGAAGCTTCTGGAAGACTTCCTCTCAACATTTCCTGAATGAACTGCTTCTAAAAAGATCCCAGTGACCCGTCTACGTGTACTCAGATGCCAGAATGTATGCCTTTTGGAACATAACATATCTTATCCTTTTTCTTCAAGATTTAACAAGTACTTTGGCCAAAGCATCTTTATTTTTGCGTATTTTGTGTGTGTGTGTGTTGGGTATTTAGAAGGGAATATGTATATATTTACTGTCATATTTCAAACTGTGTGTTAAGCTTTTCATCTTTATTGACTATGTCTTGTTTTATAATAAATTAATACTTTTGTTGTTTATTAAAGAAACCTGGTTGGTGGACTTTATTCTGAAACTAAAATAGATAGAGTATAAAATTTGCCAAATCGGTAACTAGGTACACGATTAAATCAATGTTGTGTCTTGTGGAGAAGTGGAACTAGAGAAAGACAGTGCCACTCCTCCCACCTTGGTTATAGCAACATGGTCACATATTTCCTACACTCCAACAGTGACTACACTTTAAAAGAACTTCATTGGCTGTAAAGCACTTTGGGATGTCTTAAGGATGAGAGATACGCTATATAAATGTAAGTTCTTCATTTTTCTTTATGTTTAAAAGCTCATAAACCACAGTAATTAAATTGATAATTCCGCAGTTTGGCTTCAGAAAAAGTTAATGGCATTTCAAAGACAGAAATATTTCCATTTATGTTGCACTTTTATCAACTCATTGAAAGGCTTCAAGGTGCTGCAATTTCATTTATATAGTGCCTTTAAAGTACTAAAACATCCTAAGATGCTACACAGGAATGTTACCAAACAAAATGTGACACCAAGCCAGATAAGGAGTTATCGCGGCAGACGATCAAAAGCTTGGACAAAAAGGTAGGTTTTCAGGAATGTCTGAAAGGCGGAAAGATTGGATGAGAGGCGGAGAGGTTTGGGGAGGGAATTCCAGAGCTTAGGGCCCTGGGGGCTGAAGGCATGGCCAGCAGTGGTGGAGTGATTAAAATTGGGGATGCTCAACAGTCCAGAATTAACTGAGCACAGATGTTTTGGAGGGTTGTGGGGCTCGAGGAGATTACAGAGATAGGGAGGGTGAGGCCATGGAGGAATCTGAAACCAAGGACAAGGATAAATGACATGTTGGATAACTGGAAAACTCAGTATCAAAAGGAAAAGTAAATGCATGTTGCTCTCAGTTCAATGCTAAAACACTACAGGTGCTGTTTAATATCATAAGAATCCCTACAATATATATTTTTGTGAGGTGCTTTTGAAGCAGGCATATTGTAGTCATTTCAAGATAGATTCTGAAATTGCTGGGGAATGATTGTTGCTGTCTTTCTGTATTGGGAGAAGTGGAGGAACCCATTTCCTTGGTCCTTGTGTCGATGCCACTTCAAAGGCTGATGGGTTACTCTGTTCAGGTGGATAGAATCCACTAAAGGATTAAAGGTCCCCAGGTCATCAGTTGCTTACTTCTGACCAGTGATTCTTGTCAATGCCTTGAAAGATGAATTGTTTATCTGCATTTTAATGCTTTGAGCCATCTCCCATTCGCCCATCACGCCAATGCTCGTTCACTTACATTGACTCACTGTTTGGTGACACCTCGATTTTAAAATCCTCATCCTTACCTTGAAATCCCTCCATGGCCTCACCCCCTCCCATGTCTGTAACCTCCTCCAGCCGTACAATCCTCCGAAACTTTTTTTCATTATTTGTTTCATGGGATGTGGGCGTCGCTGGCGAGGCCAACATTTATTGCCCATCCCTAATTATTTATGAGAAGGTGGTGGTGAGCCGCCTTCTTGAACTGCTGCAGCCCATGTGAGGTAGGTACACCCACAGTGCTATTAGGAAGGGAGTTCTGAGATTCTGACTCAGTGACAGTGAAGGAACGGAGATATAGTTCCAAGTCCGGATGGTGTGTGCCTTGGAGGGGAACTTGCCGGTGGTGGTGTTCCCACTCATTTGCTGCCCTTGTCCTTTTAGGTGGTAGATTCATATTGGTTGCTGATGGATGCCAACTCTGCTTTTGTCACAGCTCTTTGTGACTACACAAAGATGGGTCTTTCTAGTGTCATCAATACCCCAATGGGATTAAAGTTTATGATGTATAAGATGAATGTCCAAATAGTTCTCCAATATGGTTTGGTGAGTTATGTTCAACCTCCACCTCCATAGCCTCTCCATCACAAAATCTGATGACTTCTACCTTTATGACATTATCCATTTCTTCATCCCATCTGCTTTTGAAATCCTCCAGGCGCGATTATTCCAACACTCCCTTATCCAACCTTCTACCTTCCACCCTCTATAAACTTGAACTCAACCACAACTCTGCTGCTCATGTCTTAACTTGCACCATGTCCTGATCACCCATCACCCCTGTGATCACTGACCTACATTGGCTGCCATTGACCAATGCCTCACATTTAAAATTCTCCTCCTAATATTTAAATCGCTTCATGGCCTCAGCCCTCCCCATCTCTGTAACCTCCTCCAGCCCTATAACCTTCCAGTTACTCCAACTCTGGCCTCTTGTGCATGCCCTACTTCCTTTACCCAACCATTGACGGCCATGCCTTCATGCCAAGAGCTAATGTCTGGAATTCCTTCCCTAATCCTTTCCGCCTCTCTCTCCTCCTTCAAAATGCTCCTTAAAACCTACATCTCTGACCAAGTTTTCAGTCACTTGTCCTAATGTCTCCTTCCTTGGCTCAGTGCAAGTTGTTGTTCTGCTGTTTTCTCAGCTGGGTTTCTGATGCTTACAGAAACTCATCAGTATGTTTGAGTCTCCAAAATAAAGCCCTGTTCAGGTCTCACCCACTCCCCATCTCTAATTTCACCCCTACAACCCTCGGAGAACTCTGCGCTCTTCCAATTCTGGCTCCTTATGCACCCCCACACTCCCTTTGCTCCACCATTGGCAGCTGTACCTTCAGCTTTGGAATTCTGTTCCTAAATCTCTGGCTATCTCTTCTCCTTTAAGACCTCTGGAAAAACCTACCTCTGTAATAAAGCGTTTAGTCACCCTTCCTAATAGCTCCTTCTTTGGCTCTGTGTCAATTCTTCTCTGATTATGTTCCTGTGAAGTGCTATGGAATGTTTTCCTATGTTAAGGGTGCTAAATAAATGCATGTTGTCACTGTTGGTCCGTCTTTGCTTGTGATAGATTGTCTTCCTTTGACACGTGCAAGATCCAAGACAAAGTGTGTTGAGTAATTTAAAAAATCACTTTCATTACAATCAATAAGTAACACAGCAGTGAGAGGGCAGGGAACACAACTTGGAGGGGTCCTGTGGAGGCACCAGTCTCATGGTGGACTGTAGTGACACGTGTTGTCCCCCTCTGGTTATTCACCCATGGGGCTGAACTTCACGTGCAATCACAGACTGTAAATGTTGTTAATTGTTTGGCATCTGTCCTGGAGTGCGTTTATGAAAGATGGGATCACCCGCTGATGATTGATAGGAAGGAAAGTACATCTGTTTATAGGTGTTAGACATGGTGTCAACAGGAAGCATTAACACTGCAACTTACTGCATAGCTGGCTCACAGCTGCACTGCACAGCAAGAGCACATCACCGTGCCTTCAGTAAAAACACAAAGTATTCATGGAAAAATGGTTTGATAAATGCTTTTCCATTGATCAACAGAAAGTAGGACTCCTCAAAATGCAGTTAACCTTTATTAGTGATTAATAACATTAGGGGCATAACAACAACTTTTGTCTTTATTGCATCTTTAATGTAGTAAAACGTTTCAAGGCCCTTCACAGGAGTGTAATCAGACACATAAGCAGATATTAGGACAGGTGACCAAATGTTTGGTCAAAGTGATAAGCTTTAACGAAAGGAGGAGAAAGAGGTTTACGGAGGGAATGCCATAGCATTGGAACATTGGAATGTGCTGCCTGGACAAATGCTTTCAAAAGGGAATTGGATAAAGAAAGAAAGACTTGCATTTATATAGCACCTTTCACAAGTTCAGGTCATCCCAAAGCACATTACAGCTAATAAAAAACTTCTGAAGTAAATTAGGAATTGTAAATTAGGAAACATGGCAACCGATTTGTACACAGCAAGCTCCCACAAACAGCAATTTAATAATGGCCACATACTCCGAGTGTGGTCTAACCAAGGTTCAGTACAAGTTTAACATAACTTCTCTGCTTTTCAATTTGAATGCTCTAGAAATAAACCCGAGTGCTTTGTTTGCTTTTGTTAATGTGTTGTTGGCCCGTGTTACCACTTCCAGCGGTTTGGGTTATCTGCACACAGGCAGCTGATGGCATTGCCGGGGACAGACAGCCCGCACCGGCTATTTAAATGAGCTGCCGCACTTAGGATCGCAGTGGCTCTGCAACATGCGGCCCGTATGGCAGCCCGTTGTATCAAAAAAGTCTCACCATAAAACCCAGTTCTTGGTTCCTTACTCATAGCAGTGGGAACAGTTTCTCCCTTTCCACTCTATCAAAACCCCTCTAACCTGGGAGCGGAGCGGAGCGGTGGCTGGCGGACCTGCGTGAAACCTGATCCGGAGCGGTGGCTGGCTCTGCCTCGTTCCCTGTGTCTCTCAGCGCGCAGAGACTCGAAAAGAGGGAAAAAAACTTAGTGAGATCACGGGAATTCTGCAAGATGATTGGTTGGGTAAGTAACAGCTGTTAGTGCATTTAAATTGCTTAAAAAAGGGGAAAGTTTCTTTTTTAAAAAAACCTCAAGTGATAAAGTGAGTAGTACTACTTAAATTAGTGTAATTTATTAAGGACTTTAGATTGTAGTGGATAGTGTTTAGAGTACAACAAGACCCCTAGTGTAATTAGTATTTTTTTTAAAGGGAGTAACTAAATTAATTTAAAGATGTCATGGCAGGAGAGCTCAGCCCTGTGATATGCTCCTCCTGCGCTATGTGGGAAATCAGGGATGCTTCCAGTGTCCCTGACAACCATGTGTGCAGGAAGTGTATCCATGTGCAGCTACTGACTGCCCACATTATGGAGCTAGAGCTGCGGTTGGATTCACTGTGGAGCATCCGCGATGCTGAGGACGTCGTGCATAGCACGTTTAGAGAGGTGGTCACACCGCAGGTAATGGCAGAACAGGCAGAAAAGGGATGGGTAACCACCAGGTGGAGTAGTAGGTGCAGGCAGGTAGTACAGGAGTCCCCTGTGGCCATCCCCCTCTCAAACAGATATACCACTTTGGATACTGTTGGGGGTATGACCTCCCAGGGAAAAGCAGCAACAGCCAGGTCCATGGCACCAAGGATGGCTCTGCTGCACAGCAGGGGAGAAAAAGGAGTGGAAGAGCTATAGTGATAGGGGATTCTATCGTAAGGGGTACAGATAGGCATTTCTGTGGCCGCAAACGTGACTCCAGGATGGTATGTTGACTCCCTGGTGCTAGGGTCAAGAATGTCACAGAGCAGCTGCAGGACATTCTGAAGGGGGAGGGTGAGCACCCAGAGGTCATGGTACACATTGATACCAACGACATAGGTAGAAAAAGGGATGAGATCCTGCAACAAGAATTTAGGGAGCTAGGTAGCAGATTAAAAAGCAGGACCTCTAAAGTTGTAATCTCTGGATTACTCCTGGTGCCACGTGCTAACGAGTATAGGAATAGGAGGATAGAGCAGATGAATGCATGGCTGAGGAGATGGTGCAGGAGGGAGGGCTTTAGTTTCCTGGATCACTGGGTCTGTTTCTGGCAAAGGTGGGACCTGTACAAGTTGGACGGGTTGCACCTGAACCAGAATGGGACAAGCATCCTTGCTGGGAGATTTGCTAGTTCTGTTGGTGGGGGGTGGGGGGGGGGTTTAAACTAATTTGGCAGGGGGATGGGATACAGAGTGGAGGTACAGTAGGGGGTAATATAGAACAAAAAGTGAATCTGCCTGGAAGGCAGAGCAAATATAGACCTGGTAAGGCACAAGGGAAAAATGCAAGGCTGGATTGCATCTATTTCAATGCACGTAGTCTTACTAGTAAGGCAGATGAATTGAGGGTGTTGACTAGCACATGGGATTATGATATTGCTATCACAGAGACATGGTTGAGGGAGGGACAAGACTGGCAGCTCAATATTCCAGGATATAGAATCTTCAGGCGTGATAGGGGAGGGGATAAAAGAGGAGGTGACATTGCACTGTTGATCAAGGAGTCAATTACTGTAGTAAGGAGGGATGATATCTTAGAAGGTTCCTCAAATGTGGCCATTTGGATAGAAATTAAAAACAAAAAGGGGGCAATCACTTGGCTGGGTGTGTACTACAGGCCTCCAAACAGTCAGCAAGAGATAGAGGAACAGACATGTAGGCAAATCTCTGAGAGGTGTAAAAATAATAGGGGAATAATAATAGGGGATTTCAACTTCCCCAACATTAACTGGGATAGTCTTAGTGCAAAAGGCTTAAAGGGGGCGGAATTCTTAAAATGCATACAGGAGAGCTTTTTGAGCCAGTATGTAGAAAGTCCTACAAGAGAAGGGGCAGTACTGGACCTAATCCTAGGGAATGAAGCTGGACAAGTGGTAGAAGTGTCAGTGGGGGTGCATTTCGGGGATAGTGACCATAACTCTGTAAGATTTAAGGTAGTTATGGAAAAGGACAAAGATGGACCAGAAATAAAGGTCCTGAATTGGGGGAAGGCCGATTTCAATATGTTAAAACAGGATCTGGCCAGAGTGGACTGGGAATAGCTACTTGTAGGAAAGTCTACATCACATCAGTGGGAGTCATTCAAAGAGGAAATAGTGAGAGTTCAGAGCCACATGTACCCATTAAGGTGAAGGGTAGGACTAACAAGCCCAGGGAACCCTGGATATCAAGGGATAGAGAGGATTGGATCAGGAAAAAAAAAGGAGGCTTACGGCAGATCCCAAGCACTGAAAACAGCGGAGGCCCTAGAGGAGTATAGAAAGCATAGGGTGGCACAGAGTGAAGAGGGGACATGAGAAAACACTGGCGGGCAAGATAACGGAAAATCCCAAAGTGTTTTATAAGTATATTAGGGGTAAGAGGATAACCAGGGAAAGAGTAGGGCCCATTAGGGACCAACATGGCAATCTTTGTGTGGAGCCGGAGGACATAGGTGAGGTTTTAAATGATTACTTTTCATCGGTGTTCACTATGGAGAAGGACGATGTAGGTGTAGAGATCAGGGAGGGGGATTGTGATATATTTGAACATATTAGCATTGAAAGGGAGGAATTATTAGCTGTTTTAGCGGGTTTAAAAGTGGATAAATCCCCAGGCCCAGATGAGATGTATCCCAGGCTGTTATGTGAGGCAAGGGAGGAAATAGTAGGGGCTTTGACACAAATTTTCAAATCATCTCTGGCCACAGGAGAGGTACCAGAGGACTGGAGGACAGCGAATGTGGTACCATTATTCAAGAAGGGTAGTAGGGATAAACCAGGTAATTACAGGCCGGTGAGTCTAACATAAGTGGTTGGGAAAATATTGGAAAAAATTCTGAGGGACAGGATTAATCTCCACTTGGAGAGGCAGTGATTAATCAGGGATACTCAGCATGGCTTTGTCAAGGGGAGATCGTGTCTAACTAACTTGATTGAATTTTTCGAGGAGGTGACTAGATGTGTAGATGAGGGTAAAGCAGTAGATGTAGTATACATGGAGTTCAGTAAGACTTTTGATAAGGTCCCGTGTGGGAGATTGTTTAATAAGGTAGGAGCCCATGGGATCCAGGGCAATTTGGCAAATTGGATCCAAAATTGGCTTAGTGGCAGGAGGCAGAGGGTAATGATCGAGGGTTGTTTTTGTGATTGGAAGCCTGTGACCAGTGGTGTACCACAGGGAGCGGTGCTGGGACCCTTGCTGTTTCTCGTGTACATTACTGATTTAGACGTGAATATAGGAGGTATGATCAGTAAGTTCACAGATGACACGAAAATTGGTGGTGTTGTAAATAGTGAGGAGGAAATCCTTAGATTACAGAGAGATATAGATGGGCTGGTAAGATGGGTAAATGGAATTTAATCCTGAAAAGTGTGAGGTAATGCATTTTGGGAGGACTAATAAGGCAAGGGAATATAGAATGGATGGTAGAACCCTAGGAAGTACAGAAGGTCAAAAAGACCTTGGTGTACTTGTCCATCGATCACTGAAGGCAGCAACACAGGTAGATAAGGTGGTTCGGAAGGCATATGGGATACTTGCCTTTATTAGCTGAGGCATAGAATATAAGAGCAGGGAGGTTATGATGGAGCTGTATAAAATGCTAGTTAGGCCACAGCTGGAGTACTGTGTACAGTTCTGGGCACCACACTATAGGAAGGATGTGATTGCACTGGAAAGGGTGCAGAGGACATTCACCAGGATGTTGCCTGGGCTGGAGCATTTCAGCTATGAAGAGAGACTGAAAAAGCTAGGGTTGTTTTCCTTGGAGCAGAGAAGACTGAGGGAGGGTTGGGGTGGGGGGGGTGGGGGGACATGATTGAGGTGTACAAGATTATGAGGGGCATTGATAGGTTAGATAGGAAGAAACTTTTTCCCTTAGCGGAGGGATCAAGAAAAGGGGACATAGATTTAAGGTAAGGGGCAAGAGGTTTAAGGGGGATTTGAGGAAAAGTTTTTTCACCCAGAGGGTGGTTGGAATCTGGAACGCACTGCCTGAAGAGATGGTGGAGGCAGGAACCCTCACAACATTTAAGAAGTATTTATATTAGCACTTGGAACGCCATAGCATACAAGACTATGGGCCAAGTGCAGGAATATGGGATTAGAATAGTTGGTGGATGGCCAGCAGAGACACGATGGGCCGAAGGGCCTTTTTCTGTGCTGTATAACTCTATGACTCAATGACTAATAATTCTTCCCTTAATCTTCACTGTTTTAAGGAGAACAAGCCCCATCTTCTCTGGTCTCTCTATGTAATTTAAGTCCCTCATCCCTGGTACATTCTGGTAAATCTGCTCAGCAGCCTCTCCGAGGGCTTGACATCCTTCCTAAAGTGTGGTGCCCTGAATTGGACACAGTATACTACTTTTAAATTGAAAAATCAAGGAAGGAATTTATATTAATCCTTTATAAATCTCTGGTTAGGCCTCAGCTGGAGTATTGTCTCTAATTCTGGGCACCAGTCTTTAGGAAGGATGTTAGGCCCCAGAGAGGCTGCAGAGGAGATTTACCAGAATGTGCCAAGGATGAGGAATTTCTGCTAGGTGGAGAGATTAGAGAAGCAGGGGTTGTTCTCCTTCGAGCAAAGAAAGCTAAGGGGAGATTTAATGCAAAATTACGAGAAGTTTTGACAGAGAAAATAAAGAGAAACTTTCCACTGGCTGAGAGGACACAGATTTAAAGTAATTGGCAACTAAGCCAGGGGTGAAATTAGACTTTTTTTAAAACTAGAGTGAGTTGTTGTGTACTGGAACACACTGGCTGAAAGTATGATGCAGGTAGATTCAACAGTAACTTTCAAAAAGGAATTGGATAAATACTGGAAAGGGAGAAAAATGAAGGGCCACGGGGAAAGAGCATGGGAACGGGACTCATTGGATCGATCGGTCAAAGAGCCAGCACAGTAACGATGGGCCAAATGGTCTCCCTCTGCGCTGTAAAATTCCACGATTCTCTAAAACCCAGATAAAGGCCGAGTTGCAAAGGGCAGGTTGTCATCAGATGAGGACAAAAAACGTGAGAACTCAAGACACAAAACCATAAATCTAGGTTGATAATCCAACGCAGTATTTTGGGAGTACTGCGTTATCGGACGTCCCATCTGCCCTCTCAGGTGGACATATTTGATGCGATGGCACTGTTCAAGGAAGAGCAAGGTGGTTATCCTCGGTGTCCTGGCCAATATTGATCCCTCAATCAGCATCGCTAAAACAGATTATCTGCTCATAAACATCTTGCTATTTGTGGAATCTCGCTGCGTGCAAATTGGCTGCTGCATTTTCTGCAGTACAGCAGTGCTTCAAAAAGTACTTAATTGACTGTAAAGCACTTTGGGACATTTTGAGGAGTGTATAAGTCAGGGTTTTTCAACTGGGGGTCTGCAAGAAGGTGTCAAGGAGTCTGCTATAAATAATTTCTGGTATTTCAAAAAGAATAAAACACTGCTGAGTAAAGGTGGGATTGAACTGAAGAAACTGTCAGCTTCAGCCCCGACTCGGACCTCCTGTTTGCTCCCTCTCGAATGTCTGTGAGATGACAATGGCACCCACTCTCTAAGAAAGGGAGAGAGGCGGCTGTCGCTGAGTGCAGCTCCCTTGCACGACCTTTCCGTCCTCTGCTCTCTTCTCTGTATATCTTGTTTCCTCCCCCGCCGCACCCCCCACTAAGTGTCCTAATGCCACGTTGCGTGCATTATTGTTCCCCCTTCCCCTGGCTAATTGGGGCAGCTGCTCTTGCACTGACACCCCTCGTTCCTGAATCTTCTCTCTGCCACACATCACCAGCAGCAACTATAACCCATTCAGTAAAAGTATCCAGCAACCACTGAAATCAGCCAATGGCAGCTCCACGTGCACATGGGCTCCACTTCAGAATTCAATTTTTTTTTTGTCCCATTTTAGTTATTCATGTGGTCACGACCATCAATCAAATGGAGAAGGGACAAGGAAATAGGCGGCAGCCGCAGGAAGAAAGAAAATGCTGTGGTCAGTGAGTCATTGACTTCACGGAGGATGAAGACTACAATAGGTCAACATTAGAAAACTTTCAGGATTGACACTACCAACAAAACTAGAAAAGTGTACAAACTCATTTAAATATTCTGCACTGTTCAGATTTCCCATTTTCTCTTCTACTGTTTTCGAAGTGTTGAGCGACACTGTAGTATAGTTACAAAGGGTGATAGTTACCCTTTAGTGCCTAACCTCATTCTTTTGTCACCTGCCGAGCCTCTACCTTGACTGTTTGCCTTCTTACTCTACCAAAGAGGGTTGGTTGACATCCTTCCATCTACGAAAGATAATGGACACGCAGCAAACAATCGATTTAGGTGGGGTGTCTTCTCTTGGTGCAACTTTGCTGATGGCTGTGAAGGTCAATCCTGGAGAGGCAGGTTCTGCCACATGTGAAGCTGCCGAGTGAGTTGTTGTTCTTGATGTTGGTGCCTGTTGCCAAGCTGCTGTAGCCACTGGGTTATCATGGTAGTGCACACCAATCCACAGGATGTGTCGCCATTTCCCTCTTTCACCAGCTAGTGACTCCCAGGTGTGATTGTCGACAGTTAGAGCCTTCATGTCACATTTGTAAGCATCCTTGAAGAGGAGCTTTGGGCGCCCCACTGGTCATCTGGCCCCAGCTACCTCACCACACAGAAGATCCTTGGGTATGCAACTGTCTTCCATCCTGCAGACGTGTCTGCAAAGAGGGAATCGCGGACAGACCTGATTGTTCACATCCAATGTTAGCCTCCTGGAATCACCTGGAATAAAACATTACTCTGGATCTGCGGTGAGCAATTTGGGGAAAAAATCATACCGGCCTTTAAAAAGGTGTTTTTTCTTTTCATTTTCATTGTACACTTTGGTTTACTGGTTATAAAAATATTGGAGATGGGGGGAAAATGGCTCTTTGACTGACAATCAAGCCGAGAACTGGGACTGACTGATGTGCTGGGGATAAACAGTGAAGCAGTCAGGGCTTGAGGGGGAAAAGAGGGAGACTGGAGTGAGGTGATTGGGTCTCGTGCGAATGGAAAGAGGGAGTGGGTTAGGCATGGGGACCAGTAATTTCTGCAGCGTTGGAATAGCAGCAGCCGCAGCAGTAATGTGGTGCGTTGAAGCGGCACTGAAAGAATTTTTATACAGAAAAAACTACTTGTCTTATAGGGGGAGCGTGGAATTGTTATAACATTGGATGGGGTGGGGGCCTCAGAAGCATAAAGGTTGAGAACCTCCACTATAAATAATGGTCTTATTTTCTTTCTTTAAAGTTTGACTTTTAAAAACCTTTTGATTGTTGAAGTTTTTCTTGGAACCGAACAAGTTTGGGTAGAATGTGATGTGATGCTTTCATAAGAAATAGGAGCAGGAGTAGGCCATTCAGCCCCTCGAGCCTGCTCCGCCATTCAACAAGATCATGGCTGATCTGATTGTTGCCTTAACTCCATTTCCCTGCCTGCGCCCCATAAGCCTTGACTCTCTTGTACATCAAAAATTTGTCTAACTCAGCCTAGAATATATTCAATGACCCAACCTCCACTGCTCTCTGGGGAAGAGAATTCCAGAGATTAATGACCCTTTGAGAGAGGAAATTCCTCCTCATCTCAGTCTTAAAAGGGAGACCCCTTATTCTGAAACTGTGGCCCCAGTTCTAGATTCCCCCACAAGAGGAAACATTCTCTCAGCATCTACCCTGTCAAGTCCACTCAGAATATTTTATGTTTCAATAAGATCACCTCTCATTCTTCTAAACTCCAGTGAGTATAGGCCCAACCTGCTCAACCTTTCCTCATAAGACAAACCCCTCATCCCAGGAATCAACCTAGTGAACCTTCTCTGAACTGCTTCCAATGCAAGTATATCCCTCCTTATGTAAGGAGACCAAAACCGTACACAGTACTGGAGGTGCAGTCTCACCAATGCCCTGTAGCTGTAGCAATACTTCCCTACTTTTTTACTCCATCCCCCCTGCAATAAATGCCAACATTCCATTTGCCTTCCTAATTACTTGCTGTACCTGCGTGCTGACTTTTTGTGATTCAAGTACAAGGATACCCAGATCCCTCTGTACCGCAACATTCTGCAGTCTCTCTCCATGTAAATAACATTCTGCGTTTTTAACACAGTGCAACAGATTTGTGAATCACACTATATAATTACTTTTGTGAATTCAAAGCCCCTAAGAACTTGACGGAGACTGTTCAATTTTATTTTACTTTGAAGTTTTAAAAGAACCTTTGAGGCAATTTAATTCCATCGGTCTCATCTAGAAATCAATCCAATGTCTTACATTATCCCCTCCACACACCTCCCACAGATTAAATAGTGAATAGCCAAGTGAGTGCAAGTCAGTAGTGGCACTCAAAGATTCAGCCAATAAACTAAAAATATTAGAATTAAGTAATGTTCAACAAAGAAGTAAATTTTACAGAAATATGCGGTGTTACCTTTAAATTATTCTTGCTGTTAAAAAATTTAGAACTAAATTGCTTGCAATTCAGTATTAAGATCATATTCAGAGACAACAAAATGGCAAGTATCATACAGGTGCAGTTGGGGCCCTCTTCTATATTTGGACTTAGGTAAACAGTTGGTACAGAGTGAAAAGGACCTTTAACTCTGTACCTTAAATGCACCATACCTGACCTGGGAGTGCTCAATGCCTACACTTTGTGCCCTAAAATGGAAAGCATTCCATTTGTTAGAGCTAACACTTACACATTGAGGATCACGAAGTTACCAAAACAAGTGCTGATTCTGGACACGATAACACTTAAAAAAAATGTTGAACAGAATTTGTTGCTGAGCAGTTGTACGAATGAAATCTCATTGGGCATGAGGCAGTGACATCTTGTGGACGCAAGTGCAAACTACACTACAGAACCATAACAAAGTTACGGCACAGAAGGAGGCCATTCAGCCCATTGTGTATGCGCTGGCTGAAAAAAACTAGCTGCCCGATCTAATCCCACCTTCCAGCACCTGGTCCATAGCCTTGCAGGTTACAGCACTTCAGGTGCAGGTCCAGGTACCTTTTATATAAGTTGAGGGTTTCTGCCTCCACCACCGATCCGGGCAGTGAATTCCCACCATCCTCTGGGTGAAAAAGTTTTTCCTCATGTCCCCTCTAATCCTTCTACCAATCACCTTAAGTCTGTGCCCTCTAGTAAGTCTAGGGGACTCCGCTAGGGGAAAACAGGTCCTTCCTGCCTACTCTATCTAGGCCCCTCATAATTTTATACATCTCAACTAAGTCACCCCTCAGCCTCCTCTGTTCTAAGGAAAACAACCCTAGCCTGTCCAATCTTTCCTCATGGCTGTAACTTTCAAGCCCTGGCAACATTCTTGTAAATCTCCTCTATACTTTCTCCAGAGCAATTATATCCTTCTTGTAATGTGGTGACCAGAACTGTACGCAATACTCCAGCTGTGGCCTCACCAACGTTTTATACAGTTCCAGCATTACATCCCTGCTTTTGCATAGGTCAGTTAGCTTGACACCTGTTGTGGGGAAGGTTTTAGAATCGATCATTAAGGAGGTTATAGCTGGGCACTTAGAAAAACTCAAGGTAATTGGGATAGTTAGCATGGTTTTGTGAAAGGGAAATCATGTTCAACCAATTTATTGGAGTTCTTTGAAGGAGTAACATGTGGATAAAGGGGAGCCCGTTGACGTACTGTACTTGGATTTCCAGAAGGCATTTGACAAGGTGCCACATAAAAGATTATTGCGCAAAGTAGGAGCTCATGGTGCAGGGGGTAACATATTAGCCTGGACAGAAGATTGGCTGGCTGGCAGAAAACAGAGAGTTGGGCGGCACAGTGGCGCAGTGGTTAGCACCGCAGCCTCACAGCTCCAGTGACCCGGGTTCAATTCTGGGTACTGCCTGTGTGGAGTTTGCAAGTTCTCCCTGTGTCTGTGTGGGTTTCCTCCGGGTGCTCCGGTTTCCTCCCACATGCCAAAGACTTGCAGGTTGATAGGTAAATTGGCCATTAGCAATTGCCCCTAGTATAGGTAGGTGGTAGGGAAATATAGGGACAGGTGGGGATGAGGTAGGAATATGGAATTAGTGTAGGATTAGTATAAATGGGTGGTTGATGGTCGGCACAGACTCAGTGGGCCGAAGGGCCTGTTTCAGTGCTGTATCTCTAAAAAAAAAAGTATGCATAAATGGGTCCTTTTCTGATTGGCAGGATGTGACGAGTGGAGTCCCGCAGGAGTCTGTGCTGGGGCCTCAACACTTTACAATTTATATCAATGACTTAGATGAGAGGAGCAATAGCATGGTAGCTAAATTTTCAGATGACACACAGCTAGGTAGGAAAATATGTTGTTAAGAGGACATAAGGAGATTGCAGACCAACATAGATAGGTTGAGTGAGTGGGCAAAAATCTGGCAGATGGAGTATAATGTGGGAAAATGCGAAGTTGTTTACTTTGGCAGGAAGAATAAAAAAGCAGAGTATTACTTACATGGGGAACGACTGCAGAATTCCGAGGTGCAGAGGGGTCTGGGTGTTCTAGTGTAGGAGTCACAAAAGGTTAGTATGCAGGTACAGCAAGTAATAAAAAAGGCTAATGGAATGCTATCCTTTATTACAAGAGGAATTGAAAATAAAAGTATGCTTCAGTTATACAGGGCATTGGTGAGACCACATCTTGAATACTGAGTGCAGTTTTGCTCTCCTTATTTAAGGAAGGATGTGAATGCGTTGGAGGTGGTTCAGAGGAGGTTTACTAGATTGATACTTGGAATGAGCGGGTTGTCTTATGAGGAAAGGTTGGACAGACTGGGCTTGTTTTCACTGGAGTTTAGAAGAGTGAGGGGAGACTTGGTTGAAGTGTATAAGATCCTGAATGGTCTTGACAAGGTAGATGTGGAAGGGATGTTTCCTCTTGTGGGTGAGTCCAGAACTAGGGGGCACCCTTTTAGGACAAAGACGATGAGAAATTTTTTTCTCTCAGAGGGTTGTGCGACTTTGGAACTCTCTGCCTCAGAAGGTGGTGGAGGCGGGGTCATTGAATATTTTTAAGGCGGAGGTAGATAGATTCTTGTTAGGCAAAGGAATCAATGATTATCGGGGTTAGATGGGAGTGTGGAAGTTGAGACAGAAACAGATAAGCCAGGATCTTATTAAATGGCGGAACAGGTTTGGCAGGCTGAATGAATTTCTGTTCCTAATTCGTATGGTATGGTCGTATTCTATACCTCGGCCGATAAAGGAAAGCATTTCATGTACCTTCTTCACCACTTTATCTACCTGTCCTGCCATCTTCAGGGACCTGTGGACATGCACTTCGAAGTCTCTCACTTCTTCTACCCCTCTCAATATCTTCCACCCAGCATAGGTGCATTTAAAGGGAAGCTAGAGAAGTACATGAGGGAGAAAGGAATAGAAGCATCTGCTGATAGGGTGAGGTGTGGTAAATAGAGTGACAGGAGGCTTGTGTGGAGCATAAACAACAGCATAGGCAGTTGGGCTGAAAGGCCTTTATTTTTTTTTATTTATTTTATTTAGAGATACAGCACTGAAACAGGCCCTTCGGCCCACCGAGTCTGTGCCGACCATCAACCACCCATTTACACTAATCCTGCACGAATTCCATATTCCTACCACATCCCCACCTGTCCCTATATATTTCCCTACCACCTACCTATACTAGGGGTAATTTATAATGGCCAATTTACCTATCAACCTGCAAGTCTTTGGCATGTGGGAGGAAACCGGAGCACCCGGAGAAAACCCACGCAGACACAGGGAGAACTTGCAAACTCCACACAGGCAGTACCCAGAATTGAACCCGGGTCGCTGGAGCTGTGAGGCTGCGGTGCTAACCACTGCGCCGCCCCTTTATTTCTGTACTGTAGATTCTATCGGCATTCCTTTCATGAGAAACCTGTACATATGCTCAATATGAGACTAAACAGGTGAAATATCAAAATGGGAAATCTTATTTTCCTCCTTCGACACATGTAGGTTAATTTTACAATATAGACACACTCACAGGCAAAGCATGAAAGTGACTTATCTATTATGGACTAAGGTACAGACTCCTTTATGCTCAGTTTTCCTCACAGCAGGGGAAAGACAGCATTGTCAGTGGAAGCACCACATCAGGGCAGTACTGTTAACAGCTTCTCCTCTCCATTCCTTCAGCACTATGGTATTTCAATAGCAGCGTTCCCTCCCAACTTTAGTTCAGGGTCCCTGCTGTTGATTTAAAATTGGAAACAAGTCCCAACAGCTAAAATACAGGGGAGAGATTTAAAATCAGCAGCAGCAAGTCTGGAGCAAAGTCAGGAGGGAGCGATGCCATTGAAATATCACAGTGCTGGTGGAGAAAAGCAACAGCTGAGGAGAATGCAGTGGTTGAAACAAGATACGCAGATAACTAGCCAAAGGAAAACAATTTTGTTGGATAGGAACCAGAAATGTTGACCATCCTCTTCCATAATGATATTACAATATTTGGACTGTACAGAAATCAGCATTCACATTGCCTTTTGGTCAAAGTAGCTCAGGGGCAGTGTGCTCAAAGTGAACAACAGCTTCACAGTTGGCATGCGCCCTGGACATAATATGTTTTACCAGAAAAAACAATGGCTCCACCAAAACTGGGTGACTGTATTGGTGCCATTTCCTACTCCCGCCCATAACTGGAAAACTTCATCAACTTTGCTTCCAATTTCCATCCTTCACTCACCTTTACATGGTCCAACTCTGACACTACCCTTCCCTTCCTCGACTTCTCTGTCTCCATCTCTGGGGATAGACTGTCCATTAATATTCATGATAAACCCACCAACTTCCACAGCTACCTCGAATACATTTCCTCACATCCTGCTTCCTGTAAGGATTCCATTCTCCCAATTTCTCCATCTCCGGCGCATTTGTTCTGATGATGCAACCTTCCACAACAGCGCTTCTGATTCTATTTTCCTTTTTCCTCAACCGAGGATTCCCACCCCGTCAATGCGGTTGACAGGGTCCTCAACCGTGTCCACACTTCTGCCCTCACCCCCTCCCCTCCCTCCCAGAACCACCACAGGGTTCCCCTTGTCCTCACTTTCCACCCCACCAGCCTACACATCGAAAGGATTATCCTCCGCCATTTCTGCCACCACCAGCATGATGCTGAAGTGATTTATGACTTTAACCCCTCACGGGACTAAACCAAATCAATGAGTACATCCGTATGAATCTCCTTTAATCAAGTTCAAACCAGACAAATTCTCAGACATTTATTTGGGTCTAAAGAATTGTACAAGCTTTCACTCAAAGAAAGAAAACCAATAGAGAATATTACCATCTTTTGGATAGCCTATTTTTAATAATTATGACTAAGTCATAAATATCCCAGATAGTATAAGGGTATGGGAACTCTCTTCAATATGTATCTCTCCACTTAAAGAGACAGAGAGAGGGGGTTCTTTGTAGTTCTATGCAGAATACTACATGAGACGATTTATTAACTTTTATAGATTTATTAAAAAAATTAACATGCAGTACACTTCTAAGTGGATAAGTATATCACAATATCAAATATTACTAAAAGATGTAACACATAATCTTATTTCTAACATAGAATCCAAAAATTTAACCTTGCTAATGTTACAGCAAAAATACCTTAGAATATCCAAAATATCCATCAAAATTTAAAGTAAACTTTTTACCTTAAATTCCCTTTGGTTGAGAAGTATTATTTTGTGCTTTTGACATGGGCTGTTCGTTATTCTGTCATTAACACTCTCTCTGCACTCCTTCCTTCCTTTTGGTTTCCTTGTCACGAGAGACAATGGGTAAGCACCTAGAGGTGGTCAGTGGTTTGTGGAGCAGCACCTGGAGCAGCTATAAAGGCCAATTCTAGAGTGACAGTTTCTTCCACAGGTGCTGCAGGTAAAGTTGGTTGTTAGGGCTGTTACACAGTTGGCTCTCTCCTTGCACTTCTGTCTCTTTTCCTGCCAACTGCTAAGTCTCTTTGATTCGCCTCTCTTTAGCCCCGCCTTTATAGCTGTCCGCCAGCTCTGGCGATCACTGGCAACTTGTGGTCAATGTCACAGGACTTGATGTCGCGTTTGCAAATGTCTTTAAAGTGGAGACATGGACGGCCAGTGGGTCTGATACCAGTGACGAGCTTGTTGTACAATACGTCCTTGAGGATCCAGCCATCTTCCATGCGGCTCACATGGCCAAGCCATCTCAAGCGCCGCTGGCTCAGTAGGGCATACATGCTGGGGATGTTGGCTGCTTCGAGGACTTCTGTGTTGGAGATATAGTCCTGCCACCTGATGCCAAGGATTCTCCGGAGACAGCAAAGATGGAATGAATTGAGACGTCGCTCTTGGCTGACATATGTTGTCCAGGCCTCGCTGTCGTAGAGCAAGGTATTGAGGACACAGGCTTGATACACTCGGACTTTTGTGTTCCGTGTCAGTGCGCCATTTTCCCACATCCTCTTGGCCAGTCTGGACATAGCAGCAGACGCCTTATCCATGCGCTTGTTGATTTCTGCTTCGAGAGACAGGTTGCTGGTGATAGTTGAGCCTAGGCAGGTGAACTCTTGAACCACTTCCAGAGAGTGGTCGCCGATATTGATGGATGGAGCATTTCTGATGTCCTGTCCCATGATGTTCGTTTTCTTGAAACTGATGGTTAGGCCAAATTCGTTGCAGGCAGCCGCAATCCTGTCGATGAGTTTCTGCAGACACTCTTCAGTGTGGGATGTTAATGCAGCATCGTCAGCAAAGAGGAGTTCCCTGATGAAGACTTTCCGTACTTTGGTCATCGCTCTAAGACGGGCAAGGTTGAACAACCTGCCCCCTGATCTTGTGTGGAGGAAAATTCCTTCTTCTGAAGACTTAAACGCACGAAAGCAGCAGGGAGAAGAAGATCCCAAACAGTGTAGGTGCGAGAACACAGGCCTGTTTCACACCGCCCAGGATGAATTGTGCCTTTCATATTATCATGGAACGAGGTGATGATGCTTAGTAGCTTTGGTGGACATCTGATCTTTGCTAGTAGTCTGAAGAGACCACGTCTACTGACGAGGTCAGAGGATTTGGTGAGATCAATGAAGGCAACATAGAGGGGCATCCATTGTTCGCGGCATTTCTCCCATAGCTAGCGAAGGGAGAACAGCATATAAATAGTGGATCTCTTTGCTCGAAAGCCACACTGTGCCTCAAGGTAGACATGTTCAGCCAGCTTCTGGAGTCTGTTTAAAACGACTCGAGCGAAGGCTTTCCCCACTGTGCTGAGCAGGGAGATTCCATGGTGGTTGTTGCAATCACCGCGGTCACCCTTGTTCTTATAGAGGGTGACGATATTGGCATCGTGCTTGTGGTACTGCTCCCTCATCCCAGCACAGGCAAAGCAGTTCATGGAGTGCTGAGAGTATAGCAGGCTTGGCACACTTATTTCATTATTATCACTCTACACTAATGCTTTGTATTTCACCACACCATTAGCACACTCCCTTTGCCTTCGTCCCATGACCTCCTGGTCAGTTAATATCTCCAGCCCTCTGTCCTATCACACACCTTCCCTTTTGTTCTCCCCTCTCCACCCACCACAGCCCCCGCTTTACTTGCTTAAAACCTATTACATTTCTAACCTTTGGTCTGATGAAAGGTCACAGACCTGAAATGTTAACTCTGCTTCTCTCTCCACAGATGCTGCCAGACTTGCTGAGTATTTCCAGCACATTCTGTTTTTATTTATTATTGAAAATAACACATTGTCGTCCTTCTATCTCTGGCTAAAAATAGATCAAATTTATTCAGAAATATTATTACAACAGAATTAGGAAAAACAGCAAAAACAATAAAATACTTGATTTCTCATGAGCACTTTAAACCCATTTCAAAACTCCAGAAAATAATCATGAAAGCTGCCAAATTGTTGTAAAAGCCCAACTGGTTGATGCATATCCCTCAGAGACAAGAATCTGCCATTCTTACTCAGACTGTTCTCTCCCTGACTCCAGTCCCACATGACATGGGTAATTCTTAATATCCTCAGGTTACAAATACTGCCGGACAGTGTTGCCCACATCCCAAGAACAAATATAAAAGATAAACAAACATGTTAAAGTTACAGTATCCCAAGCTTGGGCCATATGTCAGAAAAGAAGCATTGACATGGGACAGACAACCCAGGAAGTCTTTTTGTTTTCTCACAGCACATATAGCCAGGGAACTTATTGACGACGAAAGACTTGCATTTATGTAGCGCCTTTCACAACCTCAGTACATCTCAAAGTGCTTTATAGCCAATGAGTTTTTTGTTGAAGTGTAGTCACGTTATGTGGGAAACACGGCAGCCAATTTGCACACAGCAAGGCCCCGTCAACATAAATGTGATAATGACCAAAGCATTTTTTAAAAACTAAGTGATATTGGTTGAGGGATCAACGTTGGCCAGGACTCCCCTGCTCTTCTCATACTGTCATGCTATCGTTTGTGTCCACACGACGGCAGACGGGGCCTTGGTTTAATGCCTCATTCCGAAGACAGCAGCTCCGACAATGTTTCAAGATTTTATGCTGAAGTCTTGGGAGTGGGAACCTATAACCTTCTGACTCAGAGATGAGGGTGCTACCACTGCACCGTGGCTGACACACAGAAGTGCTGCTAAACTTGGTTGTATCCTTCTGTAGCATTAAGCCGCTAAAAGCTCATGAGATTATAGGGGCAGTGACAGCATGAATACAAAATTGGCTAAGAGGCAGAAAGCAGGCAGTAGTGGTTAACAGTTATTTTCAGACTAGAGTGAAATATACAGTGATGTTCCTCAGGGTTTGGAATTAGGAGCACTGCTTGAAGGAGAACAATCACAACTTCTCCAATCGCTCCATGTAACTGAAGTCTCTTATTTCTGAAGTTATCCTGGTAAACCTCTTCTGTACCCTCTCCAAGGTCTTGACATAATTCTAAAGTGTAGTGTCCAGAATTGTACACAATACTTCAGCTGAAGCAGAATCAGTGATCTGGAAAAGTTTAGCATGATTTCCTTGCTTTGTATTCAATGTCCTTATTTACAAACCCATATGCTTTCTTAGTGAGTATGCACCCCTAGGTTCCTCTGTTCTTGTCCCCACTGTTCTAATTAGCATTATTTTATTATACTGCATCTCCATGTTGTTCCTTCCAAAGTGCATCACTTATCTGCATTAAATTGCATCTATCATGTGTCCGCCCATGTCCTCCTGAAATCTGCTACTATCCTGCTCACTATTTCCAACATGGCCAGGCTTTGTAACATCCTTAAACCTCAAAACTACACTCCCCATATCCAATTCCAAGTCATTTATATATCACAAGGAAAGCAATATCTCGATACCGAACCCCTGGGGGACTCCACTATTCACCACTACTCTCTGCCTCCTATCCCTTATCCAATTATGTACCCGAGTTACCAGTATATCTTTAATAATGGTTCAATTTTACGAATAAGTCTGTCATGTGGTACATTATCAAATATCTTTTGAAAGTCCATCTACTGCACTACATCACCCTTCTCCATTTCATCAAATAATGCCATCAGGTTACTGAGACATGATTTGCAGACTGAACTTTTATTAACATGTGCTTCTCTGAGTACGATTAATTTTGGACTTGACAAAGGTGTCTAGTAGTTTTCTCACCACTGATATTAGACTGATTGGCTGTCAGTTACCAGATTTATCCCTCACCCCTTTTCTGAACAGAGGTGGAACGTTTTCAATCCTCCAATCCTCTGGCATCACTCCAATATGCAAGGAGAATTAAAATATTGTGGTCAGAGTTCCCATTATCTTCACCTTAGTTTCCCCCAGCAACCCAACGATGCATCCCAGCTGGACTTGGTGACTTGCTAATTTTGAGTTATGCCAACCTATTCAGCACCTCCTATTTTTATTCTGTCCAATATTTCTCCTTTCCCTCCTCTACGTGACATTAATTTTGTCTTCTTTTATGAAGACAGTTACAAAGCACTCATTCAGTGCCTCTACCTCCACAAAAATATTTATTTAACCATCCTTTTATTTTTTATACATTTATAAAAGATTTTTGGGTTCCCTTTTATGTCACCTGCTAATCTGGCAAATGGAGTATAATATGGGAAAATGTGAAATTGCCCATTTTGGCAGGAAGAATAAAAAAAGCATATTATCAAAATGATGAGATTGCAGAGCTCTGAGATGCAGAGGGATCTGTGAGTCCTCGTGCATGCATCGCAAAAGGTTAGTATGTGGTGTAACTGATCATTTCAAAGACTAGTCATTGAAGAGAGATAACAGTCACAGAAAATTGCATTCGCAACTTTGGTTACGGCTGTTTTGGTGCTTTGGGAAAGGCAAGTACTCAATGGGAGGGATTCCTACAAGGAATTGCTAGAAATGCAAGTCTTTCATATGTTCATTGTTCAAAAAGTGACATCAATGTTTACATCAGTGCAGAGCAAGTAAAATACTCAGGGTATTTAAAAGGTATAAGAGGACAAAACTACATATATTCCTATTCACAAAGGTTCGCCACTTGCAATGCCTAATTCAGCAGCAACACTAGCATAGATTAAGGATTATCCTTTCATATATTTTCTTTGCTAATCTTTCAGAATTTGGTCCAAGGGACCTTCCCTTCCTAGAATATTTGTCAATTATAAAATTAACCACTTAATACTGTTCTGCAAAGCAACTACACAAGTGGACCAAATCTTTCTGGAGAAGGGCATCTCAGTTTATGCCATTAGACTTTTTCTCGCACCCTTCAGCTTCACAGCTTGTAATGGATTCACGAAGTCAATTTAGCCTCTGGAACCTGTGAATGGCGAGACTAACAATTTACCTCCTTAACTATCAAGATTTAAGGATTAAGAAAGAAATAAGTGATAGAGATCAAGGGTGAATTAGTCAAAGGAGGTACACAAAGGGAAATAGAAAAAGATTAGATTAATAAAGAGGAAATAAAGACAAAAAAATACTTTTTTAAAGTTTGACTTTTTATAATAGTTAAAAATGTAGTACACGTAGGATTGAGATCATACAGCTTAATTGCTCCCTTTCTAGGTCAGTGAGGTTGTTTGGCACTCAATTAATCATCACATCATTAAAAAGGCACTTCACGCTCTTAATCAACAACTGTAACTTTCTGCAGTAAGTTTCATGGTCAATTAATGGGCAAATTCAGCAAGTTTTTATAAATAATGGTGAAGCTAAGGGCGAGATGCCGTTTATGCAAAGCTGGCCCATTTGTGCATTAATAATGGGTTGACTTTTGTTGAACATCCGTTGTCGGGTTCCATGGTGGGCTGCTACCTCAGCGATCTTCCAGCCCCCCCACCACAGAGCCCGACGTCGGATTGCCGGGCCCCATCTTCCTGGTGGCGGCGAGGCTCTGTGGTGGACCACCCGCCGCTCACTGATGGAACCCAACTTTAAATAATGGACATCAATATATTAACATATCTTTCACTGCAATCTTGCGTGCGGTGGCTAACTCTCGTGCACCTTCACTTTCCCAACCAGGGAAAGCTGGTGCCACCGAGGTGGGGAAGGGGGGTAACTTAGGATTTTTAGTAGTTGCGGGGAGGGAAGATGAGATCAAATCTGCATATTTAGTGTAGGCAAGGGGGGGGGGGGGGGGGGGAAAGGGGTGACCTCTGCATTTCATGCAGTTTGTGGGGTGGGGGCAGGGAAGGGTGCGGAGAGAAGGAAGGTCACATATTAAATACGTCTTTTTTTGGGGGGGGGGGGGCGGAGAAACGAGGCTGCCATTTATTTTTTCTGCACTGGGGTGGGGTGGGGGGCTGGTACAGGCCAAAAATCAATTTTGGGGGTGGGGTACGGACTTCAACAGTGCAGGTCTGGCAGCACTTTAAAAATGGCACCACGCCTGCACAGAGGCAGCTAACACCATTGCCAGTGTCGCAGTGCCCCGTGATTAGTGGGTACAGACTGCCCAGCATATGCAGGTCGCATCTTTTTCGCCCGCTGCTGCTCCCAGCGACGGGAGAACAAAATTTAGCCCCATGTGTGTCATTATCACGCTCCGCTCAAAACCCCTCCCCTGGCTTCCTGTGCTCACAAATATCGCTCCTCCACACATCTACTGCCGACTGACGAAAACCCACAAGCTGGTTGAAACCATCCATGCTGCACCTCACTTACCACTTCATAATGACATAATCCATCTAATACATTTCGGCGCCCCATGTGCAGTAACCTTCCTGAGCAAGATCTACCAGCAGACATCCTTTGGATCAAGGAATGGGAAACATGGGAAGTCACTAACAAGTTCCTTGTGACAAACCCCACCTGTCGAATGGCAGGCTTTGAACTACCACAGTGAGAGTGGTCCTTGCTAAACAGGTTCAGAATAAGCCAGGGCCCCTGAGCAGCCAACCTCCACCACTGGGGCTTCAGTACAAACCTCTTATGCATTTGTGGAGAGACACAAACAATGCTGCACATTACCAAGGAGTGTCCCCTCTACAGGCTAAGTGGCAGACTAATCACCCTAAATTCAGCAAATGAGGCTATTGCTTGGCTCCCAGCATTTGCATTCACTAAATAAATAAATAATTAACACACTTATTTTCCCAGCAAGATTCAGCTTAATATATCTCAATGACACTTGTTATCATATATTTGCCAAGAATAAGTGATTTAAAAACAGAGATCAGCACTTTTTAAAAAATATAAAGGTGGCAAGAGCCTCGATTTAAGTACAAACCCAATTAGTTTTATTCTCAATAAAACAAAGCCACTGAAATAAGAACACAACATTGTAGATTTTCATTTTTTATTTCCAATTGAATCTTAGTAAAGGACAATTTTTCAAAAAAAATAATAAAATGGGGAGGGGGGCAAAAGAGGGACTTCAGAAGGAAAGGAGGTCATTGCTCTGACTGTACAGGAATCAATCCTTGGCTACAGGGAGGTCAATGCTTCAAATAGAAGGTCAAAAACCTTCCCACAAGCCTGCAGGTACGAGTAGCAGAATTACTGGATGCCATGAACATGGATACCTGAAATCCCAACAGACACACAACAGAGCTGCATTGTCAACATGCAAAGTAAGTATTTTTTTTTGATCAGGGTGCAATTTAAACCCCCAAGTGGTCAACTGGCCACCAAACCAGAACTACCTTTTTCCAAATGATAATATAGTAACCATCATTTTAAAAAAGTATATATCGAACGTGGGTCACAAATCATATTGACCACTATATTTTGGTTCACTTGTTATATTAATAGCAGAATTAGCCAGGCTGCCCAGATTACATTTCTAAACAGCAATCATTTTTTTTTACCTCTTTGGGAGAAGGCTGAAAGTGATTTTATGCCACAATGAATTCAAAATCTGAGAACCCTTCCTGCTTATTTGAACCATCAGGAGGGGTTGTGCAAGCAACACAGTGGAGGCAGCATTCCATGGATGGTGCATCTCTTTTTTTTTTTAACTATTTACCCCCTAAATCCACACAGGGATCCATACTGTGCAATAGCCATTTAAATACATATAATATATACAGGAGTGTTTTACCTCTATAAAACAGAGGGGTTTTATTTCTCAGTAACAATCTTCTCTTACAGTGATACTGACCCTTACTAAAACACTGGCCTAACATCACTATGTTGTAAAGCTCTTCTGCAGCATGGTGTGGAGATATATGCTAAAAGTCAACAGCTATAAAGTGGCAGTAACAAACTCCAATGGGAAAAGCTGCAGCGGTTGAAATAAAATAAAAAATGCACATTATAAACAAATGATGCAGGGAGTCTGCTCACAGCTGCAGTCTGTAGGTTTATCACTGCATCATATACTCTTAGATTTACTCTCCATGGAATGCATCCCCTACTGAAAACAACAGAACCAGTAAAATACAAGATTGAAAGCAACACTCTGTCAGTAAGTCAGAGCTTAAAACAATTCAATTTAGGCCTTTCATTGGCACTATTCTGATAAAGTGCCCCCTCCAAAGTTTTAATCTCATGTCTTTTCTTTTTCAGAGGCTGTCTGATCTAACGTGTATTTCAGATCAGCCATGATCTATTCTAACTGAATGGCAGAAACAGGCTCGAGGGGCGGAATGGCCTATGCCTGTTCCTATGTTCCAGCACTGTGCTACTTTGGAGCAGTAACATACGTTTCAGTCCCAGTGAAACATCAAACATCTTCTGCAATCAATCAAGCCTAATAATTAAATATTCCACTAGTGAAATGAAACAGCCAGTTTATTTCTTCTTTACATGAAGTATGAGATCTTAGTATAAAAACACTGCAATCAACCATGAATCCCTTCCCAGCCCCCCCGCCCCCCCCCCCCCCCACCAAAGAAACATGTATCCAGATTACGTCAAATAGAAAACAGTTGATAACCGAAGAGTGATAACAGGACAGTAAACTCACAAGGCAGATCAATTCAGGTGAAAGCCTTAAAGCATGATAGCAAAGCCCAGGACTCAAAACAGCCAAAGTAAAAAAGGGTCTTAATGCTTCAGATCATGTTAGGAATTTAAAAAATGTTTTTGCATTACAAACTGTTATTGATTGGTGTGGTTTATCAATTTTAGGGCCTTTTCACTGACAATATCTTTCAAGGCAATTATTGATGTCGTGGCAGCCACTGTATAAAATATGGGATGAAATGATTCAACACTTGGAAAAACATATTAATCAGGGCCAGCTGATAACACTTTCTAAAGGGCAGATAAATGCTTCACCAATCTTACAGAATTCTTTGAAGAACAGTGAGGATAAAGGAAATGCTGTGTATTGAGCAGCGTGGATTTCGAAAAAACATTTCGCAAAGTGACTTATGGCAAAGATAAAGGTGCATGAAATTAAGTGGAATGTGGTCAGATGGACAGAGATATGGTTGAAGGCAGTGATAAGTTGTGCTCCACAGGGTGGGATTGCTCTTATTTACTATGCAGATGCATGACCTGGTCTTAACAATTTGCCGATGATGTCAAATTGGGTTAAACTGAGCCAAGCAGTGTAAAAAAGTGTAGGAGCACACAAATGGGCTAGCAGGATGAGGAAATGAAGGTAGCAGAAATTCAATTTTGAAAAATTATGAAATAATGCGTTTTGGCTAATCAAAACAGGAAAAGGAAACACAGCCTAAATGGTATCGAAGTAGAGAAGCAGAGGGACCTTGGTATGTAGGTGTGTGCTTGGAACAGTGGACTTTTACTTCACATTTACTATTGTGAACTGCCATGTCAACTTTTTCCATTCAGATCTGCAGTGTCACCCGTCACAGTTTTGCAGGCCTTAGCCACTAGACCAACTTACTGTGTTCAACATTACTGGCAATGTACTACTAATATGCTGAGACATATACTGGTGTACCCAGATATGATTAGAAAAGCACAAAGCACAGTAAAATGTGGGCAATACTGGATCTTACCAATTTTGCTGGTATGAGAGTGCAATTTGCCAGCTGGGTTCTGTGCTCAGATTTATCCTCAGCCAGTGAGCTTCACCAGCAAAAACTGCTATAATATAAAGAGTACACAAGTTCTCAGCTGAGAGATCAGCTGTGATGATACAACTGGACTTGGTACCACTAGGTTAGAGGGTGCAAACTTTGGAAAAAAAATGGCATGATTTCCACCTGATTTGTTGCTGTTATTAAGTATTAATAATTCCGTGTATGGACAATTGGGTAACGACAGAATTGGGCTCTGCTATGATGGATTGCACTAGCCTGTCAGAACTCACCGCTTGAGCTTACTTAGGTAAAGTACCGCAGTGATTCTGGTGCCTTTGAAAATGTACCTTAACAGTCAGTACTTCAAACGGTGGCAGGAAAAAGTGGGCCAGGCAGCAGGCAAACTTGTGAAGCCACGGTAAATCCGAACCTTTAAGATGTTTGAAAAGTCGTGTCTTAAGGGTTTTATGTAAAAAAAATTTGTATCTAAGCCACCGAGCAGTTTCTCTTTCAAATGTTAATTAACCCTTCCAACTGTGGTCAAAATCGCCTTCTTTCCCTCCTCTACCTTCAGAGCTCTGTTGGAATGTCTATCATTAAGATGTTAATAAATTTTAATGTTATAGCTCCTTCAATATAACATACATTGTCTACAATCAACAAAACTAACCAGCATTGTAGCTCTCTTTTTGAGGCCAGAATGTCAAGCTGAATGTCAGTTTTGCATTATAAGTAGTTGTAAAAGTTACAGAAAAATAGCATTGAACCATGCAAATCAGTTTGAATTAAAGTAAAGCTTACAATTCTCGACACAAAGAGTACACACACCGATCAATGGTGGATAGAAACCTGATTTTCTATAAAATACCAAAACCTAAATAATCCAAAGTAGAACAGTGGATCAAAAGTCGAGTACAGTGGGATGAGTAGACAATGCAATTGTCAAACACTGCAGGGCTTCCTGCGATCATGTTACTGGGCACTGAATCAGAGGGCAAAATGCTGTAACACATGCAGTTGGCATTCACAACCTGCATACACACACTCACATCTTATGCAAGGCTCATTACAGCTCTGGATTTTATTCAAGGAATTTATCCACAATATAACCTGAGTGCTTCAACGGCGCAGCAGCTGCTCAACACTTATTAGTCTATCTGGAATTTATTCCACATAGGTGTTCCAGTATGGTCACCCTGCAAACAGACTTTGGCCTTAAAAGGCCACTTTGGTGCTGGAGCTATCTCATGCCTCCTTTCTCTCGAGGAAGAATGGTACTTGCAAACCTCCAGCAGCCCTAAATGAGCTGCCAGTGCCAGAAATCTCCTACTGCAGCATGCACAACATGCTGTTTTTATTTTTAAAAACCCCAAAGCTAGTTAGCTGACCATTTGCATTATCCGCCTAGGGTAGCACTTGGTTCTCGGGCATGACCAGCATGACGTGCTGGAGTTGCGCTATCAGGACCGCATTATCAGCCCCCTATTGTCAAATCTAGTAGCAAATACAGTAGGTACGGACCTTAGTGAAATGATAAGAACTCAAATTAGCACAAAACTAAAAAATAATTACTAAAGCAAGCTCATTCATGTCAAAGAAACCTTTAATTTCCTTTTATCTTCTCCTGCCCCTCACCTGAAGGTATTGACTCCTTGATGGAGTATGATTCCATAGGCAACAGTTGCCCTTCTGTACCTCACACTTGTGGCGAATCTTCATGCGCGAGTCTCAGCAATGAACGCCAACAGGATATTTGACCCTGTCAAGCATGAATCCGCCCTCCCCCAATGTCCAATTCTCAGGTGGATAGTGAAGAGTGGGAATGATAGTCAGCACTCCTTTAGTAACCCAGGGGTGCTGAACCCTTTTTTGATCTCCATCAGCAAGCAGGCTCAGATGAACTAATTCAACACAGATTGGGGAATTATATCCAGGACTGGTCTGACAGGCTGGTAAATAGGGATCCAAGAAACTTTTCTAATAAAAGTTTGGTTTTCACAGCAGCTTCTTGCTTATTTACCAGTACTTCTGCATCTACCATGACTGTGGCCCAGTAAGAAAAACAAATGATTATACCTTAGTATTACTGAAGTGTAACGACAGGTTTGTGGAAGGAAATATACAATAAACATAAAAAGTGACCTTAATCAAAATTTTCTAAACGAAGGATCCAGGAACTTCTCAACTTGACAAGTTTAGAGAAATCATGTGGTCCTGAATAAAATGGTGGCTGTAATCACTTCATTGTAACTAGTTATACCACATTAATTTTTAAAATTCCTTAGACTAAGATCAATGACCACCATCACAATTCGATGATCAAGTATTTCTGTACTGTGGAACAGGGCTTTCAATGAATCTGGTTACACATTAAATCCTCAATAACTTTTCCTAATTACAATTTATCACACCACGACTCCTGAATGCTAGAGTGAGCTCTCAGTTTGAGATATGACAGCTCAAATACTAACCTCAACTAGTCTGCTCAATATTTCCCCAAAAGGGTGAAAATAGGTCAAAGAGTGGTCTGGGCTGCAGAAGAGAGCAGGTAGGGAAAGTAACTGGGCAGAGACGATTCTTGCACATCACTCAATCGTGCCAATTCCTGAATACCTGTTTGGGGAGCTGAAACTCTTCGTCCTCCCTAACCTAAACACTGTATAGATGCAGGAGGCATTAGGGAAGGGGAAGAAAAAAAGGAGACAAATATGCAGCAACTAAATAGAAACAAAAAGTCAAAAAGTACAAAATTCTTCATCCTGTTTTGCTTGTAGATATGGTCTAATAACACAAATTGCTAGCTACGGCAGCCACAAGTAACATGCACAAGGTGTACCAGATAACCACTGCACTTGAGAAGTTTTCTTCATAAAAAAAAGACACAGTTTGACCCAAGTCCACTGAAAAACCTCAACAAAAAGAGGGAAAAAAGTTAGCAAATGGCATCTGTGCAATGGCTTGACAAGGTTTTAACAGAAACATTGAATGCATGTAGATAGGAACTGTGCTGTATTTCCAGCATGTCTGCATTGTTAACTGCACAGAGCAACAAACTAGAGACTGGCTATATAGCTGAACTGCTCTGATTGTGCAAATTGACAATTTTTCTGCCCTTGTTCTTAAAGACCATCACTTGTCCCATAACTTCTGGATTATTTCATACTGTGGAACTGTATCATGCTGAATACTCATGATCGATGCACAACGTTTCATTTTAGTAACCCCTTGATTTGAAGCAGCTCTTGTGATCTACATTTAACACAATTTAGGGAGCTTTAAAGAAGCCGGCTTTATGTGAAACATTAAAACCTACCCCAGATACTTTTCAATGTAACACTCAGTGGTGAAACCACAGAAGCAATCAAAGTTTTACAACAATCATACTTTTTTTTTTAGTTTTTTTGGCAAGAACTGGTCACCTACTTATATAAGTAACAAAGAAACACTGAATCTCATTCATTTCATCTTATCAAAAATTACATTTAGTATTTGTCTTTGTTGTTCAGTTTGATAATTCATAAATCAACATTTTTTTCTGGTTTCGGAAAAAAAAAAATCAAGATACAGAATATATGCTTTTCAACCCAAGACGACAGATAACAAAAAAAAAACAGAACATATGCCACACATTTTCCCATCCCTGGCTGGGCGGTAATGTATTTCATCGTCACCTGGTGGTTGCCGCACAGAATGGTAAGAGCCAGAAAATGCTGCTTTGCCCATTTACTGCATTTTTTTTTCTGTGGGGAGTTTTATTTGTGTGTGTGGATAATTTTCACTTTGCTTTCATTAAATTGAGAAGGCACTGGATAACAACGTGCCTATATACCAGGATTCTCCAAGTCCAAACTGGTACCAAACAAGGAGACAAGTTGTTCTTCATAATTCACTATATTTCTCTTCATGATGTCCATGCATGGGCCTAACAATCTTTCAAATGCTTGAATATCCATCACTGCAAAGAGGAGACAAGAAATATTTAAAATCTTTAATAAACCTACTATTTTGACTCTGCAAAATATTTTGCATATGAGCTCATTATACAATAGGAAGCCAAAAACCAGAGGAGACATGAGTGGGAGAAAAGATCAAGGCAAGATTCAACAACAGTCTTTCTCCTGAGCACTCTGGAACTCTTTGAATTGGAACACTTCTTCAGTATGGTATTTAAATAGTAGCTTAGATTATTTTCTCAAGTATCATGCATACTATGAGGTAAACAGTACATGTCGCAGTAACCTGATATCTTGCAAGTCATGGTCCTACATTACTATCTTTAGTGTACTTTCATCTATGCTCCACCAAAGTTACCAGGCAAGTACAGCAAGCATTAAGGAAGGCAAATGGCATGTTGGCCTTTATTGCAAGAGGATTGAAGTATAACATTAAGGAAATCTTGATGTAATTGTATAGAGGTTTGGCGAGACCACATCTGGAGTACTGTATGCAGCTTTGGTCTCCATATGTAAGGATATACTTGCATTGGAGGTGGTACAGCTAAAAGTTCACTAGATTGGTTCTTGGGATGAGAGGGTTGTCTTACGATGAGAGGCTGAGTGAATTGGGCCTATACTCTCTGGAGTTTAGAAGAACGAGAGGTGACCTCATTGAAACGTGTAAGATTCTAAAGGGGCTTGACAGGGTAGACACTGAGAGGTTGTTTCCCCTGGCTGGAAAATCTAGAAAATGAGGGTACAGTCTCAAAATAAGGATTATTTAGTATATGAAGAGAAATTTCATCACTCAAAGGGTTGTGAATCTTTGGAATTCTCTACCTCAGAGGGATCCACTATTGTTGAGTACATTCAAGGCTGGGATAGACAGATTTTTGATCTCTCAGGGATTCAAGGGATATGGGGAGGAGGTGGGAAAATGGAATTGAGGCAGATCAGCCATATTGAGGCTGGGCAGGCTTGAGGAACTGTATAGTCTACTCATGCTCCTATTTCTTAGGTTCTCATCTCCATAGCACAGAATTTTAAAGTTGAGTCTGTAGATCGCCTTGAGAGATAGGGAGTCCACAGCATTATTAGATTTGGGTGCACATGGTGGAAAACATCTAATTATCACTCATACGCATCCATCGCAAAAAAAAGGGCAATTGGAACGAATAAAAGGTATTTCTGAAAGAAAACTAGATTCTGTTGCACTTAACACCAACAAGTTAAAGTGGAAGGTAAAGAATACTTGCCTAAGCACTTGACTTCTCCAACAGCATATGCTGAAGCTGCTCTGGGTTTGTTGGTAACCAGTGCTAGCTCTCCAAAGTACTGCCCCCTGGTACATCTAGCAATCTCTACCTCTGCATTATCCTCTTGATCTGCCAGTGTCTTGAGAAAAGCAGATAAAGGAGATTGAGTACATTGGGTAATATGGAAATAAAGACACAATCTGTTTGAATCAAGGTAGCTTGAAGAAAGCACTGAATTACTATTCTATATAAGGGTTCTCCAGCATGGGTTCAATGGGCCGAATGGCCTCCTTCTGTGTGGTAATTGGTAATTATTCTATGGCTCTTCTCCGAAGGAATGTGCACTCAAGAGTTCAGCTTTGGAGGGTCCATACCCAAATTTTAATCCACATTGTTTCCCAGCCCTGCTTCCACTCCACTCTCTCCAATTAGATCTCCAAACCTGAAGTCCATATACAAAACCATAAATCAAGGTTCAAACACCCACAGCTAAATCTTAAAAGCACAATCAGAGTTTTTGGAAATTGTCCATGGAAACAACAAGAGTTGGCCTTTGCTTGGGGTAAATGATTAAAGTTTGCTGATGTGTTCTGATTCCTGTAGTAAAGCGGTAAGCTACATTCACAATGAGTGAGGAAGCATGGCTACAGTGAAAAGAAACAGTAAATGCTGCAAATGCATAGCGGGTTTGTCCAACATCTGAAAAAAAAAATCAAATCAGCATTTCTCATGTGGTCCATCATCAGCTGTCCCAGCCCACTTTCCTCATTAAGATGCTGTTCATCTGCGTATGCCAGTGGACTGATATTTTTGTTCCAGATTTCTTGTCTTCCCATTATCTCAGTTTCGATCCCCCAATATAGCAGAAACAGCAGCTCCAAATGGGCTTGGAATATCCCTCTCCCTTTCAAAGTTGCTGTCATCTTACCCTTCAAAAGACTCAGCTTTGATCTCTGTCTTTGCTAATTCTGGCCCATCTCCAATCTGCTTTTCCTCTTCAAAGACCTCAAAGGGTTGCTGGTTCTGAGATCTATACTTATTTCTACCACAACTCCATTTTAATCCCTCCAATGAGCTTTCCACCCCTTCTGCAATTTACACGTGTGGTAAAGCTGGGACTGCCCTCATTTTGTTTTACATGTACACTGATAATACCCAGCTGAACCTCCTGCCCACTGCCCCCTCCCTTGTGTTGTCAGACTTTAAGACCAATATAAAGTCTTGGATGAGCTGTAATTTCCTCCAGCTCAACACTGGCAAGACTAAAGCTTTCATCTTCAATCGCTACAACAAACTCTGTACCCTTGTCAGTAACACCATCCCCGCTTGGGTCACGATCTCAGGTTGAACCGAACTATTGGTGACCTCGGTATTCTGTTTGACTCCAAGCTGAGTTTCTGATCCCATATCTTCTCCATCACAAAGAGCACTTACTTCAACCTTCACTACACTGTCTGACTTCACTTCAACTTAACTGACTTTGAAACCCTTGGTCATGCTATTACTCCAATGCCTTACTCCCCAGCCTCCCATCCTCCATAAATTTTAGCTCATCCAAAACCTTGCTGCCTGTATTCTATCCCACATCAAGCCTTCACTGAAAACAGATTATGAAGGAAAATTGGCTTACGATTCCCCCAAGGCCTCAGATTTAAAAGTCTCATCCTTATATTTAAATCCCTCCATTGCTTCCGCCATGTGTACTCCCCCAGCCTTCCGCCCCCATTTTTTCATTAAGTTTCTGTGACACGCCTTGGGATATTTTGCTACATTAATGGTGTTATATAAATGTAAGTCATTACTGTAAAGGTGGGCAATTTATACCTGGACCTTTTGCTCAAGCCAGGTAGCATGTGAGAGATACGTAACTCCTTGTGCCCCAACAGTAGAGCCAAGTTCAGCAACTCACCACGAGGGAAGAATTCCTCTTTGAAATATGTGTAGCAAACTAATAATTAGTATTACAATTTTGTTACTGCAGAGGAAATCTTTTCCAGCTTAAGGCAAATCGTGAGTGTATTCTCGCGGTCTACCATTCTGTAACAGATTATATTCGAGCACAGTGTGCTTAACCCCTAGTTGTTTCGAGATCACTTTTTTGTTAAAGTGCAATCATAGAAATACCATCAGAGTAGCAAACTGATCTATCTATAGCATGCATGCTAAGTGGCCTCTCCTGTCAGCAGCACCAACTCTCACTATTTTAGAGCTGTCCTGGTCTGTAGTTCCAGTTCATCCTTTGCCTTCATTCGGGACTTTTAACAAAAAACTCCTTTTTTTGTCCTTTAATGGGCTAAGGATCGCAAGCTTTAATAACTCTTGAATAGCAACACCCACTCCTGATCCTTCTTCCAATTCACTTTCCTCTGACCCCATCCCTCCTTCCAATCTCACCCTTTGCCATGTTTTCACTATTCCCCATAACCTTCCCGTCTCTGACCCCAAATGATCAGTTCACGGCAAAGGTCTCAGCTTCATCCCTTTATACCCTCACCTCACTGAATTTCGACCTGAACATGATGTTGAGTTCTTCTTCCGTCACTTTTGTGTCCATGTCATTGCCCAGGAACAAGGATAGGCACCAACATATTGCACCACGGACATTTGACAAAATTATTGACTTAGCCACAGTCAAGGAGGCAATTAATCTGTATATAGAGTGTATAGCCAATCTAATGCCATCAAAACACAGTCTGATTTAAAACACATTTCTCCCTATTTAGTGAGATACCAGACATTGACTACGTGTGCAAGCAAAAACAATGTCTGCCCACACACTTGATGTAGCATGTCCATCTGTCAGGAGTGATCTTGATCTCTTTTTCTTCCTTCTCTCCTCCTCTCTGTGCCCATTTCTTTCCCCCGTGTGTCCCTCTCAGTGCTGCCACCCCCCCACCCCTCTCCAGGCCCTCCCATCCCTCTCCGCTCCCCAGGCGGGTGCTTGTTTAAAGAGCTGCCTGACCCTCAGTGTGCTCCCTCAGCACTGCGCCCTTGGCTGTGTGCTGGCCCACTTCCTGCTCTCTCCTCGGCCCCTCTCTTCCTCTCCCCTGCAGCAGCCATTCTTGCTCACTCCGTGAACTGCACCAAAACAGCAGGGGCAGCCGATCCCAGTGCCCGTGTGCCACAATCTGCCAATCAGCACTTAACCCGACCGGGCAGTCTGCTGTCAGTCACAAACACTGAGCAATCACAGACAGGCGGTCGCCGTCTGTCAGACACAGGTCCCGCCTAACCCTTCCGCCTGATGTACACTTTAATAGGAGAGCCGTCAATCAAAGCAAAGCCACGGGCAGTCCGCTGTCAGTCACAGAGGATTAGCGGGCCAGATAGAAGCCATCGACGTGCTGGATTCTGGCCGCTCGGTTATCTTAAAACACAAGTTTAAAGGCTTGGAGCAAGACATTTAAAATTACCGTGGAACTCAAACTTTTTACCACAGACACTGGTGTCTGTGTACAGACACATTGCTGATCCCTGCTGAGGAGTCCTGACTCACCCATAAGCGGACCCTTTCTCTGCACCGTCTTCAGAATTCTCGCCCACATGGCCTCCTTCCTTCTGGCCTATTATCCTCTCCTAATCTTTTCATTAGAAACTGCCAGCTTGTCATCAGTTGTCTCAATTTCTCAATTCCCCTCACTCACTCGAATCAATCTCCCTTCAAACATGCTGCCATTGTTGTCACTTGGTGAACAGAACTGTAACCTTACGGAGGCTGACCGGCAACTCTCCGACACCTGTGCCTTACCTCTCCCACCCCCGGACATCAAGCACTCGTTTCCCAGGCCGTTACTTACCTCATCTCCTCTGTAGACCTTCCCCCAACGGTCTCCAACCTCATAGTCCCCCAGGCCCAAGCATGTTCGCTTCCACCTCCTTCCCAAGATCCACAATAGATCTTCCTTGGTAGACCCACTATTTGAGCTGGCTCCTGGCACAGAACTTTTTTCTCCCATCTTGACTCTATTCTTTCACCCCTGGTCCAGTCACTTCTGACCTACATCCACAACTCTTCAGACAAGCTCCACCACCTCAACTACTTCCTAGTTCCTGGCTCTGGCCATCTCCTTCTGACAATGGATGCCCAGTCCCTTTACACTTCCATTCTCCACCAAACGCTTGAGGGCCCTCTGCTTCTTCCTTTAATGGAGGCCCAACAAGTCTCCATCCAACACCACCCTCCTCTGCCTGGTTGAATCTGTTCCAACATGGAACAACCCCTCCTTTTATTCCATGCACTTCCTCCAAATAAAGGGTGCCACTATGGGAATCCGCATGGTTCCGAGCTGCATGCCTGCCTTCTTGTGGGATAACTGGAAGATGTTTTGTTCCAACCCTACTCAAGTTCATTGCCTCACTTCTTAGTACATCGATGACTGTACTGATGCCACTTCCTGCTCTAGCTCTGAACTGGAAAATCTGATTAAAATTGCTTCCAATTTCCACCTCTCTCGCACCTTCATAGGGACCATCGCCAACACTTTCCTTCCCTTCCTCTACCTCTATTTCTGGGAATTGGCCATCCACCAATATTTACTATAAACTCACTGGCTCCCACAGTTACCTTGAATACATTTCCTCCCAGCCCCACTTCCTTTAAGGACTCTATTTCATTCTCCCAGTTTCTCCATCTCTGTTGCATCTATTCTGATGATGCCATCTTCCACACCAGTGCTTCCAAAGGGGTCTACCATTTCCTCAACCAAGGATTCCCCTCCACTGTCGTTGACAGGGCCCTAGACCATTTCAGTCCTATTTCCCGCACCTTTTCCCCTCCCTCCCAGGATGTCCTCATCTCCTCCTTCCACCACACAAGCCTCCATATATTCAAATACTCCGCCATTTTCGCCACCTCCCGCATGATACTGCCACTACACACCTTCCCCTCCACTTTCATCATTCTGAAGGGACCGTTCCCTCTGCAACACCATGATCCACTCTTCCATCACCCCCAACACCCATTTCCCTTCCCATGCAAGTGCAGAGCATGCAACACCTCCTCTTTTCTCTCCTCCCTTCCTATTGGCCTGGGCCTCAAGCAGTCCTTTCAGGTGAAGCAGTGATTTACTTGAACTTCTTTGAATTTAGCATAATAAACACTGCTCATGCTGTGGTCTCCTCTGCACTAGGGAGATCAAATGCAGAGAGATTGATCTCTTTGCTGAACATCGCCGTTCAGTCCGCAAGTATAACTGAGCTTCCGGTCGCTTGCCACTTTAATTCTCCATCCCACTCTGGCCTCGGCCTTCAACACTATTCTAAGGAATCTCAAGGCAAGCTCGAGGAACAGCACCTCAACTTTCAATTCGGCACTTTACAGTTTTCTGGCCTCAACAATGAGCTCAACCATTTTAGATCCTAACCATCACTCCAATTTTCTCAGTCAGCAGATTCTAATAACGGCTCTGTTTTACTTGTCCCATTACCACCCATCTTTGGCTTGCACCATCATCCATTCTGTCACTTAATCATTCCACACAAACCTTACATTTTGTTTTTAACCCCCCCGCCCCTCCCCTTATCCATCCTCTGCCCTTGCTTAAAAACAGTTAAATCTCAAAACTACTTCTAGTTTTGATGAAACATCACCAACCTGAAACATTAACTCTTTTCTCTCTCCACAGATGCAGCTTGACCTGCTGGGTATTTCCAGCATTCGCAGTATTTTGCTTTTGTAATTGTGGTATATGATCACTTGTGCTCTACTTGAAGCAGTGAAATCTCTTACCTTGCTCTTGATCATGATCTTCACTTCACCCGATTCCACAATGAAGAAGCAGTCTGCTTTATCGCCCTGTGTAACAATGAAAAGAATTTTCAGGTTGTTTTAAAATTATAATCTCACAGAAATTTTTTGTAGTGAGGTTAGAACTGTACAATTACTCAAATCTTGTAATGTGCATTCACTTAATTGCTGTAGCTTGAAGACTTAAAATATTTGTAGGAATAAATTTCACTTTCTGCAGATGATTTTACTCACATTTTATGAACAAATATAGAAATATAAGGAACTAGGTAGTGGAGTAGTTTGAATACTCTATTCTTCCAGAACAGGGGCCTGCAACCTGTGGCTCCAGAGCCACATGCTGCTCTTTTAGGACTCGTGCCGCCCCCGACCTTAATTGATCGAGCCCATTTTGATGGTAATTAAATGGCTTGTTTCGTTCTTTTAAACTTTTATTAAAATTGTACTTGTGAGAAAGTATCATTCAATTAGCAACTTTTTGGTAAAAATCTTCAAAACTGTGTTGTTACGTGTGTGTCTTGTTTTTCATTATTATAGGCATTTAAGTAATAGCATTGTGGCTCTTAAGATATTGCGTTTTTGACTACATTTAAAAATGGCCCTTTGTGTTATTAAGGTTGGTGACTGCTGCTCTAGAACAAGAGGGCATAGTTTTAAAATTAGAGCTGGGCCATCTAAAAATGAAATCAGGAAGTTGTGAAAATCTGGAACTCGCTCCCACAAAAGACTGGGGATGCTGTGTCAACTGAAATTTTCCAGGTTGATTTTGATAGATTTTTGTTAGGTAAGTGTATTACAGGATATAGAACAAAGGTAGGTAAACAAAGTTGAGGTAATGAGCAGTACAAGCTAATTGGTCTATTCCTCCTCCTATGTAAATTTGGGAAGAGTTTGACTCCAGCCCAGATTAGGATTTACCCATTTGTTGGCTGTAAAGTGAATTTGGACAGTCTCAGTTATTAGTGCACATGGGCCAACTGATCAATGCTCATTTTGCAGGACACAGGCAAGCACTGATGGAGGTAAGGAATTAAACAGCTTAGATGTTATGAGAAAGAATACACTGGAGTAGGAACATGTTGATCAGTTCTGATTACAAGTCAATGAAATATGGACAAGGGCTGCGACGTAGGAACTAGGACATCCTATTTCAAACTTAGGAAGAACAATTAGTGTTGGCCATAGCAGCACTGATAAAACAAAGAGACAAGAAAGGTTGTAACAGAGAGGGGTTGGAGGCTAGATGGACTTCTCATCAGAAACAAATATTTTTACAGATGTAAGCATGTTTGGGATTGCCAGGCTTTCGAACTTGGTAAGAACATAAGTAGTAGCACGAGTAGGCCATTCGGCCCCTCAATACCATCAAGGCTGATCTTCAACCTTAACTCCACCTTCCCACACTATCACCTGCTTTTTTAAAATTCATTCATGGGATGTGAGCTTCGCTGGCCAGGCCAGCATTTATTGCCCATCCCGAATTGCCCTTGAGAAGGTGGTGGTGAGCTGCCTTCTTGAACCGCTGCTGTCCATGTGAGGTAGGTATACCCACAGTGCTGTTAGGAAGGGAGATCCAGGATTTTGACCCAGTGACAGCGAAGGAACGGTGATATTGTTCCAAGTCAGGATGGTGTATGGCTTGGAGGGGAACTTGCAGGTGGTGGTGTTCCCATGCATCTGTTGCCTTTGTCCTAGGTGGGAGAGGTCGCGGGTTTGGAAGGTGCTGTCTAAGGAGCCTTGGTGCGTTGCTGCAGTGCATCTTGTAGATGGTACAAAATGCTGCAACTGTGTGTCAGTGGTAGAGGGAGTGAATGTTTGTGGATGGGGTGCCAATCAAGCAGGCTGCTTTGTCCTGGATGGTGTTGAATTTGAAGTGTTGTTGGGGCTGCACCCATCCAGGCAAGTGAAGAGAATTCCATCACACTCCTGACTTGTGCCTTGTAGATGGTGGATCGGCTTTGAGGAGTCAGGAGGCGAGTTACTTGCTGCAGGATTCCAAGCCTCTGACCTGCTCTTGAAGCCATGGTATTTATATGGTTACTCCAGTTCAGTTTCTGGTCAATGGTAACCCCCAGGATGTTGTTAGTGGGGGATTCAGTGATCGTAATGCCTTTGAATGTCAAGGGGAGATGGTTAGATTCTCACTTGTTTGAGATAGTCATTGCCTGGCACTTCTGTGGCGCGAATGTTACTTGCCACTTATCAGCCCAAGCCAGGATATTGTCCAGATCTTGCTGCATTTCTACACGGACTGCTTCAGTATCTGAGGAGTCACAAATGGTGCTGAACGTTGTGCAATCATCAGCAAACATCCCCACTTCTGACCTTATGATTGAAGGAAGGTCATTGATGAAGCAGCTAATGGTTGGGCTAGGATACTAGCCTGATGTCCTGGAGCTGAGATGATCGACCTCCAACACCACAACCATCATCGTTTGTGCTAGGTATGACTCCAACCAGCAGAGAGCTTTCCACCGATTCCTATTGACTTCAGTTTTGCTAGGGCTCCTTGATACCATACTCGGTCAATGCTACCTTGATGTCAAGGGCAGTCACTCTCACCTCACCTCAAGTTCAGCTCTTTTGTCCATGGTTGAACCAAGGCTGCAATGAGGACAGCAGCTGAGTGGCCCTGGCGGAACCCAAACTGAACGTTAGCGAGCAGGTTATTGCTAAGCAAGTGCTGCTTGATGGCACTGTCGACGACACCTTCCAAACACTTTACTGATGATTGAAAGTAGACTGATGGGGTGGTAATTGGCAGGGTTGGACTTGTCCTGTTTTTTGTGTACAGGACATACCTGGGCAATTTTCCACATTACCGGGTAGATGCCAGTGTTGTAGCTGTACTGGAGCAGCTTGGCTAGGGGCACGGCAAGTTGTGGAGCACAGGTCTTCAGTACCATTGCCGGAATATCATCAGGGCTCATAGCTTTTGCAGTGTCCAGTGCCTTCAGTCGTTTCTTGATATCACATGGAGTGAATCGAATTGGCTGAAGACTGGCACCTGTGATGCTGGGGCTTCAGGAGGAGGCCTAGATGGATCATCAACTCGGCACTTATGGCTGAAGATTGTTGCAAATGCTTCAGACTTATCTTTTGCACTGATATGCTGGGCTCCCCCATCATTGAGGATGGGGATATTTGTGGAGCCACTCCTCCAGTTAGTTGTTTAATTGTCCACCACCATTCACGACTGAATGTTTATTTATTTATTTAGAGATACAGCACTGAAACAGGCCCTTCAGCCCGCCAAGTCTGTGCCGACCAACAACCACCCATTTATACTAACCCTACAGTAATCCCATATTCCCTACCACCTACCTAGACTAGGGGCAATTTACAATGGCCAATTTACCTATCACCTGCAAGTCTTTGGCTGTGGGAGGAAACCGGAGCACCTGGCGAAAACCCACGCGGTCACAGGGAGAACTTGCAAACTCCGCACAGGCAGTACCCAGATTCGAACCCGGGTCCCTGGAGCTGTGAGGCTGCAGTGCTAACCACTGCACCATTGTGCCGCCCTTGAGAAGGTGGGCCACTTGAGAGGGCACAAGAGTCAACCACATGGGTGTGGAACTGGAGTTGTACATAGGCCAGACTAAGTAAGGAAGGCAAGACTGCAGCGCTTAGATCTGATCCGTTGGTTATGGGATCGCATAGTTCTGTCTGTCGCATACTGCTTATGTAGTTTGGCACGCAAGTAGTCCTGGGTTGTAGTTTCACCAAGTTGCTGTGGGTCTAAAGCCACATGTAGGATAGGCCAGACCAGTTAAGGACATCAGATTTTTTTTTACAACAATCAACAATAGTTTCATGGCCATCATTAGACTAACTTTTAATTCCAGATTTCTTTTTATTAATTGAATTCAAATTCCACCTTCTGCTGTGGTGGGATTCAAACCTATGTCCCCAGTGCAATATCCTGGGTCTCTGGGTTTCTTTTCCAGTGACAATGCCACTACGCCACCGCCTCCCTCAATCCCTTAGTATCGATCTCTGTCTTCAATCCTATGGTACATGTGTTCCATTCTGAAGTAATCAGTGATTTCAGAATCTCCAGAGTTAATCCAGTTGGTTCATTAATGTCCTTTAGTGAAGGAAACCTGCCTTCCTTACTTAGTCTGGCCTATGTACAACTCCAGTTCCACACCCATGTGGTTGACTCTTGTGCCCTCTCAAGTGGCCCACTTTCTCAAGGGCAATTAGGGACGGGCAATAAATGCCGCCCTAGCCAGCGACAACCACATCACGAACGAATAAAAAAAATTATTCAGTTGTTCCACCAACTTCTCATGAACAGACAATAACGCCTGCCTTGCCAGAGACGCCCACATCCTGACAGTGACTAATATATAAAATTTTAAAATCAGCATCAGCTTTGAACTACCCATATATTAAACAACTGGGTTCTGGAATATTTAGTTTGAAGGTTCCTTATCCCCAGTAGCTCAGCAGAGTTAAAGGCAATGAGTGGCTGAGTCATACAAACAGGAAGATTTCAGGTCCAATTTGTAGTCCATGTAAAGTTAGCTGAGTTCCGAAGAAGGGTCAGACCCGAAACGTTAACTCTGCTTCTCTTTCCACAGATGCTGCCAGACCTGCTGAGTGGTTCCAGCATTCTTGTTTTTATTTAAAGTTAGCTGATATTGATCAGGCGCTACAATTCCTCTCAGCAACCCTGGATGAGGGATAGGAAAACGAGTAAGAGTTGCAACACCTGATTACCATCAAGTGATCACCTATTGGAAGTATTCAAACATGACCATGAGATAAGGACTCAATCAGAATTGTTGTGATGCCCCCTGCAGTTCAACAGTCTACTCAAACACTCATATGAAGAATGGCTACTTGTATGAAGGAGTGGAGGAAAACTGGTGCCTGAGTTCTGTAATCTAGCAAGAAATAAAACACCTTTCAAAAAAGGAGAAAATTGGCAGAGAATAAATAACAAAAAAAAGTTATTGAACCTGGAGTTTGGAAGTTAAGTTGTTTAAAAAAACCCAAAGAGGCTGCATCCCAAACATGTAATAAAAGCAATTTGTTACCGGGTAAACCAATTATTTACCTGTGCAATGATAAGTTCATTGTCCTGATATGATCTCTCTCCTATTACATCAACAATCTTCATTCTTTCTGAAAGCTGAAACAAAAATAATGTTTCCAAGAATGTCAGTAAAATCCAATGTAAATGACAAAGCGTAGTTAAATGGAAAACATGTAATTTGGACATTATTGCAATGTAATCAAGATAAGTTTAAATTTCATGTCCAGAAGTTGGGTGATTTTATAGGAACATATGAAAAGGAATAGGCCATTTAACTAAGAGCAAAACACTGCGGATGCTGGAATACTTAAATGAGAACAGAAAGTGCCGGAAATACCCAGCAGGTGTAGATAGAACACAGATGCTGCCACACCTGCCGAGTATTTCCGGCACTTTCTGTTCTCAGGCCATTTAACTCCTTGAGACTGTTCGGCGATTCAACGAGATCATGATTGATTTGTGACCTAACTCCACATATCCGCATTTGCCCCATATCCCTCAACACCCCTGGTTAGCAAAGATATATCAGATTTAAAATTAAGAACTGAACTCGAATCAATTGTCATTTGCGGAAGAGAGTTCCAAACCTCTACCCTCCTTATTCACGCCATTTGAACCACAGCAGTAGAAGAACCTTTTAATATCAGTCTAAAGTACCTATTACTTATACACATGCAAAACACTGGAGAAGTAAATGAGGCAGTGGCCAATGCTTGTCTTTCAAAATTGGGGAAAGGCTGAAGCTCGCTCCCACACACCTCCAAGCAGCTGCCGTAGAATAACTTTGGGTACCTTAGTGCAGCTCATTTTGCCCTGTACAGCAAAAAATTCCGTGAACCCCATTCCCCGCTCCTCCCTCAAAAAAACAATTTTGTTAATCTGACTGGAGGTAAAAATGATTTCACCTCATGTTGCATTCTGACATCCAGTAGCTGACCGAACGTAGGTAAAGATTTGGGAAAAGTTTAGCTGCCTGCCCATCTGTGGCAGTAAGCAGAACTAAGCTGGAACAAAGGGAACAAGGTATATATTCTATAGTGCTGTACTGACTATCAAATTTTAATTTATGCACATTATTCTTTTTCTGCTCTGAATAACGGGTTTGTCAACCAGTGGAATCCTTCCCTCACGCAAAAGCAAATCAACAAGAAGAAAAGCACTTAAACGTGAAGAAAAATAAGATGTTATAGTCATGCAAAATTTGCAATGGAAATTCTCAAATGTTTTTGTCTTCCAAAGAACGATAGTATAATACATTCCTTTAACAGCAATGCAGTACAGGCTTAAAGCTATAAAAAGCTTCCCAACAGTCGGTTCTATACTCCTTCTCCTTCGTTATCTCTTGCCCCACCCCCGCCTCACTTGCTTATAACCTTTGACATTTCTAATATTTGCTAGTTCCGAAGAAGGGTCACTGACTCGAAGCGTCAACTCTGCTTCTCTCTCCACAGATGCTGCCAGACCTGCTGAGTATTTCCAGCTTTTCTTGTTTTTATTTCAGATTTCCAGCATCCGCAGTATTTTGCTTTTATTGTAGGTTCTATTGTCCTGACATTATTCCTGCAAATTACTTGGGATGATCACTTCATTAAGAACATTGAATGTTGCATGACTAATTCCAACTAACTGTTTGCGGATTTTGTTCATTGCTCCACCCCCTCCTTCCCCCGCATCCTAAATTTCCTCCCTCCCTCACTTGTTGCAATAGGCAGAGACAAAGTAGGACTCCAGTATCACTTAGAAGTAACTATTTTTCACATGCGAGTCTACACAACTTGTATTTATAGAGAGCCTTTAACATAATAGAAAGACCCAAGGCACTTCACTGGAGCATTATAAAACAAAATTTGACATCGAGCTACACAGAAATATTAGGGCAGATGCTTGGTTAAAGGCGTAGGGCTTTAAGGAACGTCTTCAAGGAGGAAAAAGAGATGGAGTGGTTTAGGGAGGGAATTCCAGAGCCTAAGGGCCAAGGCAGCTGAAGGTATGGGCACTGAAGGTGGCCCAATTAAAATTGGGGATGTTCGCGATGCCAGAATTAGAAAAATGTAGATATCTTGGAGGGTTGTGGGGCTGGAAGAGATTACAAAGACAGAGAGGGGAAATGTCATGGAGGGATTTGAAAACAAGGATGAGAATTTTTAAATCGAGATGCTATTTAACTAGGAGCCAATGCAGGTCACACAGCACAGGGGTGATGGGTGAACGGGGCTTGGTACGAGTTAGAACACGGGCAGCATGAGTTTTGGATGACCTAGTAACCACAGCAAGTCAGTTGAACATCAGTGGTGGGTAAGGCTTTAGAAACAATCATCAAGGGAAAAATTAACAGGCACTTGGAGAGGTTTGAGTTACTTAAAGGAGAGCCAGCAAGGATTGTAAAAGGCAGATAGTGTTTGACTGATCTAATTGAATTTTTTGACGAAGTAATGAGAAGGTTGATGAAGGAAATGCAATGGATGTTGTCTATGGATCTTAAGAAAGCGTTTGACAAAGTAGAATATAAAAAGCAGGTTAACAAAATTGAGGGTCATGGAAAAGGAGGTTCATTGTTTGCTTGGATAAAAAATTGCCTTAAGGACCGAAAACAGCGAGCCATGGTAAATGCTTGTTTTTCAGACTGGAGGATGATAGACAGTGTTCCCCAAGTGTCAGTGCTAGGACCACTGCTTTTTCGATATTCATGAATGACTTGGCTATTGGAATACAAAGAGAAATTTCAAAATTTGCCAATGCTACCAAACTTGGAGGTGTTGCAAAGTGAGGAAGATATCAATTGACTGTAACAGGACATAGATAGGCTAACAGAATGGGTAGACAAGTGGCAGAAGGAATTTCATACAGGGAAATGTGAGGTGATGCATTTTGGAAGAATGAATAGGGAGAGGTGATATAGATTAAATGGCACAGTTCCAAAGAGTGTACAGAAACAGAGGGACCTGGGGGTTCATGTGCATACACCTTTGTTGGCAGGACATATTGAGAGAATAGTTAGCAAAGCATATGGGATCTTGGGCTTCATAAATAGAGGTATTGAGTACAAAAGCAGGGAAGTTATACTGAACATTTATAAAGCTCTGATTAGGCCACAACTCGAGTATCGCGTGCCATTCTGGGCACCACACTTTAGGAAGGATGTGAGGGTCCTTGAGAAGGTGCAGAGATAATTTACCAGAATGGTTCTAGGGATGAGCGATTTAGTTACAAGGTTCGGCTGGAGAAGCTGGAGTTGTTCTCCTTGGAGTAAAGGAGATTGTTCGGAGATTTGATAGAGGTCTACAAGATTATGACAGGTTTAGATAAGGTAGACAAAGAAAAGCTGTTTCATTGGCTGATGGTACAAGGACAAGATTTAAGGTTTTGGGAAAGAGATTGAGAGGAATGTGAGGAAGAACATGTTTTATGCAGAGAGTGGTAATGACCTGGAACTCACCACGAGGGTGGTGGAAGCAGAGATGATCAATGATTTCAAAAGGAAATTGGATGAGCATTTGAGAGAAATAAACTTGCAGGGCTAAGGGGATAGAGCGGGGAATGGGATTGACTGGATTGCTTTATGGAGAGCTGTTATCGACTCGATGGGCCGAAAGGCCTCCTTCTGTGCCACAATGACTCTATGATTCAAGTTTATGTGGAGCAGAACGTGGGAGGTCAGCCAGGAGTGCTTTGGAATAGAGGTAACAAAGGCCAGGATGAGGGTTTCAGCAGCAGAATAAACGAGGCAAGAGCAGAGGCAGGCAATGCTACAGAGGTGGAAATAGGTGGTCTTATTGGTGGCATGGATATGTGGTAGGAAGCTCATCTCAGGATCAAATATGGTACTAAGGTTGCGAAGAGTCTGGTTCAGCCTTAGACAGTTGCCAGGGAGAAGGATGGAGTCAAGAGCTCGGGAACTGAGTTCGAGGCTGAGATGACAATGGCTTTGGTCTTCCCAATGTTAAAGTGGAGGAATTTTTTGCTCAAACAGTACTGAACATCTGACAAGCAAACTGCCAATTTAGAGATAGCAAAGGGATTGAGAGAGGTGGCGGTGAGGTTGAGCTGGGTGCTGTCAGCATACATGTGGAAACTGACTCCGTGTTTTTGGATGATGTTGCCAAGGGTCAGCACATATTGGAGAAATAGGAGGGTACCAGGAACAGACCCTTGGGGACACCAGGTTAGAAAGATTAGAATGGAATCAGGCAGAGTGCAGTCCAACCTAACTGGATGACAATGGAGAGGCGATGGAGGAGGATGGTGTGATCAATTGTGTTGAAGGCTGCAGACAGGTCGAGAGTGTAAGCAGCGAGTTTTCTTTTGTCACAGTCACCCAGGATGTCATCTGTGACTTTGATAAGAACTGTTTTGGTACAATGGAGGGGCAGAAACCTGATTGGAGGGTTTCAAACATGGAGTTCTAGGAAAGGTGCACATAGATTTGGGTGGTGACAACACATTCAAGTACTTTGGAGAGGAAAGGGAAGTTGGAGATGGGTGGTAGTGTGCAAGGATGGAGGGGTCAAGGCTTTGTTTTTTTGAGGAGAGGGGTGATGATGGCAAAAAGGAGAGGGAAATATTGTTAACATGGGTACCAGCAAGAGAAGTTGGGTAGTCAGCATTTAATGAGAATAGGGTCGAGGGAGCAGGACTTCTCCATCGTCATTTATTTACTAAAGGGGCATTAATATGGTAGATGTTGCCATTCGCACCCAACGTCCATGCTTCTGCAGCAAGAACCTTGGCTGATTTCTCCATCACCTAACCCTGGCTCCTGTGGCCTTTAGAGCACTTCTGCTGATATCTTGCCCGAGATCAGATAATCCAACACAGACAGGAATTAAGCCTGGGACGTAATCGCTGTATGGCTCAGTTACCTTCCACTATTCGCAGCTTTGCCTTGATCTGCCCGGGTTCGAAGCACTGGAATTCCGTCCCTAAAGGTCTCTCGAAGTCACTCCTTAAAACCTACCTCTTTGACCAAGCTTTTGGTCACTTGCCCTAATTGCTTATGTGGTTTGTGTCGAATTAGGTCTGATATTGCTCCTGTGAAGCGCCTTGGGCATCTTATAATGCTGAAGATGTTATGTAAATGAAAATTGGTGTTGCTGCTCTTTTTTCTGTAAAATGTAAAGAAAAATGACTGTACCTCCAGGGATTTCAACAGGGGTACTGATTCAACGAATGTTTCAAACATCTTCCTCTTTTTTGCATTGTTTTTCACAATTATTCGTCGAAATGTCACACGATCCTACAAAGAAGGATAGTGAAATGAACCGATGGAAATTAAAACCAAGAGAAAGCACCACATTTTTGAAATACAGGAATACTTCAGGTTACAGGTTCCAGCCAGCTCAACCACTTTTTTTTCTTTCATCTGTGTGCAGAGTATAGAGACAGCAGCATGGTTGTGTACTAGAGGCTGGTGCCCTTATATCATCATTGAAAGATATCGCTATTTTAAATTTTCCAGGTGCTTTTTGGCATGAATGGCTGAGTCTCATTAGGGTTGACACCTGTTTTACTGCTAGATAGTCTGTTTTTGTGATGTTGATTTAGGGATAAATATTGGCCAGGGCAATGGGGATTGAAGGGATTAAAAATAAAATAAGTGTAAGTAAAGGAATATATATGTAATACATAAAGGGCTCTTTTTTTTGTTTGAGTTTTCACAGCATAATGGACAAAGTTGTGAAATTCAATTCTCAAAGTACCAGCAACAATCCCATAATACATTTTAATGGAATTACATTGATTCAGTCCCCTACGTGATATAAACACCTTTATAGTTTTAAAACAGTGAATGCTGTGGCTCACCATTGGCCACACCACCAGAGATCTGCTATAATGTATTAAAGATCTTATGTCTGCTTGCACTACAAAAATGTATTTTCTGTCTTCATTTTTTTCTAATCACTTTTGTGCAACTTTCTCATCATAAATTCTGATCTCCAAGTTTGTCATGCTGTAATTACAGCATTCAGCCAGATTGCACCACGAAACCTCAGTCTTGCATCGACCAACTCTTAAGCTTGCATTGCAGAGAAACAGCTATTCTCCAGCCAACTCTACTCCTTGGCTCCCTAAATTGCTGTAAGTCTTTTTATTTAGCTATAAATAATAATAAAATATTGTATAAAAAGGGCAGAATCTGTTACTGTACTGTGTGTAGAATGTAAATCAGAGTGCAAATTGTATCTGCTTAGCTTGGTCCAACCATCCCTCACCCACTTGAATATCTTCACCTTCAGACTATAATAGTCAATTCCACATGCGCAACACCACAGGACCTGCCTAGTAATATATCACAAATCTCTATTTGTGCACTTCTCGTCAACTTGTCCCTTTATTAACATTCATAATAAAAACTGCTTATGTAAACTTGTGATGCTTAGTTAAGCTGCAGCATTACCAGCTGCCATTACAACATGACAAGCTTGAATAAGCAGTTCCCATTATAAATCCGCCAAAGGAATTCATACCAAAAATATAAGCCAGAACGTATGACTTTAAAATGGGGAATGAGGTATGTCTGCTCATCTTGGTCTAATTGTCCCCAACCCACCAATCCCGCTTCTCCTGAAGACTATACTTAGATCCTGAATCTTCACATGTAATGTCATGGGAGACTGAACAGAGTATTTCAATTATACATGGTAGGAGTATGTAGATGCAAGGCTGTCTGCAACTGGCTACATATTACAGCTGAGCAGCAAGAGTTTTTCAGTGGAAGTACAATAATTTTAGAATTGAAGTGATAAAATATCACAGTAAAAAGTGATGAGCTGTCAGCTGCAGTAAAATGTAACAAGCCGCCACAGTAATAAAGCGACAAAGCCTCATAGTAAAAAAAGAGGCACCATATTAAAAAAGAAATTCAACCCCCAGGAGGAACATCAGAATTAATGTGGTCATTCAGCCCCTCTAGCCTGTTCTACCACATAAAAAAAGTAATGGACTCTTGGTTTAAAGAAATGCAGCCTACAGTAATAATGGCAAACCTCAATAAAAAAAGACAAAGACAAAATGCTCATGGTAAAAAAAAGTTAAACTTTGTTTTTAGAAGCCCGATTGTCTCAGCAAAGGTAATATAACGACCAAGCTCAAAATGATCAGGTTTTCTCCCATGTTGATAATCTATCACCTACATATGTAAAAAAAAAAGCAAAAACTGCAAATAAAAATTGATCCAAATACACAATTTTTTATATAAATTTAGCTATCAACACTTCTAATCATGAAAACAATATCTTCCGATTGCCTATAAAGCAACATTATAAGATTTTAACAAAAAGGCTTAAACAGTTGTACTTCAGAAGATATATAGTAACCCTCTGGGTCTCCTTCCTATGCTTCTACTGAAGTGCCAATATCAAAATTAGTTGGTACTATATTTGTGAATGCCCAGCAGATGGCGGTGTTGGAGTGGATTTCCAGTTTCCATCAAAGCTGCCAATCCAGTTTGAATTAGAAATGAAGTACTGTATAAAGAGATAAAAACAGAAAATGCTGGAAATACTCAGCAGGTCTGGCAGTATCTGTGGACAGAGAAAGAGTGTTATGTTTCAGGTCGTTGACTTTTCGTCACTGTTTCTCTGTCCGCAGATACCGCCAGACTTGCTGAGTATTTCCAACCTTTTTTGTTCTTATTTCAGGCTTTCAGCATCCACAGCATTTTGTTTTTGTACTACTATAAAGAAGGCAGATTTAGTGATCCAGACTTGAGCCAGAACTGGTACTCTATAGCACAGTAACAAGACTGCGTCAAATAAAAAGTATGCATAGATTTATGCCTTACCTAGTTCACGAATGCTTTTCTAAACTTCAGTCAGCATTGGTAATGTATGATGGGGCAGTTCATAGAATCATAGAAAGTTTATGGCACAGAAAGAGGCCACTTGACCCATCATGTCTGTGCAGGCCGAAAAGAGAGACACCCCAGCATTTGGTCCGTGGTCCTGCAGGATACGACACTTCAGATGCACATCTGGTTATACATGCAGTTACACTGCAGCTGTCAAACATTGCCAACAGTACTTGACTTGAACCTTCAGATCGAAGACAGAGTTCTGTATTTCTAGGCACTGTGCCAAGTTGTTACGATTTAAATCTATTGATAGTGTTACGACTGAGACGGGAGGAGTGCACTCTTTTTCCAGTTCCACTTCTCCGCAGGTCACAATATATATTGAAATATTTTCCCAGTTACCAATAGAGTCAATCATGGATACTATTTTTATCACAGAAAATACACCAGCCAAGTTTCTTTAATAAGCAACAAAATTATCAGTTTATTATAAAACAAGCAGGGAGTAATCAAGGATAGTCAGCATGACTTTGTCAGGGGGAGACCATATCTAACAAATTTGATTGCATTTTTCGAGGAGGTGACTAGGTGTGTAGCTGAGAGTAAAGCAGTTGATGCAGTCTACATGGACTTCAGTAAGGCTTTTGATAAGGTCCCGCATGAGAGATTGGTCAAGAAAGTAAGAGCCCATGGGATCCAGTTCAATTTAGCAAATTGGATCCAAAATTGGCTAAGTGGCAGGAGGCAGAAGGTGATGGTAGAGGGTTGTTTTTGCGATTGGAAGCCTGTGACCAGTGATGTACCACAGGGATCGGTGCTGGGACCCTTGCTGTTTGTAGCGTACATTAATGATTTGGACGTGACTATAGGAGATATGATCAGTAAGTTCGCAGATGATACGAAAATTGGTGGTGTCGTAAATAGTGAGGAGAAAAACCTCAGATTACAGGAAGATATAAATGGGCTGGTAAGATGGGCAGAGTGGTGGCAAATGGAATTTAATCCTGAGAAGTGTGAGGTGATGCATTTTGGGAGGACTGACAAGGCAAGGGAATATACAATGGCTGGTAGGACCCTAGGAAGTACAGAGGGTCAGCGGGACCTTGGTGTACTTGTCCATAGATTACTGAAGGCAGCAATACAGGTAGATAAGGTGGTTAGGAAGGCATATGGGATACTTGCCTTTATTAGCCGAGGCACAGAATATAAGAGCAGGGAGGTTATGATGGAGCAGTATAAAACGCTGATTCGGCCACAGCTGGAATGCTGTGTACAGTTCTGGATCGCCGCACTATAGGAAGGATATGATTGCTCTGGAGAGGATGCAGAGGAGATTCACAAGGATGTTGCCTGGGCTGGAGCATTTCAGCTATGAAGAGAGACTGGATAGGCTAGGGTTGCTTTCCCTAGAGCACAGAAGGCTGAGGGGGGACCTGATTGAAGTATACAAAATTATGAGGGGCATAGATAGGGTAGATAGGAAGAAACTTTTTCCCTTAGCAGAGGTGTCAATAATTAGGGGACACAGATTTAAGGTAAGGGGCAGGAGGTTTAAAGGGGATTTGAGGAAAAAAAATTTCACCCAGAGGGTGGTTGGAATCTGGAACGCACTGCCTGAAGAGATGGTGGAGGCAGGAACCCTCACAACATTTAATAAGTATTTAGATGAGCACTTGAAACGCCATAGCATACAAGGCTATGGGCCAAGTGCTGGAAAATGGGATTAGAATAGATATGTGCTTGACTGCCGACACAGACACGATGGGCAGAAGGGCCTGTTTCTGTGTTGTATGGCTCTAAGCCTTAACCAGTAACAAAGCAAAGCATTACGGCACGGACACGACGGGCTGAATGGGCTCCTTCTGCGCTGCAATTTTTCTATGGTTTTAACACACAGATTGAAATATAAAAGTTCCCTTTTTACACACACACACACACAGGTTAACCAAAAAAAGATTTACTCTTTGTTTTAGTTTGGCGTCCCAAATACGCGTAGACGGCTGTCACTGGGATCTTCCTAAAACAGTTCTTTTCAAGCGACATTGAAGATCAGTTTGGGCATGCTTTCCAGGAGAAATGCAGCAACAGGGGTTTCAGGCAGGCCTTGTAGAAGGAACGCAGCATCAATTTCTTTATTTCTTATACTCATTTCTAAGAGCTTCTCAAAGAGATGGGAAAACTGACAGGCTTTTCAAAGAGCTGGAAAAGGCCAAGATGGGTGTTGTCCTTGGCAGGTTGATTCTTTAACACCTTTTAAAAACTCTGTCCATACCCCAACTGCCTATCAAAAGCGAAACCAAAAATATCCCAGGAGTTAAGCCTCCTCACCCCCATCAATTTTGACCAGTCACTTCTTTGTAAACATCTTCCTCAACTCAAAAAAGTCCCCTGCTGGGTATTAATCTGAAAACAGGTGACTTCCAGTAACTTAAATAAAAGCAAGATACTGCAGATGCTGCAAATCTGAAATAAAAACAAAAAATGCTGGAAATACTCAGCAGGTCTGGCAGTATCTGTGGAGAGAGAAGCAGAGTTAACGTTTCAGGTCAGTGACCTTTCATCAGGAGTTCTGATGAAAGGTCACTGACCTGAAACAGTAACTCTGCTTCTTTCTCCACATATGCTGCCAGAGCTGAGTATTTCCAGCATTTTTTGTTTTTATTGCCTTCCAGTAACTGTTGTTTGCAAGCTAAGTCCAAAAGACCTTCTGATGACCTCTTTAAAAAAAAAACAAATTCCAGCATCTATGGAATCTTTTTTCAGTTTTAAAACACAAATCCTCAATTTAATAATAAAAAAAGGAAGCACTCGCAATAATAGCGTAGGTGCGTGTGTGCCCAGACTTGGTGTATGTTAAAACAAGCTCTGTGTAAATGTCCAGGAGGTCCAAAGCATGCCTGAGTAATTTGTAGACCAATTTTGATACCGCACTGCAGTTAATACACCATTGACAGTCTAACAACAAGTAGTATTTATATTGTGCGTTTAATGTAATAAAACGTCCTAAAGTGCTTTACAGGAGTAATATAAAGCAAAATGGGACACTGCACCAGAGAAGACAATATTGGGACAGGCGATCAAAAGCTTGGTCAAAGTGGTAGGTTTTAAGAAGCGTCTTTAAGGAGAAAGAGAAGCAGAGAGTTGGAAAGGTTTAGGGTGAGAATTTCAGAGCTTAGGGCCTAGGCAACTGAAGGTACAACCACCGATGGTGGAACAATTAAAATCAACGATGCCCAAGAGACCAGAATTATATGAGTGCAAATATCTTGGAGGGTTGTGGGGCTGGAGGAGATTACAGAGAGAGAGAGGAGCGAGGCCATGGAGGGATTTGAAAAATAATGATAAGCATATTAAAATATAGGTATTGCATAACCCGGAACTAATGCAGGTCAGCGAACACAGGGGTGATAGGGGAACAGGACTTGGTTTGAGTCAGGACATGGGTAGCAGATATTTGGCTGACCTCAAGTTTACGGAGGGTAGAATGTGAAAGGCCAGCCAGGAGTGCTCTGGAACAGTCAAGTCTAGAGGTTAACAAAGGCATGAATGAGGGTTTCAGCAGCAGATAAGCTGAGGAAGGGGTAGAGTCATGCAGTGTTATGGAGGTGGAAATAGGCAGTCTTAATAATGGTGCAGATATATGTTTGGAAGCTCATCTCAGGGTCAAACATGACATCAAGGCTGCAACAGTCTGGTTCAGCCTCAGACAGTTGCCAGGGAAACGAATGGAGTCGGTGGCTAGGGAATAGAGTTTATGGCGGGAACTGAAGACAATGGCTTTGGTCTTCCCAATAATTAACTGGTGGAAATTTCTGCTCATCCAGTACTGGATGTCATAGTCTAACAATTGAGAGAAAGTGAAGGAGTCGAGCGAGGTAGAGCTGGGTGTTGTCAGCATACGTGTGAAAACTGACTCTCTGTTTTCCAATGATGCTGCCGAGGGGCAGCATGTAACTAAGCAATAGGAGGGGGCTGGGGATAGATCTTTGGGAAACACCAGAAATAATGGTGCAAGAGCAGGAAGAGAAGCCATTGCAGGTGATTCTCTAGCTACAACTGGATAAGAATGGAACCAGGTGAGTGCAGTCCAACTCAGCTGGATGACAGCGGAGAGACACTGGCAGAAGATGGTATGGTCAACCAAACAGTGTGAGGCTACTTTCTCCACCAGGTTTCAAACTGCTCCCATCTGGCATCAAGTTACAAAGCAACTTTGAACTTGAGGCAATTTTAGTATTACACCCTAAAATGGCTACCTTGTCAAAAAAAAAGTAAACGCCAATTTCAAGGGAAGAAGCCAGAAAACAGGTATTTAAAGTACTTGCAGCTCATTTAGTCACAGCAAACAGATCTTTTCTAGCATTCCACAAGAGTACAGGCAAAAGCCATAGCACTATTTGGGTTGGCAGAATGGGAAGTACACGTATATTTCACTGACATTTAGTTGCAGACAATGCACATGGCTGCATACATTTTAAGCCTGACTGCAAATATTTTCCCTTTAACGCACTCATCTGGTAAGCAATAAAATCAAAGGACACACTAGCAGTACCAGTGCAACTTTATTATAACCCTGTAAGACATTTTCTTTGTCCATTGTGTGTGGCTGTAAACTATTGTCTGAGCTTTCTGTATGTTTGTACGATTTGATTTCAGCAGCTTATGATAGTTCCCTAGTTCAATCTCGACAGACAACTGCAAGCCAATGTATTATTTTACCTTTTAATGTACTATCATCTTTTAACCATGTAACTTTCTTTTATTTCTTTTGTATTAATGAATGTAGACAAGTTGTCGTGGAGTCCTGTGTGGGTGGAGTCTGTCTCACGGTGGCAACATAGAGCATTGGAGTACCCAGACTGAAGGCATCTAATGAATTGTATTGTGGGCTTGAAAACGCAAGGCAAGATGGTCAATTCTGGTCATGAAAGTGCCTCGTCAGAGTTAACAAGGTCTGCAAAACTAATTAAACTGCCGGAGTGCTAGCATCTGGCAATAGATCCAGGCCTTGCTCGTTATGAGCAAAAGAAAAGGTCTGGCTGTACTGTTATGACCAAGGTGGGAGGAGTGCGCTGTTTTTCTCCAGTTCCACTTATCCACAGGTCACAACATATATTCAAATATGTACCCAGTTACCGATGCGGCCAATTATTTACTCTATTTCAGTTTCAGAATAAAATCCACCAACCAGGTTTCTTTAATATACAAACCTATTTATTTATTATAAAAGACTTAGTCAATAAGGATGCAAAGCTTTAACACAGTTTGAAATATGACAGTAATTATATATATGCCTTCTAAGTACCCAACACACACACACACACACACTGGTTAAAGAAAAATAAAGAAGCTTGGCCAAAGTACTTGTTAATTCTTGAAGAAAAAGGATAAGATATATTATGTTCCAGATGGCATACAGTCTGGCATCTGAGTACACGTAGACAGGTCACTGGGATCTTCTCAGAAGCAGTTCGTGCAGGAGATGTCGAGAGGAAATCTTCCAAAAGCTTCTCAGGAGAAATGAGGCATCAGGCGTTACAGCAATCATACACTGGATTTTTTTGCAGGGTTTCTCAGAGAGGTGGAGAAAAGATGAGCTGGGTGTTTCTTACAAATCCGACTGACTCAAAACAGTATTCAAAAATTAAACCCACTCTTGAGCACCATAAATCTTGACATGTCACTTCTCTTGTAAACAACTCCCATAGACAGAAGGCACCTGTTGTTTACTTAGCTGAAGACATGTGACATCCAGTAAATGTTTTTAAAGAGTCCTTCCAGTAACCCTTTTAAAGAAAACAAAGTACAGCATCTATGGAATCACTACAGTGCTCCAATGAATCCATCTCCACAATTCTAAAACACGAATCCTCAAAAAATATTAAAAAATCAAAGTACTTTCATAGCTGTACCAGTCGGAAGATTGATAACCGTGCTAGAGATAACAAAGCAGAGAAACTGTCTTTGTTATCTGAAGCAGTGAGACATGAAATTCCTACATGAGGCCCAAGCCTGCAGCCATATACCTTGTTTTTCCAAAGGCCAGTGAGGTAATTGCAGACCAATTGAAGGAGTTAAAAACAGGCTTTACCTTATGTGGAACAGGGCCATAGCAAAAAAAAGTATAAAGAGCCCACAGGAGCATCTTTGCTGCAGTGATTAGAGTGGCGTGGTCAGCCATCCGGAAATTGTACACAGAAGTTTCTACACCAGATTGACCATCGGGACGGATTCCGGCTTGCAGGACTGCTAAACAACTGGTATTATCACGAGTATGTACTATTGCTTAGTGGTATAATAAAAGTGTACCACATCTAGTGGAACAACATCCAAGTTGTTGTGTGCCATTGATACTCAAAGTAAAGGCTAGAGCCTTTAGACCAGGTAGAGGGTCTTACAGAATTTGGCGAGCCAGCCAGGAGTCTTGAAGGTAAAGAAATGGCAGAACATATTATGGATGGGATAGTCACAAAGTACATGGCAGAGAAACTACCTCACAAACAGAGGTGGTTTTGGGTTATCCTGAAGGGGCTGATCCGGTAGATGAGGCAGAACAGTGGAGACAGGGCTCCACTTGTAAGCAGGCCTTGATGAAAGTAGTTTGGCTGATGGAATATCAGCAACAGTGCAGGATAGATGAGGCTGAGAAAATGAAACACAGGTAGGAACATTATAGTGAGTAAAAGAAAGTTACTGCGTCTTTTATTCAGGTCTGTCTGGATATTGGAAGATTCCACGCATGAATGTCCTTATCTGTGTTCTGTAGAGTTTACGGTCATTAACACTTTGTAGTCTAGCTTTAATGGTGAAAACAAGAGTCGGTTACTTGTTCTATTTATGCACATATATATTTTTGTGGGACCCATTACAGGAATCAATATTTCTAAGTTGTTCGGAATTAAGAAAGTGTGAATGTGATTATTTAACGTGTCTATGTCAATTTAATATTATGTAAAAGTTTAAATGAGGATCTGTGGGAACTCAATGGCAAGTTAAATGTGAGAATTGTAAGTCTAAAGGGATGTGGAATTTGTGTTAGGATTTTATTGTTTTGTAACATCTCTCCCAGGTAAAAGAAGAAAATTTTGCATGAGGTAGTGTATTTGGGTGAGAATGAGTTGGAGATTTTGAATCATTACAGAATGGGTAATGCAAATAACATCAGGAATTAGAAGCTGGTTTAAGTGGGGAAAAGGAAAGGTTATGATGAAATAAAGGAGAATGGAAAATACTGTTTGAATCTCCCTCTGGCTATGGAAAGTTTACAGGCTGCGAAAATTCTGCCACGTAATGTGTGAATGCTTGGCGCTGCTGTGTGTTTTTTTTGTGTGTGAAAATGTTGTTCTTTGTTTATTTGTGAGAATTAACTTTTTCTTTAGTTTTGAATACGCGGATTTGAAAGGTACCTGAAGAAAGAAGACAAGTGAAGCAATTTGTTATTGTTTCCCTTTTTTTAAAAAAAAAGCACGTGCTTTTTTACTCTGTGTTTAGTTGATAAACTAAGGTTGTATTTGGAGAATGTAAAGTGTACAACGTAAGGGAGCTCCTGCTTGTGTGGGGAATAAAAGGATTTGTGGGCATGATTTTTGTGTGCTTCAAATTTTAATGTGCTTTTGTTCCTGAAATTGTGATTTTTGCGGTAGGAGTTTCAACTTTAAGTTTAAAAAACACGAACAATGAGAGTTATGGGCATGGATTAGCGAGGAAATGTAATTAATAAGGTAAATGTTTCAGGTTATAAAAGGTTAAGTTGCAATTGCTGGCCAGCGTCACAACTCGAGCATATTATTTAATAAAGGGAAATTTTTAAGATTGGATGCTGCCAAATGGAATATGAAAACAAACAGTTTGAGCTTGGAACAATCCGGGTGTTTTGAACTCAAACAGTAAAAAAAAAGGGAATTTGAATAAAAGAGGTGATTAGAAATAATTGGGAGTTGTCATGTTAAAAAAGAGACTTGTGTAAAAAGAGATTTGCATGATAGTATCACACCCATCTGAGAGCTTTGCCCCACTCCCTTTTAAAACAACCAGAGAAGTTAACCCTTTCTGCTAGCAGCTTAGCTCACCACAACTGTTCATTTGCTGAATGAAAATGTACATATATTGGGTATTATGAAATTTTAAGTTTCTGAATTGTCAGATATGGCTGGACGAATTAACCCATTTGGCTCCAAGCAGAATGGAGCTTTTGTGTTTTTCTTCCACAGGTAACTGCAAGTGCAACAAGATTTCCAGCAGCTTCAAGAATTTAACAATTTATCTGCACACTTTCAATGTCACAGCATAGTCATGGACTAAAGGCTTTGCCTTTTTAATAGGAATTGGCCTTTTCTCATTCAAGCCATTTGTTATTTCCCAAAACAAAGTGCTTGAGAACAGGAGATCTGGTGTAAACACACTAACCAATGAGCATCAGATATGTCAAAACCATCAAGCCTAGGCACAAGTACATTGGAATTGATTAATTAAATTCATGAGTTGGTGTT